>NC_135534.1:118591068-119293568 GCF_045843805.1 Urocitellus parryii
TTGCACCCTCCTTCACCCCACAGGTGGAGGAAAGTCCTGCGTCCTCATCAACTGGGTCTCTAACTGGGTCACAGGGTTGCTTTTCCCCCTGAGCCTCAGCTTCCTTATTTGTAACATGGAATGACAATTATCTTGTGGTGTTTATCAGGAAGACCTTCCATCAAACTCACAGATGTTCGTGACCTGACTCCCCCTCCATGGGAAGAAGTCTAGATCTCCATGTCTTCAAGTATATTTGGCCACAGCTAATTCTTGCCTTCCTTTGGCAGACAAATTCAAGATTATTATTTAAGTGAGAGAACAGGGATTATTAAACATCTTCTACAAAGAGCCAAGAAGTGCATATTTTAGGCATTGAGGACATAGATCCTCTCTGCAAATGTTCAGCTCTGAATGGTGGCAACATAGGTAAACGAGTCCCAGGGACCATGTTCCAGCAGGACTTCAGGACAAACAGGTGGGATTAGAATCTGACTCAGGGCACATGGTCTACTGACCCCTGACACATTCCCCATGGGTTTTCCTCCCCTGCCACCTCCCCATACCCTCTCCCATCATCCCTCTATACTATGCTCAACAGGGAGGAGGAAAGTCATCCATTTGGGGTTCTCGCAGTCAATGGGAGCAGGAGGGGTGTTGAAGATACCATGGGAAAGCTCGCCCCTTCCCCACGCCCCCACAGCTCTTCCACCTGTGTACCTGGAGTGCAGTCCTTTTGCTCCATCAGAGTTCCTCTCGGGACTGTCGCTTTGACCTACCTTCCCAACCAACTGAGACTCAGTTTGGGTCTTTGGGAATTTTGGAAGTCCCTCTAAAATCACATGGGGGATTTCAGCTGTCTATCCAACACTTTTTCCCTCTCCCCTGCCTCCGTCTACTCCCCTCCATCTCTCCCTCTCCCCTGTTGCCTTCCTCCCTTTCACTCTCTTCCATTTTTCCTTCCCTTCCCTTCCCTTCCTCCCTCTTTCCTTCCCCTCTTCCTCTTCCTCTCTTTCTCTCCTCCAGCTGAGAAATTAAAATTTCTGCCTTGCCTCTACTTGGTGAAGCATCCTCAGAGATTGCACTCTGTAAATACCAGCTGGGGAACAAAATTCCACCCCCTGGCCATTTCATCCTGGGATCTTCTTGTATCCCAGGCAGGGACATCAAGTCCTAATCCAGGAATCATTCTCCCTGTTTCTGTGCAATTGCACTTTACCCTGGCTCTTGGGTGACTATAATGGCCCAGGCTGCTCAGCTTTCTGCTTGGTGGTCTCCAAAGCTGGGATCCCACTTCCCTTGTTGTCCCAGATTGGGTAGGGAAGTGAGACAAGTAAGGAAACAGGGAAAATATGTGGGGACCATGTGATACACACCAATCTCTTGCCAAAAGCAGCCACATCATTATTGCTGACTTTATTATTAGATTTACAGAAAGTTTGCTGGAAAGAATTCAAAAGGGTCCATTTGCCCATAGAGAAAGTTCCGCAGTCCATTAGAAAATCCCAAAGCAAGAGAAGCCACAAAACACGAACATGATCACCCTGGTGGCCCAGGCCCCAGAAATTGAAATCACAAATTTCCACCACTTTGTCTGTGAAGGAGCTGGCTCCACTCCTCCACGTTCCCCCTGAGAGGAATGGTGCAGGGTCTGCCAGGGGCTGATTCTGAATCATTCCCTCTCCAGGCTGTAAGGAGAGGATTCAGGATAGAGAAAATCAAGCATATGAACACAACATCTCACCACATTATTGAAGGCAGGAGAGTTATCAAAACAATATCTTGCAGGGGATCCCTCAAGGGCATATTAAAAGTGGGTCAGATTTTCAGAGTTCTGGAAACTTGTACCGAACTGCCTTCTCTCCTAGTTGTGAGACCAGATGGTAAGACTTTGGTACAGCCCCATTCCCCAGAGTGGAAAGGTTTTGAAATGATAAAACAGATTAACAATAGCGTTGACAAATCCCCAGCACCACATGTTTCTCTTTCTACCCTATTTTGGTTCTGGAGATTATGTCAGGCAGGATAGAGTTTGGTTTAACAAAATAGAAATTATAGCTTGTACAGATGAAATGCAGGTCAGTGTGTGTGTGTGTGTGTGTGTGTGTGTGTGTGTGTGTGTATACACACACAGTGCGGACAAGCCCTCCTTTGCATTATCTGCTCAGGGACCCAGACATACAGATCCACCATCTTGCATCTGTAACATCTGTAACACATGGCTTCCGCCATCCCAGTGTGACAGAACACAGAACTACTGCAGTCTTCTAATTTTAAGTGCCTCAGCCCGTCAGCAGGCACACAACCCTTACCAAGTGGCCCAATCATCGGTGTTTCAGGCCACTTCAATACCCAGTGCCTTGAATAGAATGCATCATGTGCTCCTGCTCAACTTCATAGAGGAAGGCAAAATGTGGGGAAACACATGGATATTCAAAGAACAGTAAATATTTCTTTCACAACTTTCTCATCTGTGAGGCCTTGCTCCCCACAGCTGTTTATAAGAGGAACATTTGGTTGTCCATATTCACGTACCCATTCCTTAATTTAAAGTAATGATGGAACACCTACTTTATGTTACTTCTATTTCTACTCATAGGGTTTAGATGGTGAGCAGGAGAGAACCTGTCTCTCTCTCTCTCATATGGCCCCCAACAGTGAAATAATGCAGCGTGACAATGTGGACATGGTTATGTACACAGCATCTGAAAGAATTAATGTTCTTGGGAACTTTAGAGAAAGGCTTCCCAGAGAGGGCACGGTTACAGTAGAGACATGAAGAATAAGTTGGGATTATCCAGGCAAAGAAAATATTGTGTGGACAGGGGGAATAAGAAAAGGAGGGTTTTTGAAAGTGAGATCTATACCTGCAGCAGGAAAAAGCAACTCAGGAATGCTGCTTTCAGGGTCAGAGTTACATCCCCAAGTGGTTCGCTTTTGGAATAGAGACAGTTCCAGGGTAGAGAATATGGCCGCATTGCTGTCAACGGAGATTTCCCAAGGCTGATTATCATCCTTGCCTTTTCCCAAATAATACACGCCACCTCTCTGAGCCAACGCACCTCTGGGGGCCAAAGTTGAGCCACGTGGAAGAACCTACTCAATCAGAATCACTTATAGATATGAAATTATTAATAACTCAGGATGTAGCTATCCATGTTTGGACCCTCCTCCAAGCAGCCTTCTCTAGGGGATTGGGGTGAGGGTTGTAGGGAGACACCTTGCTGTTTAATAAATAATAGAAGAGATTCATAAAGTGTCTGGGAAGCACACTCCTCATGCAGAAATGTTACGGAATAACACAGGATGAATAATAGAAAAGGTTATTGAAAAATTCATAATTTCCAAGTGCCAGTGAAGGGCAGCTCCTGTATAGTCTATTTGCCTGTAGAAAAGTGATTAAAATATATATTATTGTCCTGTCTATAGAAAAATGTATTATTAAGTGGATACTAGCATGACATTTGAAAAATCCATTTCATTCCATTTAGCAGCGACGGGGTTTTGGCTGCGGCTTTGTGTAGCAGGTTTCACAAGCATTTTAATAAGCCATTTAAAAAACAAAAAGGGATTTTAATTATGGCCCCCTGCCTCCCAGCCATACTATTGCTTTGCATTCACAGTTCTTCTGCCAAGGAAATTTTAAAACATATAATAGCGAATGTAAATATCCTGCCTACATTTATTATGTCAATTGCCAAGAAAGCAACCTGACCATTGACCGGTACTTATGGGTTGAAAGAAGACAGGGTGGGAAATGGATTTGCTAGTCCAGACACAACAAGAAACAAAGCCTCAGTGTAAAAGGCACACAACCCTTGCCAAGCCCAAAGTGTGAACACTCTTCTAAATAGACATTCACAATTTTTTTTTCCCTATGAAACCAGGAGCTAGTTTTGGGTATAATTATAAACAGTTCATATTTCTGAATAATGAATTGAGTCAGGATCAAAGATCATCTGATTTATCCATCTGTTACTTGGCAAGATGTATCTCCTCAGCTTGAAGATCAGGTGCCCAGTAAAATTCAGAACTGGGTTCTAAATAGAATGAGGTTTAAAAAAATATCAGGCGTGGGAAGGAGCACCTCTCTGGTCCTCTTTGCTATTAAGATTCTTCTGTAAGGCGGAGAGGATGTCAGGGGACACAATAGGGTGTGAGATGGACACCCTGCCAAGGTCAAGTTCAGATCCAACTTGGATAGCTCTTGGGGCCCAGTAGCCTTTTGGTGAGCGTAGGATGGGCTGGGGAAGCACGAGGTCATCCTGCAAGTTGCTGTAGGAGTTTGGCAGGAGCAGCACAGTGTTGTGGATAGTTCACTCATCTGAGTTGAGCCCTTATGAGCAAACCAACTAACAGAAAGTTCAACAGACTCACCCAACCTCTCAGGGTCTCCATTTTAATTGCCAAAAAGCAGAACAATTTCCAACATATCATGATTTTCAAAAATTTTATTTAACCCTCTTTTTAATCAATAAACAATTGTTTCAATGAAATCTCATTTGTAGAGTAGATAAAATTATTTCTCTAGTTGAAGAAGGATTCACAGACCAGTTTGCTTCCCACTTCAGATCCACTTTCCTTCCCTTTCTCAAGGCCATCCTAGGAAGCCTGAGCTCTAATTCCATATGGATTCCTGATACACAGGTTGAAAACCAATGGATTTGGTGATACAAGAGGTATCTTCTAGCTATATGTTTCTGAAATTAAATTTTGGCCTGTGTCCGATGAGCTGTAATGAGAAGATGCCTTTTTCTGCCTCCACTTTTACTCCTACTTCTTTAGAGAAATCATGTATTTAGTCTTTTACTCAACAAATGTTTGTTGAGAATTGTGCGTGCGCTGGATTTAGGATTCAGGGCCAAGTACTGTTTGAATACAGAACATGGGCAAGACATAGTGCTTGCTCTGATGGATCTAAGCAACTTGCTAAGTAGTTCAAAACAGGAAAACAGATGGGTGGTACAAATGCGTTTCATTTGCTAGTAAAAAGAAACTAACTCAACATCTCTAAAGTTCATTTTTTAGGTCTTTTCATTAATTAAAAACACATATTGCCATACATGGTTGTGCACACCTGTAATTCCTGGAACTCAGGAGGCTGAGGCAGAAGGTTCACAAGTTCAAATTCAGTCTCAGTAACTTAGTAAGGCATTCGGTTCAATCCCTGGGGACAAACAAACCAAATAAAATGAAACAATGCTTTGTGTTAGTCAGCTTTTCCTTTCTGTGACCAAAACCCCTGATAAGAACAACTTAGAGAACAAAAAAAAAATTATTTTAGGTTCAGAATTTCAGAGGTTCAATCCATGGTCTGTTGTCTCTTTTGGTCTTGGCCCAAGGTAAGGCAGAACATCATAGTAGAACCAGGGGAAAGAATGCTTCTCAGCTCATGGGAGCCAGGACGTGGAGAGAAAGAAGCCAGGAACAAGATACATTCCAAGGCCACACCCTCAGTGACCTAACTGCTCCAGTCATGCCTACTAGCTTACATTTACAAGCTAGTAGTCCATTCAAATTATTAAAAAATCAATTGGGTTGACCCACTGAGGAGGTTACAGCTCTCTTAATCTGATATTTTCATCTCTGGTCATTGCCACATTGCCTGATACATGAGCTCTTTGGGATACATTTTTAGTCCAAACCATTAACACCTCTCTTGTCCTCTAGTTTCTGTATCAAGGGTTGATTACTATTCAGCCAGCTTGCATCTAGAAGACAATCCCAGTTGTGGAAACACTGAAATACTTGCATGCAGGTTGGTGGATAGACCCTGCCTGAGTTAACTGAGTCCTCTGTTGCTCTCTTACCTTAAACTCAGCTCTCTGTGACTTTTCCTTGATCAATCTACTCTTCTATTCAGTAACAAATTAGAGAGGGGTTTTCATCAGCATTTATTCCTATAACTGGAGCATGGTCTGAGTACTTAGTGCCAGTAGTTAACCAATTATTAAGTAGGTTGAAAATATGTTTTATGAAAAAAGTCTGCCTCTGCCCATACTTCCTCATATTCTAGGTTCTCAGAAGACTGGCACTACTTAATATTCACTCCCCATAGATTTCCTAGTGTTTTACTGGCTTGACAATCAGATAGTGAAACTAACATCCCTCTTTGGCATTTTGAAATTGCTTTGGATTCTCTGCACTCTCCCTAGGTGATTCCAGTTAAATAACACCTTTATGTTAATGACTCTCAAATTTATATCTTCAGCCCAAACATCTCTGTTCTAGAATCACACATCCATCTTTCTGCTCAATATCTCTACATGGAAACATTTCAGAAAGCTCAAATTTAACCTTCCCAAATTTAAGATCCCTTTTTACAGTGTGCTATATACCTATTTTCACCCTATTACCCCAACATCAGTAAATGGTATCACCATTTACACGAGTGCTTATACAAAATACCCAGGAGTCACTCCTAAATCCTTCCTTTCATTTACTATTCATATTTAACCATCAGTGTGTTCTATCATTTCTCCCAATAGAATATACATTATAATCAAACTTCCCTTTGCATCACCACTGCCATCATAGTAGTTCAAGGCAAAAACATCTCCTTGCCCAGTAACTAACTTGTCTCTCAACCCAATTAATAATCCATATAGCTTTAGCTGTCTTTTGATAAAATTTTTGATCTTTGACCATTGCAATGAAATATGAACTTAATTCCCTAGACTTTATTCCCATGCTCCCCTCTCTCATTACTCCAGGACTATTTATCCCTCCCTTCCATGCTAAATAGCACTGGGTTCTCATTACTCTCAAAATACAAAGCTTTTTCACAATCCAGTATTAGTTTTACCCCCTCTATAATAAGAACAGTGTTTCTCAAACTATAATGTGCACTTGAATAATTTGGAATTCAATTACTTAAAGAGTATGATTGCAGGCAGGCATGATGCAGTATATCAGTGTCTTGGGAGATGGAAGTAAGAGCATTCCAAGTTCAAAGCCAACCTCTGCAATTTAGCGGGAACTTGACTCAAAATAAAACATAAAAAAAAGGGGACTGGGAATGTGGCTTAGTGGATGAGCATACCTAGATTCAGTCCCTGGTACGAAAGAAAGAAAGAAAGAAAGAGAGAGAGAGAGAGAGAGAGAGAGAGAGAGAGAGAGAGAGAGAGAGAGAGAGAGAAAAGAAAATGACTCCATCATCGATCTAGTGAGGAGCCCCAAATTTACATTTCAAGCAAATCTCCAACTGATGATGAACCTGTAAATCCATGGACCATTTTTTTTAAGTAAATAGGGCTTTGGATTATTCCTTTTCAACCTTATTAATTAGCTCACTCTCCCTTAATTTTTAAACAGCTATTTTTGAGACAATACATAACTTACAGTACATCTATTTAAATTGTGCAGTTCAGTGGTGTTTTGTATATTGATGGTATTTTGAAACCATCAACCATAGTAAATTCTACAACATTTTCATGACCCCACGCAGAAATTCTGTACCCATTTACAGTTATCTTTGATATATACTTTCACCATCAGCCCTAGGTGACCACCAGTCTACTTTTGTCTCCACAGATTTGCCTATTCTGAATATTGAATATAAATGGAACTACTCAAAATGTTGTCTTTTGTGACTGACTTTCTTCACTTGGCATGATTTTTTCAAAGTTCATTTATGTTTTAGCATGCATATGTCATGCACCATTCCCTTTTTATAGTCACATAATACCTTATTGTTAGCTGTGTCGTATTTTGCTTGTCCATTCATTAGCTGGATTGTAGTCACTTTTTACTTTTGATGAATAGAGCTGCTCTGAACATGCATATTCAAGTTAAAGTACTGATATTTGTTTTTGTCTCACTCTATGTATTCTTATGATTATATTTACTGGATCATAATATAACTCTACATTTAAAATTTTCAGGAACTGAAAAACTATTTGTCAAAGGGGACATACCATTTTACGGTCCTATCAGCAGTATATGAGGATTCCAGTTCCTGCATCCTTCCCAACTCTTGCTGTTATCTGTCATTTTTTATTTTAACCTTCCTAGTGAGCATAATCATTTGTCAAAATGATTTGCATTTCTTTAATGACTAATGATGATAATATTTTCATACACATATTGGACATTTATATGTCTTTGGAGAAATGTCTATTTAGAAACTATATGCATTAAAAAAAATTGAGTATTTTCCTTTTTATTGAGTTGTAAGCGTTCTTTATGTATTCTATATACAGGATTTTTGTTTTTGTTTTTGGTTTTTGTAGTGCTATGGATCAAACCCAGGGCCTCTTGTGCATGTTAGGCATGCACTTTACCACTGAGCTACATGCTTGGCCCAGTAATACCAGTTCTTTATTAGATATGCGATCTTCAAATATTTTCTTTTATTCTGAGAACTGTTTATCACTTTCCTGATATTGTCCTTTGAATCATAAAAATATTTTAATTTTGATGGAATTCAGCTTCTCTAGTTTTCCCTTTGTCACTAACTGCTTTTGTTTTCATGTATAGGAAACTATTTCTTTGTCCGAGTTTTCCAAGGTGTACCTCTGAGCTCTGAGCTTTCTTCAGCAGTTTTACCATTTTAGCTATGATGTTAAGGTCCACGAACATTTTCTTTTCTTTTTTGTTTTGAAGTAGGAACCCAGTTGTTCCAATACCATTTCCCATTGTGTTTTCTTGGCATTAGTTGAACCTAAATATGAAGATTTTATTTTTGAACTTTCTTGTATTTCTTTGGTCTATATATCTATATATTTATGCCAATTTATATCTTTTGATCACTATCACCTACCAGTAAGTTTTGAGATAAGAAAATGCAAGGCCTTCAATTTAATTCTTTTCAAATTGTTGTGGCTATTTTGGGTTTGTGGCATGACTATATTAATTTTTAGATTTACTTGTTAATTTCCCCAAAAACTATTTAACAGGAACCTGGGATTTTGATAAGGAATATGTTGTATGTATCAATAAATTTGGAAGTTTAATATCATAACATTAAGTCTTTCAATCTATGAACTTGGGATGAATTTCCTTTGGGTCTTTTAGATTTGTTTCAACAATGTTTTGTAGATTACATAGTACAAGTTTTGCAGTTCTTGTGTTCACTTTGGGGTTGCTCATTGATTTGGTCTGGAAGCACAATTTAATTTTGTGTATTTATCACAAACCCTGAACTATTGCTGACCTCAACTCTTAGTTCTAATAATTTCTCAGTTGTTTCCTTGTAATTTCCTCTACATGAGATCATCTGCCTTTTTTTTTTTTTTTAAAATCTAGATGCATTTGTTTTTTCTTGTCTAATTGCCTGGCTTGAATGCAGTGTGGGATATAAATAATCATAGTGCTATCCTGGTTTTGTTTCTTATCTTAGGGGAGACACATTCATTCTCTCACCAATAAGTATGATATTAACTAAGGGTATTTTGTAGATACCCTTTATCAGGATGAGAATTTTCTTGTCTATTCTTGGTTTGTGGAGTGTTTTGAAAAAGCAAAAGTATCTTCTTCAACTTTATATCAGTTTAAAATATCCTTCATTATTTCTTTTAATCCTGAACTTTCCCTTTTATGTTACTTATTAAAAATTGTAAATGTTTTTCATTGTTCTTTCTTTTTCTTTGTCTAGTACCACTACATCAATGCAACCCTTCTCAAGAAGGCAGGGACTGAATTTTTCCTTTCCACTGCTGTATTTCCTGCATCTACCACAGTTCCTGGCAGACAATAGTTGATCTATCAAAAAGTAGTTGAATAATTGAATAAACAAATGTATGATTGATGGCCTAGGTAGATAGGTCCTGAGCAACCCCTCATTAGATACAAATAGAAGAAACTGATGGCCAGTGGTTAGACATTAACTAGTCATGGCAATAATAGATTTGGAGAATAGTGGAGGGACTTTTATAACGGAAGATTTCAAATGTTAGTCTAGACTAGCTAAATAAATCAATCAATCCAGTCTGTGGGAACCGACTACAGAAAGTGTTCTGTCAAGGTAGGGGCACCTAGGCTGGTTCCACAGTCTTGCTATCGTGAATTGAGCTGCTATGAACATCGATGTAGCAGTGGAGCAGATTATGCTAAGTGAAGCTAGTCAATCTTTAAAAAACAAATACCAAATGACTCCTTTGATATAAGGGGTGTAAACAAGGACAGGGTAGGGACTAAGAGCTTGAGAAGAATATTTACAGTAAACAGGGATGAGAGGTGGGAGGGAAAGGGAGTGAGAAGGGAAATTGCATGGAAATGGAAGGCGATCCTCAGGGTTATACAAAATGTCATATAAGAGGAAAGGAGGGGTAAGACAAGAGAATACAAATGGAAGAAATGATTTACAGTAGAAGGGGTAGAGAGAGAAAAGGGGAGGGGAGGGGAGGGGAGGGGAGGGGAGGGGGGATAGTAGACAATAGGACAGACAGCAGAATACATCAGACACTAGAAAGGCAATATGTCAATCAATGGAAGGGTAACTGATGTGATACAGCAATTTGTATACGGGGTAAAAGCGGGAGTTCATAATCCACTTGAATCAAACCGTGTAATATGATGTATTAAGAACTATGTAATGTTATGAACGACCAATAAAAAAAAACAATAAAAAATAAATAAAGAAAGAAAGAAAGAAAGAAAAAAAAAAGGTAGGGGCACACTTGTATCCCACATGAAACAAGGATATGTTATATTTAATGGTCTGGGTTGTTAATAAGTATGTAGTTTTACATTTTTTCTAGGGTAACAAAGAGCAATGATAGCTGTTAAATTCTTTCTACTTACAATCTGAGGCATAGGACCATCCTTCTTTGGGGACTTTTTAATACCCCAGTCTGCCAGGTAACACAAAGGAGAGACTATGGTGAAGCTGGACCACATGATAGCTGCCTAAATAGACCTTTAAATGCACTTTTATCATCAATTTCATTTCATTCCTTTTGCCACCCTGGAGTTAAATCTGTCCATTTCTCAGCCTCCTCCCCTTTCGCCCCCATCATGATCATCTAAATTAAAATCTGCTATTGGTTTCTGGGTAATCCCCTTTGATTCCCTGAGTACGGCAGGGTCCTTCTTTCTCACACCTCACATGTGAGTGCTGATAGCTTTCAGACAGCTAAAATGGCTTTGTATATCTCACACAAAAGTCTGCATCACTTGTAACCAGCCAGGAGCTAGTGAAGG
The DNA here is from genome assembly GCF_045843805.1 of Urocitellus parryii. Lineage (NCBI taxonomy): Eukaryota > Metazoa > Chordata > Mammalia > Rodentia > Sciuridae > Urocitellus > Urocitellus parryii. The sequence continues at coordinate 118,602,190 of NC_135534.1, forward strand.
AGGCACAGACATGTTCATGGCTGGAGGTTTTATGAATTTGCAAATGGAATTGCTTTGAGTCTGGCCCAGGAGGATAAGCTGCCAGCTGGGCTCCTCACCTCCCAGGAGAGCAGCCTAGTGGTGTCTTGTGCTTCTCAGATCTTGTTCAGAAGGGTCCTTCCTGTGGGGTGTGTGTGTGTGTGTGTGTGTGTGTGTGTGTGTGTGATTTCAGTTTGTTTGTGGTTTGTTTCTTATTGCAAGCATTGCTCTAATAGGTCATCAAGGTCTTTTCATGTTCAAATTACAACATAAAATTTTGTATGAGTAAGTGGTAACTTCTCTTGGGCCAACTGATTCTGATGGTGACATGATCCATAATGACAACTTTGTCATTTCCCTATTTCTTCCTTCCCACCCTCGTGTCTTTTTTTCTCCTGAAGGAGGGAAGTTGGCAGTGTGCATAGTCAAAATAGTAATTATTTGGGGTTAGTGGACTTGGTTTAAGTTCTGTGTGCAATGATTGCTAGCTATAAAACTCTCAGATACGTGAATCCTCCAAAATCAAGTCTCTGTATCTGTAAGGTGAGGCCTCTAGTATTCTAGTAGCACTAATGAAAGTCACTGTAATTGATGATTGTTGTACTTTCTTATTGTCACTTTCCACGCTAGACTGTGAACTAGATTATAGAATTCATGAAGACAGGGAACAGCTCTATTTCGTTTTATGTGTTGCCAAAATTTAGTACACAGTGTTTGCCTAATAAACATTTCTTAATGAGTGAATGAGATGACTGGATAGGAATGTACTCAGTGCTCAAGGTGACACAGGATAGACGTTTAAAAAATAAGTATTCCTTTCACTAGTCTGAATGTTTCTCAGATTCCTTCTATAGATTGGAAGATTAGAAAAGCTCCTTCTTTGGGGCCATAAAAGAAGAACAGTGACAATGTCAACAGAATTACCCTGTGACAGTGTCACATCATTTTTCATAAGTGATGGACCCGATAGCCTAATAATAGCAGAGCAGATGGAGTTGTGCCTTCGTTGGTGGTAGACAAAGCCGCCGCTCTGGCCTTCCACCCTTGTTCCTGGGACCAGCTCCAGGAAATTTGGGTCCATCTTTCCCTCTCCCCACTCCCCCACGTCTGGTTCATCAGCTATTTCTCACTTTTTCTTTCTTTCTCTCCTGCTTCCTCCTCTCTCTCTCTTCTCCTCCCCTCTTTTCATCTTTCTTTGCTCTGCCTCTTTCTTTAAATACACCTTATTTGTGAGAGCACCTCTGATTTGGTTCCTGTGTCATTTGAGAGAACATCCTCAGAGACATCTGCATCTTATAGTGTTCCATAATGAGTTCATGGCAAAGTTGTGATAAGTGATCAAACTTTTATTCCTGATCCTATTGGCTTTCTGATAGCAGCCACAAATACTAGTTAAAATAATAGTTTAGAACTTTTTGTTAAAAAAACAAAGAAACTCTTTTATCAAAATAAACCAATATATAGCTAATAGGAAAAAAAAATAAAGAAAATGGAAGCTCTGGGGACAGGATGCTGATGAAAAGCAGCCCCATCCAGCCTTCCTCTGAACCTAAGGAGGCTGATCATCATGCATATATGTGTCTGGGTTCTTCCAGGGCTCTCTCCCTTAGTGCTCTGACATAGTGAGGTGTGACTGCTAGAGTTAGCTTCTGTGGGGCAATGTTACCACCCTTCTGACTCTGGTTTTTCTTAGCCACACTGCAAGCTCAGGCTTGGGTTCCTTGATTGGCTGTGCTATTTCTTGATTATTATGGCTGGCTTAATAATAGATCTTAAGAGGTATGGTCAAAGCCTTGTGATTAAAGTCATCTAAACCCAGACCAGACCAAGTCAGCGAGAACACACCACAGGGAAGCACATTGCCCACGCTGAGTAATGGAAGCTGTGACCTAAGCCTTCTCCATCTCCTGTTTCAATTTCCCCCATATCTGCTTTTGTGCTGTGTAGTTTCCTGACTGTGACTCAGGTTGAATTTCCATCGGCAGTCTTTGACTTAATCCTGAGAAGATCGAAGACTCCTTGATGGTCTTGGAAAAGCAGCTGTGGTTTGCATTAAAGCTGGGTTTATTCCTTGGCGATTTTTTCATATGAATAACAATGCCAAGTCTTGGGCCTGGCACTTAATAGACCCCAATTTGCTGGATGTGTAAAGAACTATCATCCTTTATTCGCTCTTCCTTAGGAGCCAAACCTTCAACTCTTCTTCTAGTCCCAGTTCACTTAATAAAAATGCTAATTAGGATGTGGGTTCAAGGTCATTACTCTATAGCAGCGAGAAGCACCAAAGGCAGGCATTCCTCTGCCTCAGGATGGCAGACCTCAGGATGCCTGTTCCTCTTGATTATATCCTTTCATCCAGTGAAGGAGGTGGGAGTCCCTGATTTTGGCAACAGAAAAAAAAAATACACTTCTTCTTTTTAGTCATTCGCACTTTCCTGGCATTATCACCTCAGCAGCATCTCCTGGAAAACAAAAACGTACAAACACAAATTACTCTAGCTTCCCACAGTGGAGAGTCCTAAATAGGACACTTGCCAATGGCATCAAAACAACCACCAAACTGTCATACAACCAGCTGGGTAAACTGAGAAAGAAAACAAATCCAGTATAAGCAAGTAAAATCGGGAACTCAGGGACAGCAGAGGAAAGGGAGGCTCTCTCCTGCTGGGCAGGATGGTACTTGCCCATCATGATATTTTTGATTTAATCTTCGACAGGAAACTCAGTTGTGTCCACGCAAGGAAGCTGTTGAACCAGAAGAGGAAGAAAGGACTCTATTAAAAAAAAATCTGCTTCTAGGGCTTCTATTGGAATTTTTAGCCCACAGAATGAATTAGTTAAATACATACTGAATTCTCAGTTGTGGAATAGTATACTCAATGCAGCCGGGCAGGGAAGATGTACAGTGTTGTCTATATGAAGACCACTATTTATAAAGGATCTCTGCGTCTGAGGCAGGAGAGCTTGCTCTTAATATAAGGTTTTGCACTGGGGAAAATCAGGACAGTAGATAATAAAACAAACTGGAATTTAAGAGCCACAGTGTTCAGTAGGAGTGAGATCCCTCAAAATCCCTCAATGCAGTGTTTTAGGAAGATGTAGAACAATGATGGACAGAATTCAGGCAAAAAGGGCAAGACCATACCAGAAATGGAGACAGGCATGAATGGAAGCAGGCAGGCAGAATTCTTACATTGTGTGGGAGTGAAATAATGTAGAAATGTACCTAAGGGGGAATGCAAAGGATCCTAAATGCCAGGGCAGGTGTTTAGACTTTATCCCAGCATGACTGGAGAAATACTGAAAGGTTTTTTTTTTTGAGTCAAAGAATGAAAGTGGCATTTAAGAAAAATTGATCTGGCAAACGTGTGCAGAATTGATTGGACTGGAGGCACTTGAGGTGGCCGGATGATGAAGGATACTCATGTAAATAATGTGATGAGAGGTGATAAAACCTGGGGGTGGTTATAAAGATGGAAGAAAAGAATGGAAGATAGAAACAGTTCAACATTCACCACTGAATGTATGTAGGGGGCCAAGGACTTCATGGTAAGCCAAGGAGATGCCCAGAGTTTTATCTTGTGCATATGAGGGAGGGAAATGTTGGCTTTTGAAGGATGATGAATTTTTCTTTACTTAAACATGTTAAGTACAAGGTAGTAAGAGGAAATCCTAGTGTAGGAAGGTAGAGAAACTCAATTAGAACTTGAGCTTCAAATGATACCTTGGATCTGTGAAGAACTAATTCCTGGTTTCGGTATGTATGATAGCATTTTATAATCATATGCTCCACACTGTGCATGTACATGAATTTGGTAATTATAGGATAAATCCTCTGGCTCTTTGCCTCTCATCTCCTCTGTTTGGAATCATATTGCTCTGGGACTGAGAGAACAATAGATAAAAGGGGAATCCACTGCTATAAGAAAAGAGGGAGAGAGCCAGGAAGAAAGACAAAAGGGTTTTAATTCAAAAATCACCAAGGACCTAAACACGCATACTGGTCCTGCTGCTCATAGCAAGGAACTGGAGGTAGGAACAGGTTACTAACAAGAAGACACAGGCGCTAGCAAGACACTTGCTAGCGCCTGTGTCTTCTTGTTAGTAAGAAAATCCTCTTACTGGAACTGGACAGCAATTTTTAGTGATGGTATAGAAGTTACCATAACTCGTGGGGGACACTAAAACATGAAAACCAAGATGCAAAAAAAACAGGCTTTTTATTATTATTTTTAAAAAATAATGATGGGAACCTATCATTATTTATTCACACATTTGTGGATGTGTGCTTATGCTTTTGAAGATAGTTAAAAGTAGAGTCTGAAGATTAATGGCTAGTTGTGGTAGCCATTCTTTGATGATGACCTTTACCTCCTGGTGTATATCATAAGGTCGAAGTTTCTTTCCCCAAAGGATTGAGTTTGGCTTTGTGTGACTTAAAGAATATGGCAGAAGAGATGGTATGTAACTTCGGAGGCTGAGTCATAAAGGCATTATAATTTTGCCTTGTTCTCTTACATCACTTGCTTGGTGAAAAGCTAGCCATCATGCCCTAAGCTCCCTCAAGAAACTCCTTAGAGAACCTCACACCACACCACCATCAATAATCAGCACTGACTTGCCAGCCATGTGTGTGAACCACTTTAAAAGTAAATCATCAGACCTATTCAGCCCCCAACCTGCAATTGACTTCAACCTTAAAAGTAACCCTAAGGCAGAACTTCTCAGCCAAACTTCTCCTAAATTCCTGACCCACAGGAATAGTGAGTAATAGTAAGGTACTATATAGGTTAAGCCACTAAGATGAGGGCTAATTTGTTATGCAGCAATCAATAACCGATACATTATAGTTTCCCAAAACATACTAGAACTGTCTAGAGTACTCTTCACCATGTGTAATATGAAAATCATTTCTGTCTGCTACAATGCATCACCAATCTTTTGAAATTGATGAATAAAATGTTTTCAGCCCAAAGTGTATCCAAAAGTGTGCAAGTTTTCATGGAGGGAAGCAGAGCTCAGGAAAAGAAATGGATGCTTGCTAAATGTCACACATGTGCCTATTGAGTTAAATTGAATTCAAATTACAGAGTTACAGATGGAGCACTTTACATTGGCACCTCACATGTTTATCAAATGCTGAAGTACTGACAACAGTGTACGACGCAGAAAGCTTTCGTGGTTAAACTTAACGTAGTGGAACACAAGTTTACCCAGCCACACCAGTCGGAAGATGTGCAGCAGGGCTCCACTAATTGGAATAAGCTGCTTCTGTCTGGTTCCAGCTCCATGTACAGAATTGCAGGAAGCTCAGCCTCAAAAACCCATGAACGTTCCTCAGTGGCCTGGCTGTCCCCTTCTCTTTCCGTCACTGCTACAGGAATCCATCTCTATGACACCCCCAGTGCAGCCCCATCTTGTATGAAATCAGGTAGAATCATCCACATCTCCTGCCATTTTTTCCCAGCATGAAGCTTAACTCTTTGGGACCAGGCATGTTTCAGGACATATAGCCTCAGTGCTATTCAAGGGTGCCTCTGCTCTGTCCCTCCTGGAGTGGTCTTCACTCCTGTTTCCCTTCCTCCCTTCCCAATTCCCTTACAGGACTTTATTCTTTCCCATTTGACCCACTTCTTGCAGAAAAGGGCATGATTGGGGACTTTTCTCTGGGGACAGATAGCCATAGCCCACAGGTCTAGGCATTGTTTCTGCCCTTGAAGCTCATAGGTCATTCTTAAAAGCAGACCTTATGGCCTCCTCACCCATCCCTCTCCTGAGGACACAAGTCAGATTTCCTAGTTTGCCCATAGCCTGTGCTTTCACTGTGATGTCTGTAAAATAGTAATCTTAGTAATTCCTAGTGCCCTGAGGTCCCCTCCCAAGAGTACATAATTTCATCCAGCTGGTCCAATAGGATGCCTCGTTCCTAACTTCCTCCTTCCTCAGGAATTCTTCTGGTTCTTCTGGGGCATGCTCTCCCCATCTTTCTCATGTTAATCCCCAAATATCAGACTGAGGGAAATCCAGATAAAATCCATGACAGGATCTGTAATTCTTTCAAATTTAGTAAAAAATGAAAACTTACCAAGGCTCAAATTCAATAGGATAATCTTAAAATATTACTACTATAGCATTTACTTATTGAGTGTGGATGAAGAGCCAGGCACTGTGCCAAAAAAATTTACATATGTGATGGCATTTAATGCTCACCAACTGCAGACAGGTGGAGTCACCATTTCTAGGTCACAGAAGAAGAAACTGAGACTCAGAGAAGTTAAGAAATTAGCTCAAAAGTCTCACAGCATGCAAGAGCCGTGGTCTTTTTATTTTTTTCTTGAGAGAACTTCACCTACCAGTCTTGGTCCTGGTTTCTGAAGAAGCAGAGGAGCCCTGGTCTTTAACTACTTCACACCTTTATTTTTTCTATACTCTACTGCCTTTCTTTTGCCTGTCAATTTTCCTTTTTTACATGGAGACAAGCATCATGACTTTCCCTCTCTTCTTGGCAGAAAACCTCAAATACTGGTGTCATGAAGGGACTTAGAGTGGCCTGTCAACACCTGGGTGCTTAATGACACAGAGCTATTCAGTGCTCTAACGTCATCATGGGATCTGGGCCGGGGGTGAGGGAGGGACAGAATCTCCCCAACATGGAAACAGAAAATGCATTTTGAGGATCCTCCTCTCATTGGGCAGTCTTTCCTTGCCATACAGAGCACAATCATCTACAGGAAGCTCTCAAGTGCAGTGGACAAGCTTCTAATTCTGGAGTCATCCCTGTGTGACCCGCAGAAAGAGAACAGTTCTAAACACACTGATGCCCAGAAGGGCCATGCAGAGGTCAGGTCAGTCTCCCCCACCTCCATAGAGACCCGCTCCTGCTCCAGCTCTATTATTAGCAAGTAGAGATCTATGCCAGAAAATAAACACTTCCCCAAAAATGGGTCAGTTCTTTTTCTCATCTTATTGCTCCCAAAGGGGACAGAAGTGTTGATGGTTCGTTAGGAGGTGAGGGGCCTGCTTGGAGGTATGAGGTAGATTGCTCCCTTGGCCTGCCCTAGGAAGGAGAGCAGCCCAGAGGGACCCCCAGGCCAACGGCCTGGAGCTGCTGGGGAATTCCCTAAGGCCTGAGCAGGCTCGAAGCTCTTCCATGCTATTTGGCCCAGTTTTCTGGCCAGCTCTGGGTGAGTTTTTCTCTGAGACTGTCACTGCCTTGTCAGTTCTTGTTTAAAGGTCCCTTGAGTTATAAAGCTGCCATTTTCTGTCCTAGGTCTCAGAGCACATAAAGTTGTTGAAGCTGCATATTGTCCACCCAGACTATGAAATTGGAAAACATGCTTGGATTTAGAATGCACTTAGTTGAAAGTCAGACACTGGCTATGTCTCTCATGTGAGCAGCCTGGTTGGCCTTGGGTCCCTTCCTATTCCAGCTCTTTATCTGGCTTCTTTCCCCAAGATGCCCACTCTACCTGCCTCCCCAGCACCTGACCTTTGTGATATGGTGGAAGCAGGTGGTCCTGCAACCAGATAGGGATTGAACCTCTCTCTCTGTCCCAAAGAGGTGGTGAGCAGATGTATATCTATCCAAACATCATTCTGCATAGAACATGCTGTAACACTCACAGTGAGAACTTGCACTCCAAGAGAACTAAATTCACATCCTCACTCTTCAGAACCTCACTTACTCTGGGAATCAGACCCAGTTACTGAGTCTCTTGCAGTCTCAGTTCCCCCCTTGGCAACATGGACAAGGTCACAGCATCTGTGTTACCTGATTAGGTGGCAAACTGAAGGGACATTATACTTGTTGAATACATGTATTGAAATATCACAATGCATCCCATCAATATGCACAATTAATGTATGTTAATAAAATGTTTAGCATAATAACCTGGCTCACAGCAAGCTCTCAATAAACTACAGCTCCATCTTTGTTATGGGGTGTCCAATCAATAATAGCTCCTATTTAGTGATGTTCCTAAAAAACAGGAATTTTTATCTCCCACATTTTTTGGAAACTCTTTGGCACCAAACACTGTACTGAGATTGTACAGTTGAGGACCTATGAAATTGGTTGATGTATGGAGAACTGACAATTGAGACAAGCAAATGTGGTAGGACCTCCACTTCCTTTGGGCAGTGGCTGGTAGATGGCCTAGAGTCCCCTTCAGGGTCTACAGTAGAACTTAAGCTGACAATATTTACAGCACACCTGATTTTAGTCTGCCAAGATAGATAAAGAAGTGGCACTGGGTGAGTGTGTTCAGTACATAGCTGTTTCTTCATATCCTGGCTTGTCCTGCAGGAGAATTCTTACAACAAGCTAACAGTGCCCTTTGCTTTTCTCAACTGCTTACTCTGTTTCCTGCGCTTACAGAGCCTATTTTGTCAGGGCGTAGCAAATCATCTACAAATAAGGGTTACAGGTTCTGCACAGGGGATGGAGATGAAGGATAAATTGCACACGTGGCAGTGCAGGGGAAGAACAGGGCACAGCAGCGGGTGCCTGCCCTCATGTCACTCACCTCTCCTCTCCCTTGTTTACTGCATGGGTCCCCTGCAACCTGGCCCAAGGCACATCTGGACAAACTGCCCCATGTAGATCTCCAATTATAATGCAGAACAACACTGGTGAATTGAAATGCAGAGGATCAAGAAACATTTCTTAAAACTGAGGAATGGGAAAAGACACAGACAGAAGGCCAGGGAGAGAGACCCAGGTTGCCATAAAACAGAGAGAGGCAATTTGACAAGGATGTGAAAATCACTGCTACCAATTTTCCCCAGCACCTTGAGCTTTACCCATGGGCTCAAGATCTGTCACTGGCTCGAGAAAATGTCTGCAAGAAACTAGTAATTGTTTAGTTATGGCCTGATGGCTCGAAATGAGATGAACGAAACCAGAGGCTGTTGCTGTACCAGGGGAGAGGGCTTGTGTGTTTTTAACCCAAGATGACAAGATCTGGAAACTTCTCTTCCCCACCCCTCTCCTCTAGAGTGGCTGACTTCATTGGCTCAGAAAAGCCATAGGGACAGCATAGGGACAGATAAAATGTGACAAAAAACTGGGATCAACACAGGGGTTTAAAAACACATAGGTGTGTGAGTGTGAGTGTGTGTGTGTGTGTGTGTGTGTGTGTATGTGTGTGTACGCGCATGCACTTATGTTGTTTGCTTTGGTTTTTCTACAGCTATTTTAATGAATGTGCCTTCTCCTTTGAGACCCTCCTCCTTTCTCTAGCATATCTCTACTTTATGGCAAATGGTTTTTGATTCTGAAGCAAATTGACCTTGAAATAAGTTCCAGGATCTGAGTTCTTACACCCCTGATGCTAGGTCTGGAATGCAGACTGCTCATTCAGCAGATACCAGCTCTATCTCGTTGATCCGGAGGCGAGCACTGCATTTTGTCAGTGTAATGGGCAAAGCTAGAGTCGTGGGCTGCATTCCGCTGTGGTGCAAGGGCTCGAGTGTTTCATGTGTGTGACCGCCATTGGGGTTGCCTCAGTTCTCTGCTCTCATTGCATGTGCATGTGTTCATGTGTATCTGAGGCCACGGTTGTATTTGGAAATTGTTCAGTGGCTGGGAAGGGTAGGGGGCTATAAGAATCTAGATTTATATGGCTGCAAAACTCTGATTACAAATCTGTTATGTCACAGGGAAATCAAATATGTTTTCTGGAAAGAAATTGGGTGTTGTGTGCATGAATATGTGTATACAAGGAAGCCAAATTTTATATCAAGTTCACATTGAAAAAGATTATCTTTGTCTCGGTTTTACTGAGATCTTGCCCCTTACCCATCCTACCTTTTTCTGTTGTTGTTTTGTATCAATAGGATATGAGGGTTATTTTATTGAGATTGTAATTTAGGGATTTTGTTGTGAACAGACCTGAAGACGATAAATATTTATTGAGCATCTACCACAAACCTGGCAACAGAGCCTCTATCTTTCAAGTAAAAGTATGAGCAGACAGTGTCGCACGTGAGGGCTTGTGCTCAGGATGAAGTGGGTGTGTGCTTGAGGCTGATGTTTGAATGTTGAACAGCACAGGTGCCAGGTTTCATTTAAAGGCAATTTTAGTTGCTTTAATGGGTTTGAGTGCTGTATCATTCCTAGACTGATCGATGAACCCAAGTGGAAATACAGGGGCTCCTGTGCACAGAGCAAAGATGTCCTTCACCCATTTTCATCATCCACGGCACAAACATTTGTTGAAACTAAGTTCTTTCCCCTGGGGTTTTTGTTGTTGTGAGACTGAAGCAATGAAACAGATCACTGCAAAGATTACCAGATGCCTTTTATAGATAATGGGGGTGAGCCTGGACCAGAAGGCAGATATGCAGGAGAAGGGGTACACAGAGCCATCTAGTGGGTCATCTGATTGTGAGCTGGACAGTGAAGGAGCTGACCTAGATGGGCTAGAGCCTGAAGAAAGATCCAGAGCTGCACCAACATGGTCCAGGACACAGCCTTGGGGATGAGAACAGAGCAGAGACAAGGAGAGTTGGTGCCCAATAGTAATCCCAGAAAGGTTTGAGGCTGCTCATTTGCATGCTGTTCATATCTCTTCCAGCAAGGGAGACCTTTGGGAGTGATTTTTATAGAAAAAGCAGTTAGGTATAACTCTGGTTACAGCAGAAATTCAGCAGATCCAAGACTCAAAAAGGCCCCCAGAGGTTACTTAGTGCAGCCCCTTCCTCTGGGCAGGTCTGCGCCTGCAACCATTTCAGAACAATAATGTTCGACTTTAAATATTTCTCAGGAAGAATATTTCTGTAAACTCCCAATTCACTGGTACCAAAACAAAGCCTAGCAGCGAAAAAACCAAATTTTCTCTGGACTATGGCCAAGTGCAATCCAAGATGTATACAGATGTTGCAAAAACAGCCGGTAGTCAGCAAATGTGCCAATATACCTTTTTTCTGTGCCCTCTGGTGACATGCCTTCTAAATTAAATTAGTGTGGTATTGCTCAGGGCTCCTGTATGTCTCTGATTCATTGTGGTGGGAGTTGCCTTTTCAGTTCAAGGAAGAGAAGTGGGCAGAAGTTTTCATTCCTAGTAACATTAGGATGTGAGCTTTACCTTCACCACTCCCGTGCTCAGATGAGACAGAGAAACTGAAATTGAATGCCAGTGTGAGCATTTCACAGTTAGCTTGCATTTTAGTAAGTTTTGGGAGTTCTGGAATATGTCCTGGAAGCAGGAGGCTTAGAACTTGTTCTATGCATTGATGCAAAGGAACTAGTCCTCATGAGCTAGAAGTCATGTGCAATATATGATTACCCTCATGTGTCATCACCAATTATTTGTGATACCAATGTGAGATGCTATTCCTAAAGAGGTGTTAGGAAAAGAGCTGAAGAAATAATTACCTGCAATGTTTTCAGTGCATATGACACAGAATTAGGACAAAACTCTGAATAAAAATATACTGAGAATGGAAGAATTAATGCTAGGCTAAAGAAGTATGCAAAGAAAACAAAAGACAAAGATATTAAGAGTTTGTCCTTGGAGAGCACAGCTGAGGTTTCTGAGATAAAATAGCATTCCACATTGAATGAGCTCAAAACAAAATGCATGGGGCATATGCCTGTCATGACATATAAAGGTATATTAGGCAGTGGTAGAAGACAATCTCATAAGGAAAATGAAGGTGATTAAATGGAAACTCAACATGATTGTTTAGACAGTTTATCTGCTTGGACTGTAAAATAATGTGAGGCCTGTGTCAGTCAGCTTTTCATTACTATAATAAATACTCACATGAATCAACTTATAGAGATTAAAGGTTTATTTTGGCTCAAGATTTTAGAGGTTTCTGTCCATGATTGGTTAGATCTGTTGCTTTTGGCCTGCGGTGGCATATCATGGTGGGAGTATGTAACAGAACAAAACTGGTCCTCTTGTGGCTGGAAAGCAAAAGAGAAAGTGAGGAAGAAGCCAGGGTCTTGCAATTTCCCCAGTGATCCGATGACTTTCCATTTGGCCCCACCTCCCGAAGATTCTATCATTTTGCGATTGCAGCAAGCTGGGGAGCAAGGCTTCAACAAATGGAATTTGGGGGGATATTCCAGATTCAGACTATCTCAGGGAAGCAGCCAAGACTTACCAATCCTCTAATGTTCCCACTCAGGTTTTGCATGAAATACCCACCACAGCCAGGAGAGCCTGGAGCATGACATATCTATAGTAACATGGAAGCCTGGGACAAGAAATGGAAGACTGAGATGGCAGATGGGTGCTCAATCCTTCCGACAGCTGACAGTCAGGGAGAAAGAGCGGAAAGGAGGAAATGCAAAATGGTTATGCATGTCACACTTCCACACAGGATTCTGCTTCTGAAGCCACAGTTTATGAGACTAAATAGAGGGGCAGTTGGCAATAGATACAACATGCACAATATAGAGAGAAGAAGAAAAACACTTTGGGCCAGTGAAGAGGGTTATAAAAGAAAAATTTGGAGGGAGAGGAACAAAACCCAAATGAAACTATCATTGGATCTTATAGAGATGTGTCCCATAAAGTTATATATGGTAGGTGAGTGACGAGGAGAATCATAAGGAAAGAATTATAAGCACTTTTGTCCATCTCAGTATCACAGACCAAAGAACAGAATGTCACAGAAAACAAAGGCCACGGGAGACTTTTCTCAATGAGTTAAACTAAAGTTTGGTCCCATCAGGACTAGTTCAAGCAAAATTTTCTTTAGGTACATTTTCTCTGATTTTTTAACCTCTTCCACTGCACCACAGGTCTCCTCATATCCACTACACAAATCTTTCAAAGTCATTATTTATTTATTTTTTTTTAAATTTTAAATCTCCTGTTTCCCTAATTTACCTTCCTATTCACTACTCACAGGGCAGGGTGATCCTTTCAATACATACAGTAGTGTCTTCCCCTTTATAATCTCCCAGTATTTATTTTTCTTTTCATGTCGAAAAGAATTCCAATATCCCACCTGACTCACAATAGTGACCCGGCTATTCCAAGGCTTGGGATCTACCTCCCTTGCTCACTCAGCCCCAGCTACATGGGCAGACTTATGGTTCCTCAAATACAGTATGCATGGTCCTTCCTCAGGCCTTCGCATTTTCTGTTCCCTCTGCCAGAAATGTTCTTGTCCCTGCTCACAAGTTCACTCAAGTCAATGCTCATATGTCACCTGCTAATGCAGCACATCTATCACCAACCCTACTCTGTCCTCCCTCAAGACACTTAGGGCTGTCTGACTCCCAATCACATGTTTGTTTGGTGCCAATTATCAATCTCTCAGACTAAGATCCAATTCCTGTGATAGCTATGTTGGCCTGCTGGTCCACTAATACATTCTCTGTTCCTAGAAGGGTATAGTAGATGTTAAATAACCATTTGTTAAATAAATGAATAAATGAATGAAATATAACTAGAAGTTATGTTAACCAACATGAAATTGGTCACTAACAGTAATCAGGTACTGCCAGAACACAGTGCTCTATACTTGTATGATGTGAGAATACAGAACCCCTAACTGATGTAACACTTAGGAGTAGGAAGACAATTCAGTGCTATTGGAGTCTATTCCCTAGTATGATAAAGAAGCTCAAAAATGTCTAATGCTTTATTAATGTCCACAGAACTCGTAGGTGGGGGTCCAGGCAATAACTTAGGTCTCTGTATTCACTGGCCAGAGCTTGGCCTGTTTGCACAGCAAGGCATTTATCCTCAGAACATTGGGATTCTATTAAATTGACAATAATGTAGGAATAGTTGTAAAAAATCACTGAATTTTTTTTTTTTTGTCCGATGTAATAGATATATCAGGGGATGATCAGGAGATAAGAGGCGAGAGGAGAGATGTTCACAGGATGCACCAGGGTGAAGTCTTGTATGGCTACATCTAAGGGACAGTCATGGCAAATACAAGGGAGAGGGTGTTTGTCCTTAATGTAGATCACAGATCAAATATCACCCTGTAGAAAAGAGAGCAGACAGAATCAGAAAAGACTATTTCCACATGAAATTCTGTGAGGCATGTGGCTATATTTAGGAGCCTAAATAGCAAAGAGCAATATTGAGTCAGGGACAGGACGCTCTACCCATGCTTTTTTGGAAGAATGGCAAAAGCACATAAGGCAGGAAGGTTGAGTCCTGGGAAGGGCATCCACAGCTGTGTTCAGCATTGATGCTGTGCTCCAGAAAAGTACGGACACATACACTAACAGAAGGCCAGGGAGGAAAGGAACAGTCATAGATATCCAAGCCAATCCCAGGGGAAAATGCGGCCGGAAATTAAGTTACTATAATTGTGTAATGGTGGTAAAGAATCAGCAATTTTTTCCTATTAAAAATAATGTAATTTCATCAGTACCCACAGTCTGGTGAGGACTGGGAAAAGACACATAGAAATAAAATCAGTAAGCACATGTTTTATTTATCTCATAGTTTGCATAATCACAGGTAAACAAGCATAAAAACTGAGACTTGGCCTCCCAAAGCATGTCCATGCTCTGTCATGGGCCTCATGGCTCAGGAACCACCATTCATTTGTATGCTTAACATCCCCCAGTATTCAACAACGTTTGGGGAGAGAATGAACAAATAATTTATTTCTTGCTTGAAAAGTTAATTCATTTATATTAATATTCCATTTATTACCTCTAAGTTGACCAGATTATTAAATTAACTGTTATTCGGTAACCAAAATTTTGCTGTACAAACAGAATATAAATTGATTATATCTATTCTGCAACCACACTTTAAGGAAGCATTGAAGTCAAGTAGGAAAAATGAGTCATTAATATGCTTTAGTTCTGCCTCTGGATCCTTATTTTCTGACTTTGCTCAATTTCAAACAGGAAGAGATGGTAAGAAAGTGTTCTCGTACACCCCTTCCATACAAAGACACCCATATCTGAGCAACTCATGTGTCTGGTGATTGAGTATAAGTTAAGAATCACACTGATTTCCTGAGGAGTATTCATTAATGCTTAATAAAATTATGAGGATTTTCTGGGTATGTGTGTGTGTGTGTGTGTGTGTGTGTGTGTGTGTGTGTGTGTTTAACAGTAAAAATAAGGTAACTGCTGTCCAAGTGCTCTTGTTGGTACGTTGACCTTCAATGTAGAGTTCTCCAGAATAAAAAAGAGGAAATAAAAAGAAGTTTGCTCTGAAGAAATAATAATCACAGAAACTCACCTGCTCAGATTGTAAATGGTACCCATGGAGTGGTCTTCCATGAAGGCTACTCTACACTGGAAATATACTTTGTAAATTCCTTCAAGAAGAGCCCACCTTAAAGAGGAGAGATCCCATTAATTGGTAGTTGTAACTATAAAGTTTGCTATAGAATATAATGGCTGGGTGAACTTGGAAAAAAAAAAACATTTTCTCTCTCTGAGCCTCCTCACCTTCATTGTTAGGGTGGATGTCAATTATAAATCCTAGGATTCTTTTGACAATCCAGTGGAAATCTCTGTGAGAAGGCTTTGCAACCAGGAAAACCATATACAAATACTGAGCATTAGTAAAATCAGATTCTTCCGGTAGTTCCATAATGAAATGTCCTTGGCTAACGTCCAGTTCAGACAACATGCTGTACACAAAAATCCATTTTATATGAAATCATACTTGAGAGTCCAATGTATTTCCATTTTAAAACCTCATCTTCCGCTGCTTGCATATTTAAATAAAAATTCATTTGGATAGCAGCATGCTTGGAGCAAGACAGCAGTAACTAAACAAACAAACCATCAGGAATGGGTTAGGTTGCAGTGGGGATGGGAATGGCATGCACTTGCAGTCTCTCAGTGGAGTGGTGTGAGCTGGCAGTTCCTGGTGGCAGCATGTCCCCCTGTGGGCCAGTACCTACTGTTCCTCTCTTGGCAGAAAGCACCTGCCCCCTGACCCAAGCTCTGAAGGTGGCTGTATGGAGTAAGAAGGAGTTAATGATATCTGCCTGTTTTTAACATCCATTTTCTCTGCTTCACCTCTGCTGTTCATCCAAGCATAGAATGTGAGGTCAACCCCGGCAGTTCCAATCCTGAGACCCTTCCCCCCTCACAGCAGTTCTTCTCAGATAAAGCAGTTGCTTTGACAAAGGTAGCAAAATACTCTCAATGCTTTCCATGAAAGGAGCTGATGGGACTGTATGGGATGGTTTCATCCCCAGTCATTCCTTGGGGCTCTGTGCTCTTCACAGAGGCCAGGTCCTCACCTTTGTGACTAAAGAGGCACATGATGGTAGAACTCAAATCCATTTTCTCAGTTCATGGGAGTGATACTCTGGCAGCCACCACAGCGAGGTGCAATCTGTGTGGCCTAGCCATTTTTGCCCTACCCTTTTCTTCTTCTTTTTTGGTACCAGGGATTGAATCCAAGAGAACTTCATCACAGAGCCACATACCCAAGCCCTTTTTATTTTGAGACAAAGTCTTGCTGAGTTGCTTAGCGCCTCGCTAAATTATTGAGGTTGGCTTTGAACCTGGGATCCTCCTGTCTCAGCCTCCTAAACTGCTGGGATTACAGGTGTATGCCACTGTGCCTGGTATATCCTACCTAATGAAGCTACATATTTTTTAATAGGAAAAACCTACAGTTTTCCAAATGCATCTTTCCATGACAGCATGGATGGCATAATGCATAATGACTCTGTGCTTAGAATATCACTGGTTAGCACTGTGCTGTCAGGTACATTACCTCAACATTCTCATCTATCAAATGGGCTTAGTACCATGCACCCCACACAGCAATTCTGAGTATTAAGTGAGGTACTATGAATATAAGTAAAGAAGATGTCTATTGCCTTCTAAACCATGGGCATCACAAGATGTTTCATCATAGGAAGCCCCTTCTTCTCCCAGGCTCTTCCGTAGCCATCCTGCACTATATTTGAGATTTCTGTGCTATTTGAAATTATATTAGCACCTGTCTTTAAGGATAGGAATCATGCCTATGCATAGTTTTGCGTTGCTTTTAGCACTTAGCGTTTTACTGAGCATAGGATGGAGATTTAACAGATGAATTATTTGTTAGCACGAGTCTATTTTGCTTTGTGAACAGTGGCTTATTAAAGTTAGAAGGGCCAACCCAAATGAATCACAGAGGGATCCATGGCCAACACAGGGGGCCAGCCACTTATCTTATGTTCATTCCTCTGTTTTCGAAATTTTTTTACTAAATATGCTTTGCATGCCTACTGTGTGCCAGGAGTCCAGGAGGTGGAGATGGTGAATGAAACAGCCAGATTTCCCACTCCAAACAGCATATAGTGCTCTGGGTTTTACTCCTGATCAATATTTTAAGTATGTTTTGCTCCTTCAAAAAAGAATCATTGATGATTTAAAGTACTAAGAGATCACCATAACCTGAAATGCTTAGTGGTATGTAAATAATAATCTGTACCGTATTATATTTACCTGGCAATGAACTGGAAACAGTTACCATATCTGATGTTCTACATGACCTATCAAGTTTATTTTGTCTTTTATACGGAAATCAACCATGTGCCCTAAACCACCTCATTTAAGGAAATACCCATCTTCCTCTTTAAGTGTGTTAAATGATCATGCACAATGGAGATTGATGTGTTCCTTCAAAACACATGATTTCATCAGAGGCCAAGCTTTGGATATAGCTGAGCTCTCTAATAGAGACTTTCCCTGGAAAGGCACCCCAATGAGTCCCCTGTGCAGGGTAGTCATGAAAGGCAGAGGGCAGAACTAGTGTCTTCAAGATTCATAATTGACCAAATGTACAGAAGAAAATTCAGTCACTTCTTGGGACTAATTGAAATCAGTCCTATGGAGACCTCCTAGAGAAAGAAAAAGGGGGTGGGGAGAAAAGAGAGAAGTAGAAAGGAAAAAAGACTTAAAATACTTTTTGCTAATTATGTTTGAAATGTTATCTTTGAAAATAACATATATACAAACTGATGCCAAGAATGTTAGCTCAATAGATTGACACAAACAACCAGCATTCTGATTAAGAAACAGTTTTCACAGCACACCAGACTGGCCCTCCATTCTATGGTCAGAGTGTCCTCTTCTGGCCTCTGTCCTTCAACTTGACTCTTGACACCTTTCACAAGTGCTTCTGCTGTTCAACTTATGTGATGGAGTCATAGAGTCTTCTCCTCTGGGGCTAGCTGCTTCCTTCCAATGTGGTGTTTGTGAGATCGGTTTGCATTGTGGCCCAT
Organism: Urocitellus parryii; assembly: GCF_045843805.1. Classification (NCBI taxonomy): domain Eukaryota; kingdom Metazoa; phylum Chordata; class Mammalia; order Rodentia; family Sciuridae; genus Urocitellus; species Urocitellus parryii. Next base: position 118,620,388 of record NC_135534.1, read on the forward strand.
GTCTATGGTTGCCATTCTCAATGCCGAGTGTATTCCATTGTGTGAATATGCTACACATTATTTATCGACTATTCTTTTTGAGGGGCATTTGTATAGTTCGCAGGTTTTATGCTATGTATGTTTTTGTGTAAGTCTTTTAATGAATACATGTCCTTCTTTTTATATGAAATAAACTTTAGTTTCAAGAAATCAAGAAGGTCTATAAATGTTGGAATCATTACATCAAAGGCTCATAAGAGAAAAAGTTTTAAAAGTGTAAGTACACATGGAGAAAGAACATATCCACTAAATAATTGTGGGGAAAATGTCTAATTGTACCAAGCACTCATCCTTCTTCAAATGTCATTGTAGTAATTAGTCATTGCTGCTGTAATGCTAATTAGTAATGCTACAAATGCATACAAACTATTATTATTATAAATGCTAATGCTCAGCTGTTTGAGTAAAGACTTTTATTGTGTCACCAAAATGAGTAAGGAAATATGTGAAATACGTATTAGTGGTTGTTGAATCACACCCAAAGGAAAGTGAGCTATTCATCCAATGGTGGCAGTTGGAAGTAAAGGATTCCTCAATAGGAAATGAACAGCTTTTTACAATACCTGTCTTGCTACTTTCCATGTGCAAAGTGACAACAATTGCAAACTAAGAGATAATGGGCACAGAGAAGAGACAGGCAGAAATTAGGAGACTTAACACTGATCAGGGTAGTCTGTGAATCAGCAAGTGTGTGAGGGCTTAGACAGCCTATACCTACTCTCCATCTGCCACCTGTGACTAGACTTCTTACATGGTCCTGCTTTCAAGGAAGCCACTGTCATCTAACACTGTGTGTCTTAGATTTCCCGAGAAGCAAAAATGAATGAATGAAGAAGGAAGGTAGAAAGGAACAAATGAGTGAATGAAAAAATTGCCCAGCTCTTGTCCCCAAAATTGCTTCCTTCACCTACCCCTAGCCAGGGAAGCCACCTTGTGAATTTCAGATGTTTCAGTATAAGTCTCTGAGGAATCTCTGTGCTTATGTTATGTCTCACCCCGTGATAAGATAATGAGATGCAGGGGTTGGTGTGCTTGACAAGCTGGTCACTGTAGCAGGCAAGTGAGAGGCTCAGGGGCTGGGATGGGAGATTAATTAATGCTAAAAGACACAGTTTGATGTGGCAATGAAATTTCGATTATAATAATCTCTAATTATCTTGTACCACAAGCGCCCTGCCTCTCCCAGGTGTTTCTTCTTGGTGGGAAATTGAAATAAGCAGGCTGCATTTTGTTTTGGGGGGTGGATGGTTTAGGAGGAGGATGTGAACAGCAGTGGGAATATAATACACTCTGCTTGGCTAGGGAGTCAGGGAAGGTCTAAATTACCTCTGAGGAAAGGGTAACATCTAAAGAAAGTAAAATTTAATACTAAGTGTAACTGAGACAAAATAGAGGAAAATGTAATGAAGGCACAAAAAAAGAACCGGAATTTTTATCCCTTGACTGTTGATGGCCAGGCAAAATTACACTTTGCTAGTCTGTTCCACTTCTCTGCTTGTTGGAGAGAAGGGTGCACTTGTCAAAGCCAAAATTAAGCCTCATCTTTCCAGGTAGCACCAGGAGTCCTTTTCACAGTACAGATTTCCCTCTGAGAAACCAATATGGTCCTCATCATTTAGTGGTTAGTTGAGTTAAATTTGCATCATCGTGACCTAAATGTTCAACAAGAAAAACTTGGAGGGGGTTCCCAATTTCAGAGGTCTCGAATGACGACATCTGACTCCATTATTCTGAACCTAAAGTGAGGCAGAACATCTTGTGGGAGGGGTGTGCAAAATCAGTGAAAAACTGCTCCCCTCCTGGCAGCAAGGAAGTAGAGGTGGGGCAAGGGGGCCACATGGACGATGAACCCTTCCAGGGCACACCCAGTGACTCACCTCCACTCACACCCCACCAGCCTACAGTTACCACCCAGTTAGCTCATCCAAACTGGAATGGACCTAGTAGGTTACAGCTCTCATACACTAATCATTTAACCTCTGAAAATTCCTGCATTAGTACTGGAACTTCGGGGGACACCTCATATTGAAACCATAACAGTGCTTGAGCAAAGGATATAGAACCTCAGTGAGGGAGAGTACAAATCTCATTCCCATTATAGGCAGTCCATGCCCCAAGTCCTCTGAAGTCCTCTATTACAGTTTATATCTTAGGTATCCCCCTAAAGCTTATGTATGAAACAATGTAAAAAAAAAAAACTTAGTGGTGAAAATATTAGATTATGAAAATCTTAACCTGATCTGTGCAGTAATCCTTAGACAGGGATGAATTGGGTAGTAATTGTGGGTAGGTAGGGCGTGGCTAGAGGATTAGGTCCCAGGGGGCATATCTATGGGTATATATTTTGTTCTTGTTGAGTGAAGCTCTCTGCTTCCTCCACCCCATTCTTCCACCTTGCCTGAGGCCTGGAGAATTGAAATCATCCATCCACGGACATAAGACCTCTGAAACTGTGAGCCCCCAAATAAACTCTTTCTCCTCTAATTGTTCTTGTCAGGTCTTTTGATCACAGCAGAGAAAAAGCTGACTAAAACATTGAAATACTAAGACAATGACCATGTTTTCAAAGCAAATGTTGGTTATTCAGAGCTGTGAAATTTTTGATTCCATTTCAAGAGTAATGAGAAAGTTTGAAGGATCAGTTAAAACCCACCTTCTGGAATAACTTATAGAAAAAAATGAAGGGAGATACAAACCGTACAAACTCACATACTCAACATAGTCTGAAATCAGCAGAAAATCACACAAGAGCATCAAATTTATTCACAGCTTTTCACATAACCCTCCTACTCAGTAAGCCTCAGTTCCAGGACCAGCAGTACCAGGACAAAAGTAAGAAAGGATGATGTTCAGCCACAAATGAGTTACATGGGTTTGGACAAGTCACTTACCATCTTTAAATCTGGTTTTATTTTTATTTTTATTTTTTTTGTTTTTCAATTCAAAGATGAAAAATAATTTGTTCTTAGTATACAAAGACTATCCTAATGTGGCAGTAGGTCTGGCATGGTATTTGGCATGAGATAAATGTTTATTATATATATATAATTAATATATATGTTAATTATATATATAATTATTACCACAAATATTTTAAACATTCCCCAAATCCCATGCTCAAGCACATAAACATTCTTTTAATTAATCAAATTGTTTATTTATTTATTTATTCTTAATTTTTTGGTGCTAGAGATTGAACACAGGGCCTCATGCATGCTAGGAAAGCACTTTACCACTAAGCTACATCCTCAATCTACATGTAGATATTTTAAAAGATTTTAAGGTAGAGCTAGGCATGGCAGCACACACCTGTAATTCCAGGTACTAGATAGTCTGAGACAGGAAGATTGCAAGTTCAAGGTCAGCTTCTGCAACTTCACAAGACCCTATCTCAAAACAAAAAATAAAAAACAGTATACATGGTACCCACATCTCTCTCATCCTCATTTTCCATACAAATTATATTGCTCTCTAAGGAAGTGCTTGGCTTCATCAAATTCTCGTTACCTGTCAAGAGTATCAGTGATCCATTCTGGCCAAGAGATACCTGAATTGAAAGTAGGGGAAGAGCCTTTCTCTTCAGAGATATAAAATTACAAATACTGGCTAAATTTTTTGAAAATCCAAAAGGGGACTTTGAGAAATTGCTACCCTCTTATAAAAGAGGCAGGTGACCAGCTGGAATGATGAGCCACATACTGAAAAGTAAGACTGTAGGCAAAGCCAACAGTCAAATAAGACGGATAGTTGAGAGAACATTTTGGGGAAGCATCTGATGCATGTTCTGTGATGTGGGGTGCAGTTGCAGGGACCACGTTGATGAGATCAGCAACGAGCAGACCATTGATAGTTGTGTTTTAGGCATGTGGTGTGGGAATCGAGAAGGTCTCAGACAATGCCCTTGTGAAGCTTCTGACTGAGGCTTGGAGGAATTTTTCTATCATCCCTTTAAATGAAAATGACAGAGGTCTTCCCAGGGACTTAATAACAGACTCAATGAAGAGTAAAGCTGTGTAGTTGCAAATACATTACAGATTTTTTTTTTAATCTGAAGAACCAGCACAGAATTTCTAAATCAATTCATTCAAATCTTTTTTAGTCTAGTAATTTCTGGTTGTGATGGAATGGAACTGGACTTCCATCTAAATCCAAAGAGCTGTATTGCTGCCCACCGCCATCAGTCCAAGTGTGTATGGCTTCCCAGCCTCTAACTTATACTTAGGTCTTATATTTGGAAATGTTTTATATCCTTATGTGACAGACAGCTCCTCTCTAAGCATTTGGTTCTGTCAACAGGCAGTTTATATGGCAGGAAAGTATAGACATGCATATCTATACATTGATTAATTGGCTGGCTAGGGAGAATCAGACATTCTGTTGCCTCTTGCTCACACTTATTTACTCAAAATTACTCCTACTGGTGGAAGCCCCAGGAAGAAAGCAGCTCACTTACAGGAATGATCCTGGAGGATGCATAGATACATGCACCAGTTTCAAAGAGGAGTATTTATATTTGGTTGGTTCAGTTAAACAGAAAAACAAAAACAAACAAACAAACAAAACCTCATTTTTTTTTTCTGTTATACCCAAAATTTGTGTGCAAAAATAAACATCATTACTGAAAGGAATGTATCAGTTAGGACTAAGTTTAGTGCACTAGAAACCCAGAAATAATGGCTTACATAATATAAAAGTCCATTGTTCATATGCAAAATATCTGTGGTACTGGGGATTGAACCCTGAATTTCTTTTCCACTGAGCTACATTCTCAGCTCTTTTTATTTGTTTACTTTTTGTTTTGAGACAGGATCCCACTAATTTGTTTAGGACATTGCTAAATTGCTTATTCTGGTCTTGAAACTGTAATCCTCTTGCTTTGGCCTCCCAAGTTACTGGGATTACACTGCACTCAGCCATATGCAAAATTTCTACAAATAGGGAGTGCAGGGCAGGTGTGGTGAAGTTATTGAGGACCAGCATCCCTCTGCACCATCCATTGTATTACACTAGATCTCAAGATCTTAACTGGACCTCCAGCCATTACATGATTCTCCTTCCAAACAATCCAAAGTAAAGAGGGAAGGAGAAATGGAATGACCCAACTGAGTTTTAGGAAAATTATTGGAAGCTCCTTTATAACTTCCTGCTGGCTAGAAATTAATCACATGGCTACCTATAACTGGAAAGGAAGATGGGCCACAAGATCCACTAAAAATTGGTGATGACAGTGAGAATGAATATTGTGATCCAAAGTTGGCAATTTCTGTGTAGGATCAGAAGAAATATATTACACTTAATATTCAAAGATCTGATATTCTCAGGAGTAGATGCTTCTCAAATATATTTTCCCTCTGCTGTGCCACAACTTGATCTCTTGTGACTGAACCTAGCTTCAAAGATTTGGGTAAGCCCTTTTAGATTGAATCTAAGGAAAACTTTGAAATTTTCAAGTTTGCTTAACTTTTCACAGTCCAGGCATTCCCCTTTACTATGTTCTACTTGAATTGAATAAGAATCCCTGTGTGACAAGAGTGTAAGGATGGTGAGTGCCACAAATTATTTCTTGGCATTCATCCTCTATGCATAGTCTCCCCAACCAAGTATCAGACACATGATATACTGACAAAGAACAAGTCAAAAATCAAGAATTCTTGATGCATAATCCAATCAAGATCCAACAGGGGACTATAGAAACAGGTTTCTTTTTTGCCGTCTCCCTCCTGGGTCAGATGATGATAACCATGGTATGCACTTGAGGTTAATTTGTTATTCATATTACAACTTAAGACTTTTATTAAATATTTTACTATCTCTATTATTAAATATTTTACTATCTCTATCTCTAGCATATTTCATGAAATTTTAGCTAAGGTTTTTAGGGATTTAAGATTTATTTTTCTTATGGAAATGTAATTTGTAATGGTATGTTTTGATATTATCTTTCAGAGTAAGAAAACCAGTTTTGGTTAAAATACATAAAACATAAAACAATGTTTTCTTTTTAAAATTGTAATTCATTTTTACTTGACAAATAATAAAACTATGTATTTGTGGAGTGCAATGTGATGTTTTGATGCAAGTTTACATAGTGTAATGATCAAATAAAGCTAATTATTGCATCTATAATCTCATATACTTCCTTAACTTTCAGTTGCTGTGACAAAATGCTTGAGATAAACAACTTATAAGGTGAAAATATTTATTTTTGCTCAAAATTTCACAGATAAAACTGTGTTTGCTTGAACAAAAACTTTCCTAAATTTTTATTGTCTTCTTTGTATCACAATAGTCAGCCTGTTTCATTCTTCAGTAAAATCAGTTTGGTTGATCAGAGTGAAATCAAATAATGGAAGAAATGCAATATAGTTATTAGGCTAAGGCATGAAATTAAAGATTCAGTTGGGCTCTGTCCCCTACTAATGATTTACTTCACCTCCCAAGACTTTCATATTTTACCTATGAAATGACAATTATATGTAAGGTAGAGGTGTTGTGGAAAGTTTATGGGCAATGTATAAAAAGTTCTTCACTTGCTAGGAATTCAATAAATGCAGTGTGTGTGTGTGTGTGTGTGTGTGTGTGTGTGTGTGTGTGTGTGTGTTTCCAGAGAGAGTGAAACATTCAATTCACAGAGAGCACCCAAACTGACAGAATTTTCAATCAACTTTATTTCTCAACTTTAGATTCCATTCCTTGTCCCTATTATTGCTAAAAATTATCAAAGCTATGATAGATTTTTAAATCATAATGTAGATTGTTTTCCAAAAGTTTCCCTTAATATTAATAAAAGAGATTAAAGCCATTAAGAGATTAGAATGTCTTTTCAGCTACATGTTTTCAATATAGACTGTAGCAACCAACTCATAACAGAAAGGATGTGGTAATGAGAGCCGTAATACTTCTCCCACGTTCTGTTAATTATGTCATTATTTTGCCATTGTCATTCACTATTGTTGCTATAAATTCCATAATTGTTTTTGGTCCTAATTTTAAATTTTAATGCGTTATGGTTTTACAACCAAGAAAGGCTTTGGCTTTCCTCTCCTCTATTTTGATTGGCTTGCATGTTTGAAAATGCCATAATATTTTGGGGTCACCTTTTATTTTCTCAAATTCTCGTAGACACTGCTCTAGCATCATCTGCCATGGGATATCACCTTGAGAAGCCTTCTTAGCCTTTATTGGTTTGTTTGTTTTGGGTTCCACAGATGCCAGGGTATTCTTACTTTTTCTTCAATGCTACATTATTTAAGCAAAGTTATGTTTCAGCATCAATCATTCTGAAATTCCAAAAATGGGAGTGCTCTTTTGCTCTGCAAGTGACTTTATTTCTTAATTTCAGTTATATTTTCCTATATTCTATAATTGAATATTTTTAAATGTATTTATTTGGCTGTTTGCTTTAGGGATGCTTTTTCTTATGTTGAGTTTTCTCCATATTCACTGTCTTCTCCCTAATTTCTTCAGTCATGTTGCCTCTTTTCCTGGGCACTTACTAAGGATATCTCAAGTCTTTCCTTTATGCCAGTAGCTGAATCCTCCACTGTGCCATGGATCCCATGGAGTCCTTGTTACTGGCCTGAAAGAATTCCCCTTTGCTCCTTGGATCCATAGTTCACTTCTTCATCTCAGCCTGTTTTTTTTTTTTTTTTTTGAACCTCTTCTTTGAGTTTCCTTTTGTATTTCATCATGATTTTTGTCACAGATTGGTACAGGACAAAGCACTCACTGAACAGGTTCTTATGCAATTTAATTTAGACATTCTTCAAGTTCTTGCAAAACCTCGTGAGAACTTTTTATTAGATCTGAATAAGCAAAGTCCCCTTTATATATCTAATTTGTTCTCTTATTCTGTGTTTCCAGAGCAGCCATAGCTCCTCTTTTCCTCTCCATCATGCTTGAACAGTTTCATTCAGACCATGTATGTATGAGTACTGATGTTTTTTTTCCACTGTATATGAATGCCATTCAGAGATTTGAAGGTTTGGCATTGTAATCCATTTTGCCATAACCTGTGTGCCAAAGGAAGAGAGATCAACTGAGTCTGCATGAATTATTTCTTAATATTGGGTCTCTGATTTACCCATTCATGTTATTAGATGATGATTTACAAAGGACTAGTCTAAAATTCAGAGTACTTTCCCATTCCATCTTTTGAACATTGGATATTTCATTTCAGTCAGCAGATAGTCAATCTTCTTTGAAAAGTTGTTCTTTTTCTGTTTTTATCCATCCCTCCCATCCCCCTGACCCCAAATGGAACTTCATGTCTGATATATTAAACTAAAAGTGAAGCTCTACCAAAGCAATTTCTATGGAGTGATTCAATTTCTGAAACTTAGAGGTTTTATTAAGATTGTTCTATTTTCCAAAGTTTTAAAGGAGTTTAAGTTTACTAGATATCCTTTTCAGTGTTTCAACTAAGGCTTCCTCTCTGTGTTTCTCTTTCTATGTCTCACTCTCTTTCTGTCTTGCTCTCCCTTACACACACACACACACACACACACACACACACACACACACACATACATGCACACACACATAACCATGCTACTTGGAAGAGCAAACAGCTGGACATAAAACCTGTTTTGGTCTTGTTAATGAATCAGAACTCCTACCATGGTGAGTGGTTTCGGAATTGCAAAGGGAGGAATTCTGGTTCATATGGCATGTTATGTTCAGCCAATGCATATTATGGCAGAGGGAATAAATGAGACAGCCCAAAGTCATGAATATCCAAAGCAGCCCAAGTCTATCTCTTCAAGGCTATGTTGAATCCAAACCCCTTGCGAGCTGTTATGACTTGCAGATCTGTTTGCAAATGAGCTTGGAGCACACTGGGTAAACAGAGATGGTTGGTAAATTCTATTTCACCTCACCAGTGAGCTGAAAAAGCATTGGATACTGTGTTATGAGTTGTAGATCTGTTTGATTGCATTGTTGCAAAGTGGGAATTGTTTTGCAACATAGATTCTTAATCACTGAGCCATCTATGATTGAATGCGTCGAAAATTGGCTGAAATTGAAAGTTAACTATACTGCAGACGGCTTATTCTGGTGTATAATTGAAAATAAATTCTAATAACTCTTCTTGAAAGAGCTGCTCAGAGGAAATTCAAGCCCCCCGAACAAAAAAATTCTTTCTCATAGAGACTCTTCCTCTGCATAATGCAGTAATGAAAATAAAGCTTTCTTCTAAGTCTAAACTAGCTTTTCTGGTATTTGCATACTTTGACCAAAAAAAAAATTCCAATATTAAACACTTGTAGACTTATTTTGTAATGTATTCCTCAAGCTTTTGTGCTGGAGAGGTCTTATAATGCTCCTTTGAAGTCAGTTTAGGATCATTTTACACAAGGACAATCCAGAATTTTAAAAAAAAAGTAAATAAAGTGTGAGCTTTTAAAACTAAATGGCCTTAAGTTTGAATTCTTGTTCCAGTCTTTATTAATTTTGTGGTTTTGACAATTTTTTTCCTGAGCTTCAGTTTCTCTCTGTATAAATTTGAATCCAATTTTTCCCTGCTTTGTATGGTTGTAAACATTACAAATAATATATTTTCATGAATAGAGCCTAGTATGCATAGTTAGCTATTGTCATGTTATAGAAATTATATGTGAATAGGGAGACATAGATACTTGCTCATACATCATTTTTACATGTATATTCGCTTAAATATTTAAGCCAGCATCCCTGTTCCAATTTTGAACACTATGGTCAACAACTGAGTAAGAGAATCAGAAGGGAGACATACAGCCCTACTGAAGATAAGATGTTAAGCATTCATGTCTTGGATGCAGAAAGACTATATTTCCAGTTCTCCTCTCTAAACTTCATTTATTCTACTGCCCAAATGGAAATAATCACTTTATACCTTTCACTTGGTTGTGGTCAGCATTAAATAACATAATGCAGAATATCTGGCATATATGAAGTTCCTTGCAAATGTGTACTTATAGTGCAACTGTAGCAGCAGTGGCTGCACTATTTCTACACTTCTCCAGGGGTGGAATAAGAATGGGCTCAGAGTGGCAGCAATGTGAGCTCTCCATGACTCTTCCCCTCCTAGCTTGTGGAACTTTCAGAGTTACTGTACCTCTTCTGGGAAACCACATTCCCATGAGTAAAATGCAGACTGTAAAGCCTTTGCAGTGTAAGAGAGAGGCTTTAATAAGATAGTGCACATGGTAGCCACTAACCCTTATTGATTGACTCTTAGCCCCTGTCCAATTTGTTGGCTAACTTGGAGCAGAGTTGGACTTTGGTATTGCCTTTTTCACCATGATGTTGGCTCGGGAGTAAGATTATCATCTTGGAGATTGGGAAAGAACCCAGATTTCCTATCATAGTTGGCTTCTTTCATGTCCAAAGAGTCTCCTGTCTCCTTCTCGACTACTGAATGAAACATCTGCTTCTTTGTCCAAGTCGATGGATGCCAGCATGGATGTACAAGCTGTCCACTCTGTCTCCCAGTTAGTGCCAAAAAAGCTGTGCTCATTTCCCTCCCCCAAAAAGTCTATCAAGGTCCACGTGGCAGGGCTGGGACATTCATCCCAGAGTACCAATGGATGTAGGTCCTGAGCCTGTCTTCTGCACAGGTCATAGTCACTTCTCATGGGTGTGTGTAAAGGCTCCACATGTATGCTCAGATATGTTTCAATTGTCCCACTCTAGGCCATTGTGTGTAAGTGGTCCTTACTTATAAAGCCAGCTGCTTTGCTTGCTCATCCTGTTCTTCTGGCTAACAAATGTAGATTAGCACTCAAGGCTATTAACCTGCAGCTAGACATCTTGGTCCCCATGTACCATCACCAAAGAGGGGTATACCTACTCCTAAACCTGTTTTCTGCTCATCTTCATTGTCACCCATCTTCTTTCAAGTTCTGGTGTCCAAGCCAAAAATAGTAAAAACACACAGTCCTTAAGCAGATAACTTGTATGAATTTTTTTCTGAGTAAAGTCAAACTAGCTCAACAATCTGGTGGTTTAAGAAGAAGGTGCCTTGCAGAGATATCATAAGCATTAGATAAACATCAGTACACTTGCAGAAAATATGCTCTCAGCAATGATATCCTTTTCTATTTGCTTCCCAGATCCTGATCCTAGTCTCTTCCTATAGCTTCTCTCTAGGCTAATAATCAACAAATCAAAATCACCCTCATTGACTGAGTCCTCCATAGCCATATATCATCAGGTGGCACCAATGATGTGACCACAATTATTGTAGGAGCTCCTTGTTGTTGGGCTACTCTGTGTTGCCATGCAGATAGCTCTTTCCTGGCAGGAAGAGTACTCATACATCAATTCTTGGTAGTTACACTAGAGGGAAATTGTACCCTATTGATAAGATTCGGAATGCAATCTTCATATAAGGGAGTCAGGACAGTCTAAAGATTTTTTTTTTTTGAATTTAAATTTAAAAACTTTGAAAAACTTTATTCAAAAGCAGTCTTAGAAAGTTTCCTAATAAATCATAAATAAAGCATTATTCTAGAATTGCTCTGACTAAAATGGGACAGGCTAGTTTGAGTCCTATCTGCCATGACTCACACTCCTTCTTCCTTTTTTCAAAGGTCCTTGTTAAGGACAGCTTTCTGCTAACTTAGATCTTAGTTCCCTGTCTTTGACACCAACAGATGCAAAAACTTGAAAAATGTCTTAAAATTAGTTTTATTATCTCTAGAATACAAACAGTTTCATTCTTTCTGCATGCTATATAAAACGTAATTAAAATTTAAAATAAAACAATAATAGCTTAGCCTCATGGAGTGCATATAGTCACTAGTCTAAAACACTTTGCATGAATCTTCTCATTTGATCATCACAACAACCATGGAAGGTCAGTGAGTGCTATCATGCTCATTTAACAGATGAGGATATTGATGAGAGACAGAGAGGCTGAGTAATTTCACTGAGGCCATCCAGGTGGTGAGTGGCAAAACTGAGACTGAAAATCAGGCCACATGAGCCCAAACTGTTAGTACTATCTCTTATTGCCTCTCTCAAAAGTTCAAGAAAACATTAGCCATACTAGTATATGTACGAAGTGACATTCTAGAATGCTAAGATATTTCTTAGCACAGAGATATTTGCAGACATACAGTTCAGAAAGGAAAAATATAACTGATTATACACACACACACACACACACACACACACATACATACATACACACACATTTATTTTTCTTTTCTGATTTGGAAATTTACTAAGATGTTACTAACTAGATCATTATTCTTTGTTGGTAGCATTGTTTTCCTCCAAGACAAGGATATGGTAGTTAAAATAAAAATGCTGATTTCAGTAAAGAAACCTTAGAAGTCTAAAAAAATGACATTTCGTTTTTTTTCCTATCACACCACAGACATCCTACCTAATAAGTCAGATATGCAGTTCTAGCATAGTTGGGAATTGCAGGACTTAACTATTGTTCTGTTAAACTGAGAAATGGAAGAGTCTTTCTGAAGCAGAAACTTTGCCCCTGCCCCACTGTGCAATGACCTCTCTGGCACTCTCTTGGGAGAGGTCGCAACCTGTCAAACGTGGGTGGCCCCGTTCTTCCTCTGGTTCTATTGACCCTGGGAATGATGGGAGTAGCCATCCTGGAAGAGGAGGGAAGCAGGAGGCTCCAGTTCTGAGGATGTCTTTTTGTTTTCTTTCTTCTGTGATCTCATGCTGCTTCTATAACCTCCTTGGCAGCTGGGAAGAATATAATCTTCAAAGGGCTTCTTTAAGCCTGAGAAAAGTAGGAGGCCAAAGTGTAGGAAACAGTACTTCTGATGCTCTAAGGATAAACACATGCAAGTTATTATTGTGACAATAAGACAAAGACTAAAAGCAAAAATGGGTTCAAGAAAGGTTTAGATTCACATATCTTAAAACAGATTATTAACAAAGGATGGTACAGTATTTCTCCTTCTTATCCTTTGAAGGTAAAGTTCAGGGAAGAAATTATCCTCCCCCAATTTGGATCCCTGCAGGCTTCTGACAAGCCATATTTTGGTGCTTCATGAACCATGGGATTGACCTAATTTGTTATTTTGTGTCTTGTTAACGAGGCTAACTCTACCCCACTGCTTCAGAAGTTACCCTGTACTAGCAGTAGTGACATGTGACACTGAAAATCCAGAGGCCACATTTGCATGAGGTCTCACTCCACAGGTGACTCCAATTAAGTGCTCTGCCTCCTGAAGCCAGTCACCTCACCCTCCTCAATATGGAAATTCTGTTTTTCAATCCTCGGAGATGTTCCTGCCCTACTCATTCCCAAACTCCTCAGAATCTCTGCAAGGGTCCTAAGCATCAGGATTGCTTTGAATCTTCCTAGGTGACTGAGGCACTGCCCAGGTTGAACATGGCACTGTCTGTTGCTGGGTTTCTCCTCATCAGTAACCAAAGGCTGTTGGAGTCCACCTTCTGTTTAGCTGCTAGGCCATAGTATTAAGTACTTAATCTAAGAAAGTTAGATTAGAATGGTGGTAGGTAGGTATTCCAAAGTAGAATTCTTTTAAAAACAAAGAGAGAAGGGAGGTTTCTCTGACTGCCCCCAGGAGAAGAGGTGGAGGTAGGAATAGGGCCCCACCTTGGTATGGCCTCCCTGAGACAATCACACATCTCTGGTCTCATGAGCCCTGAGAGGAAAGAAGACCTGACTCTCATGTGTTGACATCTGTCTGGGGGCCTTGAACTTTCTCCCACGCTTACTTTCTCCAGTGTGAGAACTTGTCAGTGACCATCCACTCTATTTGGGAGGAAAGGAGTAAGAATAGAGTTGGTGGTAGCTGCTGCAAGTGTCACACCACTTGCAAATTACTGGTGTGGGTGATCAATAAATTTCCTTAAAATTCTGGGATCCAGAGGCTGGGGCTGGGGCTCAGTGGTAGCACCCTTGCCTGTTGTGTGAGAAGCACTGGGTTCAATTCCCAGCACCACAAATTAAAAAAAAAAAAAAAAAAAAAACATTTATCAACAACTAAAAAATATTTTTTAAAAAATCTGGGATCCAGATGTTAAGACTTCATTCCATAAAACGACTCTTCACCAAAGCAGAGCACAAAAAGAGATACCCATCAAAATTCTGATCATGTTTAGAGGAGGGTCATTTGATAACACAAACTCGCAGCCACATTGGAACTATTGGCCAGGTTGAAAACAATAATGAACATACAAGGTGAAATCGTGTAAACGGGAAGAACTTGGGAAGAGCCCAGTAGGTGGAAGACATATCAGGAGCCAGATTATTAGGATTCCTCCATCAATGCAGTTGAGTCAGTGTGCCATTCCAGAAACTTGAGAGAGACCTAGAGAGTGGCTTGTCTAAAAAATAACAATTTGGGGAAAGTGAGAGAACTGACTTTGAAGCAGATGAAACAATATAAAACTCCAATAAACTCAGGTATCACTCTGGAATTAATGGAGGACAAATTGGATGTGCTGTTAACTTAAATACCCATCTGCTCACATCCCTGGAGCCCATAAATTTGTGGGGCTAATTAGTTGTTGCCATCCCTAGAACCACAGGGGGCTAACCATGCTCCCTGGAGTTTTGTTATACACACAGCCCATTCTCCCCTGCCTATTCAAACACCTGGGTTGGAGAGGAGGAGAGAGAGATGCAGATAGACCATTCTGGGGACGTCCAAAGAGTTTGGAGGACACAGCAATACAACAGTACCCATGTCCTCATCTTAACCTTCTGAAAGATGGAGTTGAGAAATTTCCAAATCAATTAAAATTTCCTCCATTCTTTTTCTTCCATCACTATAGCAAACATTGTTTTTTCTCATCTGTCCAATTATCGTCCTGTCCTCTCCCTCACTCCCCCGCTGCTGGCTGACTTGACTTCTCTAAGAGCAATTCTGTCGGTACCAGCAACGTGAAGCCTTAATATAGGATCTTCAGCATAATCGCTTCTTAATTAAGTCAAACGATGGCTCCGTTTCCCAGAATCGTTTCCAGAGGGCTTAATTTTACTTCTGCTCAAAATTAATATTTTACATTTTACACTTAAAAGAAACAAAAGAGACTGAAAAGGAACCTGAGAAAAGGGGAATGAGAAAATGGTTGAGGGAAAAAGAGAGATCATATTTCAACTCCCATTACAGAGTCATTCAAGCCTCTGACATTATTTTCAGCAAGTAATACTCGATCTGTGACATTCACTTTAGCAAAACAAAGCATGGATCAAGGTAATTAAATAGCACAGCTCAGGGTGAATTAAGGCATGATTCCATCAACAGGAGACACCTGCTGACATGACGCTCTCTCTTCACTGCCTGCGTTGGCAGTGCCGACCCTGGCCCAGGAGCCTGCAGGAAGCCTGCTAACTGTTCCAGCACACCATGTACCTGGGTATGCATGTGAGCTACATAGTCTGAGCACTGGCTACACTCCACAATTATGCAAGACCCAAGAGACCAATTCTGTTAATGACATTAAGTCCCCTTTAAGGATCTGTTCTTCACGAGAAACCAGACAGTCCCTTGGGGCCTTACTCAGCTCTCACTCTTGACTGTGTTGTACAGAAGCTTATGCAAGTGAGCTTACTCTGCCATAAGAAGGTACAGTGCACCAGCTCCACCCAATAACCATGTTATGCATTCAGTCATTCAAAAAATACACCCTCACTGCTTTCTGTATAGTTGCTGTATATACAGAAGTGGGCACCTGCCTTCGCCAAGCCTGCAGATCTGTCAGTTGTAGAACATGAAATCAGGCCACCTCACCTGAGTGTCTTTGGGAGACCTGTAAAAGCACAGCAAGGGGTCCTCAGACCTGAGCTTGAAGGTGTGTCCTAAAGATATACACTGCCCAAAAATGTGTCTCAAGTGTGGAATTTTGCAATTGGTTAACATCATGTGTCCACAGAAATTCTGAGATTTTTTTTTTTTAATCCTCATCTGTTGTAAGATAACCCTGCAGAATCTCTCGGGGGAACACAGAGTGTGTGGGTGAATCTATTTCAAGGACAAGCAGCTGGAAGTTTGGTGCTATTGCTTCAGCCAAATGTTTAGGAAGTGGCATGCAATCTGAAAAGTTCCTTCCTGTTAGCCTCAGCCTTCCTTCCTTTCTGACCTCCAGCTGAGATTGATGCTGTGAGAGTCGGCAAATGGAAGGGTCTAGGGAAGTGGAAGTTGCTCATTTGCCTACTCATAGAAAATGTGGATATACGCAATCATACCTGAGTCTGTGATATAAGTGATCATGCCTGAACTTCTGGTTCCAGCAGAATGTGGTTGCATCTTGAGAAACTTCATTCTAGGGCCTGTGATTGACACTGCCCTAAGGAATTCCCTGCTCCCTTCATTTCATTAATAGCCAACTCCTTCTCTCAACCTCAGTCTGTTGGCTTACACATAGTATCAAAGGCTTTCTACTATTCAGCCTCCTTCGCTGAAGGGAGGCCCAAATTTATTAGTTGCTTTTGAAGTTTATTATCTCAAATACTTTATAATTATGAGTTTGTCAACAAGGATTGAGAAGTTCTTCTATGTATGGATTATCTTTATAATGGTGTATCACTTTTAGGAATAGACTTAAAAGGGCTAAGGCATGGGATTTCTCAATTTCCTTCCCTAAATGTCTTATCAACATGATGACTTTGTCTTAAGAAAATTGAAAAATACATTTTTTCCCCATGGCCAATTTGGGTAAAAAGGAAATTTTTTCTTCCTTTATTTTTCTTTTATTTTCTGGAAAAGAATTTAGGATGGTGATATGCCCATGTGTGTTTGGGTGTTTTATAAGAGGAGCTAGGATCCTATAATTTATCTTAGTTTGTTATGCTTGCTACCCAAAACTTCCAAATGCTTTTTCTGTAGTGCACCTCCTTGCAAGATCATCATAATACAACTTACTAGCTTCACAGGGTCCAGGTTTTAGGCTCCTAATACTCTGAATCCATATAATAAGGTACCCTGGATTGAGCTTGACTACACTCCAGGCCCTAATTTAAGTGCTTTATTTACAGAAGGTAACCCTTGCAATTATCACTTTAAATTGATGCTATTATTAGCAATGTCATGGATAAAATCATTGAGGCAAAGAGAAGTGAAGTGACTTTCTCAGAGGGATAGGAAAGAGTCCCGGATATGTTTTAATGATAAGGCCATGTGCTGGATAACTGCACAATGATGTTTCCATAAATAAAGAGTTCTGAGAACACAGTTGTACTAATTATTCTGCACAGGGTCTATGGCTGCTCTCAAGGTACAGTGGCAAAACTGAATAGTTGGGCAGAAACTATAGGTTTCATTGCCTGAACGAACACCTTCTGACCCTTTTCTGTGTTTCTAATTTTGATGCATAAGATTTTCTTCTAAATTTCATATTGCAAAGTCTGTAGGAGTTACATTTTGTCTCCCATACCTTAACTCATGTTCATTCTCAGAAACACTCTCTATAAGCATCAATTTGAAAAGAAGATGGTTAGAACTTTTTACGTAAGTAGAATATTTCCCCAGAATATTCAGCGTCTTGGTCTACTCATGCAGATTTTAGATGAAGTTCCGGATGTTTTATTGTACATTACCTTTTTAGAATACATTTTAGCATAAACGGTACTAACACTCTTTATGCATTGTCTCACACTTAGGATATCTTTGCCAAATTTTGCAATTTGGCCAGGAAAGAATGGAGGGATGTGATAACCATCAGACAGTTCTTGACACCTCCTAACAGAAATGTATAGTGGGAAATTGAAAAGAAATGAACTCTGGAGGGGGTTTCAATTTCTGCTTTTTCAACATTTGGAGTTTTGTTTCAATTTTAGACTACTATTCCCAGGAAGACATATTTCCTGGTTTTCGGTATTGATTTTTTATATTGCAGAAGAAATACAAGGATGTGCTTATTGGTTCTGGGCCACATACACACTATAATGTGTTTGGCAAGGAATGTGTAAAGCCCCAAGTCCAGAATAATATGGGGCCAGAATATGCAAAAGAGGAAATGAAACTGATATGCTGACTTTCAGGTCTCCTAGACTTTAGTCTATGCATAAAAAGTTTGGTTTTCAAACTCTCAAAGAACTGCCTGATAACTTTGGGTTAACTCATCTTAAATCCTACACATTTTATCAGTGGGATTATATCCCCCACAAACTGTCCTTAACTAAAGGTCAAGTGGATCATAAAAAGGGTTCCAGAAATAGCAAGGCAAGTTCTCAAGACTCAGAAGCATTTGATCCCAGGAAAATATGAGCTCTGAGCAAAGAAAGAAATTCAGAGCTTACTTCACACTTGAGAGTCTCACCATTAGGGATTTTCCTAAGTGCAGGGATGGTCATCAATAGGTTATTAAAGTGTTAGGAATGGCATAGTGTGTCTGTAACCTTTGAAAATGGCTTCACAGAGGGTAAGTACATAGTGTTTGTGGGCTACAGTATAAAACATCATAGTGAAGTGACTGTTTGGGGAGCCCCCTAACTTCTAATGCAAGGAAGGATAAGCTATGGAAGACAGTTTCAGGGGTGCACAATCATATATGTACAGGCCATGAAGTCTGGTGGGAATTTTTTAGACTTGATTTATTTGATTCTTGCCACAATCCAGAATTCTATATATGATTCCCATTTAATAAGTGATAAAATTAAGCCTTAGCAAAAATTAAACATTTTCCCCAAATCCAAATAGTTTGTAAATGGTAGAACTGGGATATAAATGCATATCTTATTTTTCACTATGCCATGCTGAATCAAAGATATTATTGTCCTTGACTCTTAGGAACCAAACCTGGGAGAAAAAGTTAACCTACATGGGTTAATTTACAAATAAATATTTTTTAATCCACTAGAAAAGATATTTTAAATTTTTATTTTAGGTAATTTTCTTTAGCCACATTTTATATCCTAAGTACAGCTTAGACATAGGTTCTTTTGGAAACACATATTCTCACCAACCTGTAGTACCCCTTTGTCATATCAACATACTCTAATTCTTTGCATTGCTAAGAGGGGGTTGGCAGTGGCAAAGTGGAATGTAAACCATCATCATACTCTTATCCCCTTATTAAATGCTGTGAGAATGTAGAACCTCATAGATATTGCACATCTCCCTTGGATCCCTACCTGAGAAATATCCATGCTCTACTGTTTGTGGCACACACAAAAAACGTAGACAAAGAGGAATAAAAAACCATCCTGGATCACATGAATTCAAATGAAAAGTATAAGAATCTGTCAAACAACAAAACATAAGGCACAGAGAAAAACGGGCCCTATGACATCCCCTGATGTTCCCAAGTCATCCACCCATGCATGGTGACAGGTCAGTCATGCTTATACACAGATGTATTCAGAAAAGCATTGCTACTCAGCTGTAACACTCTAACAGAAGATGGACAGTTCAGATCAAATGATTTCTTTTCCTAAATCCTAAGCAATAATAAGAGTAATTAAAACTCTGTGCATGGCACCAATTAATGGTAAGTAGGGGATTTACAGAAATCAGTTTTAATTGAAAAGTCATTGCTTTGATAACCATATTCAAGTATAGGCTAGAAGGGGCACACGGGGCTTACAGAAACAATTCATAGTCTGTTTATCTATGTTGAAGAAGGAAAGTGGGAATAAGTACTGAATAGGATAAGAAGTGGTCAGAACATTCCCAAGCTCCTTTCAGTATCTGGAGAGAGCTTCATCATTCATAATCCTGAAATGCTTGGGCTGATAATTGCCTTAATCACCAGAGAAACATGGCTGCAATGTACTGAAATAAGCCATAAAACTCATTACAAGATAACAAGATTCTATCTATTCTCTGAGGTCACACTAGAGCTCCATAAGGTCAAAGAGTTAATAACCTCGTTCAGGAGAAGCACCGTAGATAAGAAATTGTGTGTGCATGCACATAGTTTAAATCTTACTAGATTCCAGGCCCATAGAGATACTGGCCAGGTAGGTTAAAGGAAAATGGATGATAGTCTCCAAATAACCAACCATTTGGGGCTTTCCTTTTTAAACTTCTACAGTGAAAACTGCTGGGATACCGGTAATTGTAAAAAAATGTTTGTTTTGCAAAGTTAGTGTTCTGCAGACTGACTTGCTCCTCACTTTATGATATATGAAATTCCAGTGACTGACAGTGGATTATCCACGGCAGGAGCTATTCTTTAGTTTCTGAGTGGACAAGCTTTTCTCCCATTGGCCTAATAAAATACACCATTGACAATTACCCAAGAGCAAATCTGGGGCCTCACTGCTTTTACCTCCTCAGCCTTTTGGATGAGTGAACAAGGCTCAGGGAGGTGGAGCTTTGTCCAAAGTTCACAATGTCACAAGAATTCTGAGGAAGTGCAGAGCATCATTTCATAAAGAGTCCCATTTTTCCTATAGAGAAAGTCAGAGGCAAAAGTCCTTTCTCAAAGAAGAAATCTCCTTATTCCTCAGTGATGCAAACCCCAATGCCTTCCTGAATTTGGGGTTTTTACAGCTATTTCACTCAAGAGGAGTGGGCTTAGAGTTATGCTGGTTGATCTGGCTCATTGGACATTGCGGACATTGTGGCTTCTCTCTTTTACTTCATTTGATGATGGCATTCTATACATATTTTTTTGCTAGGTCCTGTTTTCCAAAACTGTTCCTTGCTCTTCTTCATAGCTTCTGAGAATTCTGTTTCGTCTTAATATCTGACTTCTCTGGTTTCTCGATGAAGACTAAAGACAGGTTTGGTGCATGCATCTGTAGTTCCAGATACTATGAAGGCTGAGACAGGAGGATAGCTTGAGCCCTGGTGATTGATGTCAGCCTAGGCTACAGAGCAAGACCCTATCAAACTCGAACAAGCAAACAAATGACCAAAACTCAGGAAAAACAACAAGACCATCAAAAGGATGTTTATTAAAATAAAACATGCTTAGCTCATAAAAGTTCTCAGTACAGTTTGCATAGTTCTCCTCCTCCTCATCATCATCATTTCCACCAATGTAAGAACAACTGTGTTGATGGGTATGGGAAGAAGAGTATTTGGCTATTTTCTATCATTGCTATGGTCTCCCTGGAGGAAATGAGCTTAAACTGAAGCAGAAAAAAAAAAGTATTTAATTTTCAAAAATGTAAATTACAGAAATTCTGTTATTTACTTCATAGTAAGTATTAAGAATCCCCTCTACCTCCTCTTTCCTGAGATGATAAATGAGTTATTCCTTGGAGACAGGGTAACTCCATTGCTAGCTCCAAGTGTTTTCAGGCATTTAGAAACTATTAATCATCAATAAAGTACACATAAACTTAATTTACTGACCAGAAATCTTTGTTTTTTTTTTCATTTGCTTCTTTGTGTTTTGTTGGTTTTTACATGTGATTTACAAATTTGTAGATGAGAAAGACCAAGAATGCTATCTTCTTTTTTTTTTTTTTTTTAGTTGACTAAACAAGCATCCCTAGTTCCTGGCTTTTGCAGCTGTCAACTCCTGTATAAAAGTAATTTCTTTAAGTTTGCTTTGTAAAATCAATTTAAATTAAGCTTCTCACATATGCATTTATGGAGGATTTACTTTGATAGATATTGTGCGGGTAGTTATTGCAGAATTAATCTTCAATAAATGTTTTTAATAATCATTTGGTTTTCATTTAACACACAGCAACCACCACGTAAATTCTATTCATGTACAGCTAGTTGAAAAACAAGTTGAATAAATGCCAACCAGATATTAAAAACACTTATGGAGAATTAACTGATTGTTACTATCGTCACTCAAATCAATTGGACATAGTCAATAGTAAATTTTACATGAGATTCCCTGGCAGATGCTATGGAATAAAGCTTATTTACTGATGTGGGTAGGATTCTTGGTTATACATTCAACTTGGGACTAGTAAATTTAAATCTCTGCTTCCTAAGCTAGGGATAAATAAAGAGAACATAAAAAGCAAAATGGAGTATATCAGAACGGGGATGCTTAGGTCAGCTCATCAGCTGTGCTGATCCGAGAAGGTCAGAGAGCTGTTGGATACCTGCCTGAAGAAGCTAGGGTGGTCTCCGGCCGGGATTGCCCTTTGCCTTGGAAGCTGGAATCTTCCATTAGACTCCTTAGAGTATGGGTGAGAAACTGGGTACTGTCTCTAAATTCAAGATCTATGAATTAACTTGTGACCTTGGGCAATAACAACCATTTTATCATCAGTGTCCTCTAAATTGGTAATGTAAAAGAATATTGACCCTTGGAAGTTTTCTCTGAGGATGTAATAAGAAAGGATGTAATAAGATGTAATAAGAATGGATATGAAAGGTGTTTATACATGGTGCAGCACATGAATAGAAATGTTATTATTGTATTTTTTTCTGTAAAAAAAAAAAAAAAAAAGGGCTTGAGATGATTGATGCCCTACAACAAGGCCTGCTTGGCAACCAAATGTATTTACAGAGAAAGCTGGTTTCCAGAAAATGTTCATATTTACAGTGGGCACAAAATAGAGCAAAGCAAGAAGGTCCTCTGATGTTAGTCTGGAGCCTAGACCCAAGTCTGCATAGCTCACAGAGAGATAAGAGGCTCCAAGTCCTCCGGGATCTCTTATCCTATTCTCAACACACCTTGCTATCAATCTTTTTGGAAACTTGCTGCCCAACAGTGTTATCAAATATGTAGTAGTGAAATTGGGGCAGTATCATAGCTGATGAAGCTTAGCTCTGTCAAGAGGCAGAGGAAATTCTGGGTTGGGGGTCTAGAGGGCATCCTTTGCTTTTTCACAGGGATTCCTTGGAGTCAAAATTCTGGAGCTAGAACCTCTGGAATGTGACTTTTTCCAGGGTCCCTGGGCAGCTTGAAGTGCAGAGAAAGGAATTAGGCAAACAATAAGATGAAATAGGCAAGTAAGTGAACATAGGCACCAAGTATTTGCAGCGCTCTCTCTGGATCCAGACCCTCAGATCATGAAGTTAGCCTTGGCATATGTGGCAGCTGGTGGCAGTCTCTTAGTTCAGACAGTCATTTAGAATGCAACCTGTGCTATTGCCGATTGCCTTGTCTTTTACTGCCTTGCCAGACTGTTTACTGGAGCGACCTTATTACCAATCTCCTAAAAATCCCCATAAAACCCATAGATCATAGGATACAGCGCTACCATCTCCAGCCTACATGATGAGCCACTGCAATTACCCACCAGGCACTGGAGGACACAGACCTTGTTCATAAGTGTGCCCTGTGGACCACAGAACCTGTCCTAGAAGGAAAGAGAAAGCAGGAAGAGAAAGAGCCCTCAGTCTGTTTTCTACTCTTTCCTTTTTATGGATCATTTTCTGATGATTTTGTCTCTCTTTTTTCCCCTTCCCTTTGTTCCTTCACTGTGTCATGTCTCTTCCACCTACTATCACTCTTAGCCTTAAGAAACAGTTGTGGGACATTAAAAGACAACTTCATGATTGTCGCTGCTCCCACTGGAGAAATGGCATCAGCCTGCCGGCCCTGAGGGAGGGAAAGGTTCAGGTCTAGTTGGCTGCAGCTGTGGGAGAAATCTCTGATGAATTTCAAAACCTGCCTTTGCTTTGGCTATGATCAACAATCACAGTGGGGCCTCTGTGTTTTACTATATGAACAAGCTCAGAGGGAGGGAGAAAATGCAGGCCCCTAGCATTTTCCCTCTCCTGCCGCAGCAACATGACTGAGTGGAGGACACAGAGAAACATGTTTGCATCTTCACCTTGGGCATGCGCTACTTGAACAGAGCAATCCTGTGAAATCACCACACACCCAGTTTCAGCTGTCCCCCAACTCTCCTCTGCAAAGTGCAAGATGTTTTTTAGCATAGGTAAAGATGAAACCAGAGCTCAGCTCCTACCTGAGTATCTTCAGCAGAGAGGGTTGATTACCCATAATGAGGAATCCTGAAGGACTGCCACAAGAGAAGGCAAATAGGGACCATATCAGTGCATGCCCCAGGGGGGTCTAGCCTCTCTGCTTCTTTCTAGAGTCTCCTGGGGAATGGTTTGTAGGTATCACCCAGTTTGTCTGGGTGATAATGGGTTGCTAAAAGGGCTCTGTAAATTATAACATTTCGTATGGGTAAAAATCCTGATTGTCTCATGTCGTTATAACTTCTAGTCTTATCAAATAGGTAGATGGTTGTTCATAGAAGATGTTTGCCAAACATTTGCTAATTAGTATATAATGCCTTCTTTTATATCAGAAACAATATAGCATCCTTTGGCTTCCTTGCTTGTCAAATGGGAAGTCTGTTCAGTGATTTATGACATAGCCCTTATGCACAGAACATTGTTTGGTAATAGTAGGATGACATCTGGCCTCAGGAAGTTTTATTTGGGGAGCTCAAAGGATTTTTTTTTGAAGAATCTTCTGGAAATGGGAAAGATAGGAAAAGGTGGTGCTGTCCTCCTTTCCTTTTGGCTGTAGGACTCCCTTTCATAGATAGCTTCCATTCTAGGAATAGCCCTGGAATGCCCAGGGATAACTAGGTGGACCCCTTCTTACCTGTCCAAAGTAAACCTGGTAGGAGGTAAGGGAACTTCATAGCCACAAGAACTGAAGGCACAACAGAAAATAACCCATTTAGCCTGGACCATTTTTATTTCCAAGAGCCTCAGGGACTCTTTAATACAATGCTTCTCAAAGTCTGGTCCCAGAACAACAGCTACAGCATCACCCTGCAAGTCACAAACACAAAATACCAGGCCACACTGCAAACCTACTGGATCTGAACCTTCTGTGCTGGAGCTCTGCACCTGCATTTTCACCAGCCCTCTGGTAGTTGGCAGGCACACTCTACCACACTGGATTTTAAATCTGGCTGCCTGTTGGAATCTCTAGGAGGTTTTAGAAACACAGATGCCTGGGTCCTACTCCCAGGGACTATGATATGATTTGGTACCCCTGGGATGCAGTCTGAGTATAGGGATTTTGAGATCTTAAGTGATTCCACTGTGTAGCCAAAATTAAGAACCACAATTAGTCTAGTATCTATTAATCATTAGCTGTTCGGAAAAGGGGACTGTCAGTCCTTATTGTAACCTAGAACTTTGGCTGCTGTTCTTTTGGCTTTCTAAAAAATTTAGCAATCTCCAGACACCCAATCATAAAGGAGCAGATGCTAATTAGCAGAATATAAACTGGTACTTTTCACCTTATTTGGAGACACCTCACAGAAAAATGGAACAGGAAACAAGTAGGGTCAGTGACATTTCTTGGGGTTTCCAGGAAAACAAGGATGTTGATGGCTCATTGTATTTTGTGCAGATGGCTGTTTTCAGCCTTTTTACTATTAGAGACACAGAGGAGCAGACTTCAGGCTGTAGACAATTAGTGGCCTGGGGCAGTAGCCCATGCTATTCCAGACCCCAAACTGGGAGTGGTGGAGGAAGAAGGATGGGGCTAGAAGGAAGGACAATAGAGAGACCCTGTAGATGTTTAGCTCATTGTTCTGTTCAATTATGACCATTGATAAAAATGGTCACTGGAAAGAAAAATCTCCCACCCTACCAAGCTCTGCACAGAGTGAAGGGAACAGAAAAGCCCTACTTGGAGAAATTCTCATCTCCAATGGGAACCTCCGAAGCAGCATAACAGTAGATGGATTCCTTCTGACACACTGAGAGCAGGCCCACTGCCCCTCTTGGCATCTGCTCCATCCCATGATAGACATGCTGCATCGCTCCTGGGAAGAACTACTTCCTCACCCTAAGAAAAAAAAGGCAAAAGCAAATAAAAGGGTCATCCACTGTCAGTTCTCCTCTGCTCTTCCATTACTTCCTCTGCATTCACTAGAGTCTAACCTGCCATTTCCCAGGTCTTCAGTTTTCCTACCATCAAGGCATTAGTGCAAGACCCTCTCTGTAGAGCATGGAGAAGTTGTGGATAGGAAATGCAGAAGGCTGTGTACTTCAGCAGTGTTTTACATAAAGGAAAAGACAATAGAGAAAGAAGAGAGTTTAAATCCACTACATGCCCTTTTAAAACACTTGCCTACAAATATGGTACCGCTGGATGATTCCTCATTTACACATTTAAATAGAGAAATTGCTCATTTCTTTCCCATTCAGCCATGTAACATTAGGCTGTGACATATCTCAGAATCAAGTGAATAACTGTAGGCTTTAAGAAGCATTTCCTGATGGCATGGTCAGTGTGGAAGGTGACTTCCAGCTTTGATAGATGCTAAGGAGAAGGAAGCGGAGACTCAGCCACCTGTACCTTGTGTTACACAGATGCCTTTGCAAGTCATGGCAGCATGGATATAGGGTTTTTGCTAGTGAGTTTTCATATTTCTAGTGTAGAGAGAAGAAAGGTATAGGGCATGAGAAGAGGGGAGAAAGAGGAAGGGCCTTCCCCTGGGATGCGATACACATTGACAGAAAGCACTGAAAGTACTTTTGAAATTTCTTCAATTCGGATTTGCCTAAGTTCCCTGAACCATATGAGCCACCATGGGTGTCAGCATCATTTTCTTTGCTCTCAGAGGTTGAGAACCATCCCTGTCTGTGGTATGGAGGGAGTTAACTGAGTTGTCCTTAGCAGTCAATATTAATGTGAGGAAGGAAGAATCAGAAAAGGAGGAACTCTTCAGTTGAAACAGTTTTCGAACAGTTGGTTTGTCCCCACTTGTGATTTTACAATGACTCTATAAAGAAGAGCCAAAAAGTCATTGAAATGGGTTGAGCTCATAGTGCCTTGAGTGGAGATGGAAGGCTACTATGCTTCAGCCCCATCTGCAAAGTGAGCTCCCATCTGGGGT
This sequence comes from Urocitellus parryii, assembly GCF_045843805.1. Lineage (NCBI taxonomy): Eukaryota > Metazoa > Chordata > Mammalia > Rodentia > Sciuridae > Urocitellus > Urocitellus parryii. The sequence continues at coordinate 118,647,107 of NC_135534.1, forward strand.
TCCAAGTCCTTAAGAGAGCTGAACATCTGAGGCCAGTCTTAGATTGGGGCACAGGTTGGAGGGTAATGCTATTGCAAAAGAACTCAGCAGTGCAAGAAGGGAGAGAAAGAAAGAAAGCTTCCCTTTGCTCTGGAGGACTTGGAGGATGGAAAGTGGTCAGCAGATTTTTTAACGCAGTATTTCATCTGGGTCTAGTCTTGTCTTTGAAGCTTTCCCTCAGGGTCTACATCTAATTCCAGTGTTTTTCTTCATATTGTTCTTAGCACCCAAATGGAAACTACCTCTCCTCTGGGCTCTCATGCCTGTGTCTGCCTGTCTTGTCAGTATGTTATATTATAGTTCCACATCTGCTCATCTACTTTCTCCTCTGGAGTATAAGAAGGCAGGGATCATATCTTGCATCTCTGGAGCCCTAGTGCTATCACAGTATATCACAGTATGTATAGATCCATAATCCCTTATCTGCAATTCCGAATTTATAAAGGTCTGAAAACTTAAAGTTTTTTTTTTTAATAACTTATTTTACAGCAAAACCTAGGTTAGGTGTTATCAATGTTGCAAAGTCAAAATGTAGTAACAGAGTAGAAGCAGCTGGAAAAAATGAAGGAGGAGCTAAAAGGCAATAAAAGCAGAAAACGTTGCTGTTAAGTCTAAAAATCAGTGTAACAAAATACCTGGCACAGGTTACTTATGAAGTCTAGTGGTTTATCTAGGCCCATGGATCTAGAGGTTCAAGTTCATGGTCAGATGACTCATGAGTTTGGCCTCTGGTGAAGGTGGCACATCATGGTAGGAGCACATGTTGCAGTGGGTGCTCACTGCTGTGGCCCGGAAGCAGAGATACCAAGAGCCCACGATCCTACAGTCCTCGTCGAGATTATGCCTCTACAGGCCTTCCATAGATCCCACTCCTTAAAGGTCCTCAGTGCCTTTGAACTGCACCACCTTGGGACTAAATTTTTAATACATGGATGCCTGGGGTCACTCAACATTGTAACTATAGTGAGCATGAAGGAAACAAGAAATGAGTGAGAGACTCTGAGATGAACTCTGCAGGGATCTCAAAGACCAGGATTGATGTGGGTTTAAACAGTAGATAAGATTCCTAAAGATAAAGGAATGGAGTGGGGAGATAAACTTGGGTTCATACTTATAGCTTTCTGAGTATTTACCCAAATTTTTTAGATATATTACTCTCTTCCAAAGAAGTTTTCAAGCTCTCCCAGGATTGGGATCTAAATTCTAGTTTGCCTATTCTTACCACTAAATTCAGAAAATATAGTCATTTTCCTGGAATTCTCTAAGTTTGTAAGAAATAATTTTAGAACTTACATATAAATTACAGGTTAATAGTTTTTTGAATGAGTAAAAACTTATGGGGTAGTAATTTTTTAAATTTATATATATATATATATATATATATATATATATATATATATATATATTAGAGCAGTTTTAGTTTCCAAAAATCTAAGTGGAAAACACAGAGCATTCCCATTGATTTTTGTACCCAAAGACACGCATGCTCATTCTGCACCAGTGATGTATTTCTTACCATCAATGAACATGCATTGAAGGTCATTATTGTAGTGTCTGTTTGTCTATGCACTATCTCTTTTTTTAAAAAATAACGGAGGCAGACACATAATTTCCCCAGGTCTGATCTGCCAGCCTGGCTCCATTTTGCCCCTGCTTAGAGGTTCTTGTTCTACTGAGAAAGTTGCCAGCTGCAAAATTGCAGTGCAGAGATAGACCAGGATTATAAGTTTTGAAGAAGCAAACACTGCAAAAGCATTGAGATTATTCTTGTGCAACAGAGGAAACTCATTGGAACAGGTATTAAAAATAGAAAATGACCTAGGAGATCATTATCCGCCGTAAGGGTTCAGAGTAGGGGAAGTAACACAAGCACATGGGCTCCTGGTTCTCCTTGACTCGGGGAACAAATCAACACATTTGTCACTAGCTCCCAGGGGCAGCTGAGGCCAAGTGTTCTCTTTGTCCATGAGTGTGGCCCCAAGGACAGCAGCACTGATCACACCAAGCCCTTCCAATTACTTGTTCTTTACAGTTTGCTAAGCACATTTAAAGAATCGCTGTAGCCTCACAACATCCTAGTGGGTTATGCAGGGTTTGTATAATTCTCTCCACCTAATAGATGAGGGAGCCTCATGGAGAAAGTTTCTCTTAGCTTCTCACATGGGCAAGGGGGGGTGTGAATGCATGAGTGGCATGAGTTATTGGCCCATATTTACTGCAGGGTATGTAGGGTTGGGCATCAATTTCAGAATCCTCTGGTAATATCTAGATCCTATGATAAAACCAGGTCAATTATTTTCTACTTTAATGTATAAAACAAGAACAACAAAGAATAGCCATCCTTCTGAAGCAAGGTGTTTTAATTTGTATGTAGGAAGAAAGATTTCTGAACCAAATACTTTTAGGAAAAGCTTAAGTGTGGCTCTTCATCTCAGATCTTCTTGAAGTCTTTAGCACAGCAATGCAGTTGTGAATCTTCCAGAGATGAAGTGGGTGTAGCATTCCCCCCAAAACACAGGACCATGACTGAGCATCCTAAGTGGACAACTCTTTGGGAAGTAGGAACTTGAATGGGGGCCAGGTAGCTGCTTTCTATCTACATCACACATCGCGGGTGTCCTCTGTAGAAGCTTGGAGAGAAAAGGATAGAAAACTGAAATCTCCAAGAAGTAGCTAGAGAGACACACTAAGAACAAAAATACTGGGCTGGGGATGTGGCTCAAGTGGTAGCGCGCTCGCCTGGCATGCATGCAGCCCGGGGTTCAGTCCTCAGCACCACATACAAACAAAGATGTTGTGTCCACCGAGAACTGAAAAATAAATATTAAAATTCTCTCTCTCTCTCTCTCTCTCTCTCTCTCTCTCTCTTTAAAGAAAAAAAAATACTGGCAATCGAGTGAAATATACTTTCAAACATAAAAGCATGTTAGGGGGCCTGGAGCCTAGTATGGCCTGGTGAGGGGGCTGTACAGATTTGTAACACAGAGTCTGGATTGTTGCAGCCTGGGGAACCTGAGTCAGTTGACTGTAAAGAATTCACTATGAAACAGACATTATTACCTTATGTGCATAGATACCTGCATGACCAATGTGATACTACAACACGTAAAATCAGGAAAATGGTACTCTATTTGTGTATGATTTATCAAAGTTTATAAGTGTATTCTACTGTTATGTTTAACTAATTAGAACAAATAAAAATTTAAAAAAAACAGAAAAATAATGTACTATGTGAAGTGGGAGCTTTGGGGATAAGGAGCTAGGCAAGGTATAGACTTGGCTATCCTGGGGTTCTTAGAGAATCTTCTAAGTCTGTGATGGTCAGGTTGGCTCCTGCTTTGAGGCAGGGGACTGGACAAAATTACTCATGCAGGTCATGTTCTGGCCCTAGAGTACTTCAATAATGAGCACTCTTCAGTATTAAGCAGGTCTGCAGAACGAGCACTATGGATGCTATCTGACAGAGGGGGTGAATTCATTCAAACCTATGCCAGAAGGGGTGAGAAGGTGAGGGCATAGGAGAGAGAGAGAGGAGAAAGACTTAGAGCCAAAGCCATTTGAAAAAGTCCCAGAATCTCTGAATGGAAAGTCACCCTGCCTGCAGAAAGCTGACCTCCCTTCTTCCTCCCTGGTAGCCGAGCAGAGGCTGACCCTGGGTCTCTGTCACCTCCACCTCCTGCAAGAAAAGAGGCTCTTCTCTCCCTGTAACCTCAAAGTGCACGACCATCTGAGGGCCACCCTTGATCTCTGTGGTCTGTGAGTCACCCACACTTCGTTCCTTCATGACCTCTCCTCCATAGAGGGGGGCAGGCCGTGTGGGGAGAGGTTGGCAAAAAGTGACAATGAGCAGCCACGAAACAAAAGGAAAATCATGAAGGGAGCATGTACCCTGGGGATGGGTTTCTTGCAAAATCCCGAGTTTCATTAAATATAGAAAGGTAGGATGAAAAAATAATATTCGCTCATTGTTACAGTTTCAAAGTCGGAAGCTGGCCTTGATTTCAAAGAACTTATGTGTAATGTGATGCATGGCTTTTTCTTCTGTCTCTCTTTTTATAGGTAAGTGACATTTCATTCTGCTCATCCCCAAGGCAAAGTTGGATGTTTTTAAAGTGGAAAAAAAAAATGAGTGGAAAAAGAAACGGGGAAGGTGGGAAGAGGTGGAAGTCGAGGGTCAGCACAGGTAGGTGCCCGCTCAATTCTTCATTGTTTTGTGTACTGGAGGGGCCTTCCTCCGGACTTGGTGGCAAATCCTTTCTCAAGGAGTGAAGGTCCAGGTCGCAGCTGCAGCTTTAGAGATGGTGATGCCTTTGCTTTTTGAAAGGGGCCGTCCTATAGAATGCTGGCTGTGCTGTGGCCAAGAGATATTTTTTTCTGGTGAAGACTCAGGTGTGAATGGATTTGGGGCTTTGTGTCCCAATGTCATGCATCAGCTACTTGCTGTGGGAAGGAGTCAGAGGACGCAGGGAATATGTTTGCATAGAATGAGAAAAAATTAGAAACATGGAAGGCTGAAAAGACTGTCCAAAGTATAGAAATTTCTAGATGGAAAGGATTATGGGGAAACTGAGATCTGGTACATTAGGAACCATTTACTTAATTTTAAGGGCTATTTAATTACTGTCAACATATTTTTCCATTCCTGATTTTGATCACTGAGGCTGAAATGCCACTTATTTTCTCTTTAACATGAAGCAGAGTGGCTTTCTAAAAAAGCTGGAGGCTGATTTGTCATTATAATCACCATACCTCTTCTTGGTCAGTCAAGGAAGGCATTTTAAAGTTTCAGACTAGCGTGGGCTTTCTACTGCTTTTAAATTCAATTGCTTTCCCTTAAGATTGGAGTGGAAGTGCTCTTTTGTTTTTTTTTTCTCAGTAAATTGCCAACGATCTACTGATATAATTGACCAATGGCTTGGTCCCACTTGTATTTGTTATTTTCCTTGAGAGAGAAAGGGAAAGAAATGTAAAGCATCCTACTTAACAGTGTATAAATCTAGATGGAGAATGTAAAACTCAGTTCAATAAAAATATCTAAAACATGCAGTCCTATCTTTGTCCAACTAAGGGAGATAAACAGAACTGAATGGAGGGTGAGTTGCTAGAAGAGGAGGGGGTATAGAAAACAACTTCAGTATATGTCAAAGACCTCCCAGGAAACTCACATGCACACTAAAGAGGCACATCTGTGACTTGAGAAATCTTAGGAAGAGGCCAAAAGAAAAACTGTTATTAAAGGTATGTAATTCCATTTCTGAAATTTAAATGCATGGATATTATTTAAATCTTTCCTTCACTATCAACAAAATGGAAAAATGTTCATACTACCACCCTAAGCTAGGGAAATATCACTGTATATGGAAAAATAACAGAACATCTCTTTTCATGGTGTCATATCCCAATCCTGTAGATCTTTTATTATATTTTCTACAAAGATACTGTGACTCCTGCCACACCATCTTAGCTGCAGACACCTGGGAATACATTTTGGTATTTGCTCTACATGATGGTGAACTCTAAGCTGCTATCTTTCTGGACCCCAGCCCAAGTTGGGGCTCTACTCTACCCCTACCCTGTGTTGGAAATGAAGAAAACCTGAACCAGGATGTAATCCCAGAATCATGCTACTCCAATAGGGCAGTTAAAGGTAGGTTTGTAGCCATGGACTATCAAGGTTGATTGAGTCATTGACTTAGTAGAAAGAATCCGTTGTTTTTAAAATTTATCTGTGTAATAAGGGCTGCAGAATAATTTCTAATTCATCTTGATAGTCTGCCTTTTCTTTATAGGGCAAATCAAATGCATGGGTGGGAAAGGGGCAGCTTTTTCTCCCAGTCTTATCCCCTAGACACCATATTTGCCTTGTCAGCCTGGGAGGGCAGGGCAGGTTGGACACTCAGCTTATTATGATGGATGAAGTCAATGTCTCAGAATTTTCTATTAATAAGGAGGTAATAGAGTATATGTTAATTTTACAAGAAAAAGTTCCATGGAGCATATGAGTACATGGGATATATTTGAATAGTTTTAATACATGATGATTCTCAGAACCATGAGAATAAAATTCTGTTTGCACCTACCTAATAAATAACACATTCCCCAGCAGTACTGTACCCTGTGGACAAGGGGGTAGGTTGTGTTATACACATATATCCCCCCAAATACATAAACTCTTGCACATGCTCTCTAACACACATGCCTATTTTTAGATGCATATTCATATAGCTGTGATTTTGTCTTTGAAAGGTGACAAGGAGAAAAGACATTTTGTTTCAGAATCAGACCTGCCCTCTTGATATCAGTTCTCAAGATCTTATGTGTTCTATTTCATCTCTTCCATCACTCACCAAATGCCTTTCCTGGTCACTATATTTAACTTCTGTGCATGGCTGCTTAATGCACCAAGTTCTTCATTTCCTTGGTATTCATCGATCTGGCTATCTCCCCAGCTCCAGTGTCCCCTGTTGGCACAGTTAATCATTTTGGGCCTAGCATTGATCTTTCTTTCTCTGTTCTCCTCTCCACCTCAGGTCCTGTGGCCTTTCTTGACCCCCCCCCATCTATTTGTTCCAGTCTCCACCTGGAACAAGAGCCAGCAAATCCGATGGAGTCTGGTACTTCTTGGTCTCTAGCATGTCTGGGTTTGGGGAAGCACCAATGAGTTTGTTGGGGACTATGTGCAGTGACTTCTAGCAGAGATTGAAACAAATAAATATGTTATATTCTACAGCAAGACAAGACTTCTGCCATCCCTTGCAGATCCTGCTTTAGGGACTGCTAGGCTCCCAGTCTTTGGTCAGGAGGAGTTTTTCTTTAAAGCTAATCCTTACTGGGTTTCTAACATCTTGCTAACTACACACACACACACACACACACATGCACACATACACACACACACACAGATACACATACACACTTATTTTATTTTCAAAACAATCCTATGTCTTTAGTTTAACCACCACTTTAAAAAAAAATGGAAATAAAGGCTTAAAGAGATGATTTCCCCAAGGTCACCTAACCCTAAAATTTGAATTGCAGCTTGTGACTATGTATTTATTACATTTACATCCTCAACTGCTAAAAACTATCCTCGAAAAATAGAAGATGCCAAGAAAGGAAAGTCTTTGACCCCATCTGATCTTGTTCTTTTCTAGGAGTCCAGATCAACCCAATTTGTGACTGTGCAGTCATTCTCTGGACAGAGCTCTGGATGATCCAGTACAGATGGGTGAAACATAACTAAGCTGAGATTTAGAGGAATCTAGTTTGAGGCTCACAGCTGCCACTAATTCACTGTGTGCCTTTGAGTAATTTAATTCTCTGAGTCTCTTACATTATGACAAAAACTTACTTGGCATAATACTTCCTAAAACTATCAGAGACCAAATAACAGAATGATACTCTGAAAGGATGTTCTAATGATATGCAATCATTACCATTATCTGGAAAATTTCCCTTTGTCCTGGCCTTCCAAATCCCTAAGTCTAGTTCCCAATTTTCCTGACCGAGTGTAGAAGTTTTACCAAAGTAAGGAGAAGTTCTTGGCAGCTTTCTGAATCTTCACTTCCTTTCAATACCAGCCTAGTGGAGAGCAAAATTAGCCTGCCAATCACTCAGAAATGTGTGGGCCCCAGGAAATTAAATTCCCCCTCTCTCCAGCTGTCTACCCCCAAGTGCCAGGTACCAATGCATACACTTGTTACATGTTTCTGTTCCTGAGTCTCTTCTTCCATACGTTAATCTGATAATTTTAGCAAAACCAAAACAAGTATATTTGAAATGGAATTTATTCATCCCCAAAGTCTAAAGGTTGTAGAATGCAGTTTTTATGATGTCGGTTGGTTTCTTTCATCATTCTGTTGGAATTCAACTTTTCCTTTGCCCCAAATATTTAAAAGCCATTATTATATCTGTCTGCCCTCCCTTAATGGCAGACATTAAGAAGAGAAGGTTTTTGGCTCAGAGAAGTCAAACAGGGGAACTAGGACCGGTCAGAACAACCTTATGTGTGGCTGACCTGGAAATCCTGAAACCAACACCCTTCATGCATCTCTTCAGGACCTTGGACAGAACCCAATTTCTGCTTCATGCTCTTGTGACAAGCTGTAACAAAACACTCTAAATGCTCCCTATGTTTGCAGGTGGCACTCACACTTCCCCTCCTGTCCCTTAGGGAAATTAAGAAGGGATCTTCTCTGAAGATTGACAACTGGAGACAGCTGCTCTATCTTACCTATCCTTCCCATACCTCATCTCTGGAGTGAGTTATCTTAATCCTGACATTTGCCCAACCATTCAGAGTTAAAACCTTTTCGTACAGCAGGATGAAAAATATTTTGATTGCAGTGATGTGAAAAGCCAGGTGGAGATTCCACGGCAAGTGAAGGATAAAGAGTATTATTCAAACTACTTGGTCACTGTTACAGGCTGAACTCTGTCTTTCCAAAATGTATATGCTGAAGCCTGAGCCACAGTAGTTCAGAATGTGACTTTTAAAGAGGTAGTTAAGATGAGGGCTGTTAAAGAGGTAGTTAAGATGAGTGGAGATCATGTGACTGGACCCTGTTCTAATGTGTCTGGTGTCCTCATACAAAGGAATTAGGTGACAGACTCAGGGAGGAGGAGCCATGTGAGGGCGAAGGAGGAAGACAGGGAGATCAGCCTTAAGAGAAACTAACCAGATAACACCTTGAGCATGGACTTGTAGCCTCCAAAATGGTGAAGAAATAAATTTGTATTGTGTAAGCTACTGAGGGTATGGTATTTTGTATAGCAGTTATAGTAAACTAATACAACCAAAAGATGAGTTCATCAAGACCCAGCCTGAGTATCTATCTGGGAACAAGCAGAAGCTCCCATAGGCCCTGGGAATAAGCCAGCATTTTTAGTTAAATTCCTGCTTTGCTGTATTCTTCTTGACATTTGGCATGTTGCTATTTCAGAGGTCTTAGTCCATAGGTAGCTGGCTTCACTCCTCGGGACTCAAGGTGAGGCAGAATTTCATGGCAGAAGCGTGTGGCCGAGGGAAGCAGCTCATATGAGATCAGGAAAAAGAGAGACTCCATTTGCAAGATAAAAATATATACCCACAGCCATGCCCCAATTCCCACTTCCTCCAGCCACACCCTACCACTTCAGTTACCACTCAGTTAATCCCTATTAGGGGGATTAAATCACTGGTTGGGTTAAAGCTCTTACAGCACAATAATTTCTCCTCTGAACCTTCTTGCATTGTCTCACACATGAGCTTTTGGGGGACACTGCATATCCAAACCGTAACAGATATGTATCAGTAGTATCATAGAAATATAGCATAGTATTATAGTATGTAGTATATGCCAGGGATTGTGCTAAATATTCATCAAGATGATGTCACTTAATTTATCTGGTCTTTTCCTCTCCTGGTAATTGAAAACAATTCATCTATTCTCAGTATTGTCAAACTCCTCAACAATGAGTGGAGGGTCTGAGAGAGGACTAAGTACTCTTCTCCCTTTACCTTGCTAATATTCACTAACTGCCACTTTCACTGTCTTGTGGTAAGAAACAACTTGAATGTCAAGGAAATCCATGAACCTCATAAGAGGTTCAAATCCCCACCCCTGGCCCTGACTCCTACCTTACCATTTAGTGCTCCTTATTTAAATGGAACTACTGGCCACAGACAACTGAAATCAAGCTCCAAGGATGCACATGTGGTGAAATTCCCACTGTGTTCTCACCAGTGACAGGGCCTTTCCATCCACAAGTTGACAGAATCAGAGTTACATAGATGGCCAGACTTCTGGTGACTTGCTGACAAAGCAACACTGAGAAAAGGGTGATGGATACACTAGAATTTGAAGGGCATCATTCACCATGGTGAAGTATGGTTGACTATATCAATGTTTCTGAAAGATGAGTCATTGTTCAATTCTTGGGTAAAGATCTGAAGCACACATTCTCCAATATTTTCTGCCTTAACACATCTAAGAGTTTTAGCCTCATTCATTGGGATTTAGAGTCACTGCAATTTCCAGAAGGGACTAACTATGAGGACTACAGGACCTCACGCAGGTGGAATATTTTGACTGGTCTCTTTCCTCACTTTCATCCTTGGCCCTCAGTATCATAATGTTAGGAAATTAGTGGGCTTTAGTGATGGTGTATGCAATTTCACCACCCCTTCTCTGCCCTACCTAAAATTCCTCAACTTCAGTTTTATTCTTATCCCATAAAGAGGAAGGAAAAGATGCTACACGGGATCTACAAACCACGCTTGCTGCTGGCCTGCTTGTTCTACAGGTCCTCTCTTCCCTGGGCTTTCAGAGCTTCAGCCATGTGGGCTTGGCACTGGTCCTTGTCACTCCACCTAGAAAGTAGTTCCATGCACAACCTTGAATAGCTGTTAACTTTGACCTCACCTTGGAGGCATTAGAGAGCTTTAAAAGACACTAGTACCCTTGCCCCATGCCTAAAGATTCCTATTCCAACACTGGGGGGTGGGGGCCTGGACATCCAACTGTTTGCACTGTGCTGCCAGGATTAGAAAGAGTACATGGGAACACTCCCTCTTCCCACTGCCTTGGGTTTGATGAGTTTAACTTTGAGAGCACCTTTCTTCTAAGTTCTTCATAATCATGATCTTAATACACCATGCAGACACCTGCCAGTGCCTCATGCAACTAGAGCCTCATAATAGAGAGCTGTTTTCATTCCTATTTGTGGATGAGAAACTGAAGCAAAAAGAAAAAAAGAATAGAGGATAAATATCTTGTGCAAAGTCATGCAACTCATAGGTGAAGAAGCAGGGTTAGGTTGGAACACATGTCAATACAACTGCAGAGCCTCTGCTATTAGATACCATGTATAACAACTCCAGTGATGGCGGACTTTGGGATCACTTTGGAAATATTTTTTGTGCATAAAATTGTGTGTAAGAGTGTATTCATATATGCATACATATAGACACACACATAAACACACATACAGATATCCAATGTTTGCCTAGACAGTCCTAAGGAAGGTTCTTAGGTAATACCATTTCTTAGTTTTGTGATGATATAATATATTACCAGAAACTAGGGTGCTTTTTTAAAATAAAGAAAGAAATTAAGAAAGAGAGAAAGAAGTTTATTTCTAACAATTCCAGAGATTGGGAAGCCAAGAATGGGCAGCTGGTAAGAGCCTCTTCGCTGCTTCTGCCTGTGGCAGAAAGCATCACATAATTAAGACAGTGAACAGGAGGGGCAAGGAGGACAAACTCAGCCTTTTGTCACTTAATTTTTTTTTTTTTACCACTTCTGAAACAATGACATGAGTCCATTCACAATGGCAGTGTCCTTGGGGCCTAATACTGTTAAAGGCCTCATCTCCCATTATTGCAATTGGGATTAAGTTAGCAACACAAGACCTTTGGAGGGTACATTTAAGCCATAGCTTACCACCAATGGAGAGTTGAGGATTAAAAAAAAAAAAAAAAGCTTGATTATATGTTACAAGTCCCTAAGTCCCTGGGATGTGTCCCCTCCCCTACTACTTATAGCTTTGAGTTGAGAAAGGACAGTGCCCATGTGTCCTCTGCTGTGAGCTCTTGTGGCCTGGTTCTTGTTGAGCAGGGCTGAGGTGGAAGGTATAATGAGTTTGAAGCAAAGACTTAAGACAACTAATTTTCCCCCTTCTAATCCCCAATTTCGGACAAACACTGGGCCCAGAAGTGAGTGAGGGAATTAAATTAACGAACACAATTTCTCCCTGTCATTGAACTCTGACTAATGAGTCTATTTCTGGGTAATAAGAAGGAGCAGGAAGTGACAAGGCAGTGTAATGAATTAGTGGCCCAGAACCTCGTTAGTCAGAATAATCTTTCCACGAAAGATAAATGATGCAAACATTAATTATAAAGCCAAGATGGAAATGCATCCCATTATTTGGCTTCCTAAGAAATCTATCCCAGTTATTATGAGGCATCTCAGACAACAACAATAATAATAAAGCAAAGGCTCAGTGAGAACTCTAACCCCCAGGGAGACTCACTCCACTGGTGGTGGCTGGTGGAGGAGGACTGAGGTCAGTACTACTTTTTAAAGGGGCTGCTGATTCTAAAGGAAGCCAGTCCAGCCCTCGGGGTTTTGTACCAGAAAGGATAAGACAGATTCCCTGGCTGTGGCCCCTCGGTGCCTTGCAGGGTTCACTCCGGTCCATCAGTGGTCCAGGTGAGGTGAAGGGTTCAACAAGAACATTCTACCCATTTAAAAAAAAAGGAAGAAGAAGAAAGCTAAGGTTTTCCAAGAAACTCTAGCATCTTAAAAGTCAGGTTAGAGATCAAAACCATGGAGGAAATAGAGGTTAAAAGATCAAGCTCTGGATTCAGCCAAGCTGACATGCTCACTCTGTGTGTTCCAGAAGGTTCCTTGGCCTGTCTCTTCATCTAAGAATTGGAGATAGCAATGTGTCAAGAGAGTTATCAGCACTTAAGTGGGGGCATATATGTAAAGTACTTGGCATGTATTAAGCGCTCCATGGATGTCGTCAATAATTTCCTTTCTCTTTTGATGTGTTGGTAAGGTTATAGAGCTCGGAAGCTCATGGGGAGACATTAAAGGCAGTTCCCTTGCTGCCAGCTGTGCTGGGGAGGTGGGGGAGGACAATCCTACCAATAGTGTCTTGTGTTTCTTCAGTGGCAGTGTGGAACAAACGCCTGGCTCCAGGCTCCAGAGAGGAAGTTCTCTTATCTCAAACTGTTTTTTTTTTTTTTTTTTTTTGTGTGTGTGTGTGTGTGTGTATGTGTGTGTGTTTCTCTCTTTCTTTCTTTTCTTTGTTTCTTTGAATTATGGTCATAGCCCAGAAGGTAAGGAGGGGCATAGGGAGGAGGACTTGACCCTAAGCCAAAGTGGAGGAGGGTGCATCTGAGGAAGAAATGCGGTTGCTGAGACCGCTCCTTGGGAGAGTAAATAAGCCAGAATTAAAAACTATAAAAAGTGCTTTGCAGTGTTGAGGTAATAAACTTGTGCGTGACTTAGCAGCTCAGAGAGTCCTCTGCTTCTGAAGACTTTTGCTGTCTCTTGCCCATGGAAGACCTGGGAAGTCATCTGCTGGCAGGAGTTGGAACCAAAAATGTTGAAACCCTCCTGCCTCCTTCCAGGTGGCACCTGGGGTAAAGGCTGGGAGCTGCTTTAGCTGTTCAGGATTTGCGGTTGTCTGACTGGCAATACTTGGTAATGAGAAAAGAGAAAAAAAAATCATTAATTGGAAATGAGTTTTAATTGTCTCTGACTTCTCATTTGTAGGCTATTAAAATGAGTTTTCTATTAAGCTATCACATCAGGCTGCCACACTCTCAGCAGAAGACCCCAGAAAGTACCCCTGGCTTGTCTTCTGGCTTCTGCTTCATTTCTCTGGCCTTTTACAAAAACAGGGCTCTTGGGTTTTAAGCAGAACAAAGCAAATGAAAAACAGAATAGAACTAGAAATCTTACTGTCAAAAAGATTTTTTATTTTGTTTGCTAAAAAACACATGCCTGCATGTGTTTATGATTCTGAGATTGTTTCCTGCACATTTCCAAGAGCTTCAGGAAGGTTGGTTGGGAAACTGGGGTTGGTGAGGTCCGGATGCTCCTCTGTTACATGAGATGTTGTCTCCCTGGATTTGAGGGTCCAGGTAGACCTAGAGAAATAGAGTCTCTTGGTGGGGCAGAGCAAGAGGGGTAGGAAAGGCTGGACCAGTTTGCCCACCTCTCCTCTCCACCACATGCATATCTGCAGTTCCAATGGGTGAAGGGTATATTCCTTCTTAGAGATGGATGAGGTCCTTCTCAAAGATGTCAAAGGTGGGCAGAAACCACCCTGGTACTGTACATGGAGAGAGCAGGGGCACCTCAGCCCTCTCCTGAGGAGTTTTAAGTATGGACTCAATAGATTAAACCCAGGACCTAGAGGCACCAAGAACCAAGGAACATAGTTCCTGCCCCTTCTTACTCCGACTTCTTACTTCCCCTTCTCCCCCTCCATTACTCTGGCTCTCTCCTTCCTCCTTCTCTGCCCTTTTAACTTCAGCGCTACATTCTCTACCCATCGCTCCCACCCCCACCTCCCGCCCTATCATGTTTCTTTGGCTCCTTCCTACCAGCTCTTGTCTCTATGCAGAAGAGCCAGGAATCCCTTCATAAGCAGGCTCAGCTCAAGAATTTGCTAGGTGGCTCTTGGCCTCTCGCCCTACTAGGTAAGCTCTGCTCTCAGCAACTTTACGCTGCAAGGAGTTATTTCCATCCCCCTCAGGCAGAGGCATAACCAGCCTGGAAGGCCAGTTCCATCCCTCACCTCCCCAGGGCACTATCTGCTTCTACCCTCCCTCTTTCTCCCCAGCTCCATCACTGCACAGTTTATTTATGGAGAGCCAGTAGCACTTGTCTCCTTCCATCTAAATAACCTGCAAATTCAGGGGATCCTCCACAGTGCTTGCAGTACAGGCCTTGTTAGCTCTGGGATTATAGAAAATGTGGTTGAATGGATGCTAACTCTGGGTCTGGGAGGACCCTGCAGGGTTCTCCTGCCCTCTTTGAAGCCCATGCTGGGATGGGCATGTCTATGACTTGGCAGAGTTGGAAAATGGCTTGAAGCCCTGTGAGATCAGCCAAAAGTCAACAGTATAAGAAGCCAGGACCTGGGGCAAATCTGCAGGTCACCAGAGATTGACAAAGTGTCAATCAACAATAGTTGATCAAAGCAATAGCCTCAAAAATGACAAAGACAGTAATGGCACCTTGGGAGCCTGGTGTAGGTGATGGTATTTCTTGGTTTGAGAGCTGAGGTCCTTTTGGAGGTCAAGTCAAGGTTTAGGGTCTCCAGATTTTGGTGCCCTGTGACAGCAGCAGGTGCTCAGCTCAAGAATAAAAAGAACTCTCTCTTTGGCCCAATTTCAGAGCCCTGGGCTATCCCTTGATCCCCTGAACCCCTTGCCTGCATTGCCACTAAGCGGCAGATGGCTGGGCCCTGCAGTGCACTCTGTACTCCTCTCAGCAAGCTTCATCTCTTTCTCTTCCAGAAATTGTTTCTGGAATGAACTAGACTTTCACACTGGGTTCCTGAATGTCAGGGCTTCTTGGCAAAGGAGGAGGGACAACTCTGACCATTGAGGGCATAGGCATGCAAGCCCCTCAGCAGCCCCAGGAGCAGCTGCAAGATAGCAAGAGGACCCCTAACTGTGCTTCATCAGGATGCCTCGCAGCAGAGCCCACAGACCTCAGTGCCTTCAGGATGCAGTCAGCATGTCCAGGAGCCGGTCTGGCTGGGGCAAGGTCCTGGGGAAGGTGACAGAGTGGATCAAGTGCTCCTCCTCTGAAGGCATCTCAGGCTCACTGTAAACCCTGAGCCTGTGTAACACACATTCCCTGGGGCACATTAAGGTTGAGCATCTTGTGGCTTTGCAACTCTAGAGAAACCCAGGCAGTGGGCATTTCCTGGGATTCCTGTTCCTACTTTTCAATACCTGGTTTAACCTAACCCTTTTCATTGTTCCCAGAGTTCTATGACAGCATTGATTTGATGGCAGGGTGGCTATTCACACTTTTCATCCCTACAAACTCCTGGAATCTATAGGTGAGGGACGTGATCTGACTTAGGTTTTTAGTGTTCCTGGGGCTTGTGGAATTGAAATACCCATGAGATGTCCTTGGCTTCTTTTCAGTCCCCCTTCCTCCACTGAAACTTCATGATAACTTAGACTTTGAAATAAAAGTCTGCTGTGCTTTGGGTAAAAAGTCCCTGTGTTCATCAAGTTCCTTGACGGAAGCCTAAGAACAGCTCTAAGCAGACAGGGCTGGAGGGTCAGAATTGCTGCCCACACCCCGACATTTATGGTACTGAATTCAGGATAGCAGTGAGATGCTGCAGGCTGCCCAACATCTGCAGGGCTGGGAGACCCTGCAGGGACTTCAGACCCAGTGGGCGGAGTTCGTGCCCCTGGGTGATCTCTATTACTCTCTCCTACGCCTGTTTTAGAGGACACTGGAAGGCCATTGACCCTTTCTGAGCAGGCAGTGTGGCGAACTCATGGGGACACATGGGCTTTCTGCCAAATGCACCACTGGAGCTTCTGCCAGGCTCCCAGTCTGTGCTTTGCGAGAGAACTGCTAATTGTTTGCCTATGTTTGTCTGTATGAGTGTGCACACGTCTGTCTTTCCTCCTATCCCTTTGACCCTGCTCACCTGCCTGCCTTAGTTTACATTGGAAAAGCCTCCATTGAAACAGGACACATTTTGATGCCGTTTGGGGTGTATGCTCACCATCCCAACAGGCTTCTCCATTGAGATCTCTCTAGAACTATTCTTTGTCCTTCAACAGAAGCTGGACATAGGACACTGTGCTTCGGCAGTCCTAGGTGACATCGGAAAGCCCTCCCACAGATACCATCTTCGCCCTACACTCTCTCTCTTCTTTACCTCATGAAGCGGGAAGGCGGAGGTCTTACCTTGGCAGACTGCCTTTTAAAGTAAAATGCCAGAACAGGGATTTGACATCCCAGTGTCTTTTTTTACCCCTCTCCATCCCCCCAGTATGTTGGTGTCAGAATCTGATGGTTTGAAAAGCAGTGCAGAGAAAGAGGGTGGGAAGAACAGCATCTCGGGGAGATAATTGACTTCAGAAATGCTATGTCTGAGAGAGAGGAAGAAAACAAGTGAAAATATGTTATTTTACAACCTTGATACTCCTGACCTCATTGAAAATAAATATCCACACGCTGTAGGGGTGAGCAGGTAGACAGGAGGCGGCGTTCCAGCGTGGGGCACTGGCGCCCTCTTGTGGCCGTTAGCAATAGTGCCATGTCTGAGTGTTCTCTTTCTGAGAAAAGCCGGCAAGTCTCAAAAGCCTTTGATCACTGCCTGAACTCAATCTAGAACTTGCCTTAGAGCTAATTGAGAAAGGGAGCAGTTCATAAAAGTCTCCCTTCCCTACCCAGGACATTACTGTTTCTCCTAGCTTTCTAGAAGAGAAGATGCCAAGTACAGTAGGGGAAAAAAAAACCCTCATTCTAAAGCTCAGTTTTGCCTTCGTGATATATCCATAACACATCCTTTGTAGGTCTCAGTTTCATCATCTGTAAAATGACAGACTTGAACTAGATGATGCTTCTGATCCCTTCCAGCTTGGATAGTTTGCCCTTGAAGTATGCCAGAACTCCAGAGAGCTGGCAAGTCCTTGACAGCAGTCTGGTGGGGATCTCTTTGTATGGGGATTGCTTTATTTCATTTGAATTCATGCAGGCCTATTGTTGTCATCCAATGAATCTTGTGTTGGCTCAGTGTAAGAGAACCAGCTTTTTTTTTGTTCCCACTTGCTGTGACGAGAATATGGCCATTGTTATTTGCTAGGCTGATTTTCCTGTCTGCATTTCTGTCATGTGATCCTTCTCTATTTCTGAAACTCTCTAAAAGATACAAAAATCTTTCCCTTGGGATGTAAGGCATCGGCCACTAAACTCACTGAGGCTCCAAGAGGTACACCCACAGGTCTGTGAGCTGATGGCACCCTGACTTCTGGGTTAGGAATCAAAACATGAGGTTTACTGTTAGTGCCATTTGTTCTTGTATTTTCCTTTTCATCTGGATCTTAGCAAAATCCACTCACTGCTAGAAAAGAAAGCACTCCAGTATTCTAGGCATGCCCCCAAGCTAACATTTTCTCTGCTAATCCCTCCATATGTGGAGTGTCTGGTCTTTTCACATGTAGCCCACGTAAGCAGACCTCAGCCCTTGCCCTGCACTCCCACCTCCTGGCCCTGGCTGGACTTCCAGATCTCCAGATCCATCTTCATGTTAGTTTTCATGTAAGGCTAAAAAAGTCATTTATCTTTCCTGCTCGAACCCTTAGGATATTTCTGTTTAGCAAGACAGCAATATCAGACAGCTACTCTGTTTTATTAAGTGTATTAAAGAGCTGAGAAGCTCATCTGTTTCCTACAGTTTGGCGACTGGTTATTTTGGCTACATCCCAATATATCATGGGTTGTTTTCCCAACACATTTTTGAATTATCCTTACTGGCTGTGCTATGATTTCACTGATATCATTATTATAATTCATTTGTATCTTTCAAAGACTATAACATAGACTAGAACTTTGTCAAATGCAATACTACAACCTGTTTGGAAGGGTGGCCATGTTGATAAATAATCATTACTTGTCGAGTGCCAACTGTGGGCAAAGAGGCTTTGCCTTCTGGTTCTTTCATTTCTCATGACAGCTCTAGAAGGGAGGGTGTATAGTATTATCTCATGATGACCCTGAGCCCCAGGGAGGCTGAATGATTTCCTCATGTTGTCACAGCATCCAAATCCTAGAGGAGACAAAATCCACACCCACCTCTAACTCCAAAGCGTGTGCATTTATCATAATGGCACTGCTACCTCAGTCCCATCTCTACATGAATTTTCACTTGGAATTTAATCTACTGACCAGCATATTGACTGTGGGTTTGTGTGTTCTCTTGAATTTTGAGACCCCTAAAACAGAATGGTTCTTCTGTCCCTAGAAGAGAGGCAAAGCTCATACCTTCACATAGCTTTGACGTTCCATAACCTGGCGTCCAGATGTACAATCTATGGGACTCTTTTATTGCTTTAATCATGAGTGCTGAAGGGATGGATGGACAAACCACTTGAAACTACAATTTGACTCTTATAAACTTAGCCAGGCAGATTTGTTTCTGAAGGACTAACAGCTACATTTTGATATGATAGCCTTGAACTTGAACCCTTGGCTCTCTCTTCTGGAGAACTAGACTTTTTTTTTTTTTTAAATACAAAGGACTATTAGAAGACTCAAAGCTCTATTATGTGTCTAAAGTATTTGAACCTATGGGAGAGAAATGGTCTTGAAATACTTAAATGGTTTTTGGTTGAAAACTAATGAGGTGCTTTCAATTAAATTGCATAAAACCAAACCAAGACCAATGGGCAGAAGTTACATAGAAACTACCAGTTCAATATAAAATTAATTTTAAGGATCTGAAATGTCTCAAAAAGTGAAGCACTGCACTAACGTGCAGTTTTTCTAGCACTAGAAGAGTGTGTGTGTTCATGCAGACTAGTGTGCACACAGGTGTTCATGTACATAGGGAAAGGGGCCAATAAAAGATAGAAGGCTTGTGTAGATGACTTCAATGATTTTGCATCTTCTGTACATCTATAATTCAGTTTTAAAGGTGGATCTGTATTGGAGAGATATGTTTGCCCAAGAAGCTTGCCTGGTGTACTTTCTTTTCTTTGAAATTTCAAATCTTTGAAATAAGTCACAAGAATAGCACATTTGTCTGCCTTCACCCGTATTTACCATGCATCTTCTGAGAACATGTTTTTCTCTTGCATAACCACAGCACAATGATGGAATTCAGGAAATTTAACAGTGATCTATGACTATTATCCAACATAAAGTCTGCGTTCAAGCTCACCCAGTTGTCCCAATAATGCATTTTGTTCCATTTTCCCCTGACCGCTGACCCATCCACTTAGCTGCATTGGTCATCAGGTGTCTTTAGACTTCTTGAATCTGGAATGCTTCTGCAGCCTTTGTCTTTCCTGACATTGACAGCCTTGACAATGAAAGACTGTTTGGTAGTGCTGAGCACTTTTCAAATGCTGCTCAAATCACTGGCCAAGTCGGTGTCTCATACATAGTAAATGTTGAATTCATATAAGTGGAATGGGAGGAGATCCGTGAACTGGTAGTCACAGTCCCTGAGGTTGGGATGCCCAAGGTTTGAATTATGTCTTTCCACTTAGGGCCACTTGAATTTGAGTTAAGTCCCATACCTCTTCCTCTCTGCAACGGGGCCATCTCAAGGCAGTTACCAGAACTAAGTGGCATATTATAGTGCTTAGGAAAAGAGAGCAAAGTGCCAGACAGAAGCAATACATTATTATTTATTATTAATATGCCAGAGAGACAGCCTGAAGATAGAAAAGAGTAGTGAAATTGAAGTCTTTAAAAAACTATAGAGAAAAGTAAAAGGGGTTAGTTAGGCAGGATCGCTGAGTGTATGGTCAGATGTGGTGTCCAGGGTCCTTCTGCAGGCGTCACATGGTGCCTCCCCTCTGTGCCCACTTCCAAAGGCTCCACCATTTGGAATGGCCATGGCTTGTTGAGTATCTACTGAGAGCCATCTGTCTCCATGGGAAGCCTACAATCTCATGTAAACCATAAATGTGATTATGATCTCAGTGTTAAGATGCAGAGAGAGTTTCAGACTGATTAGGTTATCTATTCAGAGTCACACAGTCAGGAAGGGGCAGAATCAAGACTCAAAGAGCAAATTTCCAATATCCCTGCAAAGTGGCAGGGTAAGGTCCTGACTGTGTGTACTCCACTAGTCCTAAGATGTCACTGCAGCCCAGAGACACAGAACCCTGTGACATGGAGCTGGTCAGCAGGTCCTACTCCTCTGTAACAGAGTATATTTGAGTCTGTAAATTACCAACTCTCTTTAGGCAAGACTTATTTCTTCATTGATATGCAGATGTATGCTAATAAGCTCTGGTTCCACACTTCATTTGATGACCTTCTCAGTTTTATTTATATACTGACTTGGTAAAGTGGTGAGTCTGAAGAACTCTCTAAGGAAATAACAAGCATCACAGCTTCCTGGAGCTCCCTCTCTTCATCTCCATACCTTGGTCTAGGCCAGTGTTTTGGAAGGTAGAGAACCCAGGTGCCCATATCACATGCTAGAACACACCTAGGCATTCACTGGTTTCAGCAGGACCGGCTGGATGGACCTCTATGGGGTTGGGTGGCTCAGGCCTGATGGGTGTACTTCTGAGCATCATTCCCCACGTGGGCCAGCACTGACCACTGAACATTCTGTTCCCCAGTGTCACCCTCTCCTGCTCAGTATAAAGGCCAGAAGGCAGTGCAGGTCTTCTGCATCTTATTTGACCACAACACAGAAAGAGGAATCAATCTGAAAAGGATTCTCTTTCCTTATGTACCCTCCATCCTAACCTGGAGCCACGTGCATGCAGAAAAGGCCTGGCTGGTGGATTTGGGATTTTTAGACGTGCTTCTGTCCAGATGCCTGGTCACATCACAGTTATTCTTCAAACATCTTGCTCTCTTTGTTCTTCCCCTCTCTCCATCTCATTCCTCTCTTCCCATCTCTTTCTTTGATCAGAGGCCTCAGATGGCCTATTTTCTCTTTGGGTTTGGGGGAGAGGTAGTCACTGGCTCTATCCTTTCATTTCTGGACTTTTGATGGTCCCTATAAAGCAGAAAACAGGGAGCAGTGGGGTGGGATGGGGTGGTCAGCAGACTGGGCTGCATGGAGAGCATATTCACAGGCCGTAGGTCCTCCTTCTAACAAGGCCTCATCTTCTTGCATTCAGCTTCCTCTGAAATTCATTCCTCATTTATTACAAGCTGTATAACTGCTTTTAAAATTGAAAATATTTACTTTTGAAAAGGTTTTAAGGAGACAAAGCCCTTCAGGCAAGAATCCTCCCTCTGGACCACAACTGGTTTCATCCATGAGTTCATCCCCTTCCCTTCAAGTTCAGGGATCTGCTACCTCTCCAATTAGAACATGTTCCTGCCAGGCTCTTTTCCCTGCTCCTCCTGTATTGTTGGGTCCAGATGGTTTAGCATGTCCAAAGTCAGAGGAGAAACTTTTATGCATGAAAGGGGAAAGGGCAGTAGAAGAAAAATAGGGCTTCTATAAGATGAGGGTCCAACTCTTAGAGAGTAAATATCATAAAGGGCTTTCATCATGCTGTCAATTTCCATCACTTTTAGTGGCTTCCTGGAATACTCATTTGAGAAGGATTCTGAAGCCATGTCTGGACTTAACAGGCACAGCGGCCATGACTGACTAATCATGGCTTCCATGGGCACGGACAGAGGAGTACTGGCATGTTGCCATCACTGCTTTTTCATGGTGCTTCTAACCAGGAGCTGCTGTCTACACCTCTGATTATGCTATTCCTTCCACGGTGTGGGTCCAATTTCTATCATTTCCTTCTGACAGCTTCTGGGGCTTAGACTCCCCTACTAAGGCAATAAGAAAAAGACAAGTGAAATGTTCAAGCATTACTATCACCTGAAACTGCATAGAAATGCAAAATCTTGGGTCCCACCATGGTTGTACAGACTTAGAAACTGGGGAGGGGGTGATACCTCCAGATCATCCCAGTGCAGAATAGTATGTGGGAAACCACTCTTAGGAGAAGGAAGAGGTATGGATGTTGAATTGGAAAAGGCTGGTTTTTGACCAATATATATATTTTTTCAACAAAGTCATGGGAAGGTGAATCTGCTGGTTTAGGATTCTGTGGGTGAAGCAGCTTGAGAAAGACCTATATTTTATAGCAATATTCAGCAGCAGATTTTATCGAGCTTCAGTAAATCCCTCCTGGACAGGGGAGGATGAAGCTCTCTGGGTGACTGTGTGATGTGAACCCAGATGCAGACATTCTCGGGAGCCTTGACCCCCCATCCCTCTCTGGTATTTACACCTCTGTCTGGCCATGGCATCACCCAGCCTTCCCTCCCTTGGGTCGTCCTGTTCATAAAATCGGGCATTTTTTATTTCATTGAAATGAATCAGAGAGGATACCAGATCTGGGCTGATAGAGGGAACTGGGAATACCTAAGGACATGCATTCTGGTGTGGATATGTGTGCACCTCTGTATGTCTGTGTGTACAAGGATGTTGGTGATTATGTTTTCATGTCTCTGTATGCACTTGTGTATGGTGTGAGTAGCTCTCTGTGTGGGTCTACATATCTCTGTATGTCCATGTGTGTGTCTCTCTGTGTTTCTCTCTCCGTGTCTTTGTATTTGTGATCTATTTCTGTGTTCTGTGTGCATGTGTGCATCTCTGTGCAAATGTGTGTGTATCTTTCATTGTATCTGCGTGTATGTTTTTTCTGTGTGTGTGTGGTGTGTGTGTCTTTGTGAGCCCATGCTCCCCCACTGTGTGCACTTTGGCTAGAGAATCAAGGTAAACATGAGTGAGCAGGAGCACACGGAGCCATCCTTCCAAGTCCCGGAGAGAAGAGGTCTCTGGGAAGAGCACGCCCAGGCCCCAAGTCCCGGGGCTGGAGGGAAATTCTACTCATCTGCAGACACCTTTGCTGTGCCTTCCACAGGATCATCACTGAACCATTCCCCTGACCGAGGGGCCTGGGCTAAGCCTTCCATGACTTCAGGAGGTTATTGATCTCAACCTCCCTCTTCCAGCTGCTGACAGCTCCATCTCTGCAGGCATGCTTCTTCAAAGGAAACTCCAGTTACTCATCTGGAAAATAGGCTAATGCCTGACTCAAAAGTGATGGCAAGGACTCACTAAGAACATCTTACATAAAATAGCAACTGTGATTTTAGGTGTTTAAGGGGCATTCAGCAAACCCCAGAAGACCAACTCAGAAGTTCCTTCCATAGCACGTTCCTGCTTTCTACAAACACTTGTCAGCTGGGGGCCAGGGCAGGCTGAGGTTGACTAGGTTCTCCCTCTGGCCCTGCAAGAAAGCCAGAGCACACTCCTCTTCCTGCTACGAGCAGGACCGTGCCCCTTCGTGGGGACTGAAAACCCTCAAGCTGGGAAAGCCATGGGGTGGGCCAGGCTCTTGTGTTCTCTTGATGCCACTGACTTGGAACTAGGGTCCTTCCTTTTCAAAAACTCCTCTCTAAGGTTTTCTCTGCTCCCATTTGCTGAGTTTCTATAAAAGAAAGGTATCCCAATTTATTTCTGTTCTGATGAGTCAGCTGCCTCTCACAGCAAAAGGATTTCTTGCCAGATCTTATTCACCTCTACTTTTGGGTTTAGACTCATTTTAGCTCTTAGCAACTCATGAGAGGGGCAGACCCCACCATGGGGTCTGTTTTCAGTGAAGGAAATCTGTGCTCATATCCCACTTCACATTTTACCTATGGTCCAGGATTGCAGGATGAAATAGAATGAGCTTAAAAAGTCACATAAATATCACACATCCTACAACTCCAGCTTCCTCCCTACCTCATCCTTTCTGACACACACGCACACAGACAGGTTCAGGGGCCTGTAGAATTTTCTAGAAATTCTGCTAGTGCAAGTACCATCCCACTCTCATCAGCACAGCTCTTATCTTTCATTAGAACTGAACTTTCCTTCTGAAAGTACAGCTTCCTACTTTACTATAAAACCCAGCCAGAAGGTTTGCATGCTTTATTCCTAGTTAAAAGAAGAATGTTAACAATACTTCCATCAGCAGAACCTCACTCCTGAGACTAAGTAGCTCCCCCAAATTCATCTCCTTTGTCTTTGCTCCTCTGAAGTAGTACAGGGCAGGGGGCAATGATGTGTGTATCACAGGAGACCCTTTGGCAGAGTAGACCATAGCTGGGCATCATACAGAGTGCCAGGCAGGAAAGGAAATGACCCTGTCCTCAAACACTGGTCCTAAGTGTCCTTTTAAACACATGAAGAAATAGAAAGATAGGCTGCAGAGGAGTCGCTTGGGGTGGGCACCTTATGAACAAACACAGTAAGCAATGGGTGGGCATAGCAACAGGGCTATTGGAACCCAGGGCTAATGGATTTGTAGTTTCAGAAACAGGGTCCAGAGATAGCAGAGTTTTACCTTGTCACAATGTTCTTGCTAAACTTGCACTGGGACTGAGTGAAACACAAAATGTCAAACCCTATCATTACTGCCATTGAGTGGGTATAGCATGAGGGTAGGTGGCTTGGTTCCCAAGCCAGCAACAGTATTCACATTTTGGGAAATTGCAGAGAGATGCCAAAGAGCAGGAGGTTGGATATTTCCTTCAGAGAATTGTTGGACTTTCCTTTGTTGTGGGAACTGATGCTTTTTCAGGCTGAGTTTCCTTTAGATTATCCCAACCTTGGCACCATGTTGATTGTGAGGAAAGGATCTGATGGGAAGGTGGGGCATATGTGCAGTTAACACGGGGCATTGATGGAGGCTGGGAGATTGAAGCTTATTCTGATTAATTGAAATTCCCTCTTACTTGGAGTTCAACAGAACTAGTTTCCAATATACTACTTGTTTGCTGGTTTTGCTGCATGATAGACTATTCCAGTTAATGCAGCCTTGCTCAGCTGCATTTCTTCAATCAGCAAATGCCATGGTTTGGATCTTAATGGACTACAAAGGCCCACTTTAAGGGGTATCCCCAGCCTGTGGTGTTATTAGGAGTTAGTGGAAACTTTAAGAAAAGGGCCCTTGTTAAAGGAACTAGGTCCTTGGAACTTTGAAGGGGATATTGGAACCCTAGCCTCTTCCTCTCTCTCTGCTTTCCTGCCACAATCGGTTGAGCAGTTGCTCCACCACACACTCCTCACCATTGGCTCCAAGAAACAGGGGCCAGCTAATCATGGACTGAAATTTCTGAAACCATGAGTCAAAACTGTGAGTCTTTTTTAGGTGATTATCTCAGGTATTCTTTCACAGCCATGGAAAGCTGACTGACACATAGTCAGGATAATCATCTGCTGATTTTGTCCAAAGAAATAAATGTGGTACCTGAATGTGGAGCCCAGCACATAGAGATCAACTTGGTGATGATGGCATTGACATGAGGATGACAACTGAGATGGCAGTTAGTAGACCAAAGGGTCTCCTGTGATATACACATCCTTCCTCTATCTTTCCACATCACCTTTCTGGAATGATCCAGGAAGAACCTTTCAGTCAGGGTGACAAGTGATGTTCCTGAAATTATAGAACTATAGTCCAAACCTACTCACTACCTGGAACCTATAATAAAAGTGCCCCCCTCCCCCCACACAATGCTACCAGGACAAATGCAGCCCACCCTTTCTGTTTTCTGCCTTAAAAGCTTTTTTTTCTCAACAGCATTCTGAGACTCGGCTCCATTCTCCTTATGAACCCTCTCTAGCCAGAGATAAAGCTTGCAGGGAGAAAAGAGAAGCTGTAGGAAGCTTCCACTCATATGGTTGCTCTACTGGCCAGTCTCCTGTGCCCTGACTGGCTCACCATTTCTTTATGCAAGGTTTTAGCTCCTCACTGGTTTAACTTTGAGGTCCAGTGGTCCATTGGGAATTTGACCAGCCCCAGGTTGTTGGCTCTGCAATCTTCTCAAGTATGCTTGTGGTCCTCATTTTCATCTCTCCCAGGATATTCTTTTGCCCAATATTTCCCCATTCCTAGAGAGCAGGAAGATGTCTGAAGGCAGCAGTGTGAACTAGCCCAGGGGTGACCTGGGAGATACTCTGGGACTCAGTTTCCCCAGCTGTATAAGAAGGCATGATACTCTGCACCCACCCTGACAGGAAGATGAGCCTTTGTTGGAGGCAGAAATGAGAATAGGAGCCCGGGTGAGTCTCAGAGAGTGACTGAGTTTTCCAAGGGCAAGCGAGAAAGCTGTCCCCTGTGAAGGTGAGAGAACAGAGGGAAGACAACCTCCGCATAGCAGAGGGGACAGTGGTAGAACCCATTTAGAGGGAAGGCTTAACACAAGAGAGAGATTTCTAGACGTTATTAGGTAAAAGTGAGGTTTCCCTTGGGAAATTATGGAGGTGTCTCATTTAACTTTTACAAGAGCCTTGTGAGGAGAGACTGTTGATGACCATTCTAGAGATGGGAAAAGAGAAGCCCAGCAGTTGGGTAGCTTGCCTAGAGAACTCGGCTTGGGAAGCAGTCCATACTCCATACCTAACCTTAGCCTTTTTGGATGCACTGGTCCTGAGGATGTGCAGCTGAGGCAGAGGAAGCATCTCTGAGAAGCACTGAGGGGAGAGTTGGGCTGGCAGGCTGACTGCTCTCCAGCCAAATGGTAGTGTCTGCTCTTTGCCAGTCACTGTCTCTGATCTGGTCTTTTGTCACCCTCTGTGTTCGCTCTGCTACAGTTACATTGACAGCCAGCATGCAGCCGGTTCTCGCATACCAATGCACTTGCCTCAGCCTCTCCACCTGGCTGTTTTGCTGCTTGCCTGCCATGCACCATTCCTCTATATCAAGTGGATTGTTCCCTCACTTCTCTCAGGCCTGTCATCAAATGTCCCTTACCAGAAATGTCTCTCAATCTCCCTACATAGTAGAAACAAGGCCAAAGCATTCGGTCTCCTTTCCTTGGTTTTTCGTTTTTCTTCACCACTTTCAATACCTGACAAATTATACATCTACTTGTTTATTTGTTTAGAGTCAGTCTCCTCCCACTAAAATAAAAGTTTCACACAATCAGAGACATTGCTCTCTTCCTTTCTTCATCCCCTGTGTCTACAATATTGGCACAAAGAAGCCATTTAGTGTGTGTGTGTGTGTGTGTGTGTGTGTGTGTGTGTGTCTGAGTCTAGAAGGACATTTCCACCTCTGGAATCCTATGGTGGTATTCTATGTATGTAGTAGCATGAGATGATGATAAAGAAGTCTAGACTTGGCCCTGATCCCCGGGAATTTTAACATTGCAAGAAGTGGGGGACACACATAAGGTGCTCAATCACCAAGCATGGATCATAGCCCTCAAGAGGGAGGGTATCACAGGTTGGAAAAGGGTGGGCTGCTGAGGGCAGCCAGGCCTGGGTATTTGCTTCCTGTGCTCTTAAGAACTATCTGATTCAAAGATGGCTCTGTGCACCTCTAATGGCTCAGCTCCACCCAGATACCACAGCATGCCTGTGTGAGAAGGACAGATAAGAATGGGGGTAATTTCCTTTGATTTCTTTGATGTTTCAAAGGTAGAAAATAATTTATCCTCTTCTGAGAACCACTTAGTGATGGGCTGGAGGTTGAAGAAGGTTCCATCTGTTGGAAATGCTAATTAGAAACAATTATAACCCAGACTTGACCTGTCTGGGTGCACCTAAGTGAGTCAGGCTGAGCGGTGGTGGCCAGGTCAGAGGCCTTTGGGGGCAATGGAGCCTGGGGCAGTGGGTTGTGTTCTGCAGGACCAGTAAAGACAGCCGGAAGTGCCGGATTTGGACAGACAGCTGAGTCTGAGAGACATTCCATTTGCAGCATGAAATTCTGTGGCAGATCCAGGCTAAGTCTCAATGTACACCTGCATCATAAAATGACCTTCCCCTCTGTTACCTATTCCTAAAAAAGTGATTTCACTAATTCAGTGTTCCAAGGGGCATTAAAAACTGTCACTGCAAAAAAAAAAAAAAAAGACAAAATATGAACTATGGTAGCCTGTTAATCTTTGTGAATTGAAGATCTTCTGGAAGCAGGTGTCCAGAGATGCTCTGCCTCACTAAGGGTTGCCTGCCCAACCAAGTATTTGAATGTAATGTCTCTGTCCCTTGCACAAAATTGCATGTCCTTTTCAACTTGGGCCTCTGAGCAGGGACACATTCCAGCTCCGTCCCCTCAGTGACCCTAATGAGGGTCACAAGAAGAGCAAGAATTTTATATTGTTATGACCAGAAACTTCCAGGGGCTGAGCAGAACGCTCGGCTTCCAGCCCTTCACAGGGTCATGAGGCCAGGAGACTTTGTCTCATGCTGTTAGAGTCTGCCCTTCTTTCTGTTTTCCCTGTCTTTTGGGTGTGACAGCAGAATGGGGTAGCCATAATTCACTTGAATTAATGCTACCTAATGACCTGGGATGGGAACAGGAGACTTTGGAAGGAGTAAATACAAGAAGCAAAACAACTCAACCATAATGCTACTGGAAGAGAAGTATCAAAGGTTACAGGGAGAAGAGGGTCCCCAGGTTGGTTGGAAGAAGCTATGAAGTCCCCTGCCCCTTTCTGGCTTCTGCTGTTGATTCTCGGGTGGATTTCAGCACCCCCCAAGGAGCCCTTTAGCACACCGCCCATCACCCCCAGACATCCCTTCAGTGCCAAATGTGCTCTAGCAAAGCAATCAAGTGAACGTATTTTTAAAAGAAAACTCATTTACCAAGCAGGCCTCTGGAGTAGTTGATGGAATAGCCCTCCTCTGGATGGAAATAGTGGTGTAATGGCCTCCCCGGGGCTATTATTGCACTGACATTACAGCAGGCTAATAAACCCCAGAGGGGTGCGATACATGCTGCCAGGCACTTCTCACATCTGGATGAGGTAGCTGCAGATGCAGGGCTGGTGGCCTGCTGCAGCTCTGGATGATGGCCACCAGAGGGCACCCATGCTCCCTGTGCGGAAGAAGCAGCCTCTGCTGAAAGCCGGTTCCCTGAGTAACTAGGGCTCTTTTCAGAGGAATCTGTATTGGCGCGGGACCAGCCTGCCCTGCCCTCTCTCCCTGTCCTAGATGAGTTTGCAAAGCAGAAACGAAAGGAGATTTTACAGCACATGTCACTAACACAGGCCAGCATGTGCTTGATTATTTTTAAAGTACACAATGATTTCAAATCCTATCAAATTTGATTGAATGTTTTATTTTGCTTTTGGGGAACTTTGAGTTGAGCTCTAAAACCTCAGAGGCAATGTGAGTTGTTCCTTGCTCCTTTCTGTCACCTGGATGTGCAGATTTCTCTTCACCTGCCTCTCCTGTCCATTGGGACAGGATTTTACCCCAGTGCCTGGACCTAATCGAAATGACCACAGGGCTTCATTGAGATTGTGTGTTGAATTTAATGTTGCTTCTTTTAGGGGCGGAGGTGATGTATGTGTAGAGGAATCAGCCACTCCCCAGTGTACGACAACCAAATTGTCCATCCTGCTGTCAGATCAAATGACTTCATTCTGGATCAGAAAACATGGCCCTTATCTCACAGAGCAATGACCTCACACTGTCTCAAAGGCCAATGAATGTCAATGCATATTAGAGGTGTCTCTCTAGGATCTATAGACCACAAATGAGCTCTGAAAGACATATTTTTAGTTTTTTTTTTTTAAAATGAAATTAGTTGGTTTTAATTTTACATGTACATATGCTTCAGTAAAATCAAGTGCTAGCCAATGAATTAGATGTTTGCTTAATGAAAATTCTGGGAAGCAGCCTGGTAGAAGAGGAAGGATGAGACAGTCCATGGAGGACTTCAGGATCCTGAACTATGTATTTACTTAGGAAAATTAAATTATCTGGTGAGTGTGGGATGGTCACCTGTGCCTCAGCATGGAGGAGGAGTATAGGAGCATAGCACCATGACAGAGGTACAAGTGGCAGGGGAGTGGTTCTCAGCCTCCCCTGTGTAGGCTGAGCCCTCAGAAGCACAATCATCCTAAAAGGTGTGGTAGCATAGGAAGATGGAAAAGGAACAGAATATTGGATCCGGTGGATGGTGAATTTATACCCCTTCTAATTCCAGCATGGGACAATAACTCTGTTCCTTAACTTTCAGGGCCTTAATTCAAAGGCTAGCTTCAGTCCCAAGAGAGACATAAGATTTATCTTGTGGAATTCAATTTCCCCACAAATGTTGCTTTTAGTCCCGTTTCCCTGGAAATCACTCATTCTTCTGTAGTTTCTCTGAAAGCAGGTGAAGGCAACATCCACAAGGCGGGGCTGGCAGGCTTGGCAGCCTCTCTAGAGGGATGGATTGGGAAGGCCTTGTGCAGGGGGCTGTGGAGGCCTCAGCTCTTCATTGCTTTCCTTCTGTTTCCAGGCTGCAGGCTTGCCCAGGGCTCATGGCACAGCCGCTCTCATTTTGAGGACTCCCTGTCTAAAAACAACTCCTTTTCTACAGACACTGAGTTCACTGTCTTCTAGGATACTTGCCCATAATTTCATTATATAGACATTCTTCCTTCCTCTCTCTGCTGCAGAAGTGAAAATGAGAAAGAGACAGGTGGGAGAAATGGAGAGATTATTAGTTACCAGCACCTTCTACGCTGGTTTTCCTTCAGAACACAAAATCTAACACAGATTATACCTACTAAAAATAACCCCTGGCTATTGAGAGCTGCTCCTCAGGTAGTGTGCTCTGAACTTGGCATTTATCGTTTTCTTTTTTCCTTCTTGCAACTACCCTAAGACACAGATGCCGTTCTTGCCACCCTTTTGTCAATGAGGAAACTGAGTCTAGGAGTAGTTGTGAGTGGTCTCTGGTAGCACATCTGGTTTCAGCTGAGTTGGGTCTCACTTCCAGGCTGGGCAGCCCAGCGTGTGACGATTTGGGCTGGGTGAATTGGCAGGAACCAATTGCTCAATAAAGCCCAGGAGACTGGTGATTCCTTGGCATAATATCACTATTGTGTTGTGCTCCCAAAGCCTTAAGGGTTAATGAAACTCCCCTATATTGCTTCTCAGAGCTCCATATTTCTATGATAAAATAGAAATGCAAATGTATACACAAGAGGCCAGCATGGGTGACACTGATTCAGAGTTTTCTGTGTCTCATCTCCCTTCCCTGGCCTCTCCTCTCCTACCTCAGACTTGGACTGAGCACTTCAGAGGTCTAGGTCAAGGCCACCTCCACCCTTCCTTTTGGGCAGCTGGCATGACACCTCAGGACACTCTTTCTTACTGTCACCACCTACCAGCCCTTCAGGGAGACTCCATAATAAAAAAAAAAGAAACTATTTTGTTTTATTAGTAAATATCATTTACTGGTGATCATGTGCCAGTAGTAAATGGCCGGTTCACAAGATTGGCTCCCTGCTCTGCACACTACGAAGGGCATCAATATGATCCTACACTGTGCTGTAGGAGATGACAGCAGAGAGTATTAACCCAGTGGTCCTGCAAGCCAAGACCCACACTGCTGATGTCCCACAAAGAGGGATATACACTTCACACTCAGGATTTGGGTCGCTGTACCTTCCCCCTCCCTTGAGTCTGAGCATTTCACTTTCCATACTGGGTATCCATATTGGGTACAGGAATGCACTGGGCTGTGAGGGAGAAGTCTGGACTCTTGATTAAAGAAGGAGGAGTCAGGCCTCCCTGGGATCCTGGTACAGTTCACACATTCACAGACATTTTGTTGGGAATCTGAGCAATGTCTTCCTGGATATGGAGGGGTAGACGTTCTCCCAGAGGAATGCACACAGTTGGTAGAGATTTGTGCCCCAGTGCCTCAAATATGAGCATGACCCACCCAAATATGCAGGAATCAGCTAGATGGAAACTGTCATGAATCTGCCTGGTGCAGGAGCATGAGCCCCCATCTGGGCCCTGGATACCCACATGAAGACATATATCACTGGTGGTGCTGGGTGGTGCCAAAATCCAGGAACACAGGAAAGTTTATTCTTACTTACAGAAGTAGAAATATCCCATGCCCCTACACCATACAACAGTGATGTTGTCCAGTGCTGAAATAGGGACCAAATTCCCATCCTCAGGATGTCAGAACAAGGGTATGTGCAGTTAGATAGGGAAGTTCAGGACAGTGAGGAGACAGCATGGGTCCAGAGGAAGGTTGGGCTGGGGTGCTAAGTCATGGCCTTTGTCCAAACCTCCAAGAAACAAAATGGTGGGGTCTCTCCTCTTAGTTTGGGATGAACAATGGAAAAGAGCAAGTCTGGCATAGAAGGTAGAATGAGATCAGGAACCCAGGATGGGGGCTTCATTTCCTCACCTCAACATTGCATCTCCATTGGCACTGAACATGCAATGTCATGGCATAGCAAGAGGAGAAGTTGGAGCCCAGAGGCCAGAGGTGTTGGGAGAATTTACTTCCCAAGAAAAAAGCAAAACTTAGGAAATATACTCAATAAATAAACCAACTAGTATATACAAGAATGACTGGTACATCCTGCAAAAAAAAAAAAAAAATCCTTGACTAGATAAATTTGGCCTAAGAGATCTTGGCTAAGTAAGACATTTTAAAAAACTGGGGTAGAGAAAGGGTGTCAGGTATAGACAGAAGCATCCCTGGGGATTTTGTAGGCGGGCACAGGTGTCTCTGGAGGTATCAGGTGTAGGCACAGGGGTCCCTATTGATATCCCCAGCTTTGAGGGATCACTTGAGGCTAATTTCTCCTGAATGCATCTACTCAGCATATTCTGAGTTTCTGGGCTTCACAGGTTCAGATTCTAAGACACCTTGTGGTACACACCAAAACTCTCTGGAGTCACTAAAGAGACAGCTGAGAAGAACCAGAGATAGAGAAGCTGGTGGTTGTCTCCTGCCCAAAGATTGGCTTCCTACAAGGGTATCCTACAGCCTAGTGGATCTCTACTAGGTACAGGTTGTTAATTATTATTATTATTATTTTAGTCTTGGATAAAATCAACAAGCTTTAATTGGGGGAATGGCTGTACCCCAAACGTAGGGATAACACTGAAAACCTCATTCTAACATGCATTATGCCATTGCCTGGGCTAACTGGCCACTTCCCTCCTTTGGCAAGAGTAGAAGGGCCTTGTCATGTTGCTCATCCTCCTGAACTGGCCAGTCCCAGGAGACTAGAATGGAGTGGGGAGAAGGGGAGAGAAGGATGAAGGTTCAGAAAATACCTACTGTGTTCTCAGGCCAGAGTGAGAAGCAGAGGGAGGCTGCAGGACAGGGCTTGCAGGATGCTTTCATATAAAGGACAAAGGGAAGTGGAAGCCACCTTTCATTAAATTGGATCAGGAGGAGCCTACCACCTCAGGCCCCAAGCCCCCAGCCCTGAGAGCTCAGAGGGAACAGTATCATCTCTGTCTCCTCCTGTCTCTGGCAGCTTCTTCCCAGACTCTTCTCCAGGGGTACCTATGCCATTTGCCTTATTCTCCCAGAAAACCTTTCCTCTAACTTCCTTCTGTTTCTTTTGATATTTCTTCTCTATCTTCTTTCTCATTTCTTTTCTTCCTTTAATGTAAAATCCCCGGAGTGGGGTCTGGGTAAAGGTCACAACACCCAGGGCTCAGGTCACCCTCACAGAGTTTCTTTGGGATGCAATGATCACACTGAGCTCAGTTCCAGTTCCACTAGGGGCAGCATTTTCAATTTTTTTTTTTCTTACTTTTAACTTGTCTAATAAGACTTAACTGAAGAAAGGGGCTGAATTAATGATATTCTTTGAGCTCCCACCATGCGTTAGAAAGTTTCCTTACATTATCTTGGTACTCAAACAAACCAAAATAAAACTAGCATGCAGTATAAATAGCCTTACTTTTGACATGAAGCCATTGAAGATTATGACCTGCAGTCAAGGAAACAGGGGAGCCATGGAGGGGAACTGTGTGTGTGTGATGTGATAGTGATCAATGACACAATGCTAAATAAATAAGGAGTGAAAAATGACAAAGTCAAGGTGAAGAAAAGCCAAGAAAAGGAGATCAAGAAGTCATAGGCATGCACTTCTGCAGTTCTTTATAACCTCCACGTTCCTATTCTCCTTCACCCATCTCCTGCCAGGATTTACTCTGATCCCCCTCTGCCCCAGAGATTGGTTGTGAGCAGCTTTCTGAATCACTAGCATAAGGCTGGCTCCGTTTTAAGGAGAGAAAGGAGTGGGGAGAGAGTGAGAGACCAGTTTGCATTTTGGCATCAGGGAAAAAAAAATGCCTTACTTAGGATGTTACTTAGCTTTTCATCATTGTGACCAAAATAGAGGAGGAAAATAACCTAGAAGAGGAGAGATTCATTTTGAGTATGATTTTAAGAAGTTCAGTCCATAGTCAGCTAGCTCCAAAGTAGGAACATGATGGCAGAAGGGCATAGCCGAGAAAGTCTGCTCAGCTCAGGACAGCCAGGGAACAGAGAGAGCACAGAAGGGATCAGGGAAAAGATGAACCCTTCCTGGGCAGGCCTACAGTGACCTACTTTCTCTAAATAAGTCCCAATTTCCAGCAATCCATTTAGCTATCAATGGATTAATGCATTGATGCAGTTAGAGCCCTCGTGGTCCAATCAGTGCCTAAAAGTCCCACCCCTGAATCTTGCTTCATTGAGGACCATAAATTCAGCACACGATTTTTGGGGGGATAGTCTAGATCCAAGCCATAGGATCAAGCTTCATAAAGGATGTCAGAAAAATGTAGAGAATTGGGCAGTAAACCAAGAAGCCAAATCTCCCCAAGGCTTAAAGACATTTTCCATAAAGTCAGGAAAAAGAAAGGGTTAACATAGAATGCAGCAAAGGATTAGCGATTCCAGGAAAGGATCAGAGGGACAATGTCACTGAGTATTCAGGGCTAGTTTTAGATGCTTCAGCCAAGAAAGAGCATGGTGGGTCATTAAATGAATTCAGTTAGGATTTGGGGTTTTATACTGTGGTTAATGAATCTCTGTAAGTATTTATAATGGGAATGGCAGAACAACTCTCATGCAAGACAAATCATTATAAGGCAAAGTCAGGCAGGCCCGTGAATGGGCTGGGATGTGGACAGGCCTGGGCACTTGGCCTTACAAGGAATCACTGTGTTGAGCTGTGGTCGGAGCAGAGGCGGATCAGGAGAACTCAACAACTATCTCAAGAGCTCAGGGGTCCCTGGCCCTGGTCAGAATAACTGTGGGACAGAGGCTTATTCAGGGGATTGCTTTCCTAGTTCTGAGTTGTTCTGTCTCAATGAGGGATGGGGAAAAAATCTCCAGCTGAAAAATGTCACCTTCAACCTGACACTGGAGCCAGAGCATTTACAAATCTGCCTGTCACCATGACAGCCTGACAGATAGCAACCTTAGCAGGGACTTAGTTAAATCGCCACTATAAGTCTTGCAAAAAGTTTTGGCTCTTAAGATTTTTATCATCAAGACAGGTTAAGGAATGAGGGGCACGGCTTCCAAACAGGAAGGAGACTGAGGGTCTGTGTCTGCCTTCCCAGGAAATCCAGCAGCTGTGGGATTATCTATTACCTGAGGGGAGGTGACAGGAGAAAATTACCCAGCACCAGCCCCATCTGTTGCTGAGCACCGTTTATTTCACCTTCACTAATTCACTGGGTTTGTCATTTTTGTCTTTGTCTCAGTGTCACCCACCCAAACCCTACATATACATGCCCTGTGTTCCCAGCCAGGCTCTAAGCTGCAGAGACAAAGCCTCCAGGATCTTTTCAATGAACTGCAGTCCTCTTGAGCATCTCTTCATTCCTCCTTTCTCTGCCATTTCTTCCATAATTGATTAGGAACTGGAGGCGAGAAAGGAGAAATGATGATGATTGCTTTTACAGCCTGGCTGGTTTTGCAGGTAGAGCACATTTCTGCACTTGGCTTTGTCTCTGGGGATCCACCTCTGTCAGGATGAGGTGGCTGAGTGTTACTAAAAGATCACAGACTTGTGTCACTGGGAGAGAGATTGCAAAATCTGGGCTCAAGCCTTGGCACTTGTGTTATCCTTAAATGCTTGGTCATCGGCCTCTCCCCAACTTCTGTTTTCTCATCTGGAGTATAGAACTGCTCCTTGCCCACCTGCAAGGGTTGTTGTGAATATTAAATGAGATAGTATTTGAAAAAGCTCAGTGAACAATGCAAAGGATTATGAAATAAGAAAATGAATTTAAAGCAGTTAGTGGTGCCCTGTGTATAATAAATGTTCAATAAAGATGATTAGTATTTGTATGCAAATATAAGCAATTATGATTGCTCTGTACTTTTGTAGCATCTGCCATTTTGGGAGGTCTCAAGCTAGAAATGGTTCCTTTCAACATTTATTGAGTTAGTTTCATGTGCCAGGACTATATTCTATCCTACATCTATGGAGATTTCAAATTTATGTCTTCTGGATCTGGAAACATAGAGTCTTGTGGGAAGGACTTTGACTGATTGGAGAATAAGCTTAGACCTGCACCTAACGTGGATAGGAGAGGAAGCTGCCAGAAAAGGGCCCAATAGAGAAAGTGACACCTGAAGTAGATTTTTAAGACATTAGCCCACTGAATTGGGGTAACAAAAGGGCATTGGAGGCAGAAGTGGGAAACGTACTTCGTAGACACTGGAGGACAGGGAGCAGGGCCCCCTGGGAATGCTGGAGAGCTGGCAGTGACCCTGAAGAATAGGGCTCCGGAGCTAACACTGGACATATGGACAGAGGAGATATCTCAGAAGGAACATATTTTATTTTATGCCAAGGACCATGAGCTTTCCTGAAGGGCATTGAAAACCATTAAAGGCTTTTAAACAAGAGTGATAGGATCAAATTTACCCAGAAGATCACTCAGGATTGGATGGGGCTGAGTGGAGAAGAAAGGTCAGCTGACAATATAGACATCCAGAGGCTGGAAAGACACTGCCTGCCTTAGTGAAGGATGAGAAAGCAGTTTACAGTACGATTGTCCTTCAGCATCTGCAGGGCATTGGGTCCAGGAGGCAGACCCTGTGGATACAAATTCCATGGATACTCAACTCCCTGATGTATAAATGCATAATATTTTCACAGAACCTACATACTTTTTCACATATGCTTTAAATGATTTCAAGATTACTTATAGTACCTATTACAGTGTAAATGCAGGAAAATATTTGGTACATGTTCAGCAGTCACATTTTTCTTTCCAGTACTAAGGATTGAAAACAAAGGGGCTCTAGCTTAAAGCTACTCCTCCAGGCCTTTTCATTTTTTATTTTGAGACAGGCTCATTTTCTTGCTTGTTTGCCCAGGCTGGCCTCAATCTTGCTATCCTCCTGCCTCAGCCTCCTGAGTTGCTGGGGTTGTAGGCATGCACCTGGCTCAGAAACAATATTTTTCACATACTTTTAATCCACAATTCATTGAATCTACAGATGCAGAATCAGTGAACGCAGAGGGATAATTTGTACATTCCACTGGACTTTCTCACCCTGAGGAGAAGCTGGGAGGGGATCATCCCTAGCAAAGAGGGTCAGTCAGGGAGAGCCAGGAAATGACAAGCTGATGCCACCAGAGGGCGATGACAGAGGGGCTAAGATGCCCGCCGTTACTCCACCAAGTTAGATCACGCAGAAAGAGCAACAGGGAACTGTCTGCTAGAGGACATACAGGATGCAATGTCAGGAGCTTCTCCGTGTTCTGGCTCATGGTCAGGTCAAGGATTGTAGTCTTCTGCCACCAAAAAAAAAAAAAAAAAAAAAACCTCTGTGACAAGATATGTGCTGGGCTCTGTAAGAAGTTGGAATGTGCTTTTAACACTCCTAGCAGGGATACCATGGCACTACCCACCAAGCAGATCCCCATGAGATGGTGTTAAATATTAAACAGAGTTAGCCTAGACAGGCATTTTGAATAAATGGCTTTATAGCAGGTTCACCTGGTTTTCATTATCCATCATCTTCAGTTCTGTGAGCAACCCTATGAGGCACCTATTAACACTATATAAATTTGGTTTACAGAATTTACATGATTTTCCAGGAAATGACAAAGGTTTTTTTACCCCAGAGCCCAGGGCTTTCATATCAAATCCTCCCAGTCTCTTGTATTCCATAGAGAGAAAATATGTGGAGACTGAATGTCTATGGGAAACCTCATCTGCATACCCACCCTGGGGGTTCAAGCAGCAGGTCAGATGCAAAACAACAATTATTTGAGTGTTGACTCTATCCAAGGTACTTACGTGGACATCTACAATATAATCCTTGAAGCAGCAGTATGGGTTGATGATTATTCCCATTTTCAAATGAGTAAACAGGATCAGAGAGGGGTTAACTTTCCCAAGGAAAAACAGCCATAAATGTCTGTGTTCTCCATAGCTGTTGTCTCTGCTCTACTCTTACCCTAAGATTGACAGGAACAGAAAATATTGTTGATGCAATAGATCTATGATAATCCCAGGAAAGGACTGGCTCCGGGAGAAGGGTAATGAATTCTATCAGCGACAAAAGGAGTTATTAGCCTCAGAGGAAACACGCACATTTCCTCATCAGTAAGGATTGTTGGGAGAGTATTGGGTGCCCATCATCACTGTGAGAGCTGGAAATGGATGATACACGTGGCATCTATCCTGGAAAGGATCATGGGGCCACCAGGAAGCAAAGCAGAATGCAAGCCCAGAAAAGCAGCACTGACG
Source organism: Urocitellus parryii (assembly GCF_045843805.1). Taxonomy (NCBI): domain Eukaryota; kingdom Metazoa; phylum Chordata; class Mammalia; order Rodentia; family Sciuridae; genus Urocitellus; species Urocitellus parryii. The sequence goes on from NC_135534.1 coordinate 118,685,867, forward strand.
ATAGAGTTGATGAAAGTTTAAGTTGCTTTTGTATGAGAGTCTCGATGTCTCTTGAGATAGAATCATCTGGGAGATATGGGTAACCCCAGTTACATTCTAGGTTCTAAGGAAGAAAGCGTGCCAAGTTAAACGGAGTTTCCATTCACCCCCACAAGCCTGAATTAGACCCAACAATGTTGTGTTTCTGTTTTACATATGGATTCTGGATTCTTTCCAGTATGTCATTCTTTCTCTTATAAGTATTTTCTTTCCCGTAGAATTAGATCCATACCTAAGTGACCCTTTCCCTGTACCACACTTCTTGGAGCCTCATTCTCCTCATGTGATAAATGATACTACTCTCCTTATTTGACTGCTCTGAAAACTGAAGAATTAGCATCAATGATGATAATTAGCTCAGGAGATGGCACATTAAAGCCGAATAAATATTGGTTTTTCTCTCTTGTCTCACCTTCGTGTTGCAAACAGGTACACTCATGCACATGAACACACACACACACACAGCAAATCACAACCTTGCCAATAAATCTATGCTAAGTCAGAGTTAACTTAGAAAATCGACATGGTGCAGGAGCTTTTAGAGGACTGACATTCCTCAGGTTATGGAAAACAATAATAATAAATCTTAAGGAATGTCACCTTGCCCCTGGCACTGAAGACAAGAAGCAGAAAACGTTAGTGGAATAGCCTTGAGTATGTGGAGAACAGCTCAGAGACATCAGCTCACAGCAGGGAGGGGGCGGCAGTGTTCAGAGGAAGCAAGCTGGGGGCACAGTGGACTTGCCATTTCGTTGTCAAGCTCTGTGCTTGTTAATTTCTCTGATTCCGTTGCAGTGTGAGGTTACAGGGTAAGATGGCAGTGAACGTGATAAATGCAGAGATCACAGTCAATGAAATTTTAGAATGAAGTCAAAAAATGCTGCTACATTGGTCCAAAGCCATTCAGATAGTGCTTCTCAGAGCCTCTCAGACACCACAGGGACTGTGCTGCTGCTATGGGCATGGTGGCCATTTGAGACTTTCCCTGGATCTATCACTATAGTCTCATCTAAAGGACTTCACTTTTAATTGTTTTACATATTGGCTGTTTGGGTTTTGTGTATGTATTTGTGTGTGTGTGTGTGTGTGTGTGTGTGCGTGTGCGCACAAACATGTGCGTTTAGGTCCTTTAGTAATTTTGGAAAGTTATTAAGCATCTGTATCTCTTTACAATATTATTTCTCAGCTCTTTCACTCAAAGTTCCCATCAAGCATCTGTCAGGTCTTCTCCTTAACTGCCATTTCATATTTTCCTTTTCTGTATGTCTGGATGACTTTCCCAGATTTACCTTCCATTTCAATAATTGTTTCTTCTCTGATGATGTTTAACTATTCATAGAGATTTTTAAATTTTTATGACTTGATTGTTTATTTCCCGAAGCTGTATGTTTTAAGGCTCCACTTTTTTAGACCTTTGATTTCAGATGTATTTGACTTCTGCTCTTTGAAATGTTTCAAGATGACTTATCCCATAGTCTCTACTTAGTGATTTGGTTACTTAAAGTCCACAGGGACCTTAAAAGTCTAGTCTCTGACGCCTGCTCCTGCTCAGATACTTCCTGGTGCATTTGGGATTATAGAGTACAGGGACATCTACAGTAGAAAATGTGGGAGTCAGAACTCCTTTGTGGCCCAAGGTCAGAGTCTGTGCCTTCCAGAATAATTCTGTTTGCCTCTGTCTGGAACAATTTTAGCATTACAATTAGCATAGAGATTACACATTCCTGTGAATTAGCATGGGGAGTATAACTCTGGATCCTAAATCCACCTGTAGCCAGGCCTATAGTCACAAATTCTCTAGAGGCACAGCTATTCCATCTAGAGCCCAGGTCAAGACAGAGTTTTTTGCTGTCCCCATGCTAATTTTAGAATTTTTTCCAATGTAAGTTTTAGAGGCAATCAAATGTCTCAAAGTTATGTCATCTAGTTCTTTGCCTCAGTCCCCAAGCCCCTGTTAAAACCTGGCCTCCGAGTGCATGCCACCAGCAGTTGATCTCTCTCCTCACCATTCTTCTTTAAGTCCTCTCTTGTTGCTGTTTGGCAAATTGCCTTGTTTTCTTTCAATTGTCAGCACCCTTAGCAACATCATCATTTAGGAGCCTTCACTATGTGCAAGCTCTGCTGTCAGTGCCCCCCATCTTTTCTGGAATTGCTTCATTTCACTCTCCAAACAATACTCTGAGGCAGCTGCTCTAATTATCCCCATTTTACAGATGATGAAATTGTGATTTCCTTTAAAGAACAGGTGTTGAAAAAACATGTAAGTGCTAAAGATGTAGTTAATAATTTTATAGAGGAGTCGGATTCATAAAGGAAAATGATTTCCACATAGCTAGTTCACATCAAAAGTGAGAACCAGCACCCTATGTCCTTACTCTCAGCCCAGTGCCAACTTTCCTTGTTAGGAGTCTTTCTTTTATGAAGCTGTACTTATTTCTTCCATTGTAGTTAAGATTTCATTTGCTGAGGGACCTGAAAGACCAAGGCATCCTTTTCATAAAGGTACCATGACCACTTTGTTCAGATCTCTATGTCGCAGCTGATCTTTCTAACCTACTTAGTACTAGAAGATATCAAAAGGAATTGTATCAACTGAACACAAAATTTTTAAAAGGGTGGATGTCAAATTTTGTCCATCAAGGAGTGTGCTTCTTAGAAACACAGACAAAGAAATTCCCTCCATGAGAAGTGTAAAGGTAGATATAGATTCCCTCCCTGAATATGAGCAGTTTGGGGAAAAAAATCCTGTAGGCTTTGGGGTGTAGAGATCACTTAAAAAGCATCTGTATTGTGCTTTCAAATTATATCACTGCTTGAATAGAGAATTAATGTTAAAAGGGAGAGGCAACATGGAAACACAGGATTTCTTTTTTTGCTGTCTTAATTCTCTCTTGTGTTCTTGAAGATGACTGCTCATAGGAGACCGAATAGAACAAGTGAGAGAGGATGGGGCTGGGGGATTCTGTGACCCTTAGGATATGAAAATTTGGATAAGGCTGGAGGACAACAAAATAAGGAGCCCTGTGGGTCTAAAATGCCAAAGGATCTGCAGTATGGTGACAGCCATATAAGTACACATGAGTCAAGATGTATTGACTAGCCCACTTAACGTGTGTGCATTTTAACTTTCATACCTCAACAAGGTTGACTAGAAATGACAAAAAAGTAGCCAGCTTCCATGTTGAACAAGAAGGGGTCCCAAGCAACAAATCCTCATAGATTCATCCAGCCTAACAGAAGAGCCTAACAGAAGAGGCTGAAAATTGAAATGTACTTCCCAGGAATAAATTAAAAATTGAGTTTTGGGGAACCTGCAGTAGTCAAGCACTATGCCAGGCCCTAAGGCTGTGAGGAAAACTACCTCGGATTTAAGCTTACAATCTAATAGTGAAGACAGAGGTGGGAAGTTGGAATTCACTAGGCAAATGCTCGGTTCAGTCGAGGCAAGAGCAGAGGAGATGAATGGCACAAAAGTCCTTAACACTAAGTCTATATGAACCATAGAGATCAGAAGAATCCTCCAGTATCACTGTCCAAAACAATCAGAAGATCAGGTTATGGATGTAGCTTAATGGAAGAGCATTTGTCTAGCATGCTCAAGGCCCTGGGTTCAATACTCAGTACCACAAAAACCAACCAAACAAAAAAACAAAAATAAAACAATCAACGACATACACAAAACCCCTTTGTGTGTGTGTGTGTGTGTGTGTGTGTGTGTGTGTATGTGTTTTCAGTACCTTGGACTGGAACACAACTCTTTAATACCAGATCTCCACCACATGGAAGCCTGGATACCATATTCAGGCAGAAATCCAAGGAGTTGAGAAATTGTCCATGAACAAGTATGTTAAGCACAAAGTCTGATGCTTACTCTGTTTAAGCACGAAACAGAAGTTTGGTTAGATATAATCTCTTAATTCATGAGTTATTTTTTGATTATATGTATTTCTTGGTCAGAGACATAATGTTTTATTGTAAAGATAATGACAATTTCCACTTTTGTTGAAACTTCAGAAAACTTCTTAATTTATGCCTTTTTTAATGCCTCAAAACCAATTTATATGTCTATCCATGCTTGTTTCCTGATAATATCTTCTCTTTTCATTGTCTTTCATTTAAGAGATCCTCTTTCCTCCTATGGCTTTAGTTACCTGTAAGTTGACAACTCTGGAGTTCATATCTCTAGGCAAGATCTCTTAGCTCCATTTGACCCAGTTGCTTACTGGGTCATAATAATCTTCTTAGCTCCAAGATGACCTAGTTGTTTACTGGGTCATAATAATAGCAAACAGTTTCTTAGCATTTATACATACCAGGCACCATTCTAAGCACCTTGCATACATTAAGTCATGTAATCCTCACAGATATCTTTTTAAAAATGTGCTATTTTTGAATAACATCCTCTTGGATGCTTTCTAGCACCTCAAGCTTTACCATACCTAAAATGTTGTAGCAATCACTTCTTTAAAACCAGCAACTCAGCCTTCATTGCTTCAAATCATCTTCCAACCAGTTACTTAAACGAGAAACCTATAGATCATGCTCAACATTTTCCTTACTCAGACCCTGTTCCATCACCAAAACATTTGTCCTTAAATTTTCCCTAAGGGAATGTAGCATGACACAGTTACTAAAGGTTTTGTCTTTGGGGTCAGTTTGCACAAGTTTGAAACCTGATTTTGTTACTTAATAGCCATGAGTTCTTAGAGAAGTTACTTCAAGTTTCCCTGCCCTGGTTTTATTGTAAGAGTTAAATGTGTTAAAAAAAAAAAAACAAGATTTTTAGAACAGTGCTTTAAAAAAAGTAAGAAAGTATGTTCTTCATCTCAGGTTCCTGTTGATGAGCAGTGCATTACACAAACACGAGAGCAGGAAGCACTAACAGAGCTCCCACTAAAGAACAGAGCAGTTGGCGAGCCACAGATCTCGGATTATGTTCTTTTTTTTCACCTGCTACATGTGTGGCTTGGGCAAGTTAGTTAACTTATTGAACTTGATTTTTTTTATCCATAAAATGAAGGTTATTATCTTCTTTCCCACAGGGCCTTTGTGAGGCATAAATAAGAAACTATGCAAAGCCCCTAGTATGAAAGAAAATAAATGTTATTCCTCTTCTCCCCCAGTCATTGTTTTTGTGCTCCTTCATCCACTTCTAAGAAGAAAATAATGAGTTACCAGAGAAGCCACTAGTCACAGTAGATGGGAAAGAAAGAAGGGGGAAAAGGGAAGAACTTAGCAGGTGTATCAGCTTTGCTTTGAACTGGAATCTAGAATCATAGGCAGGAATTGTATTCTGTCAGCTCTAACACTAGCTTTTTACCTTTATTTTCTTTCTAAAAGCAGAATATCTGGTCAACTTATAAATTGCAATCTGTATTTTAACTCCATACTAATGTTCAATACTCACATTTCTGAAGAAATGTGTCCTTTAGCTATTCCATCCTCTTTACAGCAAGTACACTTGGAGCTTGTCAATGTTAAGTACCATTTTATTTCTTAATGTAATGGTGTGTCAGTGGGCCCCTGGAGGATGAGTATCTAGACAAATGCAGGGCTGTCCCTCAGATAGAAGGCCAAGAAAATCAAGGAGTGGGTGGTGGTGGAGACAGTGCACCATTGGCAGGCCCCCATCAAGTGAAGTACACAAGGGCGCTTGTCCAAAAACTCTTAAGCATTTCAAGGTAGCAACAGCTGAGCACTGAGACAAACACAGAGCTTTTCTGGGGTTGGGGCCCAATGTGAATAGGTCACACGCCCATGAAGTCAGCCCTGGTGGGAGGTCTTGGCTCTACTGTCCACAGAGCCCCTGCTGCCTTCCCTCAGATGCTCATAAATAGCCAGACCTTCCGTAGACATGGCTTAGTCTTTTCCCCTTCTGCTCAACCAGGCATTACAAGCTTACCTCATCGTAGTCTCTGATACCTGACCTCCCATTTCACCTTCACCAGAGGTCAGTCTGTTCTTTGAACCCCTGGTTTATCTTTCTCTGCTTTTCCAACAACCTTTATTCCTGCTCTTCAAAAGCAAAAATAGCAATGTTGAAGACAGTGTGGAGTTTTGAAAATTGATATATAGAATGCTTATTTGTTATTTTGTTCCACTCAAAAGACTTTTAGCATAATTTTCTTTTTAATCTCTGAAACCATATCATCACTAGCTCCTGTTAAGACTGCATTGTACAGATGAATTGACACATTTAGGAAGATTGAGTTGAGGTCCTACACTGAACAGGTGGTGAAGTTGGCATTGGAATCCACTCGATTCCAGAGAGAGGAAAGAGTGTTGGCAGAGTGTGGGGAGGCATAGAACAGGAAGAGATGGGGAAGAGCCACAAAGACAAACAAACAAAAAGAAAAACAAACTATATTTCTCACAGGAAGATGAAATACTATTAAGATATCAGCTTTTCCAAAGGGACTTTATTATTTAAAGTCAATTTGAAACAAAATAATTCTTATCTTTCTGTATTGGCTGTCCAGGAAGAATAGAGTTAAGTTTCAGCCATAGGTAAGAAAACTGGGAAAGAGAAACATAATGATAGGTAGCAAAACCAGTCCTTATTATTTTTAAAACATTCAACAAAGCTATGATAATATAAACTGTGAGTTTAATGCAGAAGAATTAGTAGATTAATGTATGTACAGAGTATATTGTCCAGAAACACATTGATGATATACAAGAATTTCTTTTGTATGAGAATAATTTGAGAAATCAGCCAAAGAAGAAGGAAATATACCTAAGTGCCACACGAAATATTGATTAATTTTAGTAGAAAAATTTATATAAAGCCGAACTCTTGGATGGTAGTTGGATTACCAAGAAGAAAGTAAATGCAAAGTCACTAAAACTATAAATAAATATAAATAAAACTACATAAGGATTCATGATGGAGAAAGTCATTCTGTGTTCCAAAGCAATGAACTAAATAATGGAGGGAAGACTGGATGAATTTGGCAACATTAAGATGAAAACCTTCTGTTCATAAAACATCATAAAATTTAAAAAGTTAAGACAGTCAGGTCGAAGAAATAGGATCTTCCAGCACTTGTCCCTCATGGAAACACCAGTTTGAGAAACAATCCATACATAATGATAACTTCCTAAAAGTGAGGCACTAAAGGATTTATCTAAGGGATGACAATATCTGGGTGAAGTACAGAAAACAAAAAAAGATTCATCAAAAAAGAATACAAAAATCATATAGGCTAAAAGTAAAGAAATGAAAAAAGATATTTAATGTAACTGCTATCTAAAACAGAGAAAGAATAACAATACTTATATACCCCCCAAATAGACTCTGGAAAACTGTCAGAAGAAATAAAAAAAATCATTATATAATGATAAAGATGTCAATTCATGAATAGGATATAACAATTGTGTGTGTGTATGTATATATATATTTATATATATATGTATATGTATGTATATATACACTATATTCAATATCAGAGCATGTAAATATATAAACACCAATAAAACTAAAGGAAGAAAGAAAGATGTTATAATAGTAGGAGACTTTAATATCCCATCTTTAACACTATGTAAGTCATCAAGACATAAAATCAATGAGAAAGCACTGGACTCAAACAACAGTATAAACCATAAGGACTTAAGTACAAATAAGGGATATTACTTATAACAGCAAAAGCATACATATTATTTGCAAGTGCATGTGGAACATTTTCCAAGAGAGATAATATATTAATCCACAAAATAAGTCTTAAGAAATTTTAAAAAATTGAGATTCTATCAAGAATCTTTTCCAACTACAAATATTTGAAAATAGAAATCAGTGAGAAAAATTAGAAAATTTACAAATATGTACAAAATTAAGCTGCATACATCTGAACAAGTAGTGGGTCAAAGAATAAATCAAAAGAAAAAATATCTCGATACAAACAGAAATGGAAACATGCATACCAAAACTTATGGGAAGTAAAAAAAGCAGTTTTTTTAAAAATTTCTATTTTTATTTATATATGACAGTGGAATGCATTACAATTCTTATTAGACATATAGAGCACAATTTTTCATCTCTCTGGTTGTATATAAAGTATATTTACACCAATTCGTGTCTTGTCTTCATACATGTACTTTGGATAATAATGATCCTCACATTCCACCATCATTTTTAACCCTATGCCCCTCCCCACCCCTCTGCCCTATCTAGAGTTCATCTATTCTGCCCATACTCCCTCTCTCTATCCCCCACTATGAATCAGCCTCCTTATATCAAAGAAAACATTCAGCATTTTTTTTTGGGGGGGGAGTATTGGCTAACTTCACTTAAAATTATCTTCTCTAACTCCATCCATTTACCTGCAAATGCCATGATTTTATTCTCTTTTATTGATGAGTAATATTTCATTGTGTATATATACCACAGTTTCTTTATTCACTCATTTTCTGAAGGTCATCTAGGTTGGTTCCACATTTTAGCTATTGTGAATTGTGCTGCTATAAACATTGATGTGGCTGTGTCCCTGCAGTATGCTGTTTTTAAATCCTTTGGGTATAGACTGAGGAGAGGGATAACTGGGTAAAAAGGCAGTTTTTTAAATTTAATTTTACCTTATTTTTAATTGATATACAATAATTATGTATACATGGGATACAGTGAAATGTAATATGTATATATAGTGAAATGATTAAATCAATCCAATTAACATATCCATCACCTTATATACTTTTTTTGTGGTGAGCACATTTAAAATATATTTTTAGTACTTTTGAAATATGTAATACATAATTATAAATTAAAGTCACCATGCTGTAAAATAGATCACTAAAGCTTATTCTATTTAAATGAAATATTTCTTCTGTCTAAAACTTTTGAAACTCTTGAATCTTCCATTTCTCCAATCACTCTTACCTGTAACCTGTGGGGTCTTTCATGCTACTGTCTCCTTCTATGAATTCAACCTTTTTGATTATAGGCACAAATAAGATCATTCAGTATTTTCCTTTATGCCTATTTTACTTACCATGGTGTTTTCCAGTCTCATCCATGTTGTTATGGTTTGGATGTGAGGTGTGCCCCAAAAGCTCACATGTGAAACAATGAAAGAAGGTTCAGGGGAAAAATGATTGTGTTGTAAAAGTCTTAACCCAATCAGTAATTTAATCCTCTGATAGGGATTAATTGAGTGATAACTGAAGTGCAAGGTTGTGGCTAGAGTAGGTGGGAATTTGGGCATGGCTTTGATGTTTATATTTGGATTTGGAGAGTGGAGTCTCTCTCTGCTTTCTGATCACCATGAGGTGAGCTGCTTCCCTCTGCCACACACTTTGTCATGATGTTTAGGCTTATGCCAAGCCCCAAGAAATGGAGCCAGAATTCTATGGGCTAAGACCTCTGAAACTGTGAGCCCTCAACTAAACTTTTTATTCTCTATAGCTGTTCTGGTCAGGTCCTTTAGTCCCAGCAACTGGCAATATCGTCTTTATCAAGACTGAATGATAATTGCGCTATGTATATATACACCACATTTTCTTTTTTTCATTTATTCATTGCTGGATATAAAGGTTTCTTCCATATCTTGGCTATTATTAATAAAAATCAATGATCATTAATAGTGCAGATATATCTTCAATGTGTTTTTGTGTCCTCTAGTATTTCTATCATTTTGTTCTTAAGTAATCTCCCTACTGTTTTCCATGATGGTTGTACTAATGTGCATTCCCACCAATAGTATGCAAGGGTTCCCTTTTCTCTTTTCGAATACTTGCTAAATTTTCTATTTTTCATAAAAGGCATTCTAACAGATTTGAGCATTTGAATTTGAGAAAATTTTAAATTTTTTTCATGATAAAACCCCTTAAATATTAGGTACAGAAGGGCTAAACCAAGTAATAAAAGTCATATGTGACAAGTTTGTATATAATATCATATGCAGTAGTGAAAAACTAATTTTTTTCTCTAAGTAGGAATAAAACAAGATGCCCACTTTTACCACTTCCATTCAGTGGAATTCTCAGTAGTTAGGCAGGGCAAAGCAATAAACAGAACCAAAATTGTAAAGGAAAGCATAAACTTCTATTTTTATTCATGTGATCTTAGATATAGGAGACCTTAAAGACCCAACCCAAAAAGAAAAAAAAAAAACATAGAACTAAAAATCACCAATATTCCAGGATACAAAATTAATGTACAACATACATAATTTACTTGCAGTTTTACACCTGAACAATTAACTGTCTGAAAAAGAAGTTTAGAAAACAATGTAAGTAAATATTTTAACAATATGATAAGCTGTAAATATCTTTAATACATAAAAAGCTCTAAAAATTAAAAAAGTAAATAACAGTAAAATAAGTTAAAAATCTGATGAGTGACTTTAAAATATGTTAATAATGAAGAAACATAACAGAAACTTTAAATTACTTTTCATCAAAGAATTCAAATTAATATACAATTAAAACAGGTTTTTGTTTTTTGCTTCACAAATTGGCAAAGTTAGAAAAAATTTAACTCAGCATCTTGGCAGTGAGTAATCTCAAACACTGCTGTTGGATATGTGAGCTGAAAAGCAATTTGGCTGCATGCAATGAGGGTATTAAAATACCAACAATTTTAACTTCTTGTTTCCATTTATAGGATTATCTCCTACAGTGGTTAAAAAGTAACTAAGTAAAACATCTTTGTAAAAGGCTATTCATTGCAGTGTTCTATAAAACAGTAAAAGAGGGGAAACAGCTTAAAGATCCAACAGTAAGATAATGGCTATACTGTCAGCAGCATCCACAGAACAAACCAACAGTGAGTCAAAAATATTCTAAAACAATTACATATACTGAATACGTACAGACTTTTTAATCCCAATTCCCTAAAACATCATAATATATCAACTATTTGTATAACAATTAGAAAAATGTGTATTATATTTAATATATCAACTATTTGTATAACAATCAGAAAAATCTGAATTTTATTATAAATAATACAAAGAAGATTTAAACTATATGAGACAATTTCATAAATTATACACAAATACTGCATCATTTTATATTAGGGAATTGAGTACCCACTGATTTTCATATTGTGGGGTGTTCACCCTTGGATATTGAAGGATAACCATATGCAGTAAATATGATACATATTATGAGGCAGATAAAATGTACATGTTTTATGCATTCATTTAAATATCTGAGGGCCCTCTATGTGACCAAAATGATTGGCAATTCCAGAATATATTTAATATAACAAATATAGTATCATTGAATTAAATTTAAACAAACAAAAATATTTCCTCTTGTGGAGCTTATCTTTTTGATAGCATAAAAACAGACTAAAAACACAACACATACACATTATAGAAGACATGAGTGCAATAACAGGGGCAAAGAGAGAGATGGAGATGAAGGCAATGAGAGATGGCTTTTGTTTTCTTCCTTCTCCTTTTTTTTCTTCTCCTTTTTGTATTTTCCAGATTTTCTTCAATTAATATATTTTACTTGTATGATAGAAATAAGTGAAAATTAAAAAGAAGAAAAACAAAGCAGCAACAAAAAAAAAAAGGAAGGAGAAAATGTGGGAGGGAGTAAGGAAAAAAGGAAAAATAGAAAAAATGGATCTTTGGCTTTGTGGCCTGATGACAGGGAAGGGTCTGGGGATTGGCAGAGTGGAAGCCAAGGCTGGTCTGAGGCTGTAGGTATATGGTGTGGTCATATCCTATTGTGTGTCCCTGAACGTAATGTCTCATCCTCTGTCACTGCTGCCAAGTGCTTCATGTGAGGAGGACTTGCATCTCTCTTTGTGTGGAGAAACAGAGATGACATTTTATACCCTGGGTATATGATTATAACAAAATGCAAATTCTTAGGGCAACAAAATAGAAAGTAGTTAAGTACATGTTCTAAATATAAACTACACAATGCTATACATGAAAGTAAAAGAGAGCAGGAGAAAAGATAACAATCCTGCTAAGTACAAAAGGGTATTGTTGTCACTTAGCTGTGATAAAGTTCTGTTTCTAACCATTTACTTTATTGTCCTCCTCCTATCTACATGATTCAGCTGAGTCTATCTCAACTTATTCTCAGCTATTAAGCAAAGTCCAAATGTTAAATGCCTCATTAACACTTCCTGCCACCAGGAGCAATTGCGTCTCCAGTGATTTTCTTAACTTCTGCAGCCCAATTCATTCTTTTCTATTTTTTGGTGAAATTATCCCTGAAAAACTTTTATCTCTTCCATGTTGCATATTTTCCTTTGCTTTTTTATCTTCATGTATGTACACTTTATATTATACGCAGGCAACAATGTTCCCTTTTGGGATTACAATTTGTACTCAGGACAGTTCCGTTGATTCTAGAAACAAACTAAATCATAGGATCTCCATCCATTTTCTGTTGTTGTAACTGAATATTACAGACTGGATAATTTATGAAGAATAAATATTTGCTCATCTAAAAGTTCTGTAGGATGGTAGGTTCAAGGTCAAGGAATTGCACCTGATCAGGGTTTTCTTGCTGGTGAGAACTCTGCAGAATCTCAAACAGTGCAGGGCATCCTATGGTGAGAAAAAATAAGCTTGATAACCTGGGTCTCCCCTCTTATTCTTATAAAGTCACAAATGAATCAGGAGGACCCATTCTTTATGACTTCATCAAATATTAATTGCCTTCCAAAGGCGCCACCTCCAAATACTTTTAGCCATATGATTTATAAGATTCAGTTTCAAGATGAGTTTTGGAGGGGATAACATCCAGACCACAGCACATTGTTTAAATAAATGCCATCATTTGGAGTAGCACAAATGTAAGACATATGCCCTAAATCTTCATATAGAGTCCTCTCTTTCTAGTTTGTTTTTACTTGAGTTGTCTATGATATGTTTGATACCATATTGTTCCTGTCCTTCTGCAGAGGCATGGTCTGCTTGCACCAACTTTGCTCCTTTCCAAGGTCAAAATCCAAGGTATTAATTAGATTTGTTTTTGTTTTAAAATTTTTATTGGCACATTTTAATTATACACAATTGTTATTCATATCCATACATACAATAACAAAATTTGGTGAAATCCAGTACCTCCCCTTTTTTTCTCCCTTCATTCTTTAGTATTAGGGTTTGAGAGGTGCAATTTTATCTGACATATGCTCAATGACATTTATCAAAATAGGCTTCTTAATTCTCTAAGCTGAAGCAATCCTAGAATAACAGTTCCTGTTAAATGCATTTTGAATAATATAAAGAAGCAAACTCAGTTTGTACATAAAACTGTGTTATGTGCTTCAAAAAGATTCATAACATTAAGCATTCGGTCCTTATGATATAAGACATGAAAAAGGATGATTCTTAGATGTATGGTTATTAGATAGGGAACAGGCTACCCCCAGATAGAGTGGCTCAAGTAAGATAGAAGTACATTTATATCTTACTTGATTATTCAGAGGTAAGTGGACTAGGGCTTCACCAAGCCCCTGTCATAGCCAATGCTTGATCTCATGATTATTTCAGTTATCAGCAATTCCCAGCTAACAAGGAGGAAAGAAGAATGTAGGGCAATGTGTAATCCCTTTGTTCTCATGCCATTGGCTCAATCTTAGTCACATGACCACAATTACTTGAAAAGCATGGGAAATGTGGTCTGTAAGTGCAGAGCCAGAGGATGCCCAGCTAAAACTGAAGAAAAAAGAAGGTTTCTGCTATTGAAAGGAAGAAAGGAAAAACAGAGGCTCCATTATATTCCTATGGCTGCCATCACAGATTACTGTAAACAGTGTAGATTGAAACAACAGAAAATTATTCCCATACAGTTCTGAAGGTTAGAAGTCCAAAATCAAGATTAAATTTCAAGATGAGTTTTGGAGGGGATAACACCCGGACCACAGCATGTTGTTTAAATAAAGGCCATTATTTGGAGTAGCACAAACTCCTTCTGGAGTTTGTGGAAAAGAATCTGTTCCAACTTGTTGGCCACCTTCTGATTACTACCAGTGATTCTTGGAGTTTAGGACTTGTGAACTCCTCCCTCTTATCTCTGTTTTGGGCTTCACCTGGTGCTCTTCTCTCTGCATCATTAGGCAAACCCTCACTTACTTTGTCTTACACAGATGTTAATCTTTAGGTTCAGGAAACATCCTAATTAAGTATGACTATATGTATTTGTTTGCTAGGTTTACTATGACAAAACAACACAGACTAGGTGGTTTTAACAACAAATAAATTTCTGTTACGGTTTTCTGGAAGTCCAAGATCAAGGTGTCAGGAGGTTAGGTTTTTACCAGCACCTCTCTTTGGCTTGTGGAAGGATACCTTATCACTGTTCTCACATGATCTTTCCTCCATGAAAGCAAACTCCTCATATATCTTTTTGTGTTCAAATTCCATTTTCTTCCATGGACACTAGTCATATTGGATTGGATGACATCATAAGGGTCTCATTTTAACTTAATCATCTGAATACAGCAGCATTACGAGGTACTGAGGTATTATGCTTTGGATATGAAGTATCCCCCAAAGAGCCATGATTTTAAGGTTTGGTCCCCAGTGCAGCAATGTTTAGGGCTTTGGAGAAGTGACTGAATCATGAGGGCTTTCATCGTGTCAGTGGATTAATGCAATGATAGGTGAATGGACTGCTGGGAGTGGGATTTAGTTGGAGGACAGAAGTCACGGGGGCCATGTTGTCGATGGGTATTTCTGGTCTTGTCTCTAGACCTTCTCTCCCCCCACCTTTCTTCCCCCCCACCCTCTCTGCCTCCTGGTTGCCATGAGCTGAACAGCTTTGCTCCATCATGTGTTCTCACCACAGTGCCTGCTTCACCATAGGTGCACTGCAATGGAGCCAGCTGAGCCTAGACTGAAACCTCTACAATCATGACCTTTTCTCCTCTAAGTTGATTTTCTCAGGTATTTGTCACAGCAACAAAAATAAGATAAGGGGAGGGCTTAAACAGGGAAATCTGGGGAAGATGTAATTCAGCCCATAACACCATATCTTAACTTGCTTGCATCTGCAAAGTCTATTTCTAAATAAATGTAGGCTTTTTCTTTTAATGACTTCCTACCAGGGGAAAGAGACAAGACAAAGAGAGAAGCAGTTACTGAATTCTAATTCTTATTCCTATTGCTGTGGTTTGGAGATGGTGGTGAGTTGTTCCTCAAAAACTCCTGTTATTGCAGAAGGTAAAATGAGTAGATTATAAGCATCATAACTTAATTGAGAGGTGGGTTCATCCACTTGATGGCTTAGTAGGTGGCAACTGTAAGCAAGTAGGGCATGGCTGGAGAAAGTTGGAAAATGGGGGTGTGCCCTTAGAGATTACATTTTGCCCCCGGCTCCTCCTTCTCTATCTCTATTTCCTGGCTGCAATGAGCTGAGTGACTTCCTTCCATCTTGATGGTCTACCTTATCTGGGGTCCAGAGCAATGGAGTCAGCCTTCCACAGATTGAACCTCTGGAAATGTGAGTCACAATAAACTTTTCTTCTTTTAAGAGAGAGAGTGTGTGTGTGTGTGTGTGTGTGTGTGTGTGTGTGTATATATATATGTTAAGTATGTGTATTTAAAAGCATCATTGAGGTATAATTGATATGCAGCAAACTACATATATTTTAAGTGTGCAATTTGGTAAATTTCAACATGTGCGTGCTTGTGAAGTTATCACTACAGTTAAGATGGTGAAATTATCCATCAGCCCAAAGGTTTCTATTTGTCTTTTTAAAAATCCCTCCCTGTACCAGCCCCATCATCTTCCTCTTGCTCCTGGACCCAGTAAACCACTAATCTCTTTTCTGTCATCATGAATTATTTTGTGTGCTGTAGACTTTCATATATTTGGAATGAAACACTATGTATTAATATTTGTCTGGTTTCTTTCACTCAGAATAATTATTTTGAGTTTTGTCCATGTTGCATTTGTCAATATTTTCTTCTTGTTTTCAAATAGTATTCCATAGTGTGCATATGCCACAATGTGTTTGTATTCAGTGATTGATGAACATTGGGTTGTGTTATAATTTTGGTATGAAATATTCCCCAAAGGCCCATGTATCAGATGCTTTCTTCCAATCATAATGCTAATGGGAGGTAGTGGAGCCTTCAAGAGGTGAGGATTAGTGGGAGTTCTTAGGTCATTGGGGTCTTGCCCTCAAAGAGGATAGTGGGACCCCCAACCTTTCCTCTTTCTCTCCTCTTTTGTTTCCTGGTCATGAGGTGAGCAGTTTTGCTCTACCATATGCTCTCACCATATTGCCAAAGCAACCGAGTCAAGGAATCATGGACTGAAGTCTAAATCTGTGAGCCAAATTGACCCTTTCCTTTTCATAAGTTGGTTATCCTAGGTATTTATGACAGAAAGCTGACCAGCACAGGTTGTTTCCAGTTTGGGATTACTAGTAATAAAACTGCTGTGAGCACTTATAAGCAGTCTTTTTATAGTATTCTAGTCATTTCAGTTCATTAGAACACACTACATCAACTAAGGAGTTCATAAACCACAGACATCTGTGTCTGACAGTTCTGAAGACTGGGAAGTCCAAGGTGTCAGCAGGCTTGGTATCTGGTGAGGACTGGCTTTATGCCTCATAGATGGTGCCTTCTTGCTGTGTTCTCGCATGATGAAAAGGGCTGACACCTCCCTGGGGCCTATTTTGTAGGGCTGCTTGTCCCACTTATATGGGCACTGCCCTCATAACCCCCTCACCTCCCAAAAGGTCTTGCCTCCTACTACCATCATTTTGGACATTAATATTTCAACACATAAATTTGGAGGAACAGAAATTCATACCATAGCATAAGGTCATGTGGTTTCATTTGTCCAGGTTAAATAACTAACAGTAGAAGAGTAGGTATGTGTTTAGTTCTTTAAGAAACTGTCAAACTGTTCTCCATAATGGGCAGTATATTTCACATTCCCATCAACAGTATATGAAGTTTAATTTCCTCCTACTCTCCAATACTTAGAATTATAATTATAGACAGTCTGAGAGGTGTACAGTGGTATCTCATTTTGGCATTAATTTGCGTTTCCTTAATGACTAATAACATTCAACATGTTTTCATATGCATATTTTCCAATTATATATCTGTTTTAGTGTGAGGTGTCTGTTCAAATCTTTTCACAATTTTTATTGCATTTTTCAAAATAGTATTATTGATAATTTAAAATTATTTATATGTGCCAAATATATTATTTGTCAGATATATGATTTAAAGTATATTTTCCAGTCTGTTACTTACATTTTAATTCTTATCACAAGAAGCTTTGAAGATCAGAAATTTTAAATTTTGCTCAAGTCCAATGTATCATTTTCTTTTCTTTTATGGATTTTGTTTTTGTTGTAATAGCTAAGAAATCATTGCCTAACCTAAGGTCGCAAAGGTTTTCTTTTACATTTTACTAGACAGTTTTATATTCATTTTTATCCACTTTGAACTGATTGTTGTATATGGTACAAAGCATGGACTGATTCTCTTGTTTTCAAACATATGCATATTGCATTTTCCAGCAATATGTGTAGAATAGCCTCCTTTCTCCATTGAATTGGTTTACCACCTTGCAATAAATCAGTTGTCCTTGTAAGTGTGGGTCAATTTCTGAACTCTGTTTTGCTCCACTAATCTATTTTTTAATCTTCATGCTAATACAATACTGTTGATTACTGTAGTTTTAAACTAAGTCTTCAAATTAGCTAGCGTTAGACCTCTGCTTTTTTTTTTTTTTCAGAATCGCATTGACTCATTGTGCCTTTTGCATTTCCTTATGGATTTTAAAATAAGCTTGTCAATTTCGACTAAAAAATCTACTTATACTTGGATTGCTTTTGTATTGAATTTATAGATTAATTTGGAGGAAATGACATTTTAACAGTGCTGAGTCTCATGACTGATTAGATCAGTGTCTCTATTTATCTAGTTCTTTAATTTCCCTCAGTACTATTTTGCAGTCTTCAAAGCACAGACCTTGAATATTCTTTGTTGAATTTTTCTCTGAGTATTTAAATTTTCAATATCTTTTAAATGGTATTGCTTTTTATTCATTTCAGTTTCAGATTGTTCATTGCTGATGTATAGAAATACAATTGATTTTTGTATAATTTTTAATCTTGTAGCAGTACTGTGGTCATTAGTTTGGGCCATTTTTAAAAATAGATGTCAACAGATAGTCTATAATGACAATAATGTAACCCACAAATGGCAGTTTTCTTTCTTTCAATCTGTATGCCTTTTACTTTTTTCTTCTTGCCTTATTGCATTACCTAGAACCTGCAACGCAATACTGAATCTACTCCAAGTCTTGTGAAAGGACTTCCTTGTCATGTTCCTGATTTTACAGGGAAAATGTTTACCTTTTTACCTAGTTGTAAGGTTTTCATAGATGCTTTTTATCAAATGAGAGAAGTTCTTCTAGTTTTCTGAGTTTCTTTTTTAAAATCAGAAATAAATGCCAGAGCTTGTCACATGCATTTCTCTTATCTATTAAGATAATTATATGCTTTTCTTATTTAGTTTATTAACATGGTGAACTACCCTGAATTTTTTTTTTTTTTGGAGGGGTGCCCAAGATAGAACACAGGGGCACTCCACCACTGAGCCACATCCCCAGCCTTATTTTGTATTTTTATTTAGAGACAGGGTCTCACTGACTTGCATAGCCCCTTGCTTCTGCTGAGACTGGCTTTGAGCTCTCAATTCTCCTGGATCAACCCCACCCCTCAAAGTGCCACCATTACAAGTGTGTGCCTCTATGCCCAGCTTACCCTGAGTTTTAAATTTTAAACTAACATTGTATTCCTGGGTTAAAACTTACATGGATTTGATGTACCCTTTTAATATATATTTTGTTTCAACCTACTAGAATTGTACTTAGAATTTTTGCATCTATGTTCATGAATCATATTGGTCTGTGTTTTGATTATTATTATTATTTTGTTTTTTGTAATCTCTCTTTCCAGTTTTTTTTTGGTCAAGGTAATGATGACCTTATAGAATAAAATGGGAATTGTTCTCTACTCTTTAATTTTCTCAAAGAATTTATATATAACCAATCTTATCTATTCCTTATGTATTTGGTAGAATTCACAACGAAGCCATTTGGTCCTATATGATTTCTTGTGGTAGGACTTTTATCTGTTAAGATCTCCTAGATAAGATCAGAACAATGTTTAATGTCAGACCTCACTACTGACTCAATACACTCATGGGAGCCCCCTCACTGCCTCATGAATTGCCAGGTTTTCAGCCAGTCTGGTTGGAATAGGCAGTATTCTTGGTTCTGTGTGAGTGCTGGGCACTGTTTCTTCCAGCCCACTGGGAAGGCTCATTTTTCAGCCTCTGCAAGTTTTAAGACACATGTACTCTGATCAGGACTGTGATGGACACCCGAGAAAACCCTCTACAGATTTCTGAAATTCTCTCTCTGCACAGTTTTCTTATACTTACAATCTGTTAGGAGGAGTCTATCTGTCTTAATCTCCCTACTCTCAGTTGCTCAATTAAGGGAGTATTCAAAGCTCTGCCAATCTTTTATGTTCCTGCATAGTGCCTGGAAACTCTTTCTAGAAAGTTATCTGGGACAATTCCAGATCTTACCTCATTATTTTTCCATTTCTCAGGGAATGCTCTTTTTCATTGCCTGATATCTTCCAGTGTCTTGAAAACTTTCGTCTTTCTTGTTGTCATTGTTTCAGGTAAAATGGTAAGCCAGACATTGTTTTACCATCTTAACCAGAAAAGAAAGTCCGCCATTTGCTTTTGAATGAAGGGGAAATCATGTGGGTACTCTTTGAGAGCAGCTCTTTGGTGGTACCAGTTCTGTAATGCCAAAGACAACATTCAGGCAAAGGGGTGAAGACAAAGTCTTAGTAACCTGTAGCAGTGAATTTTGGGAAAAAGTATGAAAAGGAGGGCACTTGTGACAGAAGCAAGAGACTCTATTGCCTTGCAGGCTTAATATGATAGAAGGAACAATGTCTCTTGAGGGCCAAGTCTGAGAAATGATGGACTTCTGGATGGCCTTCTGAGCTCTTGACAACAAGCTGTTCAAGTCTGTGATTCCAAGCTGAACATGCTGCTTGGATGCTAAGTGTGGAGGCATTTATGAAGGCCAAAGGGCCCCTGTTTATTTTAGCATCTGCTGTGCTCCATCAATGCTAATGGAGTTTGAGAAGCCAAATCATCACACATTACATCCACTGAGAAATTCAGTCTCCAGGATTTAAGTGGAAAAGTAACAGAAATTTCAACTTTAGGTGAAACTCACAAGGGTGCAAGTTGAAGATAATTGGGGATTACTTTGTGTCCAGTTGGTGGACTTCCTGTGTTTCAAGGTATCATTCTCACACTGGGTTCTTGCTTTCCATGTATTTGTTTTTAAGGTAAGCTCCCTCTAAATCCCTTGTGAGAGGAAACATTGTCCCACCATCCTCTGTTGTTAGTGAGTGCTTCCTTCAAGTAAAGAAGTACCACATGGCAGAAGAGGAAAAGAAAGACATCTGCTACAGATACTACTACTTCACTGACACTTTTTAGAAAGGCAATTGAGAGGTTAACAATTATTTTGTGCTAGGTGCTTGATATGAGGTATTCTTTTTAATTTTCACAAAAACATGTCTGACAAAATGACCTCATACACCTTGCTAAATCCAATACATCTATCTTCAAATCCCAGGATCTTTGATTATGCTTCCTGTGGACTCCTCACCTTTGGACAGGTATGTACTTACTTTTTACTCTCTGGGCTTTAGAATCAGACATAATATGGAAGATTGGCTTCACCTTGAAAAACCATGCATCAGTTGATTCCATGGATCTCTAATGTAGGTGATGAAGTAGGTTGGGGAAAAGCCCATGCTAGATTCTTACTTCACTACATCTGGTAATCTAGTGACTGTGGAAATGTTGAGATTTAAAACCAACTCTCCTGACACCTAGGCTTGAGCTCTTCATGGCACCATTCCATGTTCATCATACAATTTAGCATCATGCTGACTACCATTAGATTGGTGAACTCTCTTGACTCCAGGGACAACATAGGATAGTGATTAAAACTGTGAAGTGTGAAGTTTGGTGCCTTTCCTCATATTCCAGCTCCACCACCCACTGTTTGCAACATCTTAGGTAAATTACTCAGCTGCTTTCTGCCTCAATTTTATCAATGGGGTTGATAATAAATATCTATCTTATAGGGCTTTATGAAGATTGAGCAGAGAAAGAGCACTTAGTTGGATGCTTGGTCCATTGCAAATATCCAAATTATTATTATTGATATTATTATCATTATTATTATCATTCCTGTCTTCTCTGTTGACACCTAGAAACACTATTCTATTTTAGAGTTAATGGGGATTGTTTTACTTTCCTTTGAAAAACTATTGTACATTAAATCAATGATCTTAAAGCTTGAAAGAATGATAGGAAATATCTTTTAAAATACCTAATGCTTTTGCCCCCCCCAAATAAACAACACCACCTTAAAAACTCATCCCAAATTAGGGTATGTGACCCTAGGAAACCAGGGCAACTCTGGTAAGTATCAGTAGTGTTACTGCAGACTGAGTATCCTTTATTTGAAATGCTTGGGGCCAGAAGTGTTTATATTGTAAACATTTTGTATGTTGGGATGCCTCTATTGACTTTGCCGGCTGAGTAGCTTGAAATCCAAAATTCAAAATGACCTGAAATATAAAACTTTTGAAGCACTGCATACAGTTTGGGACTTGAATGTGCCCTAATGACTCACATGTTAAATGTGATACAATTGGGAGGAGGTAGAATCTTTAAAAGGTGGGGACTAGTGAGAGATGTTGAGGTCATTGGGGTCTTGACTCAGAGGGAATTGTGGGACCAAGGCCTTTTCTTCCTTTTTTCTCTTTTACTTTCTGGCCATGAGGTGAGTGGTTTTTGCTCCTCCATATGCTCTCATCATGATGTGCTGCCTCACTATAGGCACAAAGTAACCACAACAACTGATCATGGATTGGAAACTCCAAAACTGTGAGCAAAAATCGGACCTTTTCCCTTTATAGATGAATTATCTCAGTATTAGTTATAGTAACACAAATCTGACCAACACAAATACGATATTTTGAATCTCAGATCATTTCAGATTTTGAATTTCAGATTTTCAGATTAGGGGTGCTCAACCTAAATTGGAAACCAGGAGACTACAGGATTTCCTTTTGCTATATATAATGATACCACACTTGCTATTCTCAAATTTCATCTTAGTAAAGTGACTTTGTGTTAAGAAGACATGGAACAGATTGCTGATTCATCTTGATGGCCATTAGGGTTTTGTGGTCATAAAATGTGATGTTGTTTATAATGGAGTCAATATATTGTCTGGTATCATAAATGGTTAAAAATATTAAATATGCATAATGGACTATTACACTGATTTTAGAATAATATGTCTGGTTTTGAGTCCCACCTGCATTTACCAAAGAGATATAGGATGCTGCTCAAGTTTCTTTTCTAAATATAATCTCCATTTCTTAATTTGTAAATAAGGACTGATTTGCTTATTTCCTGGAGTTGTTATGAGGATTTAATAAGTAATATTTGTAAAGCACCAAACACAACTCCTGGTATATACAGTCCAATAAACAAAAACAGATAGATATATAATTATAATTGATCTCATTATTATTATTTCATTCATCTGATCTCTACTGTGTTATTAGTATTGTGAACTTAAAATGTAAACCAGTTCATTACCCTTAGATGGGAGAATACTGTGTCTCCAGCCCCTCATTTCCTCTTGAAACCACGATCAGGAAGAGTTAATTGTTTGGCAAGCAAAATGATTGCCAAAAGGAAAATTTTGATGGAATTCCTTTTGTATGGACTCATAACTATATAGCAAGATCCCAAGGCCACTCCTCAAGCTCATTAATAATCAAATCCATGTTCTAATTTAGGAACATGCCAAGCTCAAGATTTTGGCAGATCTCTACAGAGACTGAAGGAGAAAGATGAGGGATAATCTACAGATGAGAGTAAAGATGCTGATGTTAGTGTTTCACTCTCTGCTTTTTAATGAGCCCGTGTGATGAAGAGGACAACGGTGACAGTGAGATGCATGACTCATCTGATTTAGCTTCAACACACTAGGAGGGAGCCTCAGGGCCACAGAGAAGTGACGGGGTGAATAGGTTTCAGAATACTCAAGGCCACCAAAAGTTTTTCTTCTCCCCTACTGTGAGGTTCTGGACTGAAATACTAGCTCTTCTTTTATCTATTTTTAGTATCACACAAATATATGTGATATGTATCTTTAATCTCTAATTTTCCTAGTGAAGAAATGATGACCCAGAACGTTTAGGTGAACTATCTAAAGTCTCACAGTTGGTTAATGGAGAGAAGGGACCAGATCCCAACCATTCGCAGAAGTTTATAATTTTCTTAGAATTTCCAATGTTTAAATGAACTTACTACTATTTGTTAATTTTTTTAAAAGAAGAACCACTCTACCCAGAGAAATTAAGTGCCATGCCATCCAGGGTCACAAAGCCTTTTAATGGCTAATCTGAAATTGAAATCCAGTTCTTCTGATCCTCATTTTGTTGCTCTTCCCACTACACAATGGCAATACAAAATTCCTCCTTTTAGATTCTAGCCATTGAAAGTTATGAGGCATTATCTTTTGCCATTCACATCATCCAGTGGTGTTTTAAGCTTGTTTGCCATGGCAACCATCAACATATTAAGTCCCTCAAAGCGGAGTTGGAAAGGCAACGGCAGCTCTGCTATTGTTCCTGGCAATGGATAGGAAAGTGCAGCGCCAAGGATCAGTTACCACTGATCCTCTCTACTCAAGTGACACAGATTACATAGCAGCTGGTCCAGAATTCAGTTTTCTCCATGAAGGTTTTGCTATATGATGTCTACCCCAAGACAGTCTCCAGTTAAACATATAGCAAATTAAAATAGGAATAAAGATTGTAGGTTATAGATCACCTGTACCACCCTTCCTCCCTCCTCCCTCCTTTCCTTCCTTCCATCTTTCCTTTGTCTCATTCTTTCTATGGAAGGAATAAAAAAAATCCTCAAATCCATGTCAATTGTATTTTAGCCAAGCAGACAAATTTGACCCATCATACCCCAAGCCTCTAAGAAACTAAGCGATGGACTTTATAAGAAATGCAAATACAAATACATCCAGATAGTTTGCTTTCTGTCTTCCTCCTCACCTATCTTATTCTACTCCCACCAGTGTCTTCAGCAAGGGTTTGTATGCTCATGTGTGGGTGTGTGTGTGTGTTTGTGTGTGTGTGTGTGTGGAGAGAGGGAGGGAGGGAGGGAAGGAGAGAGGGAGGGAGAGAAAGAGAGAGAGAGAGAGAGAGAGAGAGAGAGAGAGAGAGAGAGAGAAAGGGAGTGTGATTTGAAAAAAAAATATATATATACATATATGTATACATATACAAATATATATTGTAAAGACACATGTTGTTTGAAATGTGGTTTCCTGTCCATTGACCCTAAAGTGGCATAGCTCAGCAGGGAAATGGGAGATGGCTGGCTGGTGGTAACAGGCAGCAAGAAAGCCTAAGGGCCAATGCAATTTCTTGGAATGAAATACAGAATTCATGGTCATGTGATATTTTGAAATAATTTCCCAGCATGACATTACTTACCAGGCAATGCATCTTTTAAAAGAATTTATTTAGAACAAGTCAGAGGAGGAAGAGACTACACTTTTTATAGCAGGGATTATAAACCAATACTGTAATTAGTGATAAATGGACAAGTATGCTTGACGGGAGGGACTACAGGTATCTGGGCCACAGGCTTTGTTCTGCTGTCCAGATGTTGTACCAGCTGCAGGGTGATGAAGGAGTCTGTAGACCTCACCTTCTCTACTTGTCTGATGCACATAACTGGAGGCTTCTCTTTATACCTGCCCATCTGGCTCTTGGCACCAGGAAGTAAAATTATTATTATTTTTTTCCAAATGAAAGGCTTTGAATCACAGCTGTTAATTACCAGATGATTATTAAAAACACATATTGCCTACTGAGGGTTGAAAAGACAACTCATGCATGCTTTCTGGCCCCACTCTCAGGGACTCTTTGCCTCAATCCATGTACACATTTCTTCAAAGAAAGAAGTGTAGCTTTGCTACACATGTAGGAAAATGAAAATAAGAAATGTAGCTAAGAGAGTCGAAGACACTGTTTCAAGTATAAAGACTTAGCACCCATGCACAATATATTTTAGAATCTCAAGTTGCTTATCCTAGCCCAATGCTAGGCTCGGGCTACCTCAATCTGGTAGCCTTCCAGACACCTACTGGCCCTCCAATCCGTCTGACTAAGGCCTATGCATCAATGATTCCCAAGAAAAAGTGAATAAGAAAAGACCCAGAAGAAGCACACTAATAAATTATAGATCTTAGCTGTCCTGCTGGGTTGCTGGAACTCAGGTGAGGGACAGATGGAGGCTGCCTGAGCAGACACAGCCTGGGGGTGAAAAGAGCAGTCAGTGAGAAGCGGATTTTTTGCACAACAGGAGAAGTAACTAGAGATTATAGCTGTACAAGAAATTGAAAGCAGGCTTGGAGACTGCAGTGTGTGTTAGAAGAGGTAGGGGAGGAACTCCCAATGTTATGGGACATGGGATGGGTTTTCTCTCTAGGATCCTTTTTTTCCCCCCAGGAGGCACCATGGTCTCTCCTATAATCAAAGAGTATCATTTCCTCTCAAAATTCTCTACTTGGTGCTAGGCACAGTGAGGAAGACAGACATCAAATACAGGATATCTCTTTTTATGGTGTTTACAATATAGTTGGTGACAAAAGCTACAATAGATAGACCAGTTCCTGAACAAAGAAGGACAGAAAATATGTGTTAAATTCACACATTCAACAAATACCTATTGAATACTCATCACGGCATGTTTCAAATACTATATAAAAATAGGAAAGCATAAAATTATTGCTCTTGTGAGCTTATATTCCAGCGGAGAATGGTAGATAGTATAAAATCAGAGGATTTAAAATATGTATGGTGCTATATGCAAATAAAAGCAATAGTGAAAAAGGAATTAGAAAACAGGATAAGACTGTCTTGATGGAGGTAAGCCTATTTACACTAGTTACACATAGTGACCAGGGTAGGTTTCAGAGAAGAAATAACTTGAAGGATGAAAGAATGAGCCATGCAGACTCCTTGGGAAGAAAGGCAAAGAAAACATTCTCCCCCAAACAGGATGAGACTGAATCAAAGTATTACTAAGATTAGAAACACTAGAGAAGCCATAGTGACTGATGTGCAGTGGGGGGCCAGGGGCCCTTCAAGGTCTTTAGAAATATTTGGGTTTTCTTTGGAGTGAGGTGAGAATTCACTGGGTGATGTTCAGATGAAAAAAGATATGATGTAGATCCCATTCTTACACAATTCCTTTGGTCTCTGTGATGGTTTTCAAACTTAGTGTGTATCAGAGTCACTTGGAATTCATTGAAACACGTATCACTCTGATCCCTTCAAGTAGATTCAATGGTACTGGGGCAGGGCCTGAGAATTTGTGTTACTAACAAGTTTTGTGTACTGCTACTGCTTCTGTCCTTGAGGACCACAATTTAAGACTTCCTGTGAATTGTTTATTTTAGCACCATCTACAGTAGCCAAGACATGGAATCAACAGAGGTATCCATAGATAGATTGATAAAGAAAATGTACACAATGGAATATTCTTCTGTTGTAAAAATGAATGAAATTTTGTAATTTGTAGCAACATGGACAGAATTTGAGGACATTAAGTAAAATAAATCAGGCACAGGAAATCAAATACTATATGTTCTCAAAATTGTGATTAAAAGTTGGTTTCAAAGAAGTAGATAATAGAATCATGATTACCAGAGGCTGAGAAGGATGTTGAGGAGGGAGAGATTTAAAAAGGATGCACATGGGGTGCAGTTAGATGGGAGGCAGGGCTTCTAATATCCCGTAGCACATTAGGATAGCTATAATTGATAAAAGAAATCATTTCGATAGAGCTAGTAGAAAGGATTTTGAATGTAATCAACATAAAGCATTGAAACATATCTGAGAGGATGATATGCCAATTACCCTGATGTGATCATTACACATTGTATATATGTAGTGAAATGTCACACTGTGTCCCATAAAATGTACCATTGCTATTTGTCAATTAAAAATAAGAACATTTTATAAAAGGAATGCTGTAAGAGAAAAAGTAGAAAGTGATGAGCAATAAGGAATGAGGAATCCTTTCTAGAGGAGATAGATTGATTTTAGATCCTGAAAAACAGAAAGGAGTTTGAACAGGAGACATTAGCTCCATTAAAGAAAAGAGCAATTACAGGAGTAAATGCAGAGTGGCAGTGGGTGTTTTTGTTTTGCTTTATGTTTTTTTTTTTTGTTTGTTTGTTTTTTCTCTGTTATTCTACCTGGTGCTAGAAAGAAGGTGGGGTGGTTTTTTTGGGAAAAAATGTAGAGAGGCTTGAAAGACATTTATCTACCAAGAGAGATATCTAGAGAGCTTATATTTGTTCTAGAAACTTCTAGCCTCCCTGGTACAAATTTGCAAGGTTCACCATCTTGCCTTTTGTTGGAAAAAAAAAAAGAAAAAGAGATGTCTCACAAGTCACTGTCTACCCTACAGTCAGCCTGCTTTCTCTATTTTCTATCACCTCCATTTTTGGAGTCTAGGGCTGCCTCTGTCTTTGAGGACACAAGCTTTTTCCTCAGTTGCCCAAATCATAGTCCAAGATTACTGTGAGTGACAGGCTTTACTGAAGGTTTGTTGAATCTGGAGGGGAACAACTTAGCAGGAATCAGAAAACAATTTAAAATGGGCTACCAAACATCACAGCCCTACAGATTCCTCAACCACCCTGATTCGGGGAATTTTCCTTTGGCTGTTTTTCCCAAGCCTCAGTCTCCTATCTTGAAACTCTGATAACTTCTATCCCACAAGACTCCCCCCCCCCCCCGTGCTCTTGAAGCAGATTCCCTTATTGACCAGCAGGCCAGCTCCTGAATGCCTTGGACAATGTTATGCAGGGCAGCACGGTTCTGTTTTCTCTCCTTACTCTGCCTTCACTAGTCTGTGCCATTGCACTGCACTCCCAAACAAGGGCTCATCAAGAATTTTGTCTAAAGAAATTCAGTGCTCCCTTAGGAAGATACGTTCTCTTGGGTCATCTGGCATCAAAATCAGCCAATTTATATAGGAGTAATATTATCTTTCTCTTCTAAATTACGCATGATTAGCAAGGTCAAATATATTTTAAATATATCTTTTAAAGGGGGAGAAATTGAAATGAAAGTAAAAAATAAGAAGTCAGTACTCAAAACAGATGGCTTTATATTTCAACAGTTGCCAGAAGACAGCTACAAATTTGGCTTTTCCTGTAGTTCATAGGAAAAGAGGCAGCAAACGATGGGGGTCTATTTGTGAACTAGTGATATCGGCTTATCATAGCAAAAAGAGTAATTGCTAATTGGAGTAATTAGAGGGGACAGCTTACAAACCCACCAGAAAATCATTCCGGTAAAATCTTTCATACAGACAGTTAAATGTAGTGTGTAAAATCAGGAACCCCAGGAACCCCAGGGTTGAGACTCATGCAAGAATCCAGGTGAGAGCTGACATTACTCTTTACCCATTTTCCATTCTTATGTGCTCACATACATCTTGTATGCATACCGCCTTTCTCATGCAAAGGTTTCCCTGTCTTTTGGACTGCCCAAACTGCACTTCTGCTCCTCCACAGAAAATAGTATACATCATGTGTCACATTTGTATTGTAGGTATTTGTGTACATGTTTAAAGAAAATAAACTTCATAGGGACAATGGCCAGCTCTTATACTCCTTTGTCTAATGTGGAATAGAAGCTAGAAGAATATTTGTACAGCAATTATTGCTCTTTCCTTAGGTATATACAAGTATGGTAGAGTATAATGAAATATGATAAGGATAGTGTAACAGGATGGGTAAGAGTGTATAATTATAAAAATATACACTTTGGATTCAGACTATATGAATTTAATGACCAAAATATCTTGGCATTTACTAGCAGTGTGACTTTGGGCAAGATATATAACCACTCTGTCCTCAATTTTATCTGTGCAAAGTGGTTGTTAATGAAGATGAAATGAGTTGATACATGTAAAGGATGACAGAGAACACCTAAAAGTTCTGAACATATATAAAAAAATACTAGCTACTAAGACTATTAAACACAATGTATGTATTTGATACAAATATATACATTGTATTTAAACAAATATGTGTTTGATACATATTGGCCTGGTGTATTTTCTGAAGTCAAACCTGGATGCCTAAGGTGACAGTACAATGCTAAGACAGGATGTTAAAAAAGTTGTTTTGTCAAATTAAGTTAATTTTCCCATTAAATAAGTTCATTTGCAATTAAGTATGCACCATATAAGAATTGCTCTTTAAAAGTATGCAATCTCTTTGGACTGGGATTGTGGCTCAGCGGTGGAGTGCTTGTATATCACGTGTGAGGACCTGGGTTCACGATCTTCATCACCACATAAACATAAATAAATAAAATAAGGGTATTGTGTCCAACTACAACTAAAAAAAGAGATATTAAAAAGTGTGCAATCTCATGCTTTTTAGTTTAGTCGTAAGTTGGGTAATTCCTAACAGTATCTAATTCCAGGACATTTTATCACTCTCAAATGAAACCTGCATCACTAATAGTGACTTTCCATACCCACTCTCAGTTCCTGGGAAACACTAATCTACTTTCTATTTCTATGGCTTTCCTTAGTCTGTGCATTTCATATACATGGAGTCATTCCATTTGCAGCCTTTTGAGTCTGGTCGGATTTCGTCACTTAGCATAATGCTTTCAAGATTCATCCATGTTGAGCCATTGCATTGCTTTATTTCCTTTTATGAATAAAAAATAGTCCATTGTATGGATGTAGCACGTTTTGTACATGGATTTATCAGTTAGTGGAAATGCACAGTATTTCTTCTTTTGTGCTATTCATTACACTCATATGAAGGGTGTTTTTGAGACTGTTTTAATTTTGGAGAGGTATACTTATTAGTGGGATTGCTGTACCATACAGTAATTCTGCTTAACATTTTAAATCACTGCCAAATTTTTCCAAAGTGACATTACCACTCTACCTTCCCATCTCCAATGTAGGAATGTGTCCATATCCTAGCCAACACTTATTAGCGTCTGCCATTTTGATCATAGTCAGCCTTTGCATCTTAGTTGGTGTGAAGTAATTTCTCATTGTGAGTTTGTTTTCCATTTCCCTGATGACTAACATGACCGAGCATCATTTCATATTCTTATTGGCCATTTGTGTATTTTTTAAACAATTGATTGTTAACACATATTTGTGATCAGAATAGGTAATGTAAATAAATTGTCAGGGGGATATCATATACCCTAAAGAGCACGCACACTATTAAAATTTGGACTGGAATGTCCCCTGAAAGCTCATATATTGAAGGCTTACTTGCCAGCACAGCAATGTTCAAAGGTGAGGATTTGAGGAAATAATTGGATCACGAGGGCTCTACCATTTAATGGATAAATAATTTGAAGGGACTACTTGAGAGGTGGTGGAAACTATAGGCAGATGGGCCATAGTTGTAGTTACTGGGGCTGTGCCCTTGGGACTATATCTTAGCTCTGCCCCTTTACTCTGTCTCTCTCTATGCTTCCTGGATGCCATGAGCTGAGCATCTTTCCTCCATCATGCACTTTTGCCATGACATGTTCCCTCATCTCAGACCCATAGAAATGGAATCCTCTGACCACAGACTGAAACTTCCAAAACAATGAGCTAACATAAATCTTTCCTTCTCTATGCTGTTTAGATCAGGTATTTTGGTTCCAATAATGAAAAGAAATATATGCTAATACAGAAATGTATGTTAGCATATAAGGCCAGGATTAAAATTTTTATAATAATAAACATACAGATAGTTGCTGAAGTCATAAAAAGCAATAATTTCTAGGAGGAAGAGAAGAACTAGGAATACTTGGGTTACACTTAATGATATAATAAAAGAGAAAATAAAAACAAAAGGATTTGAAAAACTCAGGAATGGATCTAGAATGCATCTTTGAGAGCAAAATTCAAATTTCAAGAATTTTGTTAGGATCACCAACCTTCCAGAGGTCACTACTTTTTCTCTGATTTAAAGTAGTCCATAGGAAGACCACTGCCAGCTCTGGAAATCAGACTAATATCTTCCCAGGTTTTCAATAAAATAATTCTAGTTAGAGGACTGCTACTCAATGTTTCAGTACACTGAACTGTAAGTCTGCTTTTTTTTGGGGGGGGGGGTTCATTTTGTAATTTATGAACTATTTTACTGCTTAAGAAAAATTATTTTAACTTTACTAATAGTTTTAATAATTTAATTATTTCTACTATGTTTAATAATTTAATTATTTCTATTTTAAGAAAACAGAAATATGATTTCTTAAGCCAGAAAAATCCACATAACTCAGTGAAACACATCTGACTGTTGGTTGTAAAATTCTGCCTGGCCCACCTCCCTCTTTTCCCTTGATTACTTTAGGTCCAATCTCTTGACCTTAATTTTGCTCTACTTAGAAGATTCAAAAGGAAAATCACAAGCATTGTGATTTTTTTTCCTTTTTACATTCACCTGGTTTCCTTAGATCTAAGCTATGTAGATCAGCTATGCCTTTCATGTTGCTTAAAATAACTCATTTAGTCTCATTGGGCAGGCAAATACTTAGGTTTGATGCTGATCTCCATTTGTGAGTGAGATCAAAGCCTTTCCCTGTATATGGTGTTATTTAATCAACTCCAAATTCCTCTAGAAAAGGCCCTTAACTGCACCTGTTTATCCCTCTTATTTTAGTTCATTTTATGCAGCTTCAAACACAACTGACACTCATCTGGGTCCATTAATGGAAAATCAAGGTCATGGCTGGGGCACCAATCATCACCTTTCTAGCCTTCCACACCAGCTTGTGCATGTGTGTGCCAATCTTTTCAATTTCCTACTTGATTTAGTGGAAGCAATCAGCAGAATTGACCCTGAATGTTGGCTGCAAAGCTTTCTTGAAGAAATTCACCAATAGCAGACAGCTGGCTGGCTGGACCCCAAGACTTAGTTCACCAAAATACATTTAGCGAGGAAAGAGCCTGCTGAACTCAGTCTCAGAGGAGAATCCCTCTTCTCAGGAACCTACTTTGTGGGCTGGGTGTGCTAGTTACTCTTGACATCTATTCTGTGCCTGGGTAATGTGTTGGCAGACCTCTCCTATGGTGCTTCTTTCTATACAGGTGTTCGTCCATCTGATGACCTATTGGGCTTGATATCACATGATGATTTGGAACTGGCTTGTGCTTTCTTTCTACTATTATTATAATTGCTCAATAATTTTGATTTGTAGATTAATGGGTTTACAGATTAATGATACTTGCCTGTATCATGCTTTGATCAGGTCCAGATCTGTGCTTTCTAATTCAACTATCTGTGCTGTTTCTCAACTGGGCAATCTTGAGCATATTTTCTTAAACTCTCTGGGCCTCCATTTATTCATCTGTAAAGTGAAGATAATTAAAGAGCCCTTTTCATGGGCTGTCATGAGAATTAATGAGATAAGCAGTAGCAAATTCTCCATACAATAGAAAGTACAAAACCCATCCTGCATTGTTACTTATTAACATGATTTGTTATTTATTCACCCCATTGTCCAGGATGGAAACTCCTGAGCCTTTGTTAATATCAATTTCTCTCCTCAGTCCTGCTTTCTCTCTTGTTGGACCTTGTCCTGATTATTATGTCACAGAACATCTCTGAACTCAATCACTGTCTTTCCATTCCCAGTGCCACTCGTCATTTGAGGACTCATCATGTCTGGGTGGTTCTGTCTTCCACTCTCCTTTCCCAACCTGCCATGTCTTTCTCAGGCTCATCAGAGTTATTTTTTACAACACGGAATTGGTCACATCGAATTGATCAACTAACTTTCTCAGCATGAGATTTCAGCAGGGGAAATTTTGAGGCAATTTACCAATTGTAATTTTGATGAAATGCCTCCATATTTTTTTATTTTCATGGATGTTTTTATTCACAGAAAGTGCCATTTTCTCAAGCCCAGTGCTATAGCTATATTACTCCATCATGTATACATTGTTAGTATGATATATTAAATGACACTGAAATACTTCTTAGCAATTTCTATTTCTTTTGACATCTTGATATATGGTCAAGGCTTACAGATACTATATGTATTTTCCATGTCCATATGTGCTTTCTCGTGTGCTTAGTCACTTTTTCCCATGTACGTATTTTAGTTCATTTTCAAATGATTCTGTTGGTGGAATGTTTAACATTATGAGTATTGCAGTGATGATCATTTATTAATGTGCAGCATTAGCATGATGAATATAATGATTAACCAAACATTTAAGCCTTACTTTAATGAAAACATATTTTCATATCATCTGAAAGCTGTGTTACTCTTTTATGTAAAAATGTTGATGTTTTCTCCAACTCCATGAATTAAAGCCAAATTGTCCTGTCATTGGTTCAAGGTGTGTTAAGATCCACTAATCCATCTGCCTCTTTCATTACCCCACTAACAAGAAGCTTGTTCTTTTGTTTCCTCTAGTAGCTGTTTTTTCCCCACTTAACACTATAACATTTTCCTGTGCTATTAAAATTATTCTAAAATGTGATTTTAATAGCTACATAACAATCTATCATATGGATATGTTGTAATTTATTTAACATTCCCATAGTGTTGATCATTAAGATAATTTTCAATTATCTGGTACTATGAATAATGCTATCAAAAGAGTGTTGTTCATAATTCCTTGTCTACATCAATAGATAGGTTTTTTGGAATAACTTATTGACAATATGAAAGTATGTTTAAAATAGCAAGTGATGGCAGACTCCCTTGGGGCATAGATATATATCTGGAAGTAAAGGGACCCCCTAATGTTACTGTGCAGGGAAGGAAGACACAAGAAGGCAGGGAAGAAATCTGTCAGTCAATGACTTTGTTATGGTTTTTTTCTGAAATACCCACCAAAAGTCTCATGTTGAAAGCATGGCCCCCAACGTTGGAAGATTCAGAGATGGGGATTTTCAGGCACTGATTGGATCACGAAGATTCTGCCCTCATCATGGATTAATCCACATAATGGACTCATCTATTGATAGCTAATGGACAACTGGGAGATGGGACCTAATTAAGAGAAATAGATTACTAAGGGTATGCCCTGGAAAGGGTTTTCTTTTTCCCAGCCCCTTCTTCCTCCACCCGTCTCTTTCTCTGTGCTTTGCAGCTTCCATGAGCTGAAAATCTTTATTCTGTTACACACTTATGCCATGATATTCTGCTTCACCTCAGGCCCAAAGCAAAGAGCAAGCCGACCACAGACTCAAACCTCTGAAACAAGAAACCAAAATAAATGTTTGCTCCTCTAAATTGTTATTGTCAGATATGTTGGTCACAGCAACAAAAAGCTGACTAACATAGACCTCCCACTCAAAATTCACCCACCACATCCCCACCTCTGATGCTGAGTCCCTAGGTAAACCAAGGCCTGTCCTTTTAATGGTCACCCTGAAATGAACCTGTCTCTGGAGGGGTTGAACATTCTTTACCATGGAGATTAGCTAAAATATCAGATCAGGGCTATTTAAGGATCCAGCACATTGCTTTTGATTTTTTCTGTCTTTGATTTACAAATTTCTGCTTTAGTAAGTCCTTCCTTCCTCTTCCCTCCCTCCTTCCCTCCCTTCCTTCTCTCCTACTTTTACTCCCTTCCTGTTTTCCTATCTATCTCCCATCATTTTACAGGCTGAATTATGGGCCAAACATGTGTTTGGTAGTGTGCTACACAGAGGATCACAGAAGTGAATGAGACACAGGCCCCCAACTCAAAGAGGGAACCTCACTGTTAACAAGATGCAGTGTCTACAATTTTGATTTCCATCCATCTTGCTCTGTTCACTGATGAGTGGCTCCCAGCTAACCCTGTGCTTGCTTTGTCTATTTCCCCTTACTTTAGGATAGATGCTCTGTTATTACCCGTCCTCCTCCCCTCAAAGGTGTGGAAGTGTATGCAAATTAATATTTTCAAAAATAATCTGAATTTTCAAGATGGAAGATACTCTCATTGTTGTCACTGTAAGTGACATTATTAATAATCCAATTACCAATATTAGTATTACCAGCAGCACACTATCCCCCTGTGCCACCATTCACAATCATTAATACTGCACCTCTTTTTATTATTTCTCTGCTACTACTCAGGGACTGTTCAGACAATTAAAATCCAATAATAAGAGCAAAGAATAATTAAAATAACACCAAGAACAATAGAAATGAGATGACAAATATTGAAAAAGCCAAGAAAACCTAACCAAGGGGCTAACTTCTCTGTGACAGGTGCTAATAAGATCAACTAGGAATATGTGATAAAATCCTTCCTGAGAACTTGAAAATTCTCTCTTTCTTCCTCAGTGGCCCTTTTGCCACTGAGGTCTCAAGAGGTGCTAGATTGTATAACACTTATTTAGCTGATCCTGCCAAAAATGTGCTACCAGGGGGGAAAGAGATGAAGAAAAGAAAACTCTTTCATTACGAGAGCCATACTGAAGAGTATTCCCGCTCTGGCTAGATGCTGGCAAAGCTCCCAGGCACTCTCCACAGCTGCCCAGACCCTGTGAAAGCTTTGTGGAGAGTTTAAGACAGCTTCGCACGTCACTTCCCCCATTTTCAATGCTCCCTTACAGGTCTTGACCCTCAGTTTCTCCACCTGAAAAATGGATGTAATGTTCAGACTCACAGTTTGTGAGAAAGCCAAGTAAAATGTCTCCTTATTTCTCCTTACAAATCAGACAAAAGGGATATGAGAGTGATTTTGCCGAATGAAATACACAGGTATTAAAAATTAGATACATGTGAATTTTATTGTCTAAAAAATCAGTTGGGTTAAAAAAAAGAACAACTAGGAAAGGCTAATTTTGTTCCATGTGTTGCCTGACAAAGTGTTTGACTTTGAACTAAGATTCTATGATTTGAGTTTTACCTTAAATGGATGCTCAATTTTGTTGCCTGTTCTGTCAGCTTGCTCTGATGCTCCTGGACTCAGTTGCTACTTGTGATGATCTTGCAGGCAAAACCAGTGTTGCTAGAACCATTTGCACATGTAGTGAAAAGAGCATAAGACTGAGAGCCAGAGACTGCCAGAGATCTTAGGTGTGCCACATGTCAGTGTGGTAAAGAGTAGTGCTCTTGAGAGGTAGCAAAACATTTAGGAGGTGGCATCTACAGGTTAGTCTTAAGATTTGGGGCAGCACTCTTTTAAGGGGATAGATGTTCTGTGTTCCCTCCTTTTCTTTCTTTTTTTTTTCCGTATTTTGCTTTCCCTCCCTGAAGTGATCCAGTTTGTTCTCCCATGATGTGCCACAACAACCGCCCCCCCCGCCCCCCCGCCAAGCCAATGGATATCATTTCAGATGCACAGCTCATAAGAAAAGCCAAGCAAAATGTACACTTAATATAAAACATAGACAACTGACCATGGATGGAGACTTCCAAACTGTTAGCCAAAATGAACTTTTTTCTCCTTATATGTTGGCTACCTCAGATATTTTGTTATAGTGATGGAAAACTAAAACAGAAATGTTGGCCACTCATTTGGTTTTTAGTATGAGATATTCTTGAGTGTTTTTGAGCAATACTAGGGAAATACTCAAAGCAGCATGACCTTCCCCAAATCATACCTCTCCACGTCTCCATTTCAAGGAGGAGGGCATTAACCCAACTCTCTCTTCTAACTCTGACATAAGTTTATTTCACAGATGAGCAAGCAAGAAAGGTGACCTGTCCAAAGTCTTGATCTCAGTATATATTGCACTCCCAGTATCCTCTAATGCCAGTGCTAGAATCTAGTGCTGTTTCCAAGTTAGCCTGCCACTTTATATCCAAAATGTCATAAACATGGCCATGCCTCTTTTTTACAGACTCATGCACACCTTTACCTGTATTCCAATTGCATTCCAGGCTATTCTACAGGCCCACACATTCACAGGTACTTAGCAAATACAGAATATTAGGTGACTCTGAAAAACCACATCATCTGTCTCAAACACAAACTTTTCTCCATTTTCAAAGCTCTGAGGCTCCAGTGGGAAGCAGCAGCCGGCCCCACCCACGCTTCCCTTATCCATCAGCCCAGTGTCAGCAGCTTCCTCAAATGGATTTCACTTTCGGTTCCATCTCATTTGACATTTTATCAGCTGGAAATGGCTGTGAGATGATGTTCTGTCAGCTCCATACCTGCCAAAAACCTCTCACTCCCTGGCAAGGCAGCTGAGGACACAATAAGGAAGAGAAAAAGAGGTGCGATGATCTGCTTGATTCAACTTTCATAAAATAGTGCAGAAATTTCTAAACCCCCTTTTCTCAGAGTAGCACAAGAGGACAAGAGAACAGCAGGAGAAGGATGAATAAGGAGAGAATCCTCAAACCTACTTCTATCCTGGTAGGAGCTTTGTCCACCTGAGTCGAGAATTCTGTGCTGATCCTTCACATTCTCACGTATCATTGTGACAGGTGTTTGCCATAAAATATGCCATACTTAATGGAGGAATCTCATGCAGCAGAAAGGCATTCTGCCAGGAGGGTAGAGTCATACCTGCTGTCTCCCATGCATGATGGTGCCTAGACTGTGACTTAGGAGGCTGCCTCCACCTGATGGCAAGCTGACCTGCCAGTGGTCTAAAGGGCAGGGCGGGAGCATGCACCGGATTCTGATGGATCTGGAGACAGGTAAGACATTCCACATAGGATAACTCATTTAAGCCTGGGAATGGATCTTGTGAGATGAGCTCCAACTACTCAGTGCAAGAAAGACTAAGAAAGGCGACCAAGTGACTGGATGGATTCCAGGTGAACTGGAATGGGTGAGGCAGAGCTACAGGTGCAGAAAGGTTAGATCTCTCTCTCTCTCTCTCTCCCACATTTTACAAGAACTAAAAAAACATCAGAGATATAGAAGGACCTTTGTGTTGAAGTTTAATTAGCATATTTGTTCTGCTTGACTTCTCAGTTAGAAGAGAAACCATTCATGCTGTTTGTTTTTACTGTACATCTATTTTTATCTGGTATCAATGGTGTTGATTTTTCAGCATTTTCTTATTTGTTATTTCATTCGCCTCTAGAACTCAAGAGTAGAGTGTCAGGTATTTTCCCCCTCCTTTCTTGATCCTGGGGGAAGATTAATAGATCTGGGTTTGATGATGCCTGCTCTCTCTGCTGCCTTTCCCCTTTCTCTTTCTCCTTTACGTGCTTCCTCCTTCTCTCCTACCCTTGTCTCTGCAAATGCCTTCCCCTTGGAATCTGATGCTTGATTTCTGCCCTGGAGTGATCAGGGCAGGAAATGTTCCCACTCTCTTCAAACTCTGTCAAAAATATTAATACCCAGTACACGGCTGACACCCAGGCCCCAGGTTGCCATCCCTGCCATTTTCTTTTCTTTGTGTGATTTTTGGTTTCAGAAGTTAAATGGTTTCTTTTTTGATATGAAAATTAATTTCTGGACAAAAAAGAAATATGCCTGCACTGGGGCCAAATTTGTGTTGTCTCCCAGCACGGCTGTAATTACACTGTAGATCAAACTGACGCCTTCGTTTTCAGTGGCTCCTTTCCCTCTCTGATGTCCCTGAAGCTGCCAGGATCGCCGGCAGCAGCAGTTTTCATTAGCAGCAGGGAAGGGTATAGGAATGGATGGTCTTGGTTAACCATCATTTCTAGGTCTCTCTCCTCAAATTCTTTTTTTTCTGGATGGACTCATACAGGTCAGACAAGCACAGATGGACACAGGTTTCAGGCTCCCTGGCCTCTTGTCACAGTGTGGGGCTGAATGGTGGTATGGCACCCTGTGGAGTAGGCACACTCATGCTTCTCTTTCAGGTGTCAGCAGTAAGAAGGGATTGGCACATTTCCCAAGGTCCCTATACACTTCCCATTACCATGCTTCCCTCCAAAAGCCTGTGTCCACCTGCTAAAAATGATCGCTGTAAATTAGTATCAAGGTATGAACTTGTGAAATAGGGCAGAACCAATGCACCATTTTCCAGAGTAATGAAAGTGAAGTGGCTTTTATGCTGTATTATTCAGTATTGTGAATTCTAGAGAAATTCCCAGGAAAACATGGTCACCATCATCTCCCAGCTCTCATAGCTGATTTTCAATTGTTCATACATAGCTCTGCTATTGTTTGTTTGGTGTAATTAGACCCCATGATCTATAGCCCTCAGGTGGACATCTACTCTTTGCCAGTAAGACATATATTACTCTCCAAAGCAGCTTGTTTGATTTTGACATCTACAAGGTAAATTCAAGCTTTTTATTTACAAATGTGACTGACATTCCTTTAATTTTCCCATAATGTGTTAGATCAAAATGATTTGTATGTGAAGAAAGGCGTGTTGGATTAGACATTATACATTGAAATGTCAATCTGGACAATTCTCATAAAATGAACCAAAGCTCAAGAATGGGATTATATGGTTTCTTGGATTGAACTGGGGACCGGGGATGTGGGCCTCAGTCTGCAGCTTTGCCACTGGCCTGAAGAAGCCATTTGTCTACTTTTTCCATCTGCCAAGTAAAGTAACAATCCCTTCCAATGCCTAGCTCACAGTAGCATTATAAAGATGATTGAGATACAGTGCCTTATGGACTCTCCAAAGGAAACCTGCTGCCACCTAAATTCTTGCTCACACCCTCTTTCCCACAACTTTAATAAAATTGAAACTCTTATTTATTGTGTTGCCATGTATTAGTATTATGAACTATTCACTACCTTACAACTTTATTTTACCAGTCCAAAAATTGGGGATGATACTGTTGCCCTTGAAAGGCTGCAGGAATAATTAGATGTCATTGTTTCATCAGTGGAATTTCAACCTAGAGAGCAAGGTTTCTGTTTCTTACCTGCCTCATGACTTCATGGTAAACCTCTTGTTGCCACAACTTGGTACAGTTTGCATCCCTGTGTCTATTCTCCTGCCCTTCTGTGATGCCTATCGAGAGCTTTGAAAAATCAGGGGGAGCTCAATGCCACGTGCTGGAACCTG
Organism: Urocitellus parryii; assembly: GCF_045843805.1. Classification (NCBI taxonomy): domain Eukaryota; kingdom Metazoa; phylum Chordata; class Mammalia; order Rodentia; family Sciuridae; genus Urocitellus; species Urocitellus parryii. The sequence continues at coordinate 118,725,968 of NC_135534.1, forward strand.
TCAAGACCCAGGGCAACCTATCCATTTGCTTCCAGTGGACAGATGCAAAGACATGACTATGCCACATCAGGAATCTCCTGCTAGTCACAGTGACAGTGTTTGCCAGCATGAGAGAAGAGATGTTACTGTGTTATAAAAGGTCCCAGATGGGAAACTGCAGTTGCCAAAGACTGCCTGAGGTTCTGCTTACTCTTCCCTCTTCAAATACAGACAGATCTACAATAGAAGTTGCAGGTGAAGACCCTATAAAAAGCATGAGGGTTGGGGGGCTCAAAATGACAGGGAAACACCAATAATGAGAGAACTAAATTCACAGTCTTTTAGACTAGACGTGATTATTTGACATTTCAGTTTAATGGAAAAATCAATGGTTTTAGAACCAAACATGAGTTTGAAGCCTCACTCTGACACATTATGCTGCAAAGTGCTGACTATGTTATTTTCGATCACCAACTCTCAGTTTTCTCATTTACTAAATCAGGATAATACCTTCCTCCCAGGGCTAATGAGTGAGAAGGTAGCATTGTTGAACACACAGGCTATGGAACAAGACTGTCTCAATTTCCAATCTCACTGATTACCCCTATGGGTCTTCAGGAAAGCTGAAGAAACATTCATCAGTCTGCCTCGGTTTCCACATCTGTGAAATGTGAATAATAAACATTACCTTTGTCAAAGAATGTCCTGAGAATTAAATACAAAACATGGAAACTTAAGGCACATGTAGTGATGCTCATAATGAATACTGGACAAATAGTTTCCTTTTTTGGCAAATAAATGGTTATCATTAACATTATTATTGTACTGAGTTAGCTTATTATCCATAAAAATAGATAGTTCTTAACTACTAATTGGACAAAATGAGACTCCAGTTAAACTGTGTTGTTTTAATGGCTTATACTGAAATCCATAGACAAATGTTTATTTTCTTCCACATTTTTCTTGACTCATGGGTTTTCCCCTTTTAATCTAGTCAGTATCTCTCTCTCTCTCTCTCTCTCTCTCTCTCTCTCTCTCTCTCTCCCTACCTCCTCCATGCAGTAAAGCAGAGCTGCAGGCAGTCAATTTTGAGTCAGTGGGCTGTGAAAAGTGGTTAGAATAATAGTTTATTGACCCTGAGTGTGGCAGCTGAAACTGAGGGCAGGCTAGGCTTGGGCAGAGCATAATCCTCACAATGGAGGTTTGATCATCTTTGATCATTTCCATGACCTTTATGAGACAAGATGTTTGGAAGGAGTCTGACAATATACCCACCCCCCCAACCCTCCCCAGAGACCAGGGGAGACAGTGTAACCAAGTGGGGGCTGGGCTGGTTGGAGGAAGACACATGACTGACAGCCAGGAGGAGGGCTTATGCTCTGCACTTGCCCTGGGGAGTGAACTGTTCATCTCTTCATCTTCAGGAAATCTGAAAGTCTGAGCCCTGAGAAATTATTGAGCTCCATTGGTGATGCTGATCCTCATTTCAAAGATGTAAGAGCCACAGAAAAACACTTTATTTTTCCAGATCGCTCTTGATCATTGGGATTCTGCCCCCGAACACTGACTTTTCTTCTTCATTCACTTAGGTGATCATGGACTTTCTGATGAAAACAGAATTATAAAATAAAATATTTTCATTTTAAAATTAATTTATTATTTCCATATTGCAAACAATTTATGTGCAAGTGGAATTGCTAATTATTAGAGTTGAAAGTAGAGAACAAGGAAAGACTCAATGAAGAGAATGAATGAATGATGGCCTGTAGTTTGCATGATTTTTGAATGAAATAAAATTACATAAAATGTATATAAAATTATATTCACAGAGATCAAGAATAGTGACTCAAATATGTAAATCCAGTGACTCAGGGAGACTGAGGCAAGAGGATGCATGTTTAAAGTCAGCCTCAGAAAAGTTAGTAAGACCTCCTTTCAAAATAAAATTTTAAAAAATGTCTGGGGGATGTATCTCAGTGTTAGAGCACCCCTGGGTTCAATCCTCAGTACCACATATACAAGAACTATATATATATCATAGTATTTCTCTCTCTCTCTCTCTCTCTCTCTCTCTCTCTCTCTCTCTATCTATATCTATATCTATATATATAGATATCTCTCTCTATATATATCTATAGATAGAGAGAGAGAGAGATCTAACAAACCTAAAATATGTAAATTCTTGGTAAACTTTGTTGTGGCATTTAGAATAGAAAATATTTCTAAATGACAAGTTGTTATTTCATTCTGCAAGTCACTTCTTTATTTCTGTGTGTTTTGGTTTATTCCTTTTGTGATTCTTTGAATTACTTATGTTGTGACAAAGAAAAGATTGTATATTTAAGTAGAATAGAATCTAGGTGAAGGACAAGTTTAGAGATGTGAAATAAATGAACTTTTCTTTCTTTTTAAAAGAAAACACTAATACAACTAAAAAGCAAGCATATGCAGATCTTTTGGGTATTTGTGATCTGAAATACATTGCTTTTCACTTGGGCTAGACAAATAACCTGTGCAACTTACAGAGTCTGTGATTTTTGGCAGGCCATTTCCAGTATTAGATAAAAGAGTGCTTATATTAATTGAAAGATGTGTACTCTGTACCATATATATGGGGGCATAGAATATTAATTTTCATTTTTTCAACTTAAAACAGAGAAAGTTTGGTGAACAAGGTAGTCAACCCAAACAAAAGATTCTTTATTGAATAATCAATGTAAGTAGAATTGCTTGCTATGGAAGTTAAAAAAGGAAAGATTGTATATTTAAGTAGAATAGAATCTAGGTGAAGGACAAGTTTAGAGATGTGAAATAAATTTTAGTTTTCAGAGCAACAATTTGGTAAGTGCTCAAATGACATTTGTATTCCCTGAATGCAAAAGTGTGCACCATCTACTGAAGAGATGGAAAGAAGGATCTTTCATTGTTGACACTAGAGCTGCATAGATGCAACCTCACCTTTTCAGTTATTTATGTATTTATATAAAACACCTGAGGTCTTTCAACTTGCTCAACTGTTCAGTTCAATCATTCCAAGAAAGGAGTTCAGAAAAATCATCCTTACTGTTTTGTTTTTCTCTCACAAAAAAATGTATGCCATAATTTCATCAAAATTTGAAACTTCATGGTATCCTTCCAGTCTTGGGCGTATGTTTAATTCTTGGCAAGTATATATCCATTTCTAGTGGTGGTAACTATTTAAGAAATAATTTTGATAGAGATAAAATGGGAGAGAGAATAAAATGTAAAAGTCATATTATAGAGTTTATGTTTACAAAATTTCCCTTAAAAAACAATATGTTATTTTTCAGGAACCAAATTTGGCAAATTTCTATAAAAATATGAAAACTAATAAAGACAAAAGAAATTATATCACCTGAACTTTCAAAGTACTTTTCTTAAATGGACAATTTGCTATGTGAATTATGAATGAGCTCAGGATCATAGATTTAATTAAAATTATTTCTCATATATGTAGTTCCTACAAGCTGTGGCAATCACCCATAATAAAGACTTACTCCTGTCTCAAATTTGCAAGTCACTGTACCTTTGTGCATTTTCCTTCCAGGACTCAAACAATATAGGTAAAAGGCAATACGAATAGGAGATGATGTATAACAGTGGAAGCAGCTGTTCTTATTTTTCTGAAATTGGTTTTACCCTTTAGTATCATACAGACACACTAGGGTGTTAGGAGTATCCAGTACTCTGGGACAGAGCTACTGTATCCTGCACAATCACCCAACACATATAGAATTCTACCACATTGTCTTCATTCTGGCACTCTGACTGGAATATATTCCTGTGGTCATTTGCATTTTCCTTATGATGTATTCTAACTCACTCTAATAATCTTCCAGAATCTAATTGGCTCTTAAGATGAAACATAAATGACTGCTTACTCCAGAAGCTCTTGATGTTCCAAAATTAGCTCATAGTTGAAGAGCATATTCTGTTCTGCTTCCTGTCTTTGGAGATACTGACTTTCTTTGTAACTGGAAGCTTGTCTCTTAACCTTTCTTGATTTCCCCATCTGCAAATCAGAGTTAATTATTCCTAACATTAAGAGTCTATGGAGAGGATTAATTTGTTAATGTTTGTAAAGTACTTTAGATATGTAAAGTGCTAAGTATTACTAGATTTCATACAAATAAATTGCAATGTATCATCTGAAGGGACTAAATAATTGAGTTTATTTAACAAATTTACAAAAACATTTTTAATATATCTAACATTAATACAGAGATTATTATTATTTGTAATACAGAACATGCAAATAAAATTCAACTCATTTTAGTAAAAATATAAAAGAAATGACTGTTGTTAGAAGCAAACTATGCACCCTGGGGGAAAGTGACTCCCAGTTTCAAGTATTGCCGGAAATTCCCTCTTCATGTAGTCTGCAGAAAGTGTATCAGAGAAGATAAAAGAGAAAGAGACATTCATTAAGGAATTGGATACGCATTAGACAATTAATGTTTTATAAAAATGATGCTAATTTCCTGATTGTGTTATTCCTATACTCTGAAACAATTTTGGTTTAACAGTGTCTTTTGCAGTTATTTAAGGGAAGACTACATACTAAAACTTAAGCCCGACTTCTCCAGGACCCAGTGATTGAATACAGAACTGATCAGACTTGACTTAGCCAAAAGACACATATATCCTAGTTATCCAATATCCCACTGATTTCACCTTGCCATTTTGGTGTGTCAACACAAACACTAGTATTATGCTTGGAATCACTGAACAGAAACTGTAAGTTACAGATAACTGTAAGATATCTGTGGCTGATAGTTTTACAGAGGTCTATCTTCTGGGTAATTACAAGTAGTTTACATATTGACAGATAGAAGCATTAGACAGTTCCCCACAAACATGATTCAGCCAAAGTTGATATAAAGAGATGGCATTCCTTAAACAAACCCTGATTCACAAAGTCAGGAACTTCCACTCCGCTTATGTTGAGTTGCTCTCTGATTGATGGTGCTACCAGAAACCACTTTGTGGAGTTATAGCCATGGGTGGCAATGATTATGGCTTGTATTATTGGGGCTGTATTTCCCAGAGCTCTCCCTATATGACTTGAAAGGATTCCTAAAGATTCCTAAAGAGAGGAGAGTGTCTGCACCCTGCACTGGAAATTAGATGGTGCCAATGAGGCTCTGCTCAGTGTCTTAATCTTCCAGGTGGTGAGAGTTGGTAATTCTTATACATGCCATAAATGATGAAGTCACAGAGGTATAAGAACTGGGAAAAACTGAAAGTTTAAAACCCCTGTACAGGGCTGGGGTTGTGGCTGAGTGGTAGTGCGTTTGCCTAGCATGAATGATGCACTGGGTTTGATTCTCTGCACCACATACAAATTAATAAAATAAAGGTCCATCAACAACTAAAACAAAACAAAATAAATCAAAAACCCTATACAAATATCATATCACTGTTTTTTTCTGTGATCAGAAATTTTCCCCTAGCTTAATGTTGCTTTTCACCCTATTACTCACATCTTTCTTTCTTCCCAAATCATTATTGTAATAAACCAATAATACATATGGAAAAGAATCAGTGGAGTAGAATTGAGTTTCTGATTCCTTCCTTGTTGATTTGCCAAGGTAGTCTTAGTCAAATCACTGATCTAATAAACTCTGTTTTGTCATCTGCAAAATTGGGGTTATATATATATATATATATATATATATATATATATATATATATATATTCCATAGGGTTTTGTTGAGGGAAAAATGAAAAACACTTTCTTGGAAATATTTCCAGGACTTAGGGAACATAGCATCCTTAGAATAAGTGAAGTTGTACCTCTGATATTAGTTTCTCCAAGTGGGCAATGAACCCATGTTTTATTTTTATTCCAATAAGGAAACATTTCAAGAAAATATTATCATTTTCTTATCTCTGTCTCTTTTTCTGCTACACCCTATAGTACTAGAGCTGGTTCACAGCAGAACCAGGCATGGTGAGGGGATCCAGGGGGGATTCCAGTTCATCAGGGAATACTTCATTTGCCTTTTCATTGGGAGTCTTCACATTCTTCCAGTCCTGTGGGTAATTGAAAGGAAAAGGTAAGTAGACATGGTGGAGGAAAAATAAATCTTCCCTCAGAATGTGACTTTCAGGGCTGATGAGTTTTAATTTATTTCTCTATGGCAACCATCAGGGACAGACATCTTTCACAGAGCTGGTTGGATACTCTTTTTTTTTTTTTTTTTTGCATGCTGGTGTAACTTGGACACACACTTCACTTTTTCATTCCTGGAAAAGTGAAACATCACCCAATGGGGATCACTCCATTGGCTTGTATGTGGGGAAATGCTGTAGCCAAATTGATGTGGTGGAGGTTTTCTAGACAGGAAAAGAAGAAGCCACAAAGAGAAAGATAAGGGAAGCTCATGAATGTATTTCTTCATTATGTACCCAGACACTAGGTTTGCCTTTTTTGGTACATATAGTATAATTTTCCAGATCAAGATAGTCATGACACACATTGTATATTTAATCCTGTTCAATTTGCAGTTTCAGTTTGTGCTCAGATGGATAGAAATATAGGTGTACAGAGACAATAATAAGACAATGCATTGAAATAACGTTTAATTTCCAAGGAGCTCAGAGTTTTATAATTGAAGGGACATTTCTTTTTTTTGCCTCCAAACACTCTCTGGCTTTGAACATTTGACATTCTGAGAAAACTTTCAATTTCAGTATTATCTTTACCATTAAAGATAATACTGCACCATAATAATAATACTGCATCTACTGCACCATAACGGGGGGGGGATAGCAATTATGTCAATGAAAACTACTTTATGAAAGAGTTAATGATATGTCAGAAAAAAAGTCTAACCTCTATCTCTTACCATGCACAAAACTCAACTCAAAGTGGGTCAAAGAACTAGGAATTAAACTAGAGACCTTGCACCTAATGGAAGAAAAAATAGGCCCAAAACTCCATCATGTCGATTTAGCTACCAACTTTCTTAATAAAACTCCTGTAGTTCAAGAATTAAAACCAAAAATCAATAAATGGGATGGATCCAACTAAAAAGCTTCTTCTCAGCAAAAGAAACAATCAGTGAGGTGAAGAGAGAGCCTACAAAATGGGAGCAAATCCTTACCACAGGCATGTCAGATAGAACACTAATCTCTAGGATATATAAAGAACTCAAAAACCTAACACTCAAAAACAAATAACCCAATCAATACATGGGTCCAGGAACTGAATAGACACTTCTTGGAAGAGGATATACAATCAATCAACAAACCTATGAAAAAAATGTTGACCATCTCTAGCAATTAGAGAAATGCAAATCAAAACAATTCTAAGATTTCATCTCACTCCAGTCAGAATGGCAGCTGTTAAGAATACAAACAGCAATAAGTGTTGGCGAGGATGTGGGGGAAAAGCACACTCATACACAATGCTTGTGGGGCTGCAAATTGGTGCAGCCAATCTGGAAAGCAGTATGGAGACTCCTTAGAAAACTTGGAATGGAACTACCATTTGACCCAGCTATCCCACTCCTTGGTTTATACCCAAAGGACTTAAAAACAGCATACTACAGGGACACAGTCATATCAATGTTTATAGCAGCACAATTCACAATAGCTAAATTATGGAACCAACTTAGATGCCCTTCAGTAGATGAATGGATAGGGAAACTCTGGTATATATACACAATGGAACATTACTCAACATTAAAAGAGAATAAAATCATATCATTTACAGGTAAATGAATGTAGTTGGAGAATATAATGCTAAATGAAACAAGCCAATCCCAAAAAAACAAAAGCCGAATGTTTTCTTTGATATGAGGATGCTGACTCATAATGGCGATAGGGGGAGGAAGCCTGGGAGGAATGGGGAACTTTAGATAGGGCAAAGGGGAGGGAGGGGAAAGGAGGGGGAACAGGGGTAGAAATAATGGTGGAATGAGTTAGACATCATTACCCTAAATACATGTATAAGACACGGATGGTGTGAAGATATTCTGTGTACAATCAGTGTCTTGAAAAACTATGCTCCAAATGTGTAATATAAAATGAACTGCATTCTGCCATCATGTATTACAAATCAGAATAAATAAAGATATATTAAAAAATAAATAAATAGAAAAAAATAAATCCCACGACAATGGTCTCCTAGAAAGAAAGAAAGAAAGAAAGAAAGAAAGAAAGAAAGAAAGAAAGGAAGGAAGGAAGGAAGGAAGGAAGGAAGGAAGGAAGAAAGAAAGAAAGAAAGAAAGAAAGAAAGAAAGAGAAAAAGAAAAAGAAAGGCCGAAGGTCCTAATTGAGCTCTCAATGCATCACTTACTGATTTGGTGTCATAAATTTAACCAAGTCGTTTAGTCTTAAAAATTCAAAATTGCGATAAGAACATCACAATCTATAGGTGTGTGGTGAGGGAACAGTTGTAATACGTGGTTTATTATAAAGCATTATAACATACAATAGGATTATTATAAACATTTCTTGGAAGCCCCTTAGGAGTAGTTTACTTTTTATATTAATATGACAGAGGGAAACTAAGGCACAGATGGAAATGTGCTTTTGCTTACTATAATCTATAAATTAACAAACTCACAAAACTATTCTTGCAGTAAAAACTCTCCCGTGAGCTTAAAACTCACTCATTGAGATGCTGGCAGAATAACTAACAAGCACCCAAGCTGCATTTCTTTTGAGTTTTCCCTGCAGATCTATTCTTCCTCCTGAACTCTCCCTGAAAAATCTTCCAGTTGCTAGCACAGTATCTGTGCCTTTCCCTCAGCAGTCTTCTCCTTGCTGCTCAGACCACTCACATCATGATGAAGTCTCTTTCTCCAGTTCTTTACTAAATTTAATAGCTGTGCTCTATGTTCATTCTTCTTCTTCTCTCTCTCTCCCTCCCTCCCTCCCTCTCCCTCTCCCTCTTAAATCACCTTCTACTTCCTTTCCAGATTGATATATATAAAATACAAAACAAACCATACAGCTTCTAAATGTAAACAAATTTTGTGGGTTTGGGTGGCTCATATAATAATCTCTATATCATTATACAGATCGCTTTTTATCATTTGACCTCTCAAACATTATCCACTCACCAGTCCTAACTCTCATTGGAATTTCTGGCAATGCCAAGGGAGTTTCCTGAAAGTCTAATGCAATTTTTCATTGACAATCTGTTCTCCTTGCATAGAATTCTCCTCTCCTGTTTCTTTACCTGCCAAGCTCTTCATTATCCTGTGGTCTCAGGCATGTCTCTGCCAAGATACAGCCAACATATCACCACTGTCATGGTGATTGATGATGGGCCTCTCCACTGTGTTCACAGGACAGCCCCTGGCACCTGCCACCTCACATGGTGACTTTAGTTTTACCTGATACATCTTTCTTAGCAGGATCCATTGACTGGGTTCAAGAAGTTTTGATGGTAATGTACATAAAAGGTTAAGGTGTCTTAGGCTAAGACAGTTTAATTCTGATTTAGAGCTCTTCATATTTGTTCATACACTCACTCAACAAGCTATGTTAAAGGTTTGCGATATGCCAGGTATTTAGTAAGTTCTAGGTAATATAGTAGTTACCAAGTTCTTAGTTGTCTTGGGCGTCTCTTACACCATTCATGAATATGGATATAGACCTGCTTTACAGGGGCTAGTACCATGGACAGAGTCTGAAACTGGAGCAGTAGCAGTTGCAGAGAAGGATCTTTACCAGCAGGGGGCAATGCAGCTAAGCGGACGCTCCAAACAGCCAACAGGCATTAGGAGCTCTGCCTTGAATTAATACTATTCTAAACGTTTTCTATTTATATGTGAAAATTCACATGTCTTTGCCTTTTGGGACCAGACTAGCTCTATTCATCCTCCTTTAATGGCTTTGTAAACACTGCCTTCCATGACCTGCTTCCCTCCTCCCTGTGCCCATCTACTGCCTCTTACACCATGAAGTGATTTTTATTTTGATTGTATTCATTTCCTATAAGGAGAAAGGCTCTGAGTGAATCGTACATCGGTTCAAATGACTTTCTGTTTTGAGATTGTTCCCAGGGGGGCGCAATTCTTTTAATTTATTTAATCGGATGTGCTTTTTCAGAATGGCTCTCCTCTACAAAACAGACGGGAGGAACACAACACTACCTCTCTCTCCACATGCCTGGAGACCGTGAACTCTCTACCTAGATGTGTACTGGCCATGGGGGCTATGAGGAACCACAGCATGATGCCAATGTGTTTCTCCAGTAGCGTGGAGTCATTGATATCAGAGGAACCAATCTTGGTTTGGCCTTCCTTTTGAACGCAAATTCGCGTCCTATCTCCCTATTTTGTTTAGACTGAAAAAATAAAAAAGTCATAAAGCAGTGTATGTCTTCAGGATTTAGACCCATGATCATTTCACATAAATAATAAACTCTCTTTGGGCATCACAATAAATCATCAATTGAAATAGGAGTGGGCACTGGAGGAGGTGGAACAAATGCAGCAGTTTTACTTCCCAGTGTATTTTTTTCTGAATAAATCCAACGCAGAAAGTCTTTAAATAAATAGGAAAGTAGGTTTTAGGGATCACATAGGCCTTATTTTGTACCCCAGTATGTCTACTTTCCAACAACATGACCTTAGGCAAATAACAGATTTAAGCCAACATTTCCTGGCATTCATTAAATTGATAATGATTATCTCCACCTCCCAGAGCATTAAAAGTACTCAGCACCATACACTGTGCCTGGTACAGAATGAACACACAAAAAAGGGCAAGAAGAAAGGAAGCTACCGTTAATATACTTGCACAATTAATACTATCAGAAAACCATGAGTTTTTTTTTTAATAAGTGAAGAAATTTGACTTAGATATAGGTCCCATCTTTGTTGTAGACTTAGGTTCCTGTATTGTCAATGTTTTACATACAGGATCATAATTTTTTTCCTGGAAGCTCTCCAGAACAGACTCTGAATCTTCAGCCTTCCTTTGTTTCCCATGTTTGGCAGGATTCTTGGTATAATTTTAGCTCCATGAATGTCATATGAAAGAAAGCTGTCCCAAACTGTCCCAAAGCCAGGTGGGACTTGGGTTGTTTACTTTAAGGACACATTGATCTTAGGTGAAATATCATCAGGCACCTGTGACACTTGAGAGAAAGAAAGTGCCAGTTACCTTGTGTTCCTATCCCTCTCTAAATTCATGTTTTTGTTTTTTTTTAAAATATATGTGTTTTCCTTACATTCATGAGACTAGGTGTTGCCAGCTTTGTCCTAGGCTACTGCACATGTCTGTTCAACATGGACAAGGCCCCACATTTCTATATGGGACCCTGAATCTTCCTCAGTGTCTAGTCAGAGGCCTCTGAGATATTACATTAAGTCAATTGTACGTTGTCACATATCCATGTGTTTTTTAATATCAGGAAAAAAAAATGTTACTCTGGCAACAAGCTTATCACCTCCTTCCCTGCTGCTTGCCACTGGAGACTGCTTTGCAAGTTACTGTAACTATTATAGAGTTCCTCCTTCTTCCTTCAGCCTTCCTAACTCACTGTCTGCTACCTCAATCAACCCAACTGTTCGAGGCAGAGACCCAGAAGTCTCCTGACTCGGCCATTCCAAGGATCCTACTATCTTAATGATATTAAATCTCGCTAATACCACTTCCAAAATTCATCTTGAATTCTCTTATTTCCATTTTTTTCCCATTAAGGCTTATGCCTTAGAACTGCAGAATAGCCTCTAATAGAATCCACTCCCACCCTCATGTAAATCCTTCTTATCACAGAATCCCTCGGGAGCCTTGAAAGCATGAATTTGCATGCGCCTACTCCATTTAGTAGAAAATCCAGAAGGTGTCCCTGACATGGTGGCTTAGTTGCTCCTGACTCTGCTTCAGTATTCTCAACAGAGGTGGTTATTTCCAGTCTTGAGAGAAAAGTGATCGGCTCCCTCATCCACATGTCTTCTACATGGAAAATTCTCCCACTCACCACACAGCTATTGCCTTCTTACTTCCTAACCACCCTACAGGACATATTTAAAATGTTCATTTTCTAGAGATCACATTTTTTACTCTAGTCTAATTTGGGTGTACTCTGTTGTCCTTAGTGTGATTTATTCATTTATTTATATTTTAAATGATACTTGTTATTATTATTTGTAGGTGTAATTATTACATATGTGTCTATTTAATATCTTCATCACATACTAAATTATAAATTTCATATTTGGCAAGGATAAATCATCTTTTTATTTTTCATTTTATACTTAGTGACTGTAGTGTGGTACCTGGTCCAAGAGAGATACTAAAAAAAAAAACAAAAAAAAAAAAAACAATACTTAATGTGTAGAGAAATCAATGTATGTTTTATTTTTCTGAATATTTTAAAACTCAGTTGACCTCAAGGAAATGCAAATCAAAACCACTGTGAGTTACATTATACAACCATGATAATCAATGAAATCACAGTGTAGCAAAATAGTGTATCACAATCAAGTGTCAGCAAGGATGTGGAGCAACTGGAACTATCTTACACTGGCAAGAATGTAAAATGCTGAAACCACTTGTAAAAATTGTATGGTGTTTCCTTATCAAATGAAATACCCATCTACCACATGACTCAGCCATTTAGCTTCTCAGTATTTCTCCAAGACAGATGAAATTATATGCCCATACAGACTTGAATATAAATGTCAATATCAGTTTTATTTGCGTTAGCCAAATTTAGAAACAATTAATGTCTATCAACAGATTAAGGGATATTTAGAATATATTTGTCCAAGCAATGGAGTATGATTTAGCAATAAAAGGGATGAAGGATGAACATGCAACAATGGGGATAAATATCAAGTCATCATGATGAGAGGAAGAAGTCATTTGTATAGAAGAGTATAGATTGAAAAGTTCAATGATTTCATATATTTGAAATTTTGGGAAAAACAAATCAAACATATAGAGGCAGAATGCAGAAAAATATTTGTATGTATCTGAGAGGCTATGGAAATTGAATACCAAGGGCACAAGGTAACTTTCTAGGACAATGAAATGTTCTTTATTTTGATAGTGTTGAAACTTACACAGATGTATACTGCTAAATGGCTACTGTTATTGTATATAAATTGTATCTCAATGAAGTTGGCCAGGGGGGAGGGGAACAACTTAGTTGAGCACAATAGAGCATATCAGCTTTACCCTTACAAGTAAATAAATGGCATTTCACTCTAGGGCTAGGAGGAGCCACAATGATCTTCAGGCTGAAAACTGGCATTGACAACAGAAGAGAGAGCAATTATATTTTCCTTGACAGCATTTTTCAGTTTGTCACAGAAAAGTGAATTTGGGGGCTCAAGAAATTCAGATACAGGTGGGTTCCTAGGGAAAATAGTGAGTGACCAACTAAATTCCAATTTCTGACAAAAAGTAAATAAATTTAGTGTAAGTATGTAACATGCTATATAAGGGATCCACATATATTTTTTAAAAATTCATAAATCTGAAATTCAAATTTAACTGGGCATCCTCTATTTTTATTTGCTAAGCCTGGATAAGCATGCCACATTATAACCAGAATGTTTGAAATCACATGTAGAAAGATTTTCTTTTGAACATGTTTTGCATTTTATGATGCCATTCCAATGGAAAATTGGAAGCAATATTCTATATAGTAAAAAATAATGTGGATTCTGGAGTGAATCAGACCTTAATTCTTACCCCAAATTACTCTAATCTCTGAGGATTTAGCCAAATTACTTAATATCTCTTCAAAGTGAGTATAATAACATGTAACATAAAGATTTATTTGAGAAGTGGCAATAGAAGGATTGGATATTTGTCACTCTAATTAACCTAAGGGACTCTCTTTTCCCACTGCTATCCTACTTTAACCAGGTGAGACCAGAGTCTCAACTTCCAGAAATTATATAACATTAGCACCTGGAAAGAGGCAAATGGAGCTCAATTGTCAGCATTAGATCTAACCATAAAAGGGGTTAAGGGCTGCCATATTGGTTGGCATCATCAATGCCCCCACACTATGATGAAAAGGCAGGTGCTGGAACAGTGTTGGCTGGAATAGGACTGAAATTTCCTTTTTACTGTCTACTAATGCTTCTTGAGAAAAAAGAAGAAGACATTCTTTTGAGAAGGAATAGGGAGGGATTTTAACCTGCTCAGAATATGGAAAGGGCTTCCTTATATTAAAGAACTGCTATAACCTGGAATTATTTCATCTCAGGAAAAAAAAAAGAAAAGATTCTTCAATGGTAACAGTAAAACTGCTTACTCACTTGACTTGCTTTACCTGAAAATTTCACAGAGAACTGAGGGCTCTGGGTGAAATATATGGCCAGTAAACTCCCAGCCATTAAAAACAAGAATGCTTCTTTGCCTTCTGTGAAGTTGAACGCAGTGGGAGGTTACTGAAGCAGAACTTGCAGCCATGTTTAAAAGGGGGACTTAGCAATTTCATGATCCATCAAATCTTGGCTGGTGATGCTGCTTAGTGCAGGCGCCCAAATGCCCCTTTGGGGTCCTGAGTGATAGTAAGTGGCTTCAGCCTGAGCAGGCTGTCTTGGGGCAAGCCATTACTAGTTCCCTGCATCCCTTATCTCCTACAGGAAGGGTAGCATCTCTTGGAAATAATATATCTCCATTGTTATTTTAATTTTCACCTAAAAGCCCTACCAAGGTAGCTCCAGATCCTGCCAGGAAGGCCCCAGTTCTTGACTTAGGAAGAATCACCTCTCTCTTTAGCCTACATTCTTAGGTCTGGTAGAGACTCTGGGATGGCTCTGAGATGTGTTCTCTTCCACTTCTCTTCTTCCACTTTTTCACTATTTTTGTGATTAACTACTGGTGTCAAATTATTTCTGTAGGAGCTCTGTCATGCATGAACTCTACCTGACTACCTCCTCAGTAATTCACCTGAGCATGCCATTTTCCCCAGGAATTTTTGCCTGTCACAGCTCATCTAGATAGGACTGATGCATTAGCTGTGATCTTTGAAAGTGCATGGACAGGAAAAACTTGAGTGGGAGAAGATTTGGGTACTGTCTATAACCCAATTCAATGGCTGTGCTCAGTCCATATTCAGTGTCCATGGGACAGCAAAAAAATAAATTACTCTAAATTCAGGAAACAAAGGTACTGCCATGGCTTGAGGTTGTAAATTCCACTGAAGTGACTCAAAGTTAAATCCTCAGAGGATTCTTGTTATTATGCTTGTTGTTTTGCTTTTTTCAACAAAGTTTTACCTCTAATGTATTCCCACAAAATCAAGACTCAGAGTCATTTACTATGGTACAAAAGAAGATAACAGAGCAAGGGAAGTGATACAGAGATTAGTAAAAAATTACCCAAGTTGACAAAAGTAACCTACCACAACATTAAAATGCAATGAATATAAAAAAAAGAAAGAAAGAAAATAAAAAGGAAAAAAAAACCCTTATGGAAAGCATATTCTAGGGATAAAATGTGTATAAAGGACTTAAAGTTTAGTTATTATTCTACTAGCCTTGAATTTTTAATAGATCGTCATTGAAAAATCTGCTTTTAAATGGGCCATATTTCAAAGAATCTCTGGTTGGTGGCATTGCTCAGAGCAAGTAGCCTTACTTAAGCAACAAGAGAGGAAGTCTATGAGTTTAAAACTACTTTATTTAGTTTTACATTATATTTTGGTAGCTAAGAATAAGTTTCATTTAAATATACAGTTACCCATGATGCTATTCTTCATTTTTTTTTTACTTTGATTCTTTACCCAACTTTGGTCATCCCCCTTTTTTTGGAGGGGGGGTACTAGGGATTGAACTCAGGGGCACTAGACCACTGAGCCACACCCCCAGCCCTATTTTGTATTTTATTTAGAGACAGGATCTCACTGAGTTGCTAATTGCCTCACTACTGCTGAGGCTGACTTCAAACTTGCAATCCTCCTGCCTCAGCCTCCTGAGCTGCAGATTACAGGTGAGCCCCACTGTGCTTGGCTAACTTTGGTCTTCTTTTCCCCTCTAGTTGATCCAGACTCTGATCACATTGGATTATAATATAGGCATACTTCACTTCTGGACATTTTTGAGAAATTGAATGTTATTTACATTTGAAAAAAATGGATTGTACTTTACACACACCACCAAATACTGTCTCTTAAGAAACATCCCCAGAAGAGAGAGAGAAAGAGACAGAGAAGGATAAAGAAAAATTGTTCTTAAGTAGGAGATTATTATTACTGAATTTAGTAGTTTGGTACAATTAGAGTTTTCCGAGTCATATTTTAAGAAAACTGTACATGTTTCAGTGGCTCCTAATAGAAACAGTAATTCTTGGAACATGTGTAGATCACCCATTTCCATTGGAAAAAGAATTCAAACTTGATATCTCCAGACATTTCATTTTTGAGGAATTTGGACTAGGAAAATCTAAGGAGAAGAACAAAGGATGAGCTCTTATAGCTATTGTTTGAAATAAATTCTTTCAAAACCTTATGATTCTACTTAAAACCTAGGGGAACATAATGACCAAGTTCACAGCTGTGGCATCTGAGTGCCTAGAGAAGATCACAGGCACACAATCTTACTATGCTCTCTATACCCCAGGACTATTCACTGGCATATTTATAAGTCCTCTAAAAATTGCTTGAGACCTTTTAGGGAATGAGAAAATAATTCCATCTTCATGGTTCCAAGTGAAGCATTCCTGGGCTGTAAAACCAATACCATAGAGGCTGAGATTGCCTGGCATTCTGAAACCTGTGAGCAAACAGGAGACAATATGCAATTTACACAGTTTTGCAAATCTTATTCAAACATACATTGTGACATAGACATTTTCATTTTTCTGTCATCTGTTCCTCTCCTCAGATCTTATTGTCTTTCTCTTTTTTCTCCAACTCATTTGCTTATACACACTTATGTTTATAGTAACAATATTATTTTCCTTTAGTAACAAATTTATAATCACATAAAAAATTCTAGGTGGTTAGACATAAACTTCTCTTCCATAGGAAGCCAACATCCTAAAAGCATGCCAAACGTTTTTTATTGTAAGGGTCAATCTTGGTTTGATAAGGTTCATTTTTACAGCTGCTACCAAACTTTGTGGGAAATAACGTGCTTCACCCAGGTCATTAATTTACCTTCCTGAAATTGATAAAATACGAAGCAAGAATCCATTGGAACCTTGATCCCAAATGGATTTCTCTCTCCAGGAAGAGATCCAAGTTTTCTTTTATTTTTAGTGCACTTAAAAGATATTCTTTTTGAAAGGGGGCGGGGGTAGGGAGAGAGAGATGTGAGAGTGTTAATGAAAAACCTAAATAACTTTCTGAACATGAACCCATCATCTGAAAAACAGAAGCTAATTTTGAATTATTAAAAGAGGCTGGATCACAACTCACCACTGAGAAATAGAGGGAGGGAAAATGGTGTTTGGGAAGTCCAATTATTTCTGAACCAGAGACAGTCTTATTAAGTTGGGCAGAAAATTAATTAGGCTAATTAGAAAGCCTCATTGGAATTCAGCAAGGAGTTATGAGAGGAAACATGACAACACTAGATGTGTTGGGAGAGGGAGAAGGTTCTGGGCTAGACTGAAATGAGTTTTTCAGGAAGCAATTGGAGGGTGATTCACACACATTGCGGTTGATCATTGGGTCACTTTAGAAGGAAGCGGCAGCGTTTTTATAGACTTTCTGTTCCCAGTTGTGGGTCTTCACTGAGTATTAAAAATGATGTCTGGTGTATGTTATAAGGAAAAAAAATCCCAAAGATTTATTCTGAGGTTTCAGAGGGATTTTATATTTATTTTGGTATTTCCGATATGCTGGTTCATCAGCATGGCACATTGTTAAAAAGTGCTGGGTGGTGTTTTTTAATCTTCAAGGATTTATGGAGTCTTTAAAACATCTGTTCTGTTCCTATTCCCCCTTCTCAGTACAAAGAGGTTAGTTAGGGAAGCCCCTCTCACTGCTCTGTCCAATGCACTGATGTTGGCAGCGGGAAATAGAGTCACCAGGCTGAGATGATCAGAAGTGCTGGGGGCTGGGAAGGAACAGGGGATTCCGTCTCCAGAAAAATGCATGGATGGACACTGGTCTTCCATGTGACGAAGGGTGGGACAGAACTCCTGATGAGCCCTGATGCTCCAGGAAATGAGAGACATCTAGAAAGAGGCATGAGGGAGAACAGAAAGCTGGACATTTTAGTACCTGGTGCGAGTGAGGCTGCTTCTACGTTCTTTTGCCTATTCCCTACAGTGATCCTAAGTTGTGGACATTGCTAGTCACTTCTTGCAGGTAAGGTAACAGATTCAATGTTGAAGTCATATGGAATTTTCACCTATCACACAGGGGAAGCTGAAAATCAAACCAAGGTGTTATGGACTGAAGGTTTGTATCCCCTGCTCCTCTAATGTTGAAGTCCTAATATTCAAACTGATGTTTTTTGGAAATGGGGCCTTAAGGAGGTAATGGGTTAAATGTAGTTATGAAATGGGGGAGTTCATGATGAGATTGGTGTCCTTATTAAAAAAAGGAGAGTGAGATCTGTATCTATCTATATCTCTCTCTATATATCTATGTAGGGAGAGGAAGGTGGAGAAGGAGAGGTTGAAGGGAGAGAGGGAGAGGGTATGAGGATACCAAGAAGGTAGGAGTCTTCAAGTCAGGAAGACAGCCTGACCATGATGAAACCCTGATCTGAGACTTCCTACCTTCACAGTTATAACAAATGACATTGCTGGTGTTTAAGCCAACCAGGCTGTATATTTTGTTATGGCAGACTGACTCATATGCCAGGTTTATTAGTTTTCAATGCCCCAGGAAGTTCAACAGCACTACAGACCTCTGGGTGTACCCTCAATGATATCAGAGGAACAGGACATTCTTTGCCTATGTTCCCATGGGACTTAATACCAGAAGAGCCCTTGAAGAAGTTTCTTTGCTCCCAGGATCACATTAATTTCCCTAAATGAGGACCTTATCTTGACCTCCCTCTGCAGAAGGGTACAAAGAGTCTTACTAACAGGACTTAGAAGGTGAGCTACTGGGGGACAGAAACAAAGGGATGCTAAGAGGTCTGAATTCTAAGTGTCCTTCAGTACTGTAGCTATGTAGGACACAGCAGATGGCAGCACAGTCTCCCTGTGGGCCAGGGGCATGTCGGAGCTGCATGTTGGAAAATTACGACCCAGGAGTGTGGGGCTGACACTGGGCAGTCTGCTCAACCTCCCCCAGGCCCAGCAGGTGCATTGGCCTCATGGCCCTTCCTTGGCGTGGGCCTCTTCTGAGGCCGTACTTTTCCAATCATTAGGTTTGCCTGTCAAGCTGAGCCAAATAACGAGACAGGAGTCAATTAGTTCTCCCCAATAGACTGCTCCCCTGTCTATTCCTAGCCTCCCAGGTGACCCCATTATGATAATGGCCCAGCCTGGCTGCTCTCAGAACAGGCCTGATGGAGAAGTGAGAGCTTCCTTCAAATGTGAATTACAGAGAGACTGGCAGACTATGGCTCTGTTCCCTGCTGGCTCTGGACAGGAGCCTTCTGCCTCCCCATTGTCACTGCTGAGAGATGCCATGTGCTTATTCAAACTGCATGCTGCTGGCATCCCAGGAACATCCCATTGTGCCATTCATTCCAACAATGGGCTCAATTCTGCTGACACCCAGGGAGACAGGTGGATTCAGAGTGCAAAATGTGTTGCTATCACTCTGGCATCCCCATTGGAACTCAGTCTTTAGAGCAGGTGCCCATTATATGTCCTCAGGTGGATGACAGTGTCCCTCACTCCAGGCTTCAATAAGCATAGTTTTATATAAAATATATACAGTCTGATAGGCAAAATTTGGGGATAAAAATATTAGCAAGTCAGTCATTCATCTGGGTATTTGATTTAACACCAAATATTTTAGTCTTTCCAAATATTTGGGTATGCTAATATTATGATCACATAACCAAAGAAATGTCTGGATGCCTTGATTTTTAAATAATTTTTAGGATATTATTAGAGTGTTCCATCCTGTATGTTCCACTGGTCATTGAATCAATGCAGGTAGCTGAAGAGTTGCGATACAATCTTTAGTCAAGAGTAAAGCTAAATTCTGAGATAATTTGAAACACAGAGATTGAATGTATGTTACATGTGATAAGCTGTTCATTTAACGAGATAATATTAGCCAAGTGATTTATAGCCTCAGATAAATTACTTTGTATTCTGGGGATGATAAAATCCACATCTATGTCTGAAACCAGAATGGGAAGTGGAAAATCTCTCAGGGTTCCTCATTCCAGGGTCCATACTGCTCTGCTTCCTGTCTATAGGCAAAATTTCCTTTTCTTTTCTTCGTTTTTTTTTTTTTCCATTGCTTAGTGGTTTCCTTTTCTCTCCATTCCGTAAGCTGCTTTATATAGTGCATGTCCCTGTAGTTCTGGGATAATTTATTATTTAATTATGTAACCATTACATAATTCTTCAGCTTTAGCCTTCAATGTTTCTATTGTTTTTAATGTAACTGCTATCCAGGCATGTAAGTTTTATTTATTGTTTCCATTGCACAGCAATAATTATGTAACTCGGCAATTCTGCAACTATTATTTCTATTTGTTTAATTACATAACTATAACAATATTAAGCCTCTAAAACATTTGGTGATAGATTTATGGGAAAGATGTTAGGAGACAGCAATAACAGTGATATATCAGAGTAATAATAAAACTAAATAATAGTATTAATATTAATATTAATGGTGATAACAGTAATAAGCAGCAACATTACCATTTGCTTTTTCTTCATGCTGTATTTGGTCTCTTTAATGGGTTTCTTCCCCAGTCTCTGTGGTTAATTAGCTATATAACATTTGGTACTCAGCAGTGGGTACAACCTCATTTCCAGATTTACCTGGCAAAGCGTGTTTTATAGAACACCAGATGGAACAGGTCTGTTTTATTCTTCTTTATAAGGCATGGGGTGGGCAGATTTCTATCTTTTCCAGGTCACCTGGGGACTTTCCATCTATGGGATACCCTGTGTGGAGAGACACAAATGCTGAAGAAACCCAAGAATCTGAGGTGTGTTTGGGATGCAGGAGTTGTGTTGTTAATGAGTCATTATGGTGGAAAAAGCATGAGGTTTGGATTCTGACAGATCTGGATTGAATTCTGGCTCTGCTATTAATTGGGTAACCTTGAGCAAGTTACCTAACCTCTGAAGACTATGATTTCCTCATGTCTAAATGGGGCGTAGTAATACAATGCAAGCCTCATTGTACTGAAGACTGTCATGAGAAGTAAATGCAATAATGTATGCAATAACTTAGGGTGTAAGAGATGCTTATTGGTAGCTGCTGTTTTGGAGCTACCAGTTAATGAGATTCGGAGGAAGAGTGTGACTTGAAGTTGTACCTCTCTAGAAACACCCTGTCCTAACTCCCTCTCATGACCCAGAGGTCGTTAGTTGGGGAGTATCACCGACCACCTCCCAAATCACCATAACTCTTAAAAGAACTACCATTTAACATAATGAGGGATCAGTTTTGCCAGATTCATTACACACAGTATCTAATTTAATCAGCCATAGCTATTCTAGAAGGCAAGTATGATTGTTATCATCTAGATGAGGAAATTGAGGCACATAGCAGGCACAGAATGTGTCAGGCTCCTTGTGGCTCATTGGTAGCAGTGCCTATGTGAGGTGAAGGCCACCAGCTGTATCATGTAACAGAGGGAAAAATCTCTTTTTACAACTTTGTCTCATAAGCTCAAAGAAGCTACCTGAGTGCTGCCCTCTCTGCAGAACCAACTTCCTGATGCCCATTGTGTCTCATTCCAATCCATTCTCCACAGAGCAGTCAGCCTGATCATCCTAAAATGCAAATCATTTGCCATTGTAGCCCTTTTAAAGCTTCTGATGGCTTCCCCTTGTTGTTGAAATAAAATCCAGCCTTCCATCAGGATTAAGTCTAAGAATCTTTGTGATATGGCCCCTGCTTTCTATTCCAGACTCACCTCCTCCTACTCTCCCTCACTTGCCAGACCCCCAGACCTTCCCTGGCTATGTTGAGCTCATCCTTTTCATTCAGCTCTTCTTCCTGGTATTATTTCTATCTTCTCATTCTGTATATCTCAGTTTATGTATAATGTTATATAAAAACTCTTCACCCAAATCAATCCCAGTTCCATATCCTGTGATTCCCCAGCAAATGCCCTGTTTGCTTCCTGTATAACATGTCCTCTCAGACAGGTCTTGCTTCATTTCTGATCAAGTAGTTCTTGTCCTGTGTTCCCCACCAGGCCTCTTTATATTTCTACCCTTCAGTAGCTGGCAAAAAAGTAAGCACTCAGGAAACATCTACTTAAGAAAAGAATGTTTATCCGCCCTTACGTGGTCACAGGTGCACTGGGGCTTAAATGGTTCATGTGTACTAGAAAGAAAGGAGTGATCTAGCACCCATCTTTAAAAGCTTGATCAGGATAATAGTATCATGGGTGGTGGGAGCCAGGAGCTGGAAGCACAATGGACCCTGCTGTGGTCATCCAAGGTGCAAAGGGCTTGGGGAGGGAAAGGCATGTACTTGAGGGAATCAGGGAGAGATAACCCTTTTGTACTATAAATGTGTGGGGAGACAGGGCTGCCTTTCTCGCCCGCTATTTGAGTGGGAAATTTGGAACTCAAAACAGGCACCTTTTCAGAAGTCACACAGCAGGCACCCATTCTGCCGAGAGCATCTTTTTGTTTGTACAATTATCACTAAGGAACACAGACAGACCAGCCTCTGTTATTCCAGCTGTCCTTGAGTTATTATTATTTTATTGAAGCATTTTTCTTCCTTGGGTTATATATATGTGTGATTTTAAAAATCTAAGTGACATTATTTATAGCAATGTGTTCTTTCTCCTTTCTACAACTGTTTTTCTTTTCAATCAGACTCTCTTCATTCTTAGGCATCCCATTTTAGTCACTGCTGCTTGAATAACAGGGCACATAAATATTCAGATCTAGCCCTCTTTGTCCCCTTTCAAATTCCCATTTTTCTTTCATTTCACCTTCATAAAGATATTCCTCTGCCTTTCTCAGTAACTTTGTTACCATAACGCTAGCTTCTTTTATAGTCTTTGCCTCATTTCTTTTATTTTTAAATTATTCACGAATCTGATCAAGTAGAAGTCAGTTAACTATTCAAGTCATCTCTCTGTATGTGTTTCCTTTTGTATCCAGAACTATGAACAAGGTAATAAGTATTATGTAAAGGTTAACAAGGCTCCAGAATGAGTTGGATTAGGTTGCTAGCCCAGCTTCCTGATTTACTTAGTGCCCAAGGCAAACGGCTTAACTCTTTTAAGTCCATTTTCTTCACCTGCAAAGACAGTTCAAAAGTCTTAATTTATGGGATTGTTGTAAGAAATAAACAAGATAATGCATAGGCACAGTATAACTCCTCCCTAAATTTATATGTTTATCTTAACCCACAATAAGATGATATTAGCAGGCAGGCCCTTTGGGAGGCAATTGAATTTAGGTGAGATTATAAAGGTCGAACAGCTATCAGGGGATTAGAGAGACTAGAACCATGAAGGGATCTCAGAAAAAGGACCTCCGAAAACTTGTATGTGAGCCCTCAAGACAATGAATCTACTAGTACTCAACTTTACAGTTTCTAGAACTGTCAGGAAAAAAAAATCTGCCTTTTAAACTACCCAGCCTACTATATCAAATATAGCAGTCTGAAACGACTATGGCACCATGTAAAACGCTAGCAAGTCTCAATACATTTGAACTCAATTATTATTTGTAGCACACCTAATGGAAACATTGATGGTACTGACAGCACTAGTAGAAAGTAAGTCAGGAGTCCCATTTTGTGGGACCCACATCCCAGGGACCCAGGGTAGATAAATAATGTGTCTTAGACATTTCTGTACTATTTTTTTAAGCATGCATTTACTGTTTAGTGCTATCAAATAATTTAAGTGCTTTTTAAAAAAGCAAACCTTATTAGAACAGGTGAAGGGTCTTGAAACCTGAAAAAAAAAAAACTGGTAAACTTTTATGAAAATTACCAAGTACAAAGACCAGGCATGGATCAGTGGCCCCTGACAGCTCCTTCTCAAAGCAATAGGCAATTAAGAATTTAATGGCTTCCTTTCTAATGCTGATATACTTATCTCACAGGATTCTCTCCTCAGGTCTTCTTAGATTTAAAATTTCACCCAGCTCAGAATCCCCTGGATGTTTTTCCTTTCTATCAGTTCTTATTTTATTCTCCAATGATTTGGTCTTTTTAGTTTCTTTAAGACTAGAAAGTCTCCTACTAAAACTATTCTTTCAATTAGGGAGGAAAGCACTCAAATCCCTCTCTAGGCTTTTTCCCTCTGAAAATGCTAGCAGAGAAACTCCAGTGAAAACACAAGATGGAAAAATAGACAAAAAAGGAAAAAAAAAAGAATGAAATTAAAGAACAAATAAAAAAATAAGTGTTCATCAGTAACTAATTCTTCTGGCATACATAAAGCATTGATTGTTGCTTTTTACTTTTCCTGGAAAATGAAGATACTTGAATTCATTAATTACAGACATTTGGATAACACAGTTGTATATGAGTGCCACAACCCTGCCTGTGGAGCTAGTATCATTAACTCTCTTTTACAAATGAGGCAACAGGGAGATCCAGAGCAACTGGTGTAGAGTGCTCAAGGTGACACAGCCAGTGACTTGAATCGAAGCCTAGGGTTTCAAATAGTGTGCTATTTCCACTTGGTCATGAGGGAGACTTCAAGGAGGGGGAAGTACCCACCTCATCTCTGTCTGCTTATTCTGAACCAAATGAGGAAGATGCCCAGAAGTCAGATGAAGGACAACAATATCAGTGTGGTCACTGGTGGTGAATATCCAGCCTCCGGCTGACCAGCAGTGCAACCTCAGGCCCTTGCTTTTTGGCAGGCTGCTAACTACCTGGCAGAAGGGGAGATTGCTTCCCAGGACACCTTTCCTGCCAGAGCTCAGGGATGGGACCTGCTTAGCAAATGTCCCTGGCTAACCCAGTCACACAAGTGTCTCCTATTCTCAGAAGGAAGAGCCAGGGAGAGGAAGAATGGTACAGAAATATGATTCCAACTCAAGTTCCTTCACAGAAATAAGAAAGCTGGGCAAAAATGTCCTATCAAGACCACATTGCATTTTGTTTGTTCATTTGTTTATAATTAAATCCTTCACCCACTGAGCCAGGTAGTAGGATCCATGTTCCCACTTACCTGATTTGCCCTTCAGAGGAGACCAGATGGCCCATGCTGAGAAGCCCAGATTTTGCTTCCTTCTTCCTTTCTACAGAAGGTGGAAGATTGAGGGTGCTAAGGCCAAAGGGAAGATGAGGACATGGAATTCTGAGATAGTAGACAACCAGGTTGACCCACTCTTTATTCCTTCTATCACCCACAAAAATACTCTAGATGCAAACAATAAAATACATGTCTCACTGACAGGAAGAGTCAGTGTAGCATTTCTTGATGAATTCTTAGAGAAGTCTGAGGGGAATGAACTGTTTAGTGTTCAGGCCTCAGGGTTATGACCAGTTCTGAGTCCTGCCTTCATAGAGTTATGAAATTTTCTTAATAAGAAAAAATGTACTAAATTAAATCAATAGCTTCTGGGCAGAAATGATAGCTTTCATATGCACAAATATCCAGATTCTGAGTTGTTTGAAACTAAGTGGGATTTCCTGATATCTCTTCCTGATTCTTTCTATCCCAGTATTTGCATGGGTCTCTGGAACAATAGAGGAAGCTGCTTCCTCAAAATATTTCACAGTCAACATCAGGAAGTTGCCACTGGTTTCCTTATTCTCTTTGGCTCATGGTCCTTGAGTCCAGGATAGCTCAGAAGGTCCATCATTGAAAAGACACCATCTATGATTGTCTCTGGGTCCGAAGTCCTCACTATTTGGTGTTCTTTCTGCTGCTGTTCTGTGCACTGGACAGTGGATTTTGTACACACCCAATCTCAAGATGAAACTCCATTTCAAATTTATCATAACACTGGTGACTCCCATGCAGAGGTCCTCTAAGCATGTTCCTAGCAAAACCAAAACCCACTTCTATGAAAGATCTGTGAAATTCAACCAGTAGCAGCTGTAAAACTTATAACACAGAAGTCTGGCAATAAAAAAAAAATGTAGTCTCTTGATAGAAGGCATCTTGGAAATTCTCAAAATCCCACATCTATCTCACTTCAAAGCTTTTATCAATTATGTTACTCTTGTTCGTGACTGCAGTAAAACACTGTTTGGGTTTGATGTGATTCTTTAAGAATATTTCTGGACTTGAAGGCCTCAGGGTCTGTGTTCTGAGCTGGTTCCATTTTATATAGATAACAAGATTAGAAATGAAGATGCCAGGGTTTCTGTCATGATTGCCCCAGAATCTCATGAAGATGATACCAGTATGTCCACTTATACCAATCTGAACTTCCTGAAAAATGTTTTGCTCCTTTAATTATCTGCAATACCTGATTAAACCTGGTAGAAGCTTAATTTTATAAGAAAACCGTTGGGTCCAAATCCATATTGTTTCATTACTTTTTCATTTTTCAGAGTTAGAAAATATCAACATTTTCAAGAAAGATAACCGTGTGACTGAAAGACTGAAGGTGATTCAGATACAGCCATGCCCAGCACCAATTGTGCATGCTGGAACTTGGAGATCTTCCTTCTCAGAAATCCTCCTTCTAGCCCCACCTTTCTTCCTCGTACATGCCACAGAGATGTGGGGGAAAGAGAAAGCATAAGAGTCTGATCCCTGCATTTCTGTGATAGTCATGTTATTTCTCTTTGTTATTTTTTTTTAAATAGCTGAACAAATCTGACAGTTTCATTGGTAGTGATATTAAATAGTATATGCTTTGTTAAGAATTTTTCAGTGAACCATAATAGACTGATTTGGACTCCTTGCTTGAAGACATCTGCTATATTCTGGATCTATGTCTCACTATTTCCTTAAAAACCAACCTCAAGTTTCAGTATTGTTTATTGTTTTGCTGTTGTCATTCATCTGTAAAGTTGTTGAATTTCCACTATATTCTTTGTATCATGCTACTTGCTGGTGGTTCAGATTTGAAAAAGGCATGGTCTCAGCCTGAGAGGAGTTTAAGATAGGAAGAGATTATATATAAAAATATATTTTTTCCTAGCCATCATATATGTGATTGTTATACTATGTGTTGATTTTTAAAAGTGTAGTAGGCTGAATTCTAAAATAGTACCCTAGTTCTTTCTCCATTCCCATACACACACTGTTTAATTTCTTCCTCTTGATTTTAAGTGGGGCCAGGGAGTATCATTGGATATTACCCTTGTGATAAGGTAACTAATCAGTTGGATATAATTGAATGGGAGATTTTCTGTGGGTATCATTTAATCAGGTCTGCCCTATTAAAAGAAGGTGATGTGTCAGAGAGACACTCTCATGTAGTCCTGTAGAAAAGCAACCTGAGAAAGGGACAACAAGTCTAGAACCAGAGTATAGTCTCTAGGAGCTGAAAGTGGTCACACAGAGAAAGCAGGACCTGAGCCACAGAGAAATAATTCTGCCAGCAAACTCCTAAGGGAGCTTGACTGTGGATCTTCCTCTACTTCCAAGGCACTATAGATGAGAATATAAACAGTGCACCTTTGTTCCAGGTTTCTGAGACCACAAGCAGACCACCTAGCTAGTTTATAAGAACTCTGGACCCACAGAAACAATGACATAATAAATTCATTATTTTAAGCTGTTGAGCTTTTAGTGATTTGTTTTGCCACAATAGAAGGAAGTGTTAATTCTACCTGAGAAGAGGTGAGGAGAAAGAGAGGAGTTAATGTCTGAGTTGATGCTTAGAGATTTGCCAGACAGACAGGGGAAGAGATGTATTTGAGTGGGATGACATCCAAGATATGCTTGTAGAACATCTAATACACCAACATATCTAAAGACAGGTGTCTGTATTAGTCGTTCTGATTTCTTTCTGATTATAGAATAAATACCTGAAAAAAATCAACTTGTCAAGAAGAAACTTTATTTCGGCTTAGTTTCCAAGGTTTCAGTTCATAATTACTTGGTCCTGCTGCTTTGGACCATTGACTTTCCTTACCTGTGGTAAGGAAGCACATTGTGGTGGGGAACATGTAGTAGAGGAAACTGCTTACCTTGTGTGGGGTAGGAACCACAGAGAGAGAAATGATCTGGGTCCCAATATCACCTTCAAGTGCATATCTACCATATCCTGGAGACCTCACACAGAGTCCCACCCCTAAAAGTTTCATCACTCCCCAATATCACCAATCTGGGGACTAAACATTCAACACTTGGGGTTTATTGGAACATTTAATATCCATATTATAGCAGTGTCTCAGTCTGTTTCTGATGCTATGAAAAATATCCAAGACTGTCTAAGTTACAAATAATGGAAGCTTTTTCTCATGATTCTGGAAGCAAAGTAGACAAAGATTAAGGTGCTGGCACAGCAGTGTCTGACTGAGGGCTCTGTCTCTGCTTCCACAATGACATTTATTTACTGCATTTTCTGAACCTTGTATTCTCACATGGTGGAACAAAGTAGGCAGTTCTCTGAATCCTCTTCTATGTGAATATTAATTTCATTCATTAGAATGGAGTCCCTATGGCTTAGTCACCTCCCCAAAGTCCCACCTCCCCATGCCATCACTTTAGTGACGTTACTTTTTTATTTTAGCATATGAAGTTTGGAGAGACACCCACATTCAAATTATGGCAGTAAGGAATCTTTGATTATGTGTGTTCTTTCTTAATATAACCATTGCACAATTGTATTTATGGACTTTTTCCTGGCAAAAGAGTGAAATTATCTCCCTCTTCTTTCCTATGCTGTGGCTTAGAATATTCTTCATCATTCTTCTTGGTGTCACACTGATGCACTTTTAAATCAAACATTATGAATGCACACAGCAAAAATATAACGGGTACTTTTACCTGCATTATGGCATTTTCTTTTTTTCCTGAGTACCCATATTCTTACATGGCTAATATTAAACTCATAACCTTCATAACTCAAGTCACATTGTCTTACTAAATACACTGTTTTTACTCAAACATAGTAAGTAACCCAACTGTGCTCCAACTTCAATATGTCCCCCCCCCCTTTTTTTAGGGGGTAGTGGTTATTCAGTGTGTGGTTTTCCTCACATTATAACACGGTCTGGTTACTCATGCGTCATCCTGTCATCTACGACTGCTGGACTTACTATACAATTCCCACAAGTGTATTAAAGTCTGAATTCAATAGTGTTAAGGACCTCCAATTCCTGACATCTTCTGTGGTTCCATTTTTAAACAAAATAGTCAATAGCCTTGGTACCATTGACTTTACTTTCTTCTGTTTTTCCAAAATTGCTCTGAAACCTTCACCACGCTTAGAGTACTTAATCGTCAGTGAATTCTTCATAAATGTCAGCTGAAAACCCATCTGTTCCAAGAGCTTTCCTCTATCTCAATAGCCTTTATTAAGCTTCCTACCCCTCAGGCACTGATTTTTTGCCCCTTACAACCTCAATTTCTTCTTCCATAGCAACATCTCAGGGAGAAAGCCAATGTGCTTCTTCATTTCTTTCTTGCTTCCATTTCTCTCTTACCCTTGGGAAGGCGGTTCCTATCATTCACGCTCACCCTTGACATTTTACACAATTACACACATTCCTTCTTAAGGAGCTGGAGAAATGATTATCAAAAGTCACCCTACTGTAATTCACATTGGCAGAATAATATGCATTTCACTACCTTCTATTTTCTGGAATAATCTTAGCCACTTTGTATTGCTCCACCCAGGCCAAGTGAGGATCTCTTTGCCAAAAATGTATTGGTGGCATACAGAATAGATGAGGATGTCAGACTTTTTGGCTCCAAAAATAGTTTTCCTCTGTTTTAGGGAAACTTGTGGTCACAAAGAATTGTAGTAAAAGTTATTTGTTTGCTTGTTTGTTTTTCTATAATTTGCGATTAAGGATACTCCTTAGAGCTGTTCTCGTTTTGGTTTCCAGGAATACATTAAACTTAAGGTGAAGATAATTTGCCTTAGCACTCAATATGACTGTATCATTGATGATCTGAGTGCTATTGTGGGCTGCTTCCTTCCTAGATGCCTGTGGTTTTTTAAGCACATTCAGACTTAAAAACTGCTGAGGATCTCAGCCTGCTGGAGAAATCCTATGGTGTCTCCTGAGAGAAAAAGTCCATGTGTTCCATTCCTTTTCTCTTCCTCTCCTTTCCTATAATGACTTCATGGGGCTCAGCAAATGGACATCTCTCTTGGTGTTTTGTTTTTGTGGAATTTGGAAATAGTCATTCCAAGGGTGAATTTTTGCCCAGTTGACAGCCCCAGGTGGGATAGGGCAGTGGGGTGTATGCAGCACTTACAGCTTATCTATAATTTTCAAAATGTAGCTGCTTTGTAGGAAAAATAGAGAAATGCTTTGTATAGGGTTTGTTTCCTGAAAATGTTAGATGTGGAGACTTAACACTCAACCAAGTCTGGCACCTTAACTTATTAGTTCACTTGGTTTATGATTGGATATCAAATTACATTTTGCTGTGTATAGTGCCTGCTTAATAGGGGTGAAAAATCATGTGCTTCCTCCTTGGAGGTGGGCTTCTCTGACAGGCAAAGATGAGATGAATTTTTGGTGATTTTTTTATATAGCATGAATCCACATAAATGTAATCTTTGTCATGTTATTTATTCTTATTTAATAAATCCCTAAAGGAAAATATTTGCCCCTAGATTTCCCCCTCCCTACTGTTAATTCCACCTGCAGGTATTCATTTAGGAAGCATCTCTTTCACTTTCTGGTTTTGATCATTTCTCTTATCCAAAAAGAGTGCTCATTAAGCAATTCTTGGTATATGGTTCATAGTCTAGCTCTACCTCACATAGGCATGGCATAAAAATAATTTCATATACTTGTTCTATTTTATCTAGGAGTTTTAAATTCAAGATATATAGGGATATGGAAAACTCAGTCAACATGATGTTTAAAGCCAAATGAAGGCTTCCTTGCCAAATAGCAATGGTAATGTGAAATTGATGTGGAGCTCTTGTGATAGGAGTTATGCATAAGTGACTATTTGGGATAGTGTATTCATTAGAACAGAATAAGTGCTTTGACAAAGATAACTCACTCTGTTCATTGGTTTTTCTAGCAGTTCTGTGGGCCTGAAATCACACCAGAAATTCTCTTCTGGAACAATAGTGCTGCCAACTTTATTTCTCTGCTTATAACTCCATCACCTAAGCCTGTCTTTGTCAGGATGATGATGGTAGCCTGAGGTTATTCGTAATAATAGTCTTGAGTGGAAACTCTGGCTTTAATCTGGTCCAAGCTACAGGGCTGTGTCACTTTGTTTAATTGAGAAATCTTAATAGGCCTTTGTAGCTTGAAGTCTTTTATAGTCTTATTTCACATTGTTTGTCCTTCAGGAGCAGTTTCAAACTTATGTGATTTTTAAATATCTGTTACTTTTATTCTGTTTCTTTTTGTGTGCAAACCAGCTAATTCCATCTTGAACTCATCTTTCTTAAAATACCTTGCCAAACACAGCAAGGGAAGATCAACATATGCTAGCATTCTGGCTCCTTCCAACCACTTCCCTGAGCTGCACAGGCTCAGTAGGCACTTGGTCTGCCTTCCATGTTAACAAGGGTGACAGTTTTACCAAATGTTTCACTACAGCAGAGCAGGGACTTCCAGCTTGCTAGGTCTGTTTCCTCACTGTCTACCACTAAACTGTTAAGCTGGTGTCAGATATTTTAGACTTTTTTTTTTTTAATTACAGCATCTACTTCAATGCCCTGACTTTTGTAATGGTTATGGTAATTGTTAGCTATTGCAATAAAATATTTGAACATTTTAATGTCATAACAAAATAAAATTTTCTTTTTCTTTCACATAAATTCTAGTGTAAGTGTTCCTAAAGCATGAAAGTTTGGCTTTCCTCCATATAGTTATGCAGGGATCCAGGTTCCTTCTGCTCCATGACTCTCTTATGTCCTAGGAATTCCAAATCCTCAGTAACCATCCTGAAAAGGAAGGAAGTATGTGAGGCTTTTATGGACCAGACTTGAAAATTATGCATATTACTTCTGCTGAGATTCCATTCACAAGGACTCAATAAAAACTTTACCTAATAAAAAGTAAACTGGTAAAGATTACTTCTGTCTGGGCAGTCCCTTCCCAGCAATAACAACATTTATTCTACAAAAGTATGAATCACAATATTTTGATGGCAGAAGGCTGCTCTTGCCAACGTGGAAGATGCTTTAAAAGAAATTATTACGTTTTAATAATAAAGGGATTGTTTAATATATTGTTGGCTTTTTTTATCTACAGTTTCCATATCCATGAATTCAACCAACCTTGGATCAAAAAATGTTCTTAAAAAATTGCACGTGTACTAAACATGTACAGAATTTCTCTGATTATAATTTCTTATACAATATTACAATATAGTATAATAGCTATTTACCTAGCATTTACTTTGTATTAGGTAATATAAGTAATCCAGAGATGTTTTAAAGTACACAAAAAGATATGTGTAGGTTATGTGCAAATACTATACCATTTTTTAGAATGGACTTAAGCATCTTCAAATTTTTATATTCTCAGGAGGATCCTGGACCCAATTCCCCATGGATACTGAAAGATGACTGTATTTTTATATCTTCTATGTAACATATTTACCAATGCATACCACTTCTTTTGTATGGTGCCCTCCTATTGTGAACCTGAGTTAAAAAAAAACTTAATTTGGAAAGAGTTAATCTTAAGGAGAAACACTAGGCTCAATGAGAAAGCACACATATTTATGCATAATTGTGTGTACCCAGATATGCACTCACATATTCGATGAAGATATTTTTTTTGTGGAAAAATGTGATTCCAATTAAATTTATTCTTCTTGTATGGGGATTTTTACTAAGTTGTGAGACATATAAACCATGCGTTTTCATACCCAATTTTTATCAGTAAAACTTTTTCACCTTGTGCAATCTTAGTGTTAGTTTGCACTGAAGCATGTAGTGCCAGGGTTTTCTCCAGCACCACCATTGTGATTATTATGTTCTTATTCTATAATCTTGGTTCAAAATATGATATTTTAAAACAACAACAAAAATTACCCTAATTTTTGCAAAATGACTTTCAAAAATGTCATTAGTAATACTGCTATTTTATTCTAATTTCCTGGCAAAATTGATGTGCTCAGTTATTATAGCTGCTACCAAGTTTCTGGTTGCTTCAGGAATTTTTACATTGTATTAATGTAATGACAGAGTTTATCTACAGTATATGCCTGTGAATGCTACAGCATACATTTCCATGAATAGAAACACCATGGTTTTTACATTAATCATAAAGGGAATTGATAATTGCCTATGGGAGTTTTACCTATGAGCAAAAAATGTTTGACCCAATTATGCTTGCATGGTGAGGGATGAATATATTGAATTATGGTACACAGATCATTGGCAGATTTCAGGGGAGAAAAGAAACTAT
This sequence comes from Urocitellus parryii, assembly GCF_045843805.1. Taxonomy (NCBI): domain Eukaryota; kingdom Metazoa; phylum Chordata; class Mammalia; order Rodentia; family Sciuridae; genus Urocitellus; species Urocitellus parryii. The sequence continues at coordinate 118,759,464 of NC_135534.1, forward strand.
CCCAAGGGAATAAGCTACTAGGGAGTGAGTGTTCAAAATTTGAAAACTGATAATACTGTCATTTCATCACCTGTCACAGCTCAGAGGTTTAATCCCATTCAATGCAGCAGATGAAAAGGTAAACTTGGTATGTACAGTAACATTAAGCCCCTGTCATTCAAATCCAAGGATCCAGATGGATTTGTGGAGCAGAAACAGGCATCTCTACAAGAAGCCAAAACCTGTAAAGGTGGTTGTCAACTGGTTTTCCAAAAGGTTAAACTGAAGCTAACACAATTAACTTCTCCATACTTATGCTGTACCAAAAAAATAAGCTGCCAATCTTACTTCAAATGCCTTCAACTATTTTGGAAACATTAAGATTCACTTGAAGTTGATAAAGTTGAGAAAGAAATTTAAGAGCAACTAATCAGACTTAATTCCCAAGTCAAGTTCATTTTCACATATTTAACTGTTGTATGACACGGAGGGTTTTTTGGGGGTTGTTTCTAATGTATTGAAATAGAAGGCAATTATAAGGCTGGAAGAAAGACCTCTTTAGCAGTATTCTGGAATTCTTCTTCTACCATAAATTATTCATATATAGAAGGAAGAATTTAAACATAAAAGATATCTCTAGCATATAAAGATAGTAAAACTTACAGCTCACAATTATGTACTCAAATCATATTTTATCTTCCCCTTCAATATATTGACTCCCTTTACCATGTCCCCAAAACTTATGGTGAGCCTCCAATTGTCCAATTATTGTGGTAGAGAGAATTCTAACATGTTCCCCAATAGGTCACCTTTTTGAAGAACATGAAGGTAAGACAACTCAATCTTCTTATGAGGGCAGGGCCTATCTATGAATATGGAATAGTCTATCATAGCTCTCTGGACTAGGTTATACTATGGGGGAAATGTAGATTTCATTATCAACATGATTGTATGACATTGTATACATCTGCAACATAGTAGACTTGGGAGTGATAGATCAATGAGACAAGTTCTTGCAGGCCTGGAAAAAAGCAGACATCACTGTTGTGGGTTGTCTGTCAGGGATATGTGGCAGAGAACCATGGTCAGCTCCTGTCATGTGATGGCATTGACCCAGTCAGCACTTAGCAGGAATGCAGGTACTTCAGAGCTAGAAGGACTGGAAATGGATTCTGCCTACACCCAATGAGCTTGGAAATGTATTTGGAACTGCTGGTAAGCATCACAGCTGTTGTCTTGATTTCAGCCTTGTCTGACTTTGAGTGGAAGTCTTTGGGATTTCTGACCCATAAAAAATATAAAATGATAAGGGTTTGCTGTTTTGAACTTATATGTCTGCAATAATTGGTTATGTGGCAATAGAAACCAAATAGAATCATACCCAACACTTCATATTACAGTTCAGCTTATTCTTACATTTCATTTTATGTTTATTCTTTATTTCAAAATATACTTATTTATGCAGTACCTTAATATGCAGATGGTGTTAAGGAACTGTGATATGACACAGGCTCTGTCCTTTAAGTTTTGTAGGCTAGAAAGGAAAATAGGCACATAAATAATATTTGTTAAGAAAGTATCACATGTGCTCTAAGACTAGCTTCTCCCTGATCCAGCAGGGTATCAGAAGTAAGTAAATACATTTACCTGTGGAGCCGGGGATGCAAGGAAAGACTGTTATAAAATTCAACTTGGATTAAATATTAAGAGAGGAGGAGTAGATCTCAGACAAGAAGGAAATGGAAGATCAGAGTAGAGATGCTATAGGACTGATCACACAGATATATTTCCCTAGGAACTACGTATGGGTAGGAATGGAGCAAAGGCCAAGTATGCAGTGGAGAGAATAGAGCAAAAGTGAGTCTTGAGCCACATTGGAATAGGATATCTTAGAGGTAGTGTTACTCCACATGTGGTCTAACGGGTAGCAGTGTGGGCATCACCTGGGAACAGATTAGACATGCCGAATCTCAAACCCTCCTCCCCATCTGTCAAGTCAGAGCCTATGTCTTCACCACATCCCCTGGGGACTCACAGGCATGTTCATGTGTCAGGGATTCTTGATAATAGTGAATCTGGGTGCTGCCTTTCAGGAAGGAAAGTGAAGATGTTGAAATGTCTTAAGTTGGATAGGAACATAATCAAATTTGTCTTTTAGAAAAAACATTAGAAGAAGTATGATGAACTGGCTAAAGTGGTAGGGATGGAAAGCAGAGAACCACTTAGAACATAATTCTAATAGTCCAGGGATGTGCATGAAGTAGGTGTAGAAAGGAGGAGAAAAATAAGATGTGAAGGAAGAATAGCTAGAATTTGAACAAGAAACTTGATGAGATCACCAAGTTTGTTTAAAGAGAACCCTTAGTGTTGCTGAGGCTGTGCAATGGAGAGGACATTGTCAAATGGCAGAAGTAGAAGGCAAATTATGAGTTTCAATTTGAGTGAGGTGAGATGCCTATGAGTCTTTGACACAAAGTTGTTTAAGAGGGGACTGGGTTGTGGCTCAGTAGTATAGCACTGGGTTGACCCTCAGCACTACATGAAAATAAATAAATACATAAAATGTTATTAAAAGATGTTAAAGAGGGAGTGTTATATGGGACTGTGGTCACCAGGATGCCCTGGGTCATTAATAATTCACATGTCATCAGAGACTTTCAGAATATCAGAGATGCCATGAGAGTGAATGAGTGCTTCTAAACTGCCAATTCCTGTTCATGTTCTCTTCTAAAACTTAAAACTTCCAGTTGTACTTAAGCTTTCCACTTGGTACCTCTTCTACCTTATTCAAGAATACTTATGAAAACACATGCATATGTACAATATTAAAAAGTCTGAAATGAGCTGAGCCTATCCCACAGACCTTTATATTATGATATGATGTGAGAGGATTCAAATGACTCCAGGTGGAAAGAGATCTTGGCATGGAGGGAATCCCACTCACCCACCAGGTTTCATATGCCTTTCCCCTTCATGAATAAACACAAAGAAAGAGACTTGTAAGAAGATTTTGCTGGATCTCTGTTGTACTTACAAGAAGAATATAAGGGAGGAAATGATATAAATGGGGAAACACAATATTAAAAAAATTATATAGAAGCCAGAAGGCAACTTTAGTACATGTCTTATATGAAATTCCATAAAGGCAAAAGTAAAAATCACTCATTTTGTGAAAAAAGAGAAAATAGAAGATGATGTAGCAGTGAACTGAGTGAAAAAGAGAGTCCCATTATATCAAGAAACACTTAAGGAAACTAAAAATGCAGAAGAAGGAGTGTGGTACAGAAATAGCAATCTAAAATTTAATCAGTGATTCAGAGAACATATTTGAGAGTGGATTTGTTTTCAAAAATTTAAAAAGAACAAAAAATGAGTGAATTAAAGCATAAAATATAGCAATCCTAACTTAAGGAGAATTTGTGTCCTAAAAGGACAACTCATACCAAATGAGAACAATATTCAAACAGTACATAATCATTTCCTCAGTTGAATAAGCATTCTAATTTATAGTTATAAAATATTGAATAAACAACAGGTGAAATAAATGAAAAAAAGAACATAGTGATGTATGAAACCAATTTAAATATATCACGTACTAATTTATTATTGTTAAATGTGTGCCACCATAGCAAATGCTGAATAAGATTCTGCTGAATTAATTAATAAATTAAAGTAGGAAACAAACATCAGAAGGTTAATAATGAGACTTCCAGAATTTTGCTTGTGGTCATGAGAGATTAATTAGTACCAGAATTCCCTCCTGCTGTAAACAACTAAAAAATGGCACAAAATATGTGAATTAGCATTTTTTTTTCAGACTTTGGTTAACTGTGAGGACTGTGATCCCTGAGAAAATGGAGAGAGATGATGTGAACCTTAAGGTCCACAGAGCTGTCTTGTCTCCCTAGAGGCACTTTCTGGAAGAGCATCATTGGATAGATAGAAAATATCACATGTGCTCTGAGAGTAGCTTCTACCTGATGCAGCAGGGTGTCAGGAGTAAGCAAATAAGTTTACTCAGAGTTCAAGAGGATGAGGACACTAGAGAGGAGGGAAGTACAAAGAACTGCAGAAACTGACATGGATCCCCTAGATTCTATGGGAAAATGCACAGGGTGAGCATTCACATAGTCACAGATCTTGAAGTGGGGGAACTTTTGAGAACTCAGAAAGGACTGAAAAATCATTTCTGAAAAGCTAGAGTGGCAAAACTTTGTTGGACACATGGGACACACTCAGTTACTACAACAGAAGGATCATAATACAGAAAAATAAAAATTGAAAGCTTTTTTTTCAAATAATCAATAAAATCCATAAGCATCAATAAGACTGATCACTAAAATACAGGAATAACAATTAACAAAGGGGATTGATGGAAGAAGAAATATCAGTATACCATCTATAGGAATGCAAAAAAGGATATATAATAAAAGCTACATACTAATAAATTTCACAATTTAGATATAATGGAGAAAAATCCTGGGGAAAAGAAAAAATTTACCAAAATTTTCAGAAGGATAAATAGAAAATTTGAATATATATAGTGTAAAATTTTCCCAAAAAGAGAACTCCAACTGATGTGGCTGTACTGGTTAATTATAACAAATTGTTAAGGAAGAAATTATACCAAATCTATTGAAACAATTTCAGGAAATACAGAAGAAAGAAACAGTTTTCAATTAAATTTATGAAGCCAGCATTACATTGATATTAAAACTAAAGAAATTACAAAGGAAAAAATCTATAAGTCCAAATCACATATAAATATAAACACAATAGTTCTTGGCAATGCATTAGAAAATTGAATACAGAAATACATGAATAGGATAATTCATCATGACAAGTAGATTTAATTCTAAGAATATAAGGTTGGCTTAATATTTGAGAAGTCATCAATATAACTTCCTATACTAACAAAATAAAGGAGAAAAAAATCAATAGAAGCAGAAAAAACATTTGAAAAATCCAACACCTATTCATATAAAGACTCTGAGAAAGTGAATGTAAAAAGGTTAGTTCCTCAACCTGATAATGGCCCTGTACTGAAAACCTATAGCTAGCATAACACTTAGTGGGAAAGACAGAATATTCTCTAAGACTGAGAATAAGGAAAGAATGTCTGCTCTCATTACTTCTATCTACTATTGAGCTGGGGTCCTAGCTAGTTCAATAATTTTTTTTTAAAAAGTATAATACATACAAATTATAAATAAAGATGTCAAATTATCTAAGTTCATGGATGAAATGATATATACATCAGAAATCTTAAGGAATCTATGCACTAGTACTGATAAGTGAATGTAGCAATGTAAAATGAAACAAGACCAATATAAAGAAGTTAAGTTTATTTCTATGTATGAACAATGAATTACAAATTTCAACTTTAAAAATCCTATTTAAATTAGCATTGAAAAACAAAATATTTAGGGATGAATATTTAAATATAAATATAAGACTTGTTCATTTGAAACTATAAAACATTGCTGACTTTTCTTTAACTGAGAAAATTGGAATATTAATTCAAATAAGAAGAGATAATATACAGTTTCCATGGGTTAGAAGATAATATTCTTAACCTATCAACACTTCCCAAATTATAAAAAATTTCAACAAAATGTGAATCAGCATTTCAGTGTCTGGTGGAAATTGACAAGCTGACCTATAATAGCAATACATATATATTCACTGATTTCCAAAAAGAGACCATAATAATTGCATTTTAAATGTATAGTACTCAATAACAAAGAAACAAGCAAAAAGAACCTCTAGGTATGCTCAGGAAAAATTTTAAACTCCTAACTTTACCTTATGTCTTCCATAAAAATAACTCAAATTGAATTACAGATCTAATTATAAGTGCAAAAGCCATATACATTCTAGAAAAAAATAGAAATTTTTTGAGATCACAGGTAGGTATATTCTTTAGATTCAGCACAAAATGCACAAGCCATAAGAAAAAAATAATATAACAAACCTTATCAAGATTCAGATCATTTACTGTTTCCAAACATTAAAATGAAAGACAAGGCTAGTCACAAAATTTAAGAAAATATATCTTAATATAAGCATCTAACAAATATTTTGTATATATAATCTGTAAAATCATATTTTTTTTAGTTATTTATGGACCTTTACTTTATTCATTCACTTATATGTAGTGCTAAGAATTGAACCCAGTGCCTCATACATGCTAGGCAAGCGCTCCACCACCAAGCCGCAACCCCAGGCTTACAAAAGCCCTTTTTTAAAAAAAATATTTTCTATTAAGTAAATATACTTTCATAAAAATAATAAAAGATAAAAACCTCCATTTTTTTCCAATGGTAAAATACTTAAATACTTCTCAAAAGATCACTATGAAATGTCAGCAATAACATGAAAATATGCTCAGTGTCAAGCAAATCATCAAGAACATGCAAATTGAAACCAGACAAATAATTCTTCCCATCATCTAGAATGTGTAAAATGTGAAAGACTGAAAAAAAATATTGAAGATGTAGGAACAGGTAGAACTTTCAAATATTACTAGTAGAAATGATAAAATTGTTCACTTTGGAAATTGGTAGTAAATTAGAATTTGGTAGTTTCTTATAAAATTAAACAAACCTTAACATTTGACTTAAATAAATCTTAGAGAAATGAGATCTAAGATAAATTGAAGCATGCCCACAGAAAGATATGCACACAAATGTTCCTTTGAAATAGCCGAAAACTGTTACTGAAATTCCTATCAAAAAGTGAATGGAGTGTCCATACCAAGTGACACTACTGGCCAAGGCTACCTTCTTCATCTGGTTTTCTCTTTTCTGTGCTTTTGCTTTGCTGCTGTAATTTTAAGTACTTGAGTTTGAACAGATTAGCTTGGGATGGGGTGGGGGTTTCCACAATGTGAGGGGGAATCAAAAAATTTTAAATACAGTGTATTTTCCAGCTTCCCGTTTTTACACCCAAAAAAAGTATTGACATTCATATAAAAAAAAAAAAAAGAGTGAATGGAGCCAGGCATGATGCCACAAGCCTGTAATCCCACCAACTCAGGAGGCTGTGGCAGGAAGATCACAAGTTCAAACCCAGACTCAACATTTATTTGAGGCCCTAAGCAACTTGGTGAGATGCTATCTTAAAAAAATATAATAATAATAATAAAACATAAAAGGGCTGGAGATGTGGCTCCATGGTTAAGTGCTCCTGGGTTCAATCTCTGTTACCAAAAAAATTGATAAAAACATTTATATTATATTACTACAGGGTATCTTATTGATAATAAAAAGAAATTTTGATATACAAAACAGAATGAATAAATTCTGTTGATTATGCTGAGCCAAGAAACTAGACAGAAGGATAAATATACTAGGAATTCTCCTCATTTTTTGATGTGATTAAATCCATGACCACATCCTAAGGTAAAAATTTGAGGTCAAAGATGGATTTTAAACAGCTTACCTATTGAACATCATAACTTAGCCTAGCCTAATTTAAATGTGCTCAGGACACTTATATTAGCTTATGGTTGGCAAAATCATCTAACACAGTGCCTATTTTAAATAAACTAAATGTCACATGTAACTTATTTAATACAGAATTTTGAGTGTTTTCTCTCATGATAGTGTGGCTGGCAGGATGATCTTCCTCATTGCCAATGTCCAACAACACAAGCGAGAATTTTTCTAAGTATTTCCAGCCTTGTCAAAGCTCAAAATTCAAAACTCAAAGTATAGTTTCTGTTGAATACATATCATTTTCTCTCCATCACAAAGTCAAAAAATTTTAAGTTGAACAATTGCAAATAGGGGATTATCTGTATATCATTCCTGTATGAAATTCTAGAATAGGAAAAACTAAGATGTAGCAAGAGAAAGTAGAGCCAGTATGTGATTTCAAGTGTGGTGGGATTGGTGAAGTATAGAAAAGGGACATGAAAGAGATTGGGAGGAAGTTGGAATGTCCTAGAACTCAATTATACTGGTGTGATGTAGATTTATATATATTATCAAAACTAATCAAACTGTACAGTTTTAATGGTTGTCATTTATCATATGCAAAATACACCTCCATAAAGTTAGTAAAAGTGGGTTTACAAATGTTTGAAATTTCTCTTTCTAGCCTTTCTGAATTTTCTAAATTTTCTCTCCTAATTCATGTATTGACATTTATCAAGAACTAATTAATACATTATTTTGATTCAATATTATGTTCATGTGTTGGAGTCTGTTGTAAGCACTCTTTACCAGCAGTTTAGTCAACTCTACTTGATCCGGATCATAAAAGGACCATAGTCTTTTAAATCTTTCTTTCTGCATTATGCAGAATATGCAGTCATACCTAGGTATTTGCAGGGGATTAGTTCCAGCACTTCCGCAGACACAAAATCCTCAGATGCTGAAGTTCCTTACATACACTATATCATTATTCCATATGCTTTAAATCACCTTTGGATTACTTATAATATCTATAATAAGTAATACCTAATAAAATATAAATATTATGTAAAGAGTTGTATTTTTTTAAGAAATGAAAAGAAAAAAAATGTCAGTACATTTTCCAATTCAGACACACTATTTTTTTTAATATCTTGAAATCTGCAGTTAGTCAAATTCATGGATGTAGAACCTATAGATAGGGAGAGCAGATGGCATATATTTGTAGGTTTTCTTTTACTAAAGACACAGCAAATTTATCACTTAAAAAGAAAAACACAGCAGGAGATGAACAGTCTTCGTATTTACAATTTTTCTTGTCAGTCCTTGAAGCTGACCTGGACAGTTTCTTGTTTTATAACATATGGACATGTGCAGTGGAGGGTGAGGGTCCAGCAAGATGACCGTACATAGAAGAAGAATGCCTGAGTTTGGGAGAGGCCAAAGCCAGATCAGAAACAGAAGTGATATGAATTTTTACAAGTTGAACATTGTGTAAAATGAGACAGATAAAAGTAGATCAGAAATAGTCTCAAAAATGAGAGTCATTTTTTTTTCCCCTCAGATGCCTGGGGAAGCTAATTTTGCACTTTGACTTTTCGTAGCTAAGGCTAACAAAGAAATTATAGAGTATTACTCAGTATCCCTGTTCCACTGAGAGAAAGTATGCCAGTTCTCTGATAGGGAATGTGCTTCTGTAACACAACTCAAGACAGAATTTATGATGAGGAAAATGTACCTTTAGTAATGAGGTAAATGACATCTTCAAGAGAATTTTAAAAAATGACAGACACCCTTCTCCAAAGGACTATTCTGATGCCCAAGACTATGAAGATGACACTAAGGAGATCTGATATTGTCAATTTGGAATACAAGGTTATGGCATTGTGCTTTCTCATAATGTAATTTAATACAGTGTTAGTAGGGCTAAGAGAATAAAAGAGAAAAATAGCAGGTCTGCATATTAAGCAGTCTTTCTCAAATAGCAGATCTATTACAAGAGCCTTTGGCTGATGCTGGGACTCAGACAATTATGACTGAATCCTCTAACAGGTACCTGTAGTGCAGGCATTCTAAGTTGCTGTGATGGCCATATGCTTGAGATAGCAGATGGGAAAGAGGATGTCATTCTGCTGTGGAAGTTGAGGAGCAGACAGAAGGCTATCTCACGGCAGAACAGGTGGGGACAGCAGGGGTTCCTTCAGGTGGAGCCAGCATTTTCTTCAGGGAAGAGATTTGTACCTTCTAAAGTATTTAAGCACGTGTTTGGTTAAGACCTCAAAGTTCTACACAATTTGGAAAAAATGGCATTAACTTGGAAAAATTTTAAGACAAATCTTAGAGCTGGATACCTTGGCTGTTAAAGGAACTTTATTATTAACCTTGCAAAGTATCTAACTTTTAGAAAGACTGTATCTTGATGTCCTTACCAAGATGAATAAGCTGCTAAGGGACCTGAAATCTCCAGCTGTGCATTGGGGTTCTGGCAGTAGTTTAGATTTAGAATGTCACCCAATGTTCCATATGTAAAGGCTCAGTCTCCAGCAAGGTGGGACCTAGTGGTAGGTCCTTAAGTCTTTGGGTTATGCCCTCAAAAGGAATTGAGTAAAACCATCCTCTTCTTACTCCTTTTTGCTTCTCTACAGTAAAGCAAGTTTTGATCCCCCTAGGACTTCCTTCATGGTGTGGTGTCTTGTCATATGCTCAAAGCAACAAAGCCAAATAATCTTGAACTGAAACTTTCAAAACTGAGAATAAAATCAACTTTTTCTCCTTAAAAATTGGTTTATCTCAGGTATATGAATGGAAAGCTAATGCAGTTATGTATGTTTTACCAAAATTATGCTAATACCTTACAAAAGTGGTGTCTGCAATTTGGGTAAAAATGATGCTGAGATGTTCAAATACAGACACTTCTTGAGAGTAAACACTAGTAAAGTCAAGAAGGGGTGGGAGGATGACAGAAGTTTGTTTCATTATTATTTAATGATCCAGATAATTACTGCACACCCCCCAAGATAAAGAATCAGTAAAATAAAATAGAGAAGCTGAGGGGACTTCAAAAAAAAAAAAAACAAGTAAAACATGCTCTCAGAGATTTAAGGGTACAAAGATAGGATTGATCTTTTAGATTTATCATGGTATTTAAATATGAAAGGAGGACTAGAGAGTATGTTAAAGTCCAGCTCCAACTGATAACATTTAAAATAGAGATTGCACCTATAGGAGGCTAGTTCTAGCAGCAACTCAGCAAAAAGTTAAGATACAGATGAGAAGAGGCATTCATAGGGTAAGGTCTGTTGCCTCAGAGAATTCCTATCTATTGAGCAAAAGGCTGATTTAATGAATATTTGAAAAGGGCTTAACTTTGTTAAGTGTCTTTCTTTTTATAATGTGATAGAATTATACAAATGGAATTATATGGCTTTTTGTAAACATCCATGTACATGCCATTATATGAGCATTCGTATAGTAAATCTTTACTTCTTGTCTCTGAGAGCTAAAAAGCTAAAACCAAATCTTTGATTATAGAAACTAGACTCATTAAAATAAAGGGATTACTTTTTAAAAATGTTTTTATTAGTGCATTTCATTTATACATAATAGTAGAGTTCATTTTGACATAATCATACAGGTGTGGAATATAATTTACTCCATTTCAGTTGCCAGTACTTCCTGTTTCCCTCCCTTCCTTTGGCTTGTTCTTTTTCCTCTACTGCTCTTCCTTCTATTGTTTGTTTGTTTTTTTAAATTGGTGCTTTATAGTCATACATAAATGTGGAATTCACTGTGATGTATTCATATATATGCATAGCAAAATTGGGTCAATTTCATTCTGCCCTTCCTCCCCTTTCTTGTCTCTCTTCCTTCCCCCCTCTCACTACAGTTAGAATGGCAATAATCAAGAGTACAAACAATAATGATGCTGACAATGATGTGGGGGAAAAGGTATACTCAAACTCATTGTTGGTGGAACTGCAAATTAGTACAAACACTTTGGAAAGCGGAATGGAGATTTTTTAAAAGACTAGGAATGGAATCACCCTGCTATCCCATACCTTGGTATTTATCCAAAATAGCTAAAATTAGCATACTACAGTGATACAGGCACATCAGCACATATAGCAGCACAATTCACAGAAGCTAAGTCATGGAATCATCCCAGTTGTCTATCAATATATGAATGGATAAAGAAAATCTGGTCTAGATACACAATGGAGTTTATTCAGTCATAAAGAGAATAAAACTATGGCATTTGCTGGTACTTGGATGGAACTGGAGACTATTATGCTAATTGTAATAAACCAGACAGATTCAAAAAGTCAAGGGTCAAAGTCTTAAATTTTCTTTTCTCTTACTGGGGTTTGAACTCAAGGGCACTCTACCACTGAGCCAAATCCTCAGCCTGTTTTTTAATTTGTGTTTTTATTTTGAGAAAGGGTCTCTCTAAGTTGCCCAGGCTAGCAAACACGACCCTCTTGCCTTAGCTTCCTGAGTAGCTGTGATTACAAGTATACAAAACCATGCCCAGCTTCAACCAATTCAGATTTCCAATAATCTCTTAATTCTATTGCTGTTTTACTTGAAGTTCCCCCATGGTGGGATAAAAAATAGTTTACATTAATACATTTTAAGTTAATTGCTCAATTCTGTTACTAACAGAATACTAATGAGGTATTTGCATTTATATACAAGAGTACAGTTAATTTATAGTATTTTTATTAGGTTTTGGTAATAATGTAATACTGGATTTATAAAACAAGTTTGAAGTTGTTTTTTTTTTAATATGCCCTTGAATAATGTGGAATCAGTGGAATTTAAAGATTACTTGAACTTCAATTGTGAACACTTTAAGTCCTACTGCCTATTCTAAATGGCAGGTACTTAACTTGATTTGTTCAGGGTTTCTACTTCTTAGATCAATTTTAGTAATTTACATTTTTCTAAGATATTGTGTTTTCTCTATGTTGCTATTGAGGTTTTATGATTTTTTAAAGTTGTAGATGGACCCAATACCTTTATTTTATTTATTGCTTTTATGTGGTGCTGAGGATAGAAACCAGTGTTTCACACATGCTAGGCAAGTGCTCTACCACTGAATACACCCCCAGCCCTGCTATTGAGTTTTATGCAGAATTCTGTGTGTGTACTTTAATCAGTCCAGAGTCTGTATATTGTTCTGTATTTTTCTCCTTTCATTTTTCTTTCTTCAAACCATACCTAAATTTGTTTCCCTATTAATCAGGTTCACAGTTTTTCAAAGAACTAACATTTGGATTTTTCCTTGCATATTTAGTTTTAATTGATTATTAATTGTATTCATGCTGCATCTTTTTTCCACAGATCTATTTGCTTATTTTGTTCTTTCTCTAACTTCTTAAAAAATGACTATTTATTTCATCTATTTTCATCTCTCTTCATTAGTAATGAAGAAAATTAGGGATACATCTAATCCTGTTTTCCAAAGGTTAGATTGAAATTATTTTTATTTTATTTGTTTCTTTGATAACATTCAGTTCCTTTTTTACAAGGTAAGTGATTTAGGAGATTTTTTTGAAATTTTCTTTGTCAAGGTTTTCAAATACATTTTTATTATTTATTTCTAATGTGTGGAATTTTGATCAGAAAACGTTACCTGTAAAATCTTCAATATTTAAAACTTTTTGAACTTTCCTTGTAGTCCAGCCAAAGATTCTTTTTTTTTCCTAAACCAACTCTTATGTATACAAGATTTGTACAAGAATGTAAAATCAATCTGGGGTCAATGTCATTAACTACTTACTTCAAATCTTTTATCTTCTTTCCATTTTTTGTCAACTAAATTTCCCAAATCCAAAAAGCTTCCATTATGGTTTTTCTTTGTAGCTATTTTTATCATGTTCTTCTTAAATTATGGATAATTTTGCTTCATATAATTGACTACATATTGTATTGTATATAGGGATTTATGCCTATTCCATCTTAATTGCTCTTCATTCTAGGGCTGTCTCTGTTTTTATATTTAGAAGTTCCAGTCTACACTAACAGTTGCTGTCTCTGCTGACACAACCATACATGCATTTTCTCCCTATTACTTAGAAAACAATTGAAGACAGAATTCTGCTAAGATTGACTTTAACCTATAGTAATGCTCTATTTTCCTCAATTAGATGGGATGATTGGAAAAGTTTTCTTCCATATCCCTGCTTACCTCACAGGAAATCTTTGTTGTTTGTTTGACTGCTTCTCCCATGTAATTTTATACTGCTCTGAAGTAAGTTTTGATGCAGTGTTCTAGGCAATTTTGAGAATTTATTTTTGAGTATATGCCTTGTTTTCAGGATGAGTTTAAGCACACTGCCTCCCTAACCAAGTTGGGAGGTGTTCATTTCTCAGTCCAGTTTACCCTTCTTGCATCTTTCCTCTGGTTCATCTTTCAACTTTTAATTGCCTGTCTGGATTTTTCTTGAGTGTTTGCTTCAGATGGGGTGTATGCATGGAGCAATCTCTGAATTATTTTCTATTCTCAGTGTCTTTTCTATCCCCTGGAAGGTGAGTGATATGTTGACTGAGCCAAAGATTCTAATATTGCAGTCATTTTCTCTCAGCCACTGCTAGGTGTTATGTCATTGACTTCTGGCTTCCTGAGTTGCAGAGGAGTTCAATGCTAGCATATTTCTTTTTCCTTTGTAAGCAACTGGTTCCTTCCATGCAAGAGTTTTCAAGTTGTATATTCATGTGGGACTGAGGAATTCCATTGCAATATGTCTATGCAATGAAATACACCAGATATGGCATGTAGTTTTCCTCATCATGCCAACCTGGAATAGAGTGAACCCCTCAATATTTGGACTATCCTCATCTTTCTCACATATTCTCCTACTGTTTGTTCACATTTTCCTCTCTTGTTAGTTTTTTAAAAAAATATTTATTTATTTTTTAGTTTTTTTCGGTGAACACAACATCTTTGTTTGTATGTGGTGCTGAGGATCGAACTCAAGATGCATGCATGCATGCCAGGCGAGCGCACTACCACTTGAGCCACATCCCCAGCCCCAGTTTTTTTTTCTTCTTATGAAACTGTTTTTTTTTTTTTAACCTCTGTATCTGTCTTCAGTATTATTTCTTTGGAGATAAGGTGTTCCCCAAAATCTGCTTTGTTAAAGCAGGGCTATTCAGAGATTAAAATAATTGGATAATGAGAGCTGTAGCCTAATCAATCCATCCTAGTTTGAATGAACTACCTGAATGGTAACTGTAGGCAGGCAAGGTGTAAGAGGTGGGTCATGGGGGTGTGCTCTGGAAGGGTTTACCTTTCCTGTGGCTCTTTCCCTCTTCCCTCTCTCCTGGTCACCATGGATAGAGCAGCTTCCCTTGGCCACACCCTTCCACCATGATGTTCTGCCTTACCATGGGCCCAGAGCAATGAAGTTGCCCAACCATGGACTAAATCTCTGAAACCATGAGCCAAAATAAACTTCCCTTCTCAAAGTTGTTTACTTGTCAGACATATTTGTCACAGCGAAGCAAGGCTGACTAACACATTTTATCCTTTTAATCTGTGCTTTGAGATATTTGTCCCTGATGTTCTAGGCAACTAATTTGAGTCTTGACACTGATATTTTCTGTTTCCATTCAACTTCAGAAGTAATAATAATAATAATAATTAATAATTAACAATAATATTACTTTTTATTATTATTGGTTTTAGAAAGCATGTTTTTCAATGAAGATATATTTGTGATGCACTTGAATAGTGTCTCCTTTTTTTAAAAATTTACTTTGTGAATTCCAGCAGCTGTTTCACTAGACACATATCTTAGTCTAAATATTCTTATTCTCTAATTACTAATTCCCCTTAGATGGATTATATTTCTTTGTTCATAGGATCCAGGTAATGTTGTGAAATCACAAAATACGTGGGAGAAGGTGAAATTATCTGAAGTTGCCTCCTCCCCACGACTTCACCCAATTCCTTTTACTCTCCTGGCCTCAGGGGCAAGAAGCACTCAACCCACCAGTGCAGTACCTGCAGGCTTCCTGGGGATCTGAAAGGTCATTCAAACTAAGCAGATATTAAGATGTTGATCCTCTACCTGGTGTTCCACAGATTTCTGTGCGAAGACTAGCCTGTCATATGCCACTTTCTGGTCCTTGGCAAAGACACTTGTGGCTAATTTCTACCTTTCTTTCCTGCTCACAAGAGAGTAAGTCTTACAGAAATTCTCTTCATAGCAATTTCAGCAAAGTGTCTAGTATTAGACTGCCCTTCAGCCCCAGATGTGTGCCTCAAGAGAGATTAAAGTTGGAAATAAGAAAAAGAGAGATGCTTTCAGGTCACTGCAGTGCTAAGTTTGTTTTCATCCTTCAAAAACATCTTTGGAGCAAACTCTGTTAAACGCAGAATGTAAGCAGCAGCAGCAACAAATACTACTACACATTAATGTTAATGCTTTAAGACTTTTGATCCTTGAAAATCACTCTATGTCCTGGGTTTTATTGTGAGGAAACAGGTTCAAAGTGGTTTAGGGCAATGCCTACATTTGCAAATTAGTAAAGAACAACAACAATAACAACAACAACAATAAATCTTCTCTTTCCAAGTCCCTGATTTTCTCCCAACTATTTAAACAAGCAAGAGAAAGTCAAGGTTAGCTTCATCTTATAAACTTTAAGCTAACTATATAATAAATTGGAAAATCAAGTGGTTGTAAATATTGTACTAAAGTAAATAACCCTCAAAATCACTTTGGTGTAGAGTATCTTTAGATATTCTGGCTAAAGAAGAGATATATTTTTTTTTATTCAGTTTACTGTTATCTTTCTACAGCCAAGAACAGTATCATATTTGCTTGTTTGTGTGTATTTATATTTTAAGTGTAATTTATGAATGTGATAGAGTATACATACATATACATGTATATATAGAAAAATCTGAGTAAACAAAGGGGATTGAGGAAGAGGAAGAAGAGACAGGAAAAGGGAAGAAGAATAAATCTGACAGAACTTTCATATGTGTATGCATGGATGTGGCATGGATATGTCCACAGGACACTACTTTTTTTTTAAGTAAACTGTAAATGGATTGAAGAGGAAGGAGTAGAGTGGAGGGAGAAAAGTGGGGTTGGGGAAAGTGCTGGGAACCGAATTGGAGTAGGCTGTGTTCCATTCTTTTGTGCTTATGTCATGGTGTATCCTGATGTTGTATATAACTAAAAAAGATAGCTGGAAAAGAGGAAAAATCCACACATCATTATTGTACAGCTCATAAATTTCTAAAGTCATCACATCTATGTAGCTACCATGCAGATGGAGCAACAGTACAGTAGGCATATAAGAAGCCCCTCCCTTCTTCTTTACAATTATTATCCAACCTTCAAATAGTGACGATAAACCTAAAATCCAATAATCTAAAAAGCTTCTGCAAGGACACCCTGAATTGCCATTCTGTATCCAGCATTTAACATAGAAGATTTGCTGTGTTTGACAAAATAATCATTGGATAAGTGAATGAATGAATAAATCAATGGATAACTAAATGAATGAAGGATCAGGTAGAGGCTCTTAAACAGTGAAACTTGGCCTGTATTTAAAATGAAGATCTGAGTTTAACTGGTTTAATTTGACGCAAGTTATTAAGTCTCACTGAGTCTCAGATTACTTATTTTAAAAGATAAATGCCAATGTCCATCTATTAGACATTGTCAAGAACCTTAAAGTTAACCTATGTAAAGTTATCACCTGACAGTAGTCGCTAACTGCTGATTCTTAATAGTTGTTATTGTAATGATGGGAAAGGGTACAACTATCTCAAATCAGGGTCTTTTCCCTTTAATCTAATCTTTTCTGTGAGAAATGACATTCAAATTATTATTATTTTTGAAAAAAAGTTTTAATAATACTCAATATTGTAGAAAAACACATAAGCACACAAAAATAATTGGTCTCTCAGAATATGTATATTTTGCAACTAGTTTATGTCCTGTAGTAAGTTTAGGACAAATAGTGGATTTCTGTCCCCTTTCCTGTTGTGCCCTCTGGTTAAAATAGTTTCTTATGGACTTTGGTCTCTACAGTCCTTGTGTTATTCTCGCCAGGTGGCTCACCAGCCAAGCCTGGCTAAATTTAAGCTGGTACAAATTCGGCAGATAAAGTCCATGTTCTGAGTGTGCACCTTGGTTGCTTGAGTTCCACAATAATCTAGCCTCATGTGACCTGTACCATCACAGCTTACATTTGTCATGTCTACTGAGGTGCTGCCACCTCCTCAAAGAATCCCCACTTTCCAATCATCACCCCAGACATTATTGCCTCCTGTTGTCCTCATGCCACCTGTGTGTGGAGGGTGTAGCTAAAACACCCATAAGAAATGGGCATGGCATCTTCACACCATCCCTCCTGAATGCCACATATTTTGGTATTGTTTTCATTTAGCTTGAAAACTAAAAAGAGAGGACATAGAGACAACTGGTTTCATATGCAAGGTCTAACTAAAATGTGTTTCTTCTGCAGATCTAGTCAAATGTCTGTTTAGAAGATAAATGATTATGGAATAAATTGTATTTAGTTAAGTTGCTTAATTTCTCTCATTAACAATTATTTCTATTTTGAAGTGGAACTAGTCTGGGTTGGATTCCTCAGGGTACAGTTAGGGACATGTACATGTGGATGTTGAGTGGAAACAGTCCCATCGTAAAGGAAACCCTGGGACCTCTCTTTAGTGAGAAGTGCCAATTGGCTTAGAAAGATGTTTTAGTGTTTCCATTATTGATCTACAGCAAAAAATTGCAAAATATTGAAAACTACCTATGAATGAATGCAGTCTGAGAGGTTCATAGAAAACCTGCCACGTTTGCAGAGTAATTTTCATATTAGTAATAATGGTAAATGCTCCAACTGCTAATTAGCTATTTCTTCAATTACCATTATTAATGATAGTGACAAGAATAACTATCATTTATTAAGTGCCTTTTGAATTTTAAGAAGGGAAATACTATTTTTATCTTTGTGATACCCTACCTCAGCACTTAATGTCTGGCACAGACTATTGACCTGATGTCTTTGGATAACTGAAGAAAGGAAAAGCAGATACTTTGGTGTGGTATTTCCTATAACTTGAAGCAACTCTGCAAAATAGGAAGCATTATCTTCATTTTACAGATTTAAAAAACTGAATCTCAGAGATGTTAAACAATTTATCAAAGTCATGGCACTTAAGTGTCTCCATCCCATGTCATTCTGAACCAATGGTCTTTGCAACCCCCTCCAGTGCTCCATAACAGTGAAAATTTGTGAACCTTCAAGGTAGAGGTTCTTTTAAGACCAATTGAAATAACTTTATTATTCAAACCTATCCCACCACATTCTCCACCTCCTGCCTTATTATTTTCATAAAGGGATAGGAGGGATAGGAATTTCTGTGCGAGGAAGAGATTTTGACAGATTCCAAAAGCAGAGATGGAAAGTGTTCTGACCCTCCGCAAGGGTCTGAGCCTCAGAGCATGGAGGTGAGGTCCAGCACCACATTACAGCAGGGCTCGGCTTCTGGCCCTTTTTGTATCATCGAGAGATAGACAGATTGGAAGGTCCTGACCATTGAGCAACAAGAATGATTAGAGGGCTGGAGGGATTGACTGGGAAGATAAGATTAAAAGACTCAGTATTTATCATTTGTCTGAGCTGCGACTGTGGGACAGACAGGATAGCTATGGACAAATATTTGCTGGGTGTAATCACTTGAGCTATTCAATTCATAGATGACTCTTCAGGCAAGGAGATGCTGTTTGACAGAAAGCAAAGAAGGGGGTTGGGAGTTGTGGAGCATGACATCATGAGCTGATCCTCCTATGTTGCCAGCAGTGGGTATTCAGGGTCTCACTTGCACTTCTGGTTGAGAGGGTTTCTCTGTCTCTACTTCTCCAGTGTGGATAATTATGCTGCTATTCTGGGTACAAGCCAGTCTTTAGCAGAAGGTAAACATTTTGCTTTGGTCTAAGTTAAGACAATGGAGGAAAGGGAATAATCTTTTAAGTTAGTTATACTCAGAGTTATGAACTCTAGCAATAAATTCATAATAACCATCAGTCACTCAAAAAAAATCTTGCCTCATATCTTCCTGCTTTGTACCTTCTGTATAAATGAGTACTGTAACATAAATAGTCTCCTTTTATCCCTCATCCATATTTTACTGCTTTGTTCCTTGAGAGTTATCCTAAGGAAGATAGAAATTCACTCCCTGCTACTTTCTGTCATTCACTGAATTCCACAAGTGTTTGAATAAATCATGACAATAGACTGATAAAAAAATAAGCACTCGATGACTGATGCTGAATGAATGGATGAATAAATAAGTAGTACACATAATGTCAAAACTGTACCTTTTGGCAGTCATTTTTACAATAATGCCCTAGAATGCATGACATCCAAAACCACAGATAGGTTACACAGAATTTATAAAAGTGAAGAGTTCCATGTAATGTGTGAAAAGCATTCATAAACTTTGGAAGCCTCTACCTAGATTGACTACATTAAAGAAAGAGCCTAGCTCAGAAAGCTGCAGTAAGTAATGTCCCCTATTGAAACTGTATCATGATCCTCCTTGCCATTGTAGTGAGTTGTGCATAAATCTGGAGTTAGGGGAAACTGTATTTGCATCTTGGCCCCTTTTGTCACTGGATGTACATCAGCAGTGTTGCCATGCTGGACCCACAGGCAAACATGGGGAGAAACAGCAATGCCGATCTGGTCTTTATGGTCATTTTTCACATCACAATGTTTAATTCCTATTCACACATCTTGTTTATTGTTGATTTTTTCATTAATTTTGATTTTTAAAAATCATGTAGTAAATGATGCATCTCAGTTACTGAATGAAAACCTTACCCTGCTCAACCTAATCCTAGCCCTCTCTATATTTCTTTCTCCATTTGAAAAGCAAGATGATATCTACCTTGGAGAGCTGTTAGGATTTAATGGAACAGTGGAGCATTCAGGTGCTCACAGGCAGAATAACTGTTACATATTATTATTATTAACTTTTTGTTTAGAATCATTAAAGAAAGAAATAGTGGTATTTTAAAGCCACCTTTAAATATACTTGCTATGAGGTCAAATGCTTGATAAGTAACTTAAGGAACTAACAACAGGTGTCTTCAATATGACTTTTGTTGCTCCTTTAAAAAAAATCTGAATAACAATAAAACACACAGCAATGTCTGGGTACAGTGAGGATACTTTGGCATTCCTCATGATGGTCCTGGTCCCACCAATGCAGAGGCATGGGATACACTTTTAAATGTTTAATTCCTATTCATACTTGCAGTGCCAGTACACACAAGTTCAGAGTACATGATAGATATGTCTGTTACTATTCTCTGTGCTGGGCATGGTTCAAGGTTCTGGGGATGCACTGTCCCTGTCATGACCCTGCCTTGTAGGAACAGTTGATGGGGGACATAGAACCACAAGCTTTCAGAGTGATAGAGTGATGGCCACAGGGGCAAGAACACACAAGGTACTCTGGAACTAAAAGGATGGAATACTTGGTCTAGAGTTGAAAAATAATATTCTTGGACTGGGAGATGGCTAAACTACCTGATGAAAGTGGATCAGATGTTCCAGATGGGAAGAAGGGGGAAAGGTATTTCAGGCTGACAGGAAGCCATGAGCAAAGGCATAGAACCATGAGCCAGAATGAGCCTATGTAACAGTGAGCCTCTCTCAGGGAAACATAAACTGCACTCGATATTTTAAAGAGAACATCTAATCTGCAGAATTGGGCCTAATGGTGTTGGGGAGCTGGGGAGGCAAAAAGAAATACAACAGCTCTTTTGCAGCTGGGGATGCAAAGATTAGAAGAAGTTAGGGAATCAGAAACCAGAGCTGGTAGGCTTGTAGACTAGGACTGGTAGAGCAGTTATTGTTGTCTGCGGGCTAGAAGGGAGCCTCTGGGAGAGGCCACTGCTGGGCTTCTAATTCCTTTGAGTGAGCAATGGGCTATGTTGGGAAGCATGGCAAGAAGCTGTTTCAGTTGGGTAATGTTGACAGGAAAAATAAGTCCTCTTTCCTGCCCTCCATCCTTCCTTAATGGCCCCTGCTGGAGAACCTGATAGGAATCCAATTGACAAGGAAGAAATGCCATTTGTTGAGTCCCAGCCTCAGAACCTCTGAAAAGAATATAGAGGATGTATTTGGAGCTGTGGGACAGTAGGAGCTCTAAGGAATGTGGGATGACTTTGGCATTGTGTATGGATGAGGTGAGAGGCTGGAGCTGGAGCTAGGTGGTGTCCAAGGGAGGAAGCGTTTGCTTCTATCTGGGCCCCTATAACCGGCAACTGAGTGAAAGCAATGCCTCATCTCTCTAGAGACAGAATCCCTACATCCTTTTCTCCTGACAGGTGTTAACAAGGCAGCGTAGGAGGGGTTGGGTTTATTACACTTACAAATAGTTGGAAATGATCACTAGTAATTCATTGAAAATATTTAGCAAATGATGAGATAGGAAGATCTTTCTTCCTTTTGTTTTCTCTTAGCAAAGCACTTCATTGTTTAATGAATAACTAAAGGAAATACTTAGCAGCCTCTAATAATGTAATTCTAATTAAATGTTTTTTAACATAAAAAAGATCCTGAATAATGTGTTTAGTAAGTAATGGTGTTCCTGAGTAATCTTTACACCAAGTGAATGGCTTGATATCATTTATTAGAAACTGGTTAGATAATTTTTTTTCATTTTTTTTTGTGTGTGTGGTTTCCAAGGGCGACCAAAGGAACATCAACCAGAGGAAAAGAGAGATTGACAAATATCTCTGGTTCACATCTTCATCTGCACAATTTTATTTTTATTATTTTCTAAATTTATTTTAACTGATACACAAGAATGTGAAAGTTGTACCTGTTAATAGAGTATCATGTAATACCTGTGTAATGTTGAAATCAGGTTAAACATATTCACCTCTGCAAACATTTATCAATCCTTTTGTCTTCTGAACCTCTTTGTAGAACATTTGCTTTAGGCGTAATTGTGTAACAGAGGACAGGATACAGTAAGCCCTAGAAAAAAGACCTGGTTCCTGCCCACTGGGAATTTGTAATGAAAATTACAAATCTAAGTGCACAAAGAGTATTTGCATCTGCTCATGGCAACACATGAGTTTATTCCGGATAGAACCCAAGGAAATATGAGACAAATGGAGCCTGTTCCAATAAATGCCTTTTCCTCTGGATGATGGCCTGCTCTGTGAGCTGTTGCTTACTTTTGTGTTCTTTTGCTGATGAAAGCAAGAATCCCTCAAATATTGAAAAGTAATAACACAAGTATGATAATGTGTATAAATCAATAATGCATTTTAGAACAATTACTAATGTAAGTCCCAGGTGTCTTTTTTCATAGATGGATTTTTATATTCACTGGAAAATAACAATCACTTTAGTATGTATCACTAATTAAAAACTGTTGAATAATTTCCAACAAATATTAAGTAATTATTGGCAATTCCATGTCAGCACCAGTAAATAATTATCTCACCTTGTATCACATAATTAAAATTACAATGCACCCCCAACAAATATTAAACAGTCATAAACAATTCCAATTGTGCACAAGTAGCAGCAACACGTTCGACTCCATTGTGTTTGTAATTTAAAATGACATTTTTCATTTGAATGCTGATTTATGAAATTTTTTAAAAATCAATTTGCCTTTCTTAATGGGCTAATGCCCTTTGGGGATATACCAGATGTTCTGCTGCCCAAGGTTGGCAGCTGGGCAGAAAAAAATTAGCCAAGCATATTGATGTGAGACCTAAACAAGAAAAGGGTAGTAATAACGGGCGTTGGGGTGTAATAAATTAAAGGAAGATTTGCTGTAAAGTAGTCTTCGTGATCCTCATCTTGTGGTCTGTGGATGTACAGGCTGCAGTGTGTAGGTTCTCCTGGTCCCCCACTCCATCCTTCTTCCTAGTTGCAGCTATTATTGTGGGTACATCAATGGACAAAAACAGGGTGCAATTTCCTTTCTTTCTTTTCCTAGGAAACAATACCTATGGAGGAGAGGAGATGGAGAGCTCTCCAAGTAATTAATTGCACCTACCCTCCCACAGCCTAGCTTTCACTAGATGGTAGTAGGGGTGGCAAGATGAGGGATCCAACTCCTGATTATTTTAGAGCAAATTGCAATTCTTCAGCTTTGACAAGTAGTTATTAAACACTTATTATGTGGTAGGTACTATGGTTGGTGTTTATTTTAAGGTTTCCTATTTTAGAAAAGAGAGACAGTAAACTTTCTTTACGTCAAACAAGTTAAGGCCTATAAATATATATCGATACAATTTTATGTGGTCACTGTGCATCTCAATGAAGATGTGCAATGTGATTGTGGTAGATCATCTCAAACTGTGGATTCTGAGATATTGCTACAGTTCATTTGGAGTATTTGTAACCTTCTTCCCTGTAGATGGATAATAACCATCTGTATAGGCACCTGCCTTGGGTTACTTTGATGTTTTCAGGAAGCAGATGGTAACATCCAGTGAACTTCTAACTGCTTGCTGAATAATATCTCCTCTAAATTATCAAGTTCCATGAGAGCAGAGTCCATGTCTGTACTAATCAAGAATGCTTTCCCAGGAATTGGTCCAGGCTAAATATTTGTTCAATTAATTATTGATTAAAATTCTAAAACAGCACACACACACACACACACACATACATACACACACACAAAAGCAGGAGTAAAATTGTCAAGTGCTCTTTCAGTAAAGGATTTTGTTGTTTAATTTTATTTAATTGTTACTAATTGGTGAGTAAAGAATTTTGTGTCTCATAACAAATAACTTCCACCCTTCATAATTAAGAATACCCCTTTCCAAGACAAGTATGGCAATACACACTGTAACCCATCCCTTCCCAAGACAACCTGGCACATCCTATATGACTCTGAATGGAGAGTGTGTTTCAAACTACGCCATCCAAAGGCACACAGTGAGCCTGAGTGTTGTGTTCTGCCCATGACCTTATCGGGGTTATATGGTATCTTCACCCCGGCATCCAAAAGGAGCCCTGCAGGTGCACAAGTTGTACTACAAAGGATTTTATTTGTATGTTCTATTTCTCAGATAATGTATGGGCAAAACACAGGATAGAATTGTAAAGAAGTCTTGTTTGGAGAAGAGGTGGCAATTTTTGCTACTGAAGGTAGCAAGAAAACCAGTTCTTCCAGTAGAAGTCCAGCCTGATACACCCTGGCTCAGTGGAGACTTGGTGTCTGTTTGTATACCCGAAGTGGGGAGGCAGACTCTGGAGCTTTGAAGCCAGTGCCTGCTTATCAAAGCAGGAGTAGCAAGTAGACTGTCACCCCCAAGGGGTCTTCCTTCTCTTGGTGGACACAGGAAAAACAAGTGAGAAGGGAAGAGGAAAGAAAGAGATCAGTAAGTCTGAGTGTGGTTCAAATGCTGGGTTGACAAAGTAGGTTCTGATACTCTAAATGCAGTATTTGATCCTCATTGAAGGCTACTTCTGAAAGCGTTGATTAAATAGGCAAATGTTTGAAGGTACAAGGGGATGGGGGAAAACACAGAAATGCTTCCAAATTATAGTTGGAGTGTGTTTTGTTCCATATCCTGGCTGCTTATAAGATTCAATGAAAACAATACTATCTTCATTTAATGTATTGCTTTTGTCAAAAGTAGATTCATGTGGGTGTGACCTGGATTCTCAAACATCTCTGCTTTGGCAGCAGGGGGATGGGGGGAGCATAGTAGTTCGGTTAAAACCAAGTGACATATTCAAGATGGTAATTAGGTGAATTCTACATGTGTTAATTCCCCAAACCATACAGAATACAATATTATGTGAAATGACAAACATGTAGAACCCCTCTTTTCCTTAAAGTGATTTTTTTGGTTGTTGTTTCTTCTAGAGATTCTGGATTGGCACTTACCAATCTATTTTCCTCTTTAACACAAGCTGATTTGATGATTGCTTTACGTAGCAATTTGAGTAATGTATTATTTTCATCCTCTCTCGATCTTTATTACTGACTCTGTCCTTCAAGCTTATATAATTCTATCAAGGACTGGAACCTTTCTAAAATGATTAGCCTGAAGTGTTCTCTTCCCAACTTGAGTTCTTCCTGCCTTAGTGTCAACTATGGCAGCAATCCAGTAAGATGAAGTCAATTTGTACTTTTGTGTCAGGATGATTTTCATTTGCATCCCTGTCCACCTCTTACCACTTACAGGATGTTGTCCATTTCTTTTTTTAAACATTTATGGAGCTCATTACCTTGATTTGAAAATAGGAAAACAGTAGTAGCCACCTGCAAAGTTATTGCAAGATTCAGTGAGATGGTGTACATAAAACATCTGGTATGGTTCTTGGCACATTCTAGATCCTCAATAAATCTCATTTCTCTACATACGTGGCACCAGGCCAGGCCGAATGGGCAATGCTGGAGAAATTAGAGTGTTCCTTTAAGCACCTACACTTAAAAAGCAAACAGATTTGCCAATAAAAAGTGTTTATGACTTTTGGATTCTTAGTCTAGGGTTTAAGGAAATAATTACAACCCTCATTGCCTCATCTGGTAAGGCTGACCTAAAGACGCAAAGTTTCACATTTTGCTAAAGACAAAAACCAAACAGACTGAAAGGTCTTACTGTCATTTAACATATCATTCTGTGTTTGTGACAAGAGAATGCACCTTAAAGCTGTGAGCTTCAACTTTTATCCCTTCCTGGTCCCTAGGCTCTCCGTGGGAATTCTGAAACATAGAACCACAGGTGTACCAAAGGAAGCTACATATTTTTCCTTCCCCCTGCGAAAGATTCACATGGACGAAAGAAATTGGATGGGTACATTTTGCTTTGTTTAAATAACACTTGGTTTTGCTGCTTTTAATCATCGGTTCCCCTGAGCATGGCATGCTTTCTGCAGCACACACTGGCTGCATACCTAACAGATATTTTGAATACAACAGCTTGACTCCCCTGCTGCTTGGATGATAGCAATTGGCTAGGTGTTCAATCCTCTTCCTTCTCCCCCCTCCATGGTTGCAAGGAGATTTCAAGTGCAATTTGGCCTTGCACATCAAACAGCAATTTTCCTGTAGAAATCACAACCTCCAAAAATTCTACCCTAATCAAATCTATCAAGCCCAATTTAGGGGTGAGCTTGTGTCTGTTTATCAAGGAAATGGAGTTGAAATTGCCCCCTTTAATGGAATCACAGCTGCCCACCATAATCTTTCACATGGATGTTTGAATTAATGGCAGGACTTGGCCCATGCTCTCCAACCTTGGAATTTGATTCTGGTTATAGTAAATTGCTATAATTTCTGTTCCGGGATTCTCAGGGATGCTGGTCCTTGTGGGAAGGGGTTAGAATTAATGTGTCAGAGAAATTAAAGAATTCAGAAGTTGTTGGGAGAAGATTAGCACTTTTGCACAACACTCAATGAGTCACCTCTGCATTACATAAAACCCACTGTGACCCACATGAACTATTTTTACCAAGTCATGGAGAAAAGCAGAAAAAAATGGCTTTTTCGGAAGTTCAGATTTTAAATCATAACAGAGAAGATATAGGTGGAATGTATTTGTCCTTCTGGAGTATAGGATCTCTCATGTGGATCAACTGAATATTTGAAATTGTACTGGATAGGCAGATATCTCAGCTGAGATATCCAGATCCTCCCTGAGCCAAGGAACAACCTTGTGCCCATCCTTTCTTCTTGTTCACTCTTGTGACCTTCAGAACCTTTGATTTTGCTCGTGAAAGCCAGTATCTCCATAGAGATGCTGTTCCTTCCACTCAGACAATGGAACTAGAGCCTATGGCAGTTTCCCCAGAGATCAGTCATTTCATTTTTAAAACATCCTTACTGAGGGGCATTTCCTCCCTCTTTCAAGTGTGTTGGCCTCCTGTGTTTCTATTAAGCCATTCTGACCACTTTTTTTCTTGCAACATTTTTATGTTTTTTTTTTTCCTATTTTGTTCTCATACTAAGGAAGAAAGGTGAACTATTTATAATGCAATACCATAAATAAGAAAACCAGAGTTAAATGACATATCCAATTATAGGTGGCAGTAGAACAAGGCCACCTTTTTAGAAACCTGATGCTCTCTCCATAACACTTGGTAAAAAAATAGTTCACAGGGCTCACAGCGGGTTTGATGTGATGTAGAGGTGACACACTGGGCGTAGTGCATAACACTTTCTAACATCTTGTAATTTCCCCTGCTCCTCTTTGTCTGAGTGTGAGCTGGTATATCCTCCCTGATGTAAGGTCAAGAAGCCCAGCCCTGTGCTGACCCAAACAGACCTCCTGAGATGCCTCTGCCCCAATCCAGGCAGTTCCTTCTCATCTTTACCTCTCATTCAGAAATAATTCCAGCATTACAATATGTACGGAAGAGAGATCTATCCTTTTTTCGTGAAATGCACCTGAGGTATTTCATCTTCCAACTGAAGATTAAAAGACTCCTGAATTAGAGAATCATAGAAATTTAATAAATGTGAGGAGAAAGCCTATTCATTTTCTCAAGAGTGGCTAATGCCTCTCAGAAAATTATCATATTTAGAATTAATTCAGCCTTTCTCTTGCATCTCTTTCTCGTACCTTTTCCTTCCTCTTGGCCCTGCCTCATTTCATTTTACTCTGGACTATTTGCACCAAAAAAAAAAAAAAAAAAGAAAAGAAAGCATTTCAACTACTTGGAGTTTTATCTACTGTCATTTATTGTCCCTGAGAATGCATAATCCCCTGATATCACTTCTATCTGCGTACCCACCAAACTCAGAGATGCCTTCAATAGAAGGCTGCACACTGCTGGTTCCCATGGGCATCGCCCTCTGTGGGACCCTGAAGGCATTGCAGGGACTGGAGTGCTGGCAGGAAGAGAGATTGCTGGGAAAGTGATGGCGCAGGTGCCTGAAGATGAGCTGCTGAGTCCATGGCATCCTCAGCTCTGCTCTTGATCTATTGATCTGTGGTTGGTATATGTTGAGAGTTCAGATAGCTGGGTAATTTCCTGTGCCCAGAGCATGCTGGGCTAACCTTCCTTCCTGCACTTTGTATGGCTAACTAAAAGCCTGCTAGATTAGGGAAGAGAGGAAAAAAAAAAAAAAAGCACAGTGTTATTTTCCCCCACTTTATAAAATTGCTCATCAGATTATTGATTGAGCTTTATCTATTATGTAGTGCAGTGGCCTTGGCTGCTGTTGAGAATTGCAAAAGAATGACTCTTGCTTGGGAGAGAGTCTGATATATTAAGTACATGATCGTGAACATTTGGGCAGAAGTAGACCCAGCTTTGCATTGTTCAGAGTTGGCAAGGACCGTGGACAATGCGAATATTCCAACATATCATTTACCTAGCATTCTCAGTTTCCAAAACCAGAGATGTTAAGCAGCAAATAAGGCAAATTTAAATAAGATTTTTGTCCCCCCACCCCATGCCTGGAGGATGGGCATCATTTTCTCTGACAAACTTGTGAGAGAACGTTCTGCACTTCGTGTTTACTGATGTCTCTATGCTTCTATGGATTCTGCCACCTGTTTTCTGCCTTTAACACTTTTTCCAACTCCTCTCTTGAAGTTTATCACTGACTTATTAATTAACAGACAAATTGGCTGAATCTCAATCCAACCTACTCCTTCTGTATCTCTTCTCTCCCAGCCATCTATTACTCTGCTCTGTGAAAATCCACCTTCCTAATCTTCAAGATGTTCCCCTCCTCCCTTTTTCTACCACTTTGACTTCTTGTCTTCTGCCCCTTGGTCAGTTCCCATGTCCTGCAGTATTTCCCAAGTGAAGGTATCCTCTGGAGTTTTGTGCCTGGCCCTTTTATTTTTATATATTCAATTCCTTGATGTTCTCATCACCTCCCACTGTCCAATTATCACCTCAGTGGGAATGATGCCTAAATCCATTTCCAGCCCTGACTTCTATCCTGAAATCTAATCCTACATCTATAATCGCCTGCAGAATATTACCACTTCTGTCTCCTTTGCCCTACATGAAACCTGTCTTTTAGGTCTGTTGATCTGTTGATGTTAGCTTGATAATTTCCCACTGCTCCTGTTCATCTCTACCTTCACTGTCTTTTAGCATTTCATTACTTCTTGGTTGAGCCATCAGAACAACCAATTAATTCATCACCCCTGCCTCTGTGTCTTGCTCTTTATTACTCTGCTAGATATATTTCCCAGAGTACAGCTCTGACCCTGATACCCCTTAATCAGCAAACATTAACGATGCCTCCTTTGCTAGGAAAGTTAAGTCCAAATTACTTTTTCAGGCATGGGTGAGTGGGGTCAGGTCAAACTCTTAAGCTTGGCACTGAATACCTTGTGTGCTTGCTCTGGACTGTCTCAGGCCTCACCTTCTTCCTCCTTGCACATGCCAAGCATCTGTTCCACACCAGTTACCAAAGGTTTCCAGGACATGCCACTCTCAGTGATGCCTCTGTGCTTGAATGTGATGCTCCTTCTGCCTGGATTATAATTTCCTCTGTCATCATACTCTACTTCACTCCATCTTCTTGCTGACTTGACAAGTCTTCATCTTTCAAAACTCAGTGCAAAGGCCCAGCATGGTGGTACACACCTGTAATCCCAGCAACTCGGGAAGCTGAGGCAGGGGGATCACAAGTTCAAAGCCAGCCTCAGCAAAAACAAGGCACTAAGCAACTCAGTGAGACCCTGTCTCTAAATAAAATACAAATAGAGCTGGGGGTGTGGCTTAGTGCCCCAGAGTTTAATCCCTGGTTAAAAAAAAAAAAAAAAAAAAAAAAAAAAACCACCTCAGTGCAAGGATCATATCCTCTGCAAAGTCTTCCCTAACCTCATCTGACAGCAATAACCATTTCTTTCTCTTTAGTCCCATGCTAATGTTTGAATGTGTCTCCCCAATTTCATGTATTTACATCTAATCTCCATTATGGCAGTGCTGGAAGGTGGGGTCTTTTGGGAAGGCATTGAGTATGAAGACTCTATCCTCATGAAGGCATTAGTCTATTGTCAAATAGCTGGGGGGAAGTTGCTGAGTTCCATTATTGTGCTTTCTCCTCCTTGCATCATGTAAGGACTCAGCACTGCTCCCGTCCAGAGGATGTAGCAACCAGGCACCACCTGGAAAGTGGAGTCTGGACTCTCATTAGACACCAAATCTGGTGGAAACTTGATCTCAAAACTCCCAGCCTCCACAGCTATGAGGAGTAAATTTCTGTTCTATATTACTTAGTCTTGGATATTTTGTTATAGCAACATAATGGGTTAAAGCATCTATATCATAATATCTGCTTTAATAAAGCAGAGATACCATGGCCACCTAATTCGTCTTTGCAGCCCAGCATCTAACATGGAATAAACATGACATTATTGACAACCCTTACCTTCCAGCCAATCTGGAGTGCTTGTTATTGCATAGGAACACGCAGAGGTCCCTTGACATATGTGGGGGATTGGTTCCATATTCCCCCATAGTTCCCATACTCTGAAGATGTCCAAGTCCTTTACAAAAGATGTTATAGTGCTTACATAAAATGAATACATATCCCTACATATACTTTAAAACCTAACTAAGTGTAAATGTTAACTAAATAGTGTTACACTGTATTGTTTAGGTAATAACAACAAGGAAAAAGTCTATATATTTTCAATACAGATGCAATTTAACATATTTTTTGATCTGCTATTAGTTGAATATGTGGATAGAGAGGAAGGACTGTACTATGATTTCCTCTCTCTTAGCTTTTATTCTGGTCTTTCCTTCACATTAGAATTCTTCCTTTGTTATCAATTCACCAAAATTCGACTCATCTTTAACAAAGTTCAGTATAAATATCTTCTCTTTCAAGATGACTTCTTCTATTTCTTTTTAACAAATATGTGTGTGTGTATGTGCCCCCAACACAGAAAAAGCATGACTTATAGTTATCAGACCTATATTAGGCTTTGGACTAAGATAAATAGACCTTTAGTCCTCATTCTTAAGTAGTTTATGCTACTCTAATTCTATAATTCACCATAGAAGGACAATAATACTTACAAAAGATTGTATGATAGCACCTGGCACATGACAATTGATCAATAAATGTTAATTCATGTTCTTCCTCCTTTAAGACTTTTAGCACATCTTATAACTTTTAGCACATTTATGCAGTTTTCATATTGTCAAAGTAGAACAAAATCCCAATGGCCGAACAATATCTTATTCACTTTTCACTTCTTACAGTGACTATCAGAGACCCTCATATAATTTTGTTGCTGATAATAGTAGTTGAATTTAATGGAGCAAACTGATTTAGTAAGCTTTATGCTTTAAAGAAGAAAACAGTTTTATTATTTGCACAAAATTAAATGTGATGTTTGTGGTCATGCCTATAAAATGTCAGACAACACACATTTGGCGAGGAAAGTAACCTACATGATAACATATTTTCTGTGGGAAAATTAGATTAGACATCCATCGTTTCAATTTGTGTTTTCAGCAGAAATGTTGATCATTCTGTTATATCTTCATACAAGCCTAAAAAAATGAAACAGCATGGATTTGACAACATTCTTTTAAAAGGTGGTCAATGAGGCAAATTAGATGGCCTGGTCAATTCCATGCTGTGACTGAGGTTTTCTATAAATCTACGTGCAAATTCTTTGAACAATGTTGTTTTCAATTACAGGACAAACTGTAAATAATTGTTTATGTGTATTCAACTAGTATGACTCAAAACTTTTAAAAATAGCTAGTTATGATCAAATTTAAAGCTCTGCAAACTATAGTTTTGCTCTTTTGGAAGATAACTTGAGGTTAATAATAATTGCATTGGTGAGCTCACAATCTGACATGAGGATTTCATGTGAGCTTCTCACTTCCATTTTGGTTGTTTCTACATCCCTGAAGCCTAGAAGAGTGTTTTGGATGGGAAAATGCTCAACTAATACTTACTGAATACATAAAAACATATGGGGAAAGATTGTTGAGGATTTTTAAGTGTAACATGATGGAATTCATTATCTGGTGTCACCGTCTCATTCTGAATTAGGCAATGAGATTCAGAGGAGTCAAGGAATTTGCCCAACATCACACAGCAAGTTAGTAGCACAGTAAAGAGCATATCTAAGATTTCATGTTTCCCTATCTAATGGTCTTTACAGATGTCACATCATGTCAGCCATTTCATAGATGCAATGCACTTTCTGAAATTATGAAGAACCAATTAAATTCAATTAATGTCTATGAAGCTCTTGTTACATTATAGTCATAATGACACTATAAGGACTGTAATCAGGCAGTCTCTGCTCTTAAGTTCCCAAACTCAAATGGAAGAAGAAAAACATCTAAAGCACTACCAAAGACTTATTAGGAAATGCATACAGTTAAGGGATCTAAAGCACGTGCTGGAGGCACTAACAAATGATTAGAGGACAGGCAGGGCTGAAGGCTGTGGAGTGGCTTCCATGGAAAAGTGACACTGGACTGATCTCTTTAAGAAACACAAAACATCCCTAATTAGGAAGAGGAGGGAAAAGTCTGGGGATAGTTCTCACAAAGGAGAACAGCAGTGTCTTTCCAAGGTGGCAGCTTGCTGTAGTCATGGTACAAAAGAGGGAATGAAGAGTGCAAATGGACATTCGTCTTGATCATTCAGGACAAACTGGAACTTTATCCAACAGGTGACATAGAGCCTTTCAAGGTGTTCATTTCGGAAAATCATTTTTGTTCCAGTAGAACTGGGACTGAGAGATTGGAAGCAACAGGAACGGTTACAAGGCTACTTCAACATCAGTACGTTCTCTCCCAATAGTAACATGATGCTAACAGAATAACAACAGTAACAGCAACAACAACGATAACAAAATAGGAGGCACATTATGAAGAATTGCAGCTTGGGTTCTGGATTCAGAATGGTGTCCCTTTGTATCTTTATGTTACTGGATTCTCTCTGCCCTGTGGGGTTACAATGCCCACTCAGAATATTGCAGTTCTCAGGTGCCAAGGGGAGTCTGGTTCATGAAAACCTCTCAGAGAATATCCATGGTAGCCATTGGTTCAGTGATGTTAATGTGGCATGTGGGTCTCCTGAGGGCAGGTAATTTGTTGACTTGCCTTTGCATCCTGGGGCCTAGAAATATGTCTGGCATATATTAGGCATTCAATAAATACTTGCTTTTGCTTTTATAATTATTGTCAATGCCCTGTTCCTTCTCCCCTTAGGCGTTTCAGGTGATTACATGCATATGGCTTCCAACTGGAGTCTTCAGATTATATTCATTGATGTGAGGAAGATTATTAAGAATATCACGATTTTTTCTAAAACTGTCATTTTCACAAGTATTCAGCAGAGGGCTCAGGAAACAGAAATTTTAAGCTGAAGATGAACACTTTGGAGTCATCATTTTTTAAACTTGATTTAGAAGATCAGTGAGCTGAGGTTCTGCTGTAATAATTCTCAAGTCTAGGGCTGTTTGGGGGGCTGAATTGACTCCCTGGGTCATGAGATTCCCATGATCTTTCTAGGATGCACTTTACTGATCTTTAAAGTGGGATTTATAAACCAACCTCATAAACTATTCTATGTTCACAAGCAAAAACATTTTGATGTCTTAAAGGTAGTGAAGGTAATAGTGGAGAGGGTTTCTAAAGTATGCACAGATTTCTAGTGATAACCAGGAATTGACAGACCAGTTAAAAAGTCTTCAGGGAATGGTGTCCTGTTTGCACTTCGGTTGTTAAGTACACCCATTGGTTTGATTAGAATTCAAATATCATTAGTGATAAATATTCTTCCAGGCCTCCTCAGTAAAGCACCTACTATGGACCACACATTGTGCTAAACATGAAGCAAATAAGTGTAAGACACAGTACTTGTGAACATTATGTACTAAAAGTCACATAAGTAATAAATACATAAGTCCTTATATGTTGAGTAAGTGAGAGAATGTGTAAAAAATTCATCACGTGTGCTCTCATTGTAGCCTTAAAAACGTAAAAAGGTCTGGAAATATATTTTTGAAATATATTTTATTTGTAACTGACATTTAATAATTGCAATTCTTTCTTGGGTACAGTGTGACATTTCAATACACATATACAGCATATAAGATGAGGGTAACTGGCATATCTATTGCTTTGGACACTTAGCTTTTCTTTGTGTTGGGAACATTGCAAAATTCTCTTCACTGCCTGTTTTGAAATATCCAATTATTTGTCAGCTGTAGCTATCCTACTGTGCTATAGAACATTAGAAGTTATTCTTCCTATTCAACTGCACTCCTGTATTCAATAATTTTTAATTAAAAATAATGACTATAACAAAACATGTAAGTTCAAAACAAAAAAAAAGAAAGAAAGAAATGCTCTGATCTAGATTATACGTGGTATGAAATGAAGAAGAATGGGTCCTGTTCAGTAGAGTACATGTTGCCAGGGCAGGGGTCACAGAACAGAGGCCATGAATTAGTTATCCAAGGGTGAAGTGGATCACAGAGGTCAGAGGAGGCAGGAGTATTCCCACCTGTGGAAAACAGCATGTGCTAAACTTTTACAAAGTCACCGCTGTGAAGCAGCCCTCATAGGAGGGAGTTATTAAGAATTAGGGTGGAAATGGATGTGGGATCAGGTACTGGAGGCAAGCACCTGTATGTCCATTAGCTTAACAAGAAGTGGTGGGACAAAAAATGCCTTCTCAATGAGGTCAGACGGATTTAGGTAAAATCCAAGCCTTTTTGATCCTCTGGAGTCTCAAGTTTTCCATCATTTATAATATAATGTATCTACTTAGCAGTATTAGTACAAATAGAGATATCTCCTCTTTTTATGTACTAGAAAATGAAGTAAATAGTATATACATATGTGACTTGTGGCTATATCAGCATTAACATACACACATGAAATTCTATATGTTCAATCTTCTCTCAATATCCATGGGGGTTGGTTCCAGAAACCTCATGATACCAAAATCTGTCAGCACATGAGTCCCTGATGTGAAATGTCATAGGATTTGCTTATAACTATGCACATCCTCCTGTGTACTTTAAATCATCTCTAGATTACTAATAAAATCTAGTACTGTGTAAATGTTATGTAAATAGTTACAGAACTATATTATTTAGGGAATAGTGAAAAGAAAAATATAATTCTGCACATGTACATGTTCTGTATAGACACAATGTTTTCATAACATATTCTTTTTTTTTTTTTAAACTTGTGCTTGGTTGAACTCATGGATACAGAACCTGTGGATGCAGGGCGCAGACTGTGTAAGTTGTGTGCAGAGATGCTCATTGGTTGATTGTTTTAGTAATGGACCCTACATGGTTAACTTCTTTAGTTCCTTTCTCATATTTCTCTGAGTATTTGAAAGAAGAGTAAGCTCATCTAGATTGTCCTGTAACAAGGGCAACGATTGGCTAGCAAACGAATGTCCCTCTATCTACTCTCAGCTTTCCTGGAACATCTTGAGTAACTGATGAGCACTGCCTGCTTCTGATTGACCTCCACCCTCCCTTGACTCAGGGAATTTGCTGCCCTTAGTCCACAGCTGCACCTTGTGTGGTAACCAGTTACTTCTATGATCACGTGGGCCACCTGTGTAGGACCAGGGTCCATGAAGTGGAGAGGTAACAACAGGGGCAGTGTCAGAGTTGTGTCCAGCACTTCAAATTGTGTTTAAACCCTGGTTTCAAAATTTCCTAGACATGTTCCTCCCTTCTCCCCTGTCAGCTTCTATCTCAGTTTGGTTGCTGTGAAATCTCCTTTCTCCTTTTTTGGAGAACTCTTCTTGATTTTGATCTGAGGCAGCTGTCGCCTAGTGACAAACAGCAATTCCTGTTAACGGCACCATTATAAATCCTCAGCTTTCCCCTTCATTCTTGTCAAAGACGTGGGCCAGTGTGCCAAGTGAGACAGTAGTGTCTCTGACTGTGTCCCAAGGCAGGTGAGCTATTGGGCTCCCGTGGCTGTCCTTCGCAATCCCATGAGATTTGTCTCCCTACTCCTGCCTTCACGTCGATGTGTTTTGATAGAAGGTTAATGCATACGTGAATACACAACTTTTTGATTGATTGTCATTGTGAGCTCATCACTCTTTCCTTTAAATTAAAACTCCCTCCAGATGGGAATCTGTGACACAGATTTATTGATCTGCAATAAAACCTCACTCATAATCTCTACAGCTGCCCATTCATCTTCTCTAGA
This sequence comes from Urocitellus parryii, assembly GCF_045843805.1. Taxonomy (NCBI): domain Eukaryota; kingdom Metazoa; phylum Chordata; class Mammalia; order Rodentia; family Sciuridae; genus Urocitellus; species Urocitellus parryii. The sequence continues at coordinate 118,796,039 of NC_135534.1, forward strand.
AAGAGGGTTCATTACTCTGGATGTCCCAAGAATGAAAGCAAGAAGCTAACTTTCTCCTTTTGTTCCCTTCCTGCCCCTCCTCTGCTTTCTGCTTCTCTCCTCCCTCCCTTTCTCTACCCACTCCCTCCTTTGCCTTCATGATCTCAGCTGCATCCCCTACACAGAATGATACCCTTTCCCCATCTCTGCCATCTTCCCTTATATTTCTCTTTACTCTCTGCAACCCACCCTAAAGATGCCCTGGCATTTCTCGGGTATCTGACACTGAATCTGATTTGTGGCTGTATCCAGTAGCACATTCCTCCCTCTGTTACTTCCAGATGGGTTTGTTAGGTCTGCTCTGGACAGACCACTATGGACTCTGGTAGATGAATGAGATCATTAGGAAAAGACAACCTGGGTAGCCAGACAGACAGAATCCAGGACAAGCAGCAGGTGGGCAGGTACTCCTCCTGTGTTTGAATGGGATAACTGTGGATAAAGAATGCTTACCACTCTGTGTTTTGTTGGGTCCAAAGAGCCTTCTGATTTATTGCCTAGGAGATATTCTGGAGTGCACACATGATCGAGGCTGCTTCCACTGGTCAGCAGATGGCTTGGTCTTTGTGCCAGCAAACAAGAGAAGTAACTGCTCTCTCAGACTCAACAGAAGGAAGGACAAAAGGACTTTTGGAGTGATCAGATGGATTGCCTAGTCAGTTCAGTGGAGTATCTCTTCATGTTGCTGAGATTCTCTTGAATTTCTCTGCTCGAAAAAACAAAAACAGAACACTAGTATTTTCCATTCTGGTGGATTTAAAGGCATTGTTATGATGCATTGGTGTGTTGTGATCAGCTGTGTGGTGTGATGCAAGTTCCCAGCATGTCACAGCTAATGTGTTCCTTCTAACAATAACATGCTGAAATTTACAAATGAAATGTTTAAAAATTTGATTAGATCCATGTCAAGGTGATGTTTGTAATAATATCAGTTTAGCTCACATGAATTTTGATATGCTTTCCTGAGTAGGACTGGGAGGTAATTAGTACTAACCTGCCAGGAATCACCTGTTATATATAAGAGTCTGGTGGGTATGTGGTAGTCTCCATCACTGGGTATGGGGAATCACTCTCCTAGTCTGCCTCTAACTGGCAGGAGGACTGTTCTGAAAAAATTCTAAATTCTCCTCTCTTGTGTCCTCATGGCACAATGAAAGATGCAGTTTCTCATCCTCATTCTAAAATAACAAAGAGAAAATTCACAGCCAAGCAGTAATTGCCAAAGTCAGGATTAAACCCAAGTGTACAATCACCACTTGAATATGCTCTTCCACTTACCGCTACCTCCTCCAATGGGCAGGCATGAGATGCTCAGGGCAGAGGCTAGGAATGGGTGGAGGAAGAGTGAGTCAGAAACTAAGCAGCATTTATCACCATAATCAGGAAGCTACCCCAAGCAGGTTTAATCACCCCGTGCAGGGAGGGATGCAGAGCAAGTTTATGGTTTACAGTGAGCAGGCTGACACAGCTGATTGATGTCAAATATGTCATGATGTATATTGTAAAGCAGGGAGATTTAATGGTGTAACTCTATGGCAGGCTTAGAAGTGAGTTGCTGCAGAGTAAGGAGTGATGGATGGGCTCATTTACATGTAAAATTGCCAATGGCATTGACAGCACTGGTATGTGAGAGGAAGATAAGAGGCACATAGCAAGATTCACTCTTGTCCTAGTATTGGAATATTAAAATACAGCTGTGCCAGCATCTGGAATTTGCAATGGCCTTTAAAGATATAATTATTTTTCACCTTTTAGCCCTGAGATAATCTACATCTTGTATAAGGTTTTTTAAAAAGTCACAACACCATCTCTGGATCAAGTGTTTACAGTAGATGATGCTGGTAGGAAATTCAGTTGAATGGAGGTTGTCAGCAAACCACGACGCTCCACGGTTTTAAATCTGTTCCCAGCCTAACAGCCTCATGGTGCATGTATAGTAATTCCGTGAAACACTGGAACACTGACTTTAAAACCCCATTTAGCTCCTACTTTTGCCTAAACTCTTGCCTTTCTCTGCTCTCTCTGCCTCTCTCTCTCTCCCTGCTCCACCCTTCCCTCTGTCTTAGTCTCTCTGTTTACCCTTTTATTTCTTTATTTTCTCTTCTAGTAAGGCTGTGATTATCATGTATGGGTTAATATTGACGACATGTGAGAGTACGGAGAACGGATGTATCATTTCAACAACTAATGATGCTTGGACCAATTCCGTTTCAACATTCAGGTTTGAGGAATTGCTCTTGGATATAAATCATTTGGCTAAAGAGCACTTCATATTTGTCAACCAAAATTAGAAAAGAACTATTTAAACTCTAACAATTAAAAACTCTATAGCATTAGAGTCTAACTGCCTACATTTCCTGCCCCTCTTCAGTCATCCATTCTTGCTTTCTCCCCTTCCTCCTCTACAACATACACCAGGCCTTGTGAAAGATACTTGGGACACAGTAGTAAATAAGACCCTAGGTTAGAGCACAGGACACAGAAGGAAAGAACTGAAAGCCAGTGCTGGAGGATGTTAGAAGTGCCTGAGAGATACCATGAGGATGCCCAGGAATATTCTCAGGGGACAAAGGGAGTCAGGGGGTGACACTCAGATAAATAGTGGGACTTCTCAGAGGAAATTTTCTCTGAACCAAGATTAAAGGGGAGGAAGGCAAAGCTGGGAGAAAAAGATACACCAGAGAAACCTGGTGCACATGTCCATAGCACAATACTCTAGCAAATTTGAGAATCTGCAACTACTATGAAGCAAGAGAGCAGGAGCATATGAGAGGGATCATCAAAAGATGAGATAAAGTATCATCAACATCCTTAAGAGGGCTGGGGATGTGGCTCAAGCCGTAGCGCGCTCACCTGGCATGCGTATGGCCCCAGGTTCGATCCTTAGCACCATATACAAATAAAGATGTTGTGTCCACCGAAAACTGAAAAATAAATATTGAAATTCTTTCTCTCTCTCTCTCTCTCTCTCTCTCTCTTAAAAAAAAAAAACATCCTTAAGAGCCTTGCTATATGCCTGTAAAAAGTGTGGACTATTACACAGTAAAAGATTGTTTGATACATAGGATAATGTCCTATATTTGTCCTATTTATGTATTTGCCTTTAATAGGTTGGGCCTTATTTCACCACAGACTTGTCAACTGTGTGATAAGAAAGATGTGTCAGCAATAAGAAAAATGATCATAAAATCTACTAAGACTTTGTGGGTGTTCATTGTTTGTAATTAAGCAAAAAAGTATTAAGAACTGAGGATTTACCAAACATAGTCATCAATTAATGTTCTTTAGGGACTTCTCCAGTAACTGGATGATTGTTATCATGACACCAAGTTATTTTAAGTGAACTGTACCCATACTTTATGATTCCATCACTGTTTTATTTCTTCAAACTAAATTTATTGAGAAATTACTAAGTTCAAGGCACTTTGCTAGATGCTAAGAAGACAAGGAGGAAGCATATAAGATTCTTTCTCATAAACTAATGAGGAAGATACATATATGGAATGATTGTTAATACATCATGAACTACATTATTATAATGGATGAACTGGGGCTTTGAGGAATACAAGAATTTATGGCCTCTGCCTGGGGAGTCTGGGATGCTCAAAGGAAGAGATAATTGAGCTTTATCTTAAAGAATGGTTGGGAGTTTTCCATGGGCAGATTTTGTAGATGAGGAAGCTAGGGAGTTTTGATGTAGATAGCTCATCCACATAGAGTTTCCCCAACAAAATGAAAATGATGTTATAATTATTAGACTCATTCAGCTCTATAAATAATCTTTTTTCTAGGAACTTGGTTGGAACATTACTTCTATGATGCTACTTGCAGTATAAAATGGTTATTAAGAATCTCAGTGATCTGGGTTCTAATTTCACCTTTGCCACTGAAGAGTTGTTAGGTCTTGAATGAGTCACTTCAACCCTTTGTCTTTCGTCTCCTCATTGTGTACTACATCAGTGCCTACCTCATAGAATTCACAGTGCAGGACAGGAGACAAAGGACTGAGCTCAGTGTTAGGTCCACAGGAAGAGCTAAATAAATGTTAACCATGTATGATTAATATTATTACTATCTGTCATTTAACAACTAATGAAGCATTGAATGAACTGCAACCCACTGATGTTGTAGAGCTAATATACGTCCTAGAGACCTAATAGGACATTCTTCTCATCTCTCTTCAGAAAGAATACAGTCCCAATTGTAATAAATCACCGATGCAAAAGTGGGTTCACATGGTCCCTATTCTCTGCAGCCACTTGAGTTTTACTCCAATTATTTCACTATTCTCCCTGGTGTTTCCCCTTTTTGGCTACTCAGCTGAAAACTTCATGAATGTGCAGTTTACTTCCTCTTCCAGATCATTAACAAAGCTGCTATGAAAGCTGGCACCTGGCTCTCCTCCTCCGACTTCCCTCTAGGTGTGTCCCCCAGCTGCTTCTCTGCTGAGGCAGAATGTGAGCCCACACAAACAGATTCTTATCACACATAAGCTTGGTCATTGTAGAAACAAAGGGTATGGAACCCTTTCATGCAGTTTCAGAAGGTAACGCATATTCCACTCAACTCTGCTCTCTGCTTTCACTTATATATCTCCATGGTCTAGCTGTAAAAGTACTCCTACAACTTGTCTCTGTTTCTAATCAATCCAGAGACAATCAAACAAGCAAACAAATAAACAATCATCTAAAAAAAGGGACGGGGGAGGCAATCCCTTTTCCAACCACTTCAAGTTCTTGCTACTTATTTCTGTATTTTGTCTCCCTTCCCTGCATGCCAAGATCTACCCCACCCATCACCTCTCCAGAATGCCCTTCATTCTGCATTGCTGCACCTGTTACAGTGCCCCGTCTAGATACCTGACCTTTAATTTGGATGCCCTTCGTTTCCTTAGCATCATATAATCACAAAATAAACCCTCACAATCAACCTTCCTAATTCTCTCTCCAAAACAACCACCTCTCCTCAGCCCCACTGCCACCTTCTCATAACAAAAGACTGCAGCCATGGATTTTGGTCTTCTTTATTCATCTTTGTTCTCTTCCAATCTTTTCCTATGCAACAATCAGATCTTTCAAGATGCAAATGGGATCATGTTGCCAAATAACAATACTTGCATATAAAAATATACAGGCTTGAAATTGGCTTAGAAAGAACTTTTTGAACCTCATGACCCTTTGATCTTCAATACCCTCTTTGATACTTACCCTTACTGCCCTGCCCCTCCCTCTCACACCCTGCCTTTGTGGTGACACTAACTTCAATTTATCTGTCAGAGTAGTGCTTAAATATGACTTCCTCCTGGGCATTGCCTTTTCTGTTCACAAAAATCATCTAGCATAGCCCTGAACCCCAGTAGGTGCCTCATACGTATTAGGATTCTTGAAGAATCCTTTCGAGAGGGAAAATTAAGTCAATAAAACGAAAATTATCCTGGGAGTGGAAATTAGATCCCCTCTCTGCACAGTGGATGATTTGGGAACCCCCCTTGCCTGCCCCCCTGCCACCAGCTTCTCTCCCCAGTCTGTCCCTTCATCAGGATCCAGTCTTTCATTTCTCTCAAGTTGACAGTCAGCAGAAGAACCTAAATTGGTATATTTTCTGCAGGCAGGTTGAGTAAGCACTGACTGAGCTGACCCTGATAGAAACGCTTAAGAAGCTTTGCAAGAGGATTAAGGAGCTGCCTTTAATCTTGCTTCCTTCTGGGTGGCAGTGGTGGAAGCAGATTCCAGCATGTGGGCAGGGCTAGACTGCAGCATCTCAGCCTCGGTTCATCTTTAGAGCTGGCGAAGCCTGGAGTTGGGACTGGGGAGAGTGATCTGGCCAAATGGACAGTTGTTTCCACTTTAACATTTTAATTACTCGCCCAAATTACCTTCTTTTTTCTCCTATTTCTTTTTTTTTTAACTCAAAAAGCTCTTGTGTTTCTAAATATGAGGATCTTTCATCAGTCACTGGAAAGTTTTGTTTTTGTGAATTATGTGACAACTGAGGCGGCTAAAATCCAGAGATGTATAAGCAAGAAGAGGATTTATTCTGACTCATACCAAGTGAGATCATAAAGGAATCTCTGAGGCTCAGTCACTCATCATGAATACATACCACATGCAACAAACCTGAATAAGTATGTTTCCTTCAGAAGCATCATGAGGTGTGACCTGGGGGCACAAGGTCCATTGCTCTCTCCCCTGTATTTGTCAAAAAGTAGATGACCTTCTTAAAAGCTCTGAAAAATCAGAGTTGATATTCTCACAAACATGGGATATGTCCCTTCTTAGGTATGTCCATTATAGAGGCTTTGTTAATATGGATTAATGACACCTGGATGGGGAAAGGAGTTCATCAGACATTGAATTTAGAAAATGAATTTAAAGACCATTTAGTCTAGTTCATCATAGACAGGCAAAGAAACTGAGTTTTAAAGACTTGTTCCAAATCATGCAACTTTATAAGGACCCAAATGGATTAGAATTAGACTGGACTTAGTTTTTATCATAGCAAATTAACTTTTGAAGTTAAGGCAAGGGGTCTATGTCTCTAATGGAAGCTCTACACAGAGCTAAATTGGACCATGCATCTTTGCAGCCTCCTTTCAGCTAAGAGCTTTAGTTAATGTTTGAGGTTAAGGGAACACACTTAGGGTAGCTTAAAATATAGAAAGTCCTCAATGCGCAATGACTGCATAAATGTTAAATTCACACTGTCTAGTTTGCATATACTCTGAATAGACTTCTGAGAGTCTAGGACTTCCAAATATTTTCTCTAAACCTCCCTTGAAATTTTTAACTCTGTTTTACCTGTGGCACTGCATATATTTCCAAATACTCCTTACTGAACTTACAGGGTTGTGAGAAATCTAAAAGCTGGGTTATGTGGAGATATATTTTCTAATTTTGATTCAGCTAAGTCGATTGTTTTAGATTTTAATTTCAGTAAATTAAGAAGAATTTCTCTCTGACAGTCTCTGTTTTTCATTCACACCCAGGCTGTTCTGAGAACTCTGTATCCCTGAAAGACTCAAATGTATCATTGTACTTGTGTGTTAATAATGTATTTGATTCATTACTACTATTACCCAAGCAACATGATGGCAGGGCATATACATGACATTTATGACTTAAGGATGATTTCACATAGAACAGACTATTTTGAAAAAATAAAATCATCATTAGGGAGTAAGGGACAGTGAAAATTTAATGTATGTACAGACTTTTTAAAACAAACACTTGACTCTAATACTTCCTCTCCATTCTTATTCTTCAGCCTGACCTTGAAATAGCCTTGATTTTCCCTGGGCATCTCAGTGAAGTTCTTCCAGCAGAGATGCCACCCTCAAATTTGCTGCTGCAGCAGCATCATTTCCTAGCCAATATTCACATTTATTGGCCAGGACAGAAAAGATGCACATCCCAGGAACACTCAGCATGTTAGTGCAGCATGTACCTGGACTTTTACCAAAGTTGTCCTGGAAGCGGATGCTGAACTTCTGTGCAGATGATTCCCTCTTCCCCACCTCCTGCCACTCCTCTGGTTTTACCTGTGTTAACCCATTGTCCAGCACTGGCCACACCATTCCAATTAACAATAATAACTGGCCTTCACCTGTATTGACTGGAGAATTGCCATTGCCTTGTATGCCATTGGTTTACACTTAGTGATTTCTCCATACTCTGCTGATTTCTGAGTGCTACCCCAACCTCACAGGAGCTGTGAAGGCCTTGAGGCAGATGCCAGCTGCTATTGCTGGGTTTGAATTCTACCACTTACTGTCTTGTAAATAAGGGAAAATTCCTTGACTGTGCTTTTCTTCAAACAGATTTTTTCACCTCCAACAACATTGAAAATAATAAGTTTGAGACCAGGGCATTTGCTGTCCACACTCTGTACACATTAGCAGCTTTTAGCACCCACCAGTCACAGTCCACAAAAGTCTGAAATGGACAGTAGCCTGAAACTTCCCTACTTGCTACAAAACCCATGTTCACAGTGCAGTGCATTCTTTATGATGATTCCAATTTACAAATGCTTTTTTTTTTTTTCTATCCTGTTGGTATCTCTTCACAGGGCACCACTACCCCAGGCCTGCCTGATGTCAACCCAGTCTCTCTCCTACTGACTTTAGTAAATGTGTAAAACACACTTAAAGTAAAAGAGGCTTTTTGAATAGTTATAAATATCTCAACCCAGAGACAAACTAAAATCTCATTGGGTACAAATTTTTCCTTACTGGAAGAGCAACCATATCACTTTAGTGGAATATTGTACATATTGATAAAATCTGTGGGCTTGTGTATTTGGATTAGGATATTAGAAAACATCACACACAGTTAAGTACAATAGTTTGCCTCTTAGAAAGTTGTGGAAAGGGTATTTAATAGCTAGAGAGGCAGAAACATTTGATTTTCAAAGACAACCCACACTTTGATTCATCCATTACTGGTACTATTAATTAATCAATTCAGTAACTAGAGATGATGGAAACAATGTGTCAAAGGCTGTAGTTACACCACTTTTCTATTGTGCTTACAGATACCGTATGGAGTCCATGTGTCTGTCCCACTATTCACTATCTTTTTAGAGTATAATAGGAATTATAGGACCTGGTCGATCTTCCTCCTATCAAATACACATCTTTGATCTCCCCACAGATACGCAGTACACAGGAAAAGCACTCAGTAAACATTTACACTCGCTGTTCTATATCAGCTCTGGGTTATGGGGTTTCAAGGTCACAGAGCTGTCAAACCTGAAGGGACCACAAAGACATCTAGTTGTCACCCCCACCCTCTTTTAAACTGTTGAAGACACAGCAGTTTGGAGTGTTTAGTTTAGTTGCCAGAGTCACAATGTTAATTATTGGCAGAGATGAGATCAGATCCTACCTGTCACCATTGCCTCTGGCTGCTCTTTTCTTTTTATAACTGCACAAGTAAAGCCTATACATTTAGATGAAGAAGATGGTAAGAGACCATCAAGCCCAGAGTTTGAGCTGGCTAAACATTTGGAGTCACCTGAAGGGTCATTTGACGCTACTGAAGCCTGAGTTCCATTCTCAGAAATGTTGATTTACTTGGTTTGAGGCCAGGTCTAGATCACTGAACTTCTACAAATTCTCTTTATTGGTTTTAGGGAAAATTTGATCCATCACCCACCCTTCCTACTACCATATTCATTCACTCATTCATCCATTCACTCATTTTCATATCTCCATAAAATTACTTTAGCAAGAGCAATGCACATTTTAAAAATCTGCAAAGTTGTTCATATTCTGTGTCAGGAAGATTCTGTCAGGCTCTCGGCACACTGCAGGCACTCTCCAAATGCCTTATCCAGTTACTAAATGTCACTAACAAGCAGGATTAGCCACCACACCTATGAGAGCTTGCTGCTCCCCATTGTCTAAGCTTGCCTCATGCAGGAGCCATCTGAATTCCTGCCACCTTTGGGTGGAACCAACTTCATGTTGAGGGTTGTGACAGCAGGGCACCAGGGACTCCTTTCCCTTTATTTACTTTTAATTATAATTTTCCCGTGTGGCCATGCCCTCCCATGAGAGCAGCAGCACCCTGTTAATGGGATTATGTGGTCTGGATGCCTCTATGTACGTGTGTGCTGCTGCTCCTCTTGCTTCCAGATAATTGATTTCGGTCTGTTCCCTGACACCCGCCTTCATGGCACAGGGTGTTATTAGGGCCTTTGTTCCATTTTTGAGTGACAAAGCCTTTACAAGCCAGCCAAGCAAAGGCAATTGTTGCATCTCTCACTTTTCTTATTAACTAACAGAGAATTGCAGGCAGCTTGAAACCCGCTGAGAGAAATAATAACATAAGCGGCTGCTTGGGAGCAAAGTGGGTCCTTTCAACCGCAACAGCCTGGTGAGATTAACAAGGGTCCCTCCCCTCACTCATCCCCTGATCCTCAGCTCTCATCGTCCCTCTTCTGACTGCCTTCCTTTCTCCTGCTACACCTCTGCTCTGGACAGCTGGATCTACCTGGGACCACCAAAGCAGCACAGTGGTCTATTGAGGAGTGGAGCCACCAGGGTTGTGTAGGTACAGGATCCCCACCTGGTCAGGGAGTGGCTGTCTGCTTCAGCCCTCAGGAATTGGAATTATCGCTCCCAGTGATTGCCACCTGTTGGTGTTTGTATTTCTGTGCTTGCTTTTATGTATCTTTCAATCAAAAATATTTTTATAAAGGTTTTAGATATACAAAACAGGATAAAGAGAGGGAAAAAATTGAATTAGAGTAGACATTAGAATATCTAATAAGAGTATATATATTAGAGTATCTGCCACCCAATTTAACAAAAAAAGACGTGAGCAATCCAGCGGAGGCCTTCTGAGACCTCCTGAAATCCCTTCTTTGATGACTGTATACTCTTTCCTACAGAGTTTGCTCTTCTGAATTTGTTATTTATCACCCCCAGGCATTTCTACCACCTGCATGTATGTCACTGAGCAATAGAAAGTATCAGCATGTTTTTAAATTTATAAGGTCATTATGCCACATATATTCCTCAATCTGGAAGTTTTGTGACATGACATTCTTTCCTTTAAGAAGTGAGCTAAAGGACTGTATCTTCAACCCCAGTACCAGTCAGTTGCCTCTGAAACCATTTTCTCCTAGAGGTGTAAGAAATTAGAGCTTATTAATCCCATTTTACGTATGAACATGCAGACATGAGTTTTTCTTTAGTTTTGCCAGGAAGACCACAGCAATGGGGAAAGGCAAATCACTTCCTTCAACTTTTCATCCTCGGTCTCCCACTATCTGGGGGTATTTCAGCTGAAAGGAAGGAACATCATCATCATCATCATCATCATCATCATCACCATCAGAGGGGATCGGGGAACTTGTCAATTATTCCTACCTACTTTGGTAAACTTGTTTTCATCCTTGAGCCATTGACAAGTGAGATCTTAATCACAAACCGGCTTCATTTTCCTGAAGCAGACAGGATGGTTCCTGCTGTGAAAGACATGCTGATAAATACCCAGAGCTCCTAGCTGAGTGGTGCTCTAGCTCTGCATATGCTTTGGCAAGCCCCATGGTCACATGGAAACACCTGGGCTCTGCAGTATCTTGGATTAGAGTTCTTACCTTCACTAATTTGTGACCATGATCAATTAATGAACTTCTTAGATTCTGTTTCCTCATCAATAAAAATGAAAATAAAACTTTCAGATAAGTTGTGAGGATCAGAGAAATAAATTCAAGCACAAAGTACGATTCTTGGCACTAAGTGGTCATTTAGCAGATGACAGAAGTGACTTTTAAGTTCATCCTGTATTCTTCATCTTTGCTGTGTGGTGGCCAGAATGCCCAACTGGAAAAAAAGATTCCTCAAAGGGAGAACCATGACTGTACTAGATCTCCACCTGTCAGGGTTGGTAGATACTGGGCATTCTCCCATCACTGATTAATTCAAGGTAGTTTAGGGATAGGTTAACTTCAGAGAGTTTTCCTAGGCCTATCAGTTCTTATCCAAGGAGACTAGTGGAATTACACTCATCTCTTGGTATCCCTGAGAGATTATTAGTTCCATGACTCCTCCTATGTACAAATATGACATAGTACTTGCTTATATTTTATGCATATCTCTCCATATAATTTAACTCCTATCCAGATTAGTTATAAAATCTAATACAATATAAAAGCTACATAAATTGGAGTTCTACTTTATTGTTAGTCTGTTATCAATGATAGAACATCAGTTTATTAACAAGAAATGTATTGATGAGAATGTATGTGTTCAGGACAGATTTGTGTGTGTGTGTGTGTGTGTGTGTGTGTATGTACACACACACTATGGATTAAACTCAGGCACCTGTGCATAAGCATGTGCTTATCTTATAGCTACACCTCCGGCCTATTTTTTTTTTTTAATCAATGGCTGGTTACGTCCATGGATTTTGAGGGCTGACTATAGTTTCATGTGGACAAAACACATTTATATGTGGACTTCTGCTTTGACCCTCTTCCTTAGCTGTGTGTAATTTTACCTGTGGAGGTAGAGAAGCATTCACCTCCCTCTCTCAAAAACACTCAGGAATGTCAACACCCCTACAGATCCCTTTAGAGCAAGAGCAGATGTAGGTTAGAATCCTTTACCTACTAATGAACATAAAGCTATGGACTTTTCAGGGGTTTCCTTCTTCCCATTTCTCACTCTTTTCTCATGCAGTTGTCACCTCATGTAATTATCCCTTCTGTCATTGTTTCTGTCTCCATCTTCCTCCTACCCCACACTCTTCCTTCTCACCCTCTCTTCATTCTCGGGGCCTCCTGGCACTTCCACAATTCATCCCCTGTCCCCATAGACTCTCGCATAGCCCTCTTGAATAAATGATTACTGGAAGGAATAGAATTGTTATAATACAACAATGTTTTCTATGCACCAATGTGTAAAACATACAATAAAAAAGCAGAACAGCACTAAATGAATTATGGTTTAAAAAAAAAACAAATTACCATTCCTGTCAAATGCTATTAACACTGGAATCAGAGGAAGAATAAGAATGTGTGTACAGAGGGAGCTTTTCTTCTTTTGTAAAGCAAACATCAGCCCCTTATAACAGCCGGTTTCCTTGTCTTGAATGAGCAACTGATAAAGGCTAAGAAAGCAGGAAGTCTTCAGTGAATCATTTTTCATCGTGTCAATGCAACGTGTTACTTTTGTGTGGAGTTCAGATGTGTTCTCATAGTTGAGTGAAGGGCTCATTGCCTTTCCACTGGTTCAATGATATTCCATAGGATACCGCGGATGAGAAAGGGGAAGTTATGAAAATGAAAGTAGGAGTGTAGGTAGGTTTTCAGTGGACAAGGATTCATTTGCATTCCAAAAAAGCCAGTTTGAAGGGAAAGTCACATCCTTAGTGAAATGCCTTTGTAAATAGACTAAAAGTAGTATCCGTTACGGCACAGAACAGCAGCTTGCTCTTTCATTCTTTTTGTCCTTCTTATTCCTTTTATGCTGAGATGCATGAGACAAATCTCCCTCCATAGAAATATCCTGAGTTAGTGTTAAGAATGGAGAAGAAATTTATCTTACTTAGAAGGTAAGATACAGTAATGGTGATCATCACAGGGAATCCCAAAGCCTATGGGGCTTCCTCATCTCCACTTAGAGGGTTATTTTGTTTTCTAACATTGGTTATATGAAAACCTGGCTGTTGGATGCAGAGCAAATTTCAAAGAAGTTGTCACCCCTTCTTTAGTCTCTCACAGCTTCTTTGAGTTCATCTAAGTCTCTTAGTTTTGTCCTTCACATGAAGATTAAATGACCCCAGCAATAGGTGAGTATGAAATTACAAGTGGGAAAAGCTATATTAAAAGCAGATTAACTCACTTGGCCCACAAGAGATGCATATTATATCTTGCTTGAATGAAATAGTTTGTTATAAAACATCTGGATGAACTTTCTTAATTAGTAAGCATCTAATGTTTATTCCCTGTTCCTTGACCTTAGTATAAGTCATCAAAAGTACCTTGTAATCTTTATATTAAAAAGGAATAAAAATAGAGATTTTTATTAATGTTCTAATTGATTACTTGAAAAGAGCGATTTTCTATATTTATATTCCTGTATTTGTAAGATTCCTATATTTTAAGATTTCTATGTCTTTTAATTACCTTAATGTGCAATGCTTAAAATTAAAAAATAATAAATAAATCTTTGATGTAGAGAAGCAATCGTGGTTCTGTTACCCCTATTAGGACTAAATTAACCCCAAATGGAAAAGATTGTCACTTTGGCCTGGGTAGGCCTTTACAGTGTCCAAGTACAAAAGTTTAATACAGGAAGATACAAGAGAGCAGTCTTTCAGCTTCTGTTTTTTTTCTTAGTGCAATTCAAGACTGTGTATGATTACAGTGTTAGTTGCATTTAAGTGCTTTGTTTCCCCCTGGGTTACAAACATCTAAGGGAGGAGGAAGAATAAGGGGATAAAGAGAATTGAAAAGAATTCTCACAAGGCATTGTGAAGCACATCAGCTGAGGAGTGAGTTATAAATGAATCTGAGGGAGAGACATTTAATTTCCTCCCATATAAGCTTGAGGCTGAACAGAAGAATTTACCGGGCTGTACTTACCAGGGGCAGCAAATTGTAACAACTCCTTAGCGTAGGGGAAAATAATCCAAACCATTTGGTAGTAATTATCCCTTCCATTTGTTCAGTATATGGCAGTCCATCATCCCCTACAATTTCAACATAATTTAGTTTCACAAATATTTGTTGAGTGCCCACTAAGTTCTAGGCATGGTGCGGGGCTTGAGAACAAAAGACTCAAAGAAGTTACAGCCTCTACTCTCAAGGGGGTCACAGTATATGAGGTGGACACATGGGATACATGAATAGAAGGTAATGTAGCAAATTCAGTAAGAATAGAAAGCATAAATCATTAGGAGAATATAGAAGAGTGGGCAATAAATTCTGCTTGGATTTGCATTGAAATCAACCCAGAAATGCATTTATGTAAGTATCCCTTCATTCATTCCAACAGTGAATGTGTTATGCTTGCTTGCTCTGTGACAGACATTACACTAGTCAAAGAATTGCTTGAATGATACACAATTATAAACTGAAGCAAGTTGAATAATAAATGAAATTTACAGAGGCTGTAGTCTTCCTCTAGCCCTGGAACTGGGGAATTAGTAAGAATTTAACAAAGTGAAAGAGAGAGGGAAGGCATTCCAGACAAGCCAGGGCACCTGCGAAACTCACTTGTGGAAGGCAGAGCCCAAGGTATTGGAAGAGAAGAAGGGCTAGCTCAGCTGAAGCTCACAGAGCCAAGGGATGTTGTATGTGTATTAGTTTGTCAGGGCTGCCATGCAAAAGTACCACAGACTGAGTGGTCTAGCATGACAGAAAGTTCTCACAATTTGGGAGGACTAGAATTCTGAGACCATAGCATTAGCAGGTTTTGTTTGCTCTGAAGAATGCGAAAGAGAATCTGTTCTGTGCATTTTCTCTGCTTCTGGTGACTTTCTGGCAGTCATCAGTGTTCCCTGGTTTTGGAAGTCTCATCCTAGTCTGTCTTCATCTTCCTGAGTGTGTCTGTGTCTAAATCTCCCCTTTTTATAAAGATATTATTCATATTTGATTAGGAGCCCACCCTACTCCAGCATGAACTCATGTTAACTTAACTAATTGGATCTGCAAAGACCCTATTGCCAAATAAGTTCACATTTTGAGGTAATTTGTATGTCAGCATATGAATATTTATTTGTTCTTTTTATAATTTTATTTTAGTTGTAGATGGACACAATATTGTTATTCATTTATTTTTATGTGGTGCTGAGTATCAAACACAGTAGTGCCTCATGCATGCATCTACCACTGACCATATAGCCTCAGCCCTTATTTGTTCTTTTTAGATATACATGACATTAGAATGTATTTTGACATATCACATGTATATTGAGTGAGCTTATTTTCATAAGGACCCCGTTCTTGTGTTTGTACATGATGTGGGGTTTCACTGGTGGTATATTCATATATGAACACAGGAAAGTTATGTCCCATTCATTGTACTGTCTTTCCTACTTCCATCCCCCCTCCATTCCCTTAACTCATCTTGTTTAATCCACTGTATTTCTATTGTTCCCTCCCCTGCTTATTGTGTGTTAGCATCCACATATAAGAGAGAAAATTTGGCCATTGTTTTTTGGACATCGGCTTATTCCACTTATTGTGATAGTTTCCAGACTCATCCATTTACTGGCAAAGTCAGTGCTCTGGAAATCAAAAAAGTGTCATTCTTTTTTATGGCTGAGTAATACCCATTGTGTGTGTGTGTGTGTGTGTGTGTGTGTGTGTATGTATATATATATACATACACACACACATATATATCACACACATACACACACACACACATACACACAAATATATCACATTTTCTTTATTCATTCATCTGTTAAGGGACATCTAGGTTGGTTCCATATCTTAGCTATTGTGAACGGAGCTGCTATAAACATTGATGTGGCTGTGTCACTGTAGTATGCTTATTTTAAGTCCTTCCAGTGGGATAACTTGGTCAAATGGTGGTTCCATTCCAAGTTTTCTGAGGAATCTCCATACTGCTTTCCAGAGTGTTTGTATCAATTTGCATCCTTGTCAACATTTAATGTTACTTGAATTCTTGATAATTGCCATTCTGACTGGAATGAGATGAATCTCATTGTAGTTTTAATTTGCATTTCTCTCATTGCTAGTAAAATTGAACATTTTTTTTTCATGTATTAGTTGACCATGCACATCTCTTCTTCTGTGAAGTGCCTGTTCATTTATTGATTGGGTTAATGGTAGTTTTGGTGTTGGTTTTTTAGTTCTTTATATATCATGGAGATTAATGCTCTGAGGTTCAGGTAGCAAAGGTTTTCTCCCATTCTGTCAGATCTCTCCTCACATTCTTGATTGTTTTTAGTTTGACACCATCCCATTCATTGATTCTCCATTTTACTTCTTACTCTTTATGAGTTTCATTGAGGAAGTCAGTTCCTAAGCCGACATGATGGAGAATTGGGCCTATGTTTTATTTTAGTAGGTGCAGGGTCTCTGGTCTAATGCCTAGATCCTTGATCCACTTTGAGTTGAGTTTTGTTCAGGGTGGGAAATAGGGGTTCAAATTCATTCTACTACATACTGATTTCCAGTTTTCCAGTACCATTTGTAGAAGAGCCTGTCTTTCCTCCAATGTATGTTTACGGAAACTTTGTCTAGTACGAGATAACTTTATCTATGTGGTTTGTCTCTGTGTCTTGTATTCTGTTCCATTGGTCTTCATGTCTGTTTTGGTGCCAATATCACAGCATATGAATTTTTAGGAGGGACACACTTTAACACCAAGAAGGATGAGGCTAGAAATGCAACTGGTGCTTTAGGCCTAGGGATTCTTAGAAGATTGATATGTCATAGTAGGGACTTGCCTCTTTATCCTAAGATTTTAAGTAGGAGTTTCAATGGCCAAACTTGCATTTGAAAATGTGTTTCTGCCTCTGCACTGTAGGATTCATTATGGGAAGGTTGTGTCTATGACTGTTGGCCATCATCTGAATGAAAAATGATGGACTTAAGTGGACCAGGATGGAGAAGATGGAAACGTAGAGAAATTAATAGATGGGAAGATATTTAAAAGTAAAAGGTTAGCAGGCCCAGTAGATGGTTTTGAGTGGTAAGAAGATAAAAAGATCAAGGATGAAAACTGGATCAAGGGTATTATCGGTTAGTGACATGAGGCCTCAGTTGACTAAGAACATCTTGAGCTTAGCCTTAGCTACATGAAGTTTGAAGTAATTTTTAACTTTCATGGAGGACATAGTGAGCCTGTTTTGGAGTGCTCTGGGATTCAGAAAAGAAGACTTGGCTAGAGACATAAATTTGGGGATTATTGTTCTATGTGTTAATTCGTAAATTAAATTTGTACAGGAACAAAATATTTTAGGGAGACATTAACATGAAGTTGAGAGTGCCTGGGTTTAGAATTTGATAATTTCCAGGCCAATAAGTGAAGGATAATCCTACAGAAGAATCCAAAGAATATGGGCAATAAAGATTAAGAGAAAACAGCCGTACCCATCAACAGAAGAAAATGTTTCAAAAGGGAATAGCAAAACAACAATTTAAAATATAACCACACAAAGAGTTGAGGTGGAGCAGAAGAGGTTTCCTCTGGTTTCAGTAGCATGGTTGTTAGTGAAGCTTTAGCATGGAGACAAAGGCAGTAATCACTATGCTGGCATGAGGAGTCAAGGAGAAAAGAGGAAATATTTAATACAGCCACAGTTCCTCTGAGACATTTGATGTGAAAGGGGGTGGATGGAGAGGGACATGGAGGCAAGGGAAATATTTTGAAGGTATAGAGATTGAGCACATTTATATCGGTGTAGGAAATGGTCATTTATAAAAACGAATGAAGGGGAAGTCAGCGTGATCAGTCCTGGGGAAGTCAGCATGTTCAGTCCTGGGGAAGTCTAAAGGGTATAAGATCCAAGTGAAACAGTGAAAGAGATTTTAGCTTGGAGGAACATTAACTCCTACATTGTGTCAGAATGGAGAGAAAAGGATATGTTCTCATTCAGATATGGTTGTGGATATAAACTAAGAAAGATGTCCTAATAATTACTGTCAATCTTTCTTAAAAATAAAATCTCTTTTCCCTATGGCTGGCAGGGATTTCTAATTATATCTGTTTTGTCCTGTAACTTTGCAGTCAATTTTTAAAAATTTGCCCAGTCTAAATTAATATGATAATTTTGCATTATATTCAAAGTTCTCTTCCCCACATGAATTCATATTTTGGTTTTAATAGTTTGGAATACAGATTTGGGTGTGGACATGGTCTGCTCACCCACTCTTTAAACTTTTCTATCTTTCTTGGATGAATGCTGTTTATACAAAGAAGAAAAAAGAAAGGAAATGGAAAACATAGTCTCTGCCCAACAAGGATTAGATGCAGTAAAGTTATGAGGTTTTTTTTTTCTTTTTTTTCAGTGCTGGTGATGCAACCCAGGGTCTTGAGCATGTCAGGCAAGTGCTCTACCAATGAGCTTCATTCCCAGCCCTATGGTGTGGTTCTTAACTTCTGATCTAGATTATTATCTGCAGCCTCAGAGCAGGCCAGTAGTCAGCTAGCACAACCCCAAACCCAGCAATTCTTCTTGTTATCATTTACTTCTTAGAACCAGCGGCCAACTACTTCTTCCAGTTCACCTTTATTTAGCTGGTGGCAACTCATCACCTTTCTTTAGATTCTCTATACATTTCACACCAATGTACTCAAGACCATAGTAAGCTTGATGATTGCTTGCTCCCCCTCCCTGTGGTAGATGGCTTTGTTGGATAGATCATGTATGAGTCTTCAGAACCACTGGAGTCTTAAGGAAATCATTCAGGCATCCTACTCTGCTCATACACCATTCCATTTCTCCCTGGTGCTCACCTGCTCCATTCAATAATGCAAGTAAGGTCACAAGGTTTACAGGTCAAAAGACTATTTAAGAATCACTTTATTGTTACTCACTTTATTATTATCATGAACTTCTTATAGCATTACTGCTGTACTTCAGAAAGCAGAAGGAGTGGAGAGAGCTTTCCCCTACCTTTGTTGAGTACCACTTTCCTTGAAAATGCGGCTTCACCTCCTGCCCATCCTGATCTCTGGGCAGGAAAGAGAAAGTGTAGGTAATTGGAATCACAACAGCCACTTTTCTGAACTGAGAATGTGGGCTGGTGTAAGCAGTGGTGGAAAAGACTGGAAAAATCAAAAGAGATCTATTTAGCATTGTGTCCCATCTTATTGCAGGAAGTTGAGGATGAGGAAGAGTGATAGGTTTGGAATACAAGTTAGACAGGCAATAGAGCAGGATTTCCCAGTATTTTTGAGGGCACACTGAAGGTAAATAATGATGAATTAGTATAGGGGTCAAACTACTCCACTGTGCAATTCACCAGCCTTATGTGGATGCTCAGATGTGACATGTAGAAAACATATATTTGGATTCCTACCCAATTAAAGATGCAAGATCAATCCAAAGGGGCATGGATGTCATCGTAGTTTAAGAGAGTGACAAGACTGTCAATAACGAGAAGGGACATGGGATCCACATGATTTAGAATAAATATGTGAGGAAAGGAGGGGCAAGACAAGATAATACAAATGGAAGAAATGATTTACAGTAGAAGGGGTAGAGAAAGAAAAGGGGAGGGGAGGGGAGGGGAGGGGAGGGGGGATAGTAGAGAATAGGACAGACAGCAGAATACATCAGACACTAGAAAGGCAATATGTCAAGCAATGGAAGGGAAACTGATATGATACAGCAATTTGTATATGGGGTAAAAGGGGGAGTTCATAATCCACGTGAATCAAACTGTGTAATATGATGTATTAAGAACTATGTAATGTTATGAACGACCAATAAAAAAAAAAGAAAAAAAAAGAATAAATATGTGGAAAGAGTGGATAGCAGGGGATGGATATTTTTTGTTTTGATATTGACAGCAACATCAGGGGACAAGAGCCACAGTGGTTACTAGCTGAGCCTCAATAGTCTTTAAAACATAGGGAGATGCATAGGGAAAAAAGAGGGAATCTTTGAACTAAGATATGAAAGAATTTAAGTAATGTTTCCAGTAGATGTTGTTGGAAAAATATTGTTAGCAAGAAAATGGAAACTTAACAATTTTTAAAATAGATCAACTTTGGGTTACCACAAAGGTGGTGATATTTATGGGAGTAGATCTTTGGTATGGAGTGGGAAATGTATTTATATAGGAAGTCAAGGACTGAGGAGCCCAAGTTCTGGATAAGTCATGCAGGTTCAAAAGTCTTTGATGAATAGGAAACTAACACGGAAATTTTTAGGTTGGAAACAAGGAGAGCTAGAGGTGGGGTTGATGAATGGCATGAGGCTCAAAGAAGCATTTTGAACAGGAGACTGAATCAGTATGGAAAGGCCAATGATAATCAGGAAGGACACATCTGCACCTCCTTCAGACTCTGAAGCATGTGTCAAAGTGTGAGAATATACAGCTCAGATTTTAAAGAGAGTAGTGTCCTAGAGTCACTTAAGTCAATGAATTGGTCCTAAGATCCTGAAAAATTTATGGAGGAAACATTCTGGATGGGACAGTAGAAGGCGTAATGGATAAAAGAAGAACAGGAATAGAGAAACAGAAACCAGTGGTGGGAGGGATGCTTGGGGATGGATATTTTTATTTTGATACTGATAATAACATAACGGGATAAGAACCGCAGTGGTTACTAGCTGAGCCTCAACAGTCTTTAGAATATAGGGAGATGCATGCTGGGTCCAAATTGGCAGAGAGTTGACTCTCTAGAGCTTTTGTGCAAGTCCCAGTCTTGTAATGTGCTTGCAAATCTAGGTGTGTAATTTCTATACTCATGTGCATGGTGTAGTAGATAAC
The DNA here is from genome assembly GCF_045843805.1 of Urocitellus parryii. Lineage (NCBI taxonomy): Eukaryota > Metazoa > Chordata > Mammalia > Rodentia > Sciuridae > Urocitellus > Urocitellus parryii. Next base: position 118,817,009 of record NC_135534.1, read on the forward strand.
CTATGTGCCAACAAGGTCTAAGAATTTCTGCCTTTCTAGATCATGACTGGAAAATATAGTACCACCAGGAAGTGCATCCATTCATTATTTCCTTTATTCATTCATCAAACATTCTTGAGTACCTAATTTGTACCAAACTCTGGTTATTCATTAATGAGTAAAAGACAGTATTTCTGCTTTCATAGTTCCTAAAGTCTACTTGAGAAAGAATATAAATAACAAAGAAAACCAAGAAAATTAAACTGTAATTATATGTTGGAAAGTGCTATAAAGATAAATGGGTATAAGATATTATGATATAAAATGAAAGAAGTGATGTATTTATATAAATACTTTTGGTCTATACAACCTGCATTTATAAGAACTAAATATACCCAGTCAAAGAGTTGAGAAACAAGCAATCCTGGTTGATTGAGAAAGGGCAATGAGGAACTGTAATGGGGTTACATGCAGAGGCTTCAATAGATCACTGACTGTATTTTGGGGGAAAAGGGTTGTAGAAAGGGAAAAGATGGAGGTGTTAGGTAGTTAGGTGGATTCAGGATTCATGTACCTCAGTTTCTGTGAATTTCATTGCACTTAAAACAAACTGCCAGTCATTGGATTCATTGTGGACCCATTTTCAATGGTCATGTAGCCTCCAATATTTAAATCTTTGGAACCACATCACCGCCCCTTTTACATTGTCCTCTTCAATGATTTGAGAGCATAACCAAAGAACAGGAAGTCACCTAGGATCGAATACAAAAATCTATTCCCACATTGTATGGTCATCTTGAAGCTCAAGGTACATACAGATGGGAGGAATACAGATATCTGGTGTCATTACTCAATTTATCATGTCACATTCTAACAAAATGATCAAATTTTATGGATAGTTACCTCCCTAATTTCTATGTCCATCCTTTTTCCACTCTTAAGACTATGCTCCTCTGCACTTTCAGCAGTCCCCTGCCATCATTAGGTGATAATATTTCCCATGTCTCCCATCCCCAGGTATTGGCACACAAACCAGTTTCCTAATGGAATAAATCTTTCTGTAGCTGAACCTTACTTTTCAACGTTTTCTTGGCAGCATGACAAAATTGTTAGGCTCATGACTCTAGAGTCAAATTACCTGAGTTTAAATATCTAGCTCAACCCTGAAGTAGCTGACCTTGAAAAGCTCTTACACCCTTCATGTCTCATTTTCCACATCTGTAAGACAAAAGGAATAAAATCAACTACTACCACACAGGCCTATTTTTATGTCTAAATGAGATGATTCGGGTAAAGCATATATCACAGCCCTGTCCATAGACGTGCACAAGATATGCCACCTATTATTATTTGCCATATTATCACTACCACCTCCATGGCCACTAAAACCACCATCACCACTGCCATCACCATCACCATCACCACCAGTATCAACATCAACAACACTACTGCTGATACTTTCTGATGGTGATCATCCTTTGTCTTTTCTTTCCACATGTTTCATAGTACCTCTCCACACTAAATCAACAAATACAACTTTTACTCCCCCACTTCTTTTTATTTCCCCTCTGTTCCTTTCACTAAACTAGTCTGCATTATGCTTTCAGAGAATACTTACAGCCTACTTTAAAGTCTTTATTTAATAAAATTGATCATAAGAAAGTTAAAACGGCCAACAAAACAAAACTGTGATTTTTAGCCTCATGAGTACCACCCTGCCATGACCATTTTTGTCTTTGTCTGTCTGCCTGCCTGTCTGTCTTTCACACACACACACATGTTCACATACACATTTAAATTCGAGATTCAAGGTTAGGCCACCTATGTAATCTGCCCATTTCTTAAGTCTAGTTTCAGTGATAAGAACTTCCAGAGCACTAATCCTCTCTATCATCTCAAATAAAATCTTTTCCTGTTCAGGACTGGCTTTGATTTTGAAATTAAAAATAATAGCTTCTAAGACATTAGAGGGTTCATTTTCACATCTACATCTATACAGATTCCATACGCAACTAAGCTGTTATGGGTTGGTATTGCTTAACAAAGCATGGAACAAATTTGTTCCCTCCTTTGAAGAAATAGCATAGCCTTGAGGAAGCCCTAGTGCCTCATTTTACTGATAAGCAAACTGTCCAAGAGATTAGGTTGAGGAGCCCAAGCACAAATTCTCACAATCATAAAATGGCCACGCCAGGCCCTGATATTCAGTCTGTGCCTTTCATGCACACTAAAGCATTTATCACAACCTTGTCCATAAACCTGTACAACATTTGCAGGATGTTATCATTAGACGGGATGGACCATATGTGAGTGCTTCTGTGCGTCCATGCCTCTGTCTGGAAACTTCCTCCAGTCCCTAGGACTCCATACAGTATGCACAGGGCTCAGGCCACAATTAAAGCTTTCCCATTCCTGTATTTGTGAATGCTCAATGTGGCCTTCAAAGAATATCAAATTGATTCCTGTGCTTTGTAAACAATAGCAAACCATAAAAAAATAGTTGCTTAATAATTTATTATAGATGTAGGTTTGAAAATGAGCCCTCCAATATCTTGAAAGCTACTTTTTTTTTTCCATTACAAAAGTTAGCACCTTTTTGAAAGGACCTCAGAGCTAGTGTTATTTGCTACTAACTTTTTCTCAGGAAGCCTCTCCTAAAATTCCACAGGAAAGCATTCTGGAGATACAGCTGTGCTATGTCTTTTAGGTAATAACTAGGCAGCAAGTACTCTGGCTCTAGACCTAAATGAAAGATTTAATAAATATTATTATTCTTTTGTAAATGAATACTTAAGAATTTAATGGGGTATTATAAAAATAATAGTAGTAGAATTCATTATGCCATAGTCATACATGTGCAGAACCTGATTTGATCAACCCAGTAAATAATAAATATTATTGAAGGCGTAAAGGATCCCCAAATTATCAACATACCAAAGGTATAGAGAGGCCTGATTTCTTAGTTCACACATACACATGTGGAAAGCCAATATTAGTCGATTCTCCTATGGAAGAAGATTTTTTAATGCCTACAGATGGATGAACAAAGGGAAGCACTTTGTTCCACAATCTAGTTGAGCTCCCAAATCTCCCATAAAAACAAGCCACATACGTTCAAACACAAGCATAAACACTCAGGTCAAATTCTAGATGTTAGAGGAAGAAAAATAGCACAGAGGTCATATGTATGCATGAGGCTTCATCTTCTCACTCCTGGGTTCAGAGCTATTTTTTCACTTGCTAACTCAATGTCAGTGTCTGAGAGATGAAATTCAGACTCACCAGCCAGGGGACTGAGCATGTGATGTTTGGTAAAGCAATCATTACAAAGGAACCTCACTTCCAGGGAAAAAACTATGGATGCCCTAAGGAGGCTTTGACCTGCATATTTGTTCTTTGATGGTAAAAAGGAATCATGATTCTATAGACTCACTAGCAGTAAAGAATTTACTATGAGCTTTATTTTTAATCCCAATACAGGACAAATTTTGTTGTGATAAATCCCAATGGCCTCTTAAAATTAATCTTGACTTCACCCTAGGCTTAGATATGAGGAAGCTTAGTGCAAGGCAACTCAGAACAGGATTTGGCATCAGCATTCTGGGTCTATCACTTACTAATTCAGGTGAGTTACTAAGAGTCTCTAAGCCTCAGCTTCCTTGACAAGAAAGTAAGGAAAATAGTCATGGCTCCCTTATTACACTGGGGATCAATTGGGAAGTTGAATGTGTATGTGTGTGTGTATGTGTGTGTGTATGTGTGTGTGTGTGCATGCACATGCACATGCACATAATTATGTATGAGTGTGTGTACATAAATTCATACCCACCTATACATTGAAATGCATTATTCTTGAGACACTCTGAAATCTGAAAACTAAGTACTATCCAAAGGATAAACTAATTTTAAAATTTAATTTAGGCTGTTTTGTTGTGGGTATTTATTTTAATGAGTTTTTTTCCTTTAGTAGTTATGGACCAAGATTTGATATTGCTCATAAGGTGAACAAAATACTTAGGAGATAAAGGATTAAAGTTGTAGTTCACACCCATAAGATAAAGTTTTCCTCTATGATACCACCTAGCTCAGAAAATAATAACCTTGCAAAATTTATCCCATTGGCTATATTTTGAAAAAGAGCTTATAAATATAATTCTTACCAAGTATATTCGATTATACCTGTGCACAAGTTTTCCTGAGATATATTTCTTGACTCATGTTGTAGATTGTGATGCAGTAGAAAGAATGTAGTTTCTCTGGTCATCCGAGTTTTTCCAGTAGTGCTTATGTTTCCTACATATAATCATTGTAATTAACTCACTTCCTATTTCTACTATGCTATCAATAGCCAATATTGGTTGGCACTTAAATACGCTCCAGGAAATGTACCAAGTGTTTCACATACACTCATTTAATCCTCAGCATATTCAATAAGATAAATACCAATTTTATCTCTATTTTACAGGGAAGGAATCTAAAGCACAGAGAGGTTTATATGATTTCCTCAATGTCACACAGCTAATAAGTGATGCAGGGATATTTTGGACCCAACTGATTTCAGACTCATGCTGCTAACTGTAAACAAAGATCTTAAAATTCCTGTTACACAGTGTGACTATCATTTGAGACATTGCCAACATCATCACTAGCAATTGTGTCTACCTGAAAGAGCCAAATAGATATCATATATCATTTTTACACTATACTACATCTGTATATTATGAATAGATATCACATATAATTTTTGATCCTTACATCAATTTTGTGCAATAGATAAAAATTGTGGTTTAGTCTAATAGATGAGAGAAATGAGAATTATTTGTTATTGCCAAAACATTTGACCAGCCCCACAGGTCACCAAAGTTGGGGCCTGGATCATACAGATCTAAATTCCAGACTTTTATAATAGGCTTAATTTTTCAATAAAGCTCTTACCTCTCATTGTCACAGTTCAGTTTCTGCATAAGCTTGATCTAGAGTCTAGATTTAATGAGATTCTAGGAGTCAGTACATGGCACCTCATGGAGGTACTACTGGGGAAGAGAACACCCAGCACAGAGGCTGGATACAGAAAGTAAGTGACAATCCAGAAGTAGAACTCTACAGGGAACTAGAAGGAGATGCTCATGTCAGTCTCAACCTATGAGTGGGGCAGTAACATGGTACTCATTCCTTATTTGTAGTAGAGACTGGAGCCACTCCTGAAACCTACATGGGTAAAGCCAGCTCATGAAACTGAGGGCTTGTCCAGCTTCAAATGTGAGGGCTAAATGACCGGGTGTCTTTTAAATCGCATTCAGTGACATGAGCTTGTACTTGGTTCTTGATTGGTTCTTTCCCTCAGAGTGACATTTTTCCCATTAATACCTATGTCCTTGAGGATAAAGCTCTGTCTCCTTTCTCCAGAGGAGGTAGTAAAGCCTACTGCCTAAAGATAAGGTGCTTCTACAGTCAAGGGCACAGACTATTATGCAAAATAGACAACTTCATTTTTCTTCCTGTAACGATACCATTGAATTCTGATAAAGCCCCCTTTTATTGGCACATTATAATTATATATAACAATGGGGTTTGTTATAATATATTCACATATACACACAACAAAATAGTATTAATTGATCAATCTCATTCCCCATTACCTCCCCTTTCTCTACTTTCCCTCCCCTGGTCCCCTTCTTCAATTCTAATGGACTCCCTTCTATTTTTTTTAAAAATGTGTTCTAATTAGTTATACATGACAGCAGAATGCAGTTTGACACATCGTACACAAACGGAGTGCAACTTCTAATTCCTCTAGCTTTTGGTGGTGTGGAGTCTCACCAGTGGTGTAATCATACATGTATATTATGGTAATAGTGTCCATCTCATTCTACCATCCTCCCCATCCCCATACTCAAGTCAATTTTGCCTCAAAAGAAATCTTCATGTAATTATTTCCAAGACTTTTCCCCAAGTTTCTTCAATGATGTTTATTCCTTGCCCCACCCTGTGGTCTTCCCCATTTCTGGTTGGGATTCACCTGAGTTCTGCAAAGTGTATCTGTCCTCATGACATAGAGGTGGGGTAGCATAGGCAAACAGGTTGTATATGGATGGTTTCTTTTTTCTCCTGTTATCCTAAATTATTGTTCATGAGTTTCTGGTCTCCATTTATTCTCATGATATGTCTCTGCCTTTGTGCTGCTCAGAGCCAAGGGGCTTAGAAACCACCATACTTATGTTCCTTTAACAAGCTTTTAAAGGTGGTAGTTCCTAAAGGCTAGGAGTTAGGGGTCTCCTCCCTTTTTTCTTTATCTTTTCCTACTATCCATTCTTTTGTAGGCCTCTGATTTTGTTGAAGCAATTCTATGGTTTCTGCATCTAACTAATTACTCATTCATCTATCTTTCATTCAGTCAACTATCATTTATTGAATCATTACCATGTGGTAGGCAATGTACCCAGGGATGTAGCTTTGAATAATTAGGATGTGATTGGACCACATAGACCTCCATTGTCATCATCAACACCATCAAAATCATCACTATCTTTACTATTTACTTAGCTCTTGCTGTGGTCCAAGCACCCTTGAAATTGTTTTTATGTATTCATTTATTTCATCTTTACAGCAACACAGTGGATGCATATGATGCATAAAAAAAGCTGAGGAAGAGAGAGATTAAGCATGTCACATAGCTACCAGTTCTAGAGCAATGATACAAACCTGGACATTTTTTTCTCTATAGCCCATAATTGAAATAACCTTGCCATACTGCTCCCCATTGGATATATGTGACCAAAATGTTTTTCATCTTCAATATCTATCTAAGAAGTACAGTGGAGTTGATTTTCATTATTGGTGGATATCAAGCAGCTAAATTCTGTGGACAGAGGCCACTGTCATTGTAACCCTCATTATTACTTCATTTGACAAACATCTTTTACATTCTTAATGTGTGCTCAGTATTATTCAGCATGGAGGAAACAAAATCTTCAAAAGTCCCTGAAGATTATATGTATTATAGGTAGAATAGGCGGTTTTAGGGGATGGTAGATATGTGCTTTTTATTGTTGTAATTACTTAGATTGTACATATATCTTTAGGCTCAGATCTGGAGCCACTTGGTTTTTAAGGTGATAGTTTAAGGTTTAATGTCACACTCCAACTGTTCAAAATGGCAAATGAAAATTGCCAGATATAGGTGTGCCAGGTATGCTTGTCTTGGAGGCTAAGCCAGTACACATATGCCACCTGGAATGTTGCTGGGGATTGATTTTAAGCTCTTTGGTCTGAGCAAATAGGCTCTTAATGCTACCTACCAATGATAAAAGACTTAGCTCCAAAATGTATGAGCAGCTCTCACTATACAAAAATAAACACAAACATCCAATAGAATAGAAAAGGACAAAATACTTAAATAGGTACTTCAACACACACCCCCAAATCTGCAAATGATTCATTATCACTTATTATTAGCTAAACTAAAACCACAGTGATTTATTATTGAAAAATTGTATTAATGGTTAAAATTAAGACTGACAATACCAAGTGCTGATGAGGGTGTAGAGATCTCATCCCTTGCTGCTTGGAATTCAGATTCATACAAACACTTTGAGAAACTGCTCAGAACTATTAATTACAGCACCTCTACACATGCACACAAAATATTTTACAGAGATGTTTATGGCTGCATTTATTTATTTTAGCTCCAATTGAGAAGCAATATAAATGTGAACAACAGAATGGGTATCTGAAATGGGACATATGCATCCAATCATGTATTGTAAGACCCTAAAACTGATGGTATATAGCTGACATGGATGGATTTTACAGATATGCTGAACAAAAGAGGCCAGATACTAAAGATTCATAACAAGCGATCCTGTTCATGTAAAGTGTAAGCATGGGCAAAACTAGCCCATACATAGAAGGCAGGATGGTGTTTCTTTGGAGAATGAAGCCAGGGAGAGGGCAAGAGGGGTTGTTCCTGAGCACAGGTAATCTAGTTCTCTAACCAAAGGTCATGGTGCAGTTCTCTTCACCATGTGATTGCTTATCAAGCTGTATACTTAAGATGCATTTTTATATATGTGTATTTCAGTACGACTTTCTTTTAAAAGTAATTAGGATGTTTATCACCTTTCATCCCTTGCCTATTCCTCTTTTTCCAAGTTTTATCTTGAAATTTTAATTCTTTAAACTAGTTTGAGAGCTTCTTCAGGGCAGAATTCTTCCTTTTTCATCTGGTAAATTCCCTTAAATCTTTTTTTATCTCTAAGTAGGGAATATACTTGAGGACTTGTTAAGGAAATTCTCATTTTTTATATGACACTGTATAGCATAATGCCTAGGATACAATGTAGACAGTGACTTATGTATGGTTTAAAGAATGAATTAATGCTTTATATTTCACATTAATAATTTGTTTAGGATCTATAATAGTATGCAATTTATCTGTGCTTGAAAATTTAAATTAATTTAGAGTGGTTTTGTAATGAGCATGTTCTATGTATGGTTCTCTCCACATTATAAGTGTTTAGACCTTCACCAAGTTGGTACAGAATGTGTTACCCAATAAGAGATTCTTTGTTTATTTTAAACATGTGAAAAATGTTTCATTCCTCAGGGGATTATTAATTACTGGCTTACTAATTACTCTGGAACTGTTTTTTTTTTTTTTAAAGTCTAGGCAGTTGTGTGAACGAATTCTTATTTAAGTGAGTAATTAGTCAGATCATAATAATTGACTAAATTAAGAAATTCTTTAATAGACATTATTTAGGTGTCAGTTTGATTTTGCTACTAGTGATGCATAACAAATCTATTGTGTGATTAGTAATAGATCTTTCACTCCTGAAGGGATCCTTTTTAAGACAAAGGGAAAGTCTCTTCAGAGGTCTGAAGAGAATCCAAGTATTCCCTAGATATAAGCTATAAACTACTTTGCATTTTATCTTTAAATTATTGACAAAACTCAAAACGAGTCAATATGAGAAAGAAATATACATTTGTATAAATGTGTTTGTATATTGTATGTATTTGTTGGTGTATATATGTATTATGTCTCTCTCTGGAAAAGATTAGATAAATCACTGTCAACACCAAGGTAGATGAGCCACTTCATAGGTAAACATTGCCACACAGATCTCTATCATGTTCACCCCTTCCTCAGGATCAATTCGAAAGGCACCTCTTCTGCAATGCTTTCTATAACCCTCATCCCTTCAATTAAATAGTTACTGGCTCTTTGCACTCGGTTTTTCTAACACTGCATAGATTCTGAAACTCTCTTCTTATTATAACATAGATTTTTCACTGATAGACTGTAACCTGCTTGAGTGACTGTAATCTAAGTACATAGCCTATTTATTGAACAGTCAATCAACAAAGCATGGATGAGTTAATACTTAAAAGATTCATCCAGTTGGGTCCTCACTGACAGTTCTTTTTCTGTTTTGTTATCAATACAATTTTTCTAGTGATGAAACAAATCATCTCTAAGTCATACTAGTTCTTCCAGAACACCTTCCCTGAAAATGGTTCCCCATCACCAGTTTGAAAGCCATTCTGGAATAAGTCCAGCTAAGGATTTTTGAACTGGCATTTACTGCACACCAAAGGTCTATGTGTACTGTTGTCACATAGTTAACTGCCATGATATAGGGTTCCATGCAGCAGGAGTAATTGCTGGTTTCTTTCAGGGAGATCTGACTCTTGGTGGTAGCTCCTGACATGGGGGCACATGTTCTAACTGGAGATGACTTTAACAGCCTGAACTAGAAAGAGGTTGTGTATAATACCAGGTTTTATATTAAACAAAAATAAATTTTCTCTAACGCAAGTTTTCAGACAGGTTGTCCTAATATATTAACTTCTGTCTGTGTTTTGAATAGTCAATTTCACGGTGAAATGAGTTCTTAATAATATATTTACCACCTGGGAGAAATCTCCCAGCCATCTGGAAAGGAGAGGGGATTTAGTGCTTCCAAACAGAGATTGGATTTTTTTCACAGTTATTTATTTATTTTTATATCAGGTAAAATGTGGGAAGGATGACTTTGTTCTTGCTTTGCTGCTGCAGGGGGTGGGTATGGAGTACACAGGGGGTGAGCATGCTCAGTCTACCTCTCCAGGAAGTCGGCTCCATCCACTGTGTCAGGAACCTATACATTTAGCATGTCAATGGTTCTAAAGGAGGGTAATATGTAATATTAATTACTGTTAGGATATACAGAATTTTTTTAAAAAAAACTGAGGGTCCAGTTTTGTGTTTTGCATTCTTATAGGAGCAGCAGAAAAAGAAGGTCAGAGCCTTGGGTTTGGAAGAAAGATACTGGATTTGAATCCTGACTGTCACAAATTTCTAAATCTCTCTGAGCATCATTTTCTGCATTTTTCGAAATGGGAATAATTATGTCTACCTTCTAATGTTCTTGTGAAGTTGAAGACAGTGCAGATAAAGCGTTTAGTTCAGTGCCCATATTAATTGTCAGTATGAGATTGGTCAATGGAAAATATGGAACAGGTGAAAGAAAGTTAAAAATAGTGGCTGTGTATGTCTATGCACAATACAATATGTACTCTAAAGTTGATCTAATGGAAGATATTGAAACTAGATGGATAATACAAAGAGGGATTTATGAAATTTTCAAAAAAGCTTTTGATAATACAAAAACATTCCATTAACCATTCATTCAGCAGACATCTGCTGAGTGCCTACTATGTACAATGTATTGCTCAATGTCCTTTGCATATTTCTATGAAAAAAATATTCCTGCATTTTCTGAGTTTATATTCTTAAGGAGAGTGGACAGAAAATAAGTGATAAATGTGATAAGTGAATTATATTGTGTACTTTAAGGTAAGTGGTTAGGTAGGAATAAAAAACACAAACAAACAGAAAAAAGTTAAGGAATTGGAAATTCCAGGGTGGGTGTACCAGGGTGGTTGCAGTGAATCCATTGAGAATCAGTTTGGGGTATGTCTCCAAGATAGAGGCAAATAATTTCCTAATGGATTGGATCTGGAGTGTGAGAGAAAGGGAGAAGGCAAGTATGACTGTCGGGTATCTAGCCTGCACAATTGGAAGGCTGAACTTACCATCAGTTGAGATGGTGAAGGCTAGGAGTGGGCCAAGTTTGTGAGCTTTTGAGGATGCTGTGTTTAGTGTGTCTGTAAGACACAGGTAGAATTAAAGAGTAAGTAATTGTATATACAGATCTACAGACATATTCATTTGGAAGTGTTGGCATATAGATGTGAAAGTCATGAAACCAAATGAGATCCCCAAGAAGAAAATAAAGCCTAAGAAATTTAAGAATTAGCCAGTGGATTTGGAAACAGGGAGTTCAATAGCAACTTGGAGAACATTTTCAGATGTATAGTGAGAACTTGAAAAAGATTCAAAAGAAGTGAAGAAGAGACAATGGAAAGGAAAATTTTTCTAAGTGTTTCATTTTCCTACAACAGGAAAAAAGGAAATGACAGAAGTAATGTTTAATGGGATAGAGAAAACCATGATTATATCTTATGGTAATAATCCAGAGAGGAGGAAGAAATGACCTACAGGAAAGAATGTGAGACAGACAGAATGATGTCTTACATTGTGCAGGAGATGGGGCAGAGTCTGGTGCTCTCCAGAGGCAGGTGTGGGCAGTGATGCTTGTGGGCAGCGGCAGTGATGCTTGTGGGCAGCGGTAGTGATCAAGGAAGTAATCTTCTGAACAGTTCTACTTTTCTGATGAGGTCATCAGGAAAATCGAAGGGTGATGGAGAGTGAGTTAGAAGGGAAAGAAGAGAAGAGGTATGAAATAATTGAAACGATCAACTTGGGGAGTGAGATGGTGAATGAATTTAAGGGGAAGTTAGGATTAAGCAGCAACAGAAGGCCCATGTGAAAATTTGATGATTAGTTTAAACTGAGATCACATGATTGATAGTCAATTAAATAGATTTAGTACCCACATTTGAGCCATTTTATAGGTCATGCACTGTCCTTGGCTCTGGAGATATAAAAAGGAATAGGACGTAGTCTCTGTCCTCAAAGAACTCACAGTCCTAGAATGTGAAACCAATAACTATAATAAATTGTAATAATTCTATAATTGAGTTATACTTATTGTTTTGGGATGTACTGCCAATTGCTGTTGCCAAATATATTGACACAGTAAGCTGGCGGTGTATATCACATTGGAATCAGAATGTGGTTTTCTGTAGTGACCTTCCATTTACTCAATAAACATTAAGTGTCCAGCACCATGCTAGGCATTAGTGCTTACGCTGACAGATAAGATCTGTTCTACTCTCAAAGTATTCTCTATCCAATGCTGTGATTTCCAAGTTAGTTGCCACTTGGAAATCACATCACTTGAGTTAAAAATTCAAACATCAAGGCTTAGAGAATTTTTAATGTCCCATGTTTCCAATGGGCATTCATGAAAGAGTATTTCTGATTTATGGGAAGAGAAGTATAAGAAAACAAAAGGAAGGATAGATGTTATAAATGCCATCAGAAATGGCAGCATGAAGTACTGGGGAGACCTACTGCTGGTTCATCACTGCAGGTAGATGCGACTCAGAGCACAAGCCACCTGAGCTGAGTAAAGACTGAGAGTCACTGTGGGAAAGGCAAGGGAAGGGTCCTATAGCTGAAGAAGTAGCAAAGATCCAAGGGATGAAATAACATTTTTAATTCAGAAATCTGTGTGTGGCCCTGTAGGCATGAAGCTAGTATACCAAATGGGGGACAAGTGATAAGAAATGGAAATGGTAAGAAACCATTAGGCAAGAGGTATATTGGAATGAGCAAGTTCCATATTTTCCCCCAAACAATTGTTAAATCCCCATTTAAAGATGACCAAGAAAATCCATTGATCATAAAAATGGGGTTAACTGAAGTTACTGAACATGAGGAGCAGCACTTGGAGAGAATCTTAGCAGGTCACAGAGAGGAAAGGATACTTTCTAGGACACTGGGGACTGGAGTGAGCAAGAGGTTGAGCAGGAACTGAGTAGAGATTGGTCATTTTTTTGAAAGTATTTGAGTTGCTAGAACAGTCTGTATTCTTTTCTTTGGAACATGGGAATCTGTGAAAAGTTACTGTTATTTTATTGTGGAACAGTAAGAGTCTGAAAGAGCTGGTGTTAAAATATTTTGAACTTAGATTGTTTGTGTTGTTTATCATGGTTTAGTAGAGTTTATTTTTCAAGTCGTGGCACAGTTTTGCAAGCTGTGGTTTCTGTTTCATTTCTCATTATTTGCTGTTTTAAGAGTACGTGGCATGGTAAAAAGAGTGCTGACAGGCAGGAATGTCCCATAAAATACAGTGTCTGCAAATCCTCTGACTCTTTGAGGTGACCCAAAGATGAACAACATCTTCTAAGCATGTTCAGGTACACAGAGGGAAGACGTTTTCAGGGTACTGACCTTTTTTAAGAAGACATTGCAACAAAAGTGCGTTGATTAAGTATATCAGCCATGAAGTACAACAATTTGCATATGTTCAAGGCACACTCTATTAAATTAATTATTAACATTCTTAACATGAATATTCCAAATATGTATGTAGGAGAACATGATGAATACTAAAACCAAAAAAGAAAAAAACTGACTACCCAGTTTTCTCACATCTTAACATTTTTGCCAAATTTAGTTCAGACCTCCATATTAGAAAATACAACATAACATCAACAGAAGCCCCATGTTTATTCTTGTTTAAATTTGTTCTTCTTGATCTTTTCTTCCCATCCCTCAAGTACCCATATTTTTTTTCTTTCCTAATGCATTTATGTGTGTATAAGTAAAATATATTTTCCTCCACAATTTTGAGCTCTTAAAAATAACCTTAATTTGATTATATCCTTCAAATACTTGTCCTCTTTATACAAGTTCATGTTTCTGAGATTTGATTGGTTCCTGGTACACACACACACACACACACACACACACACACACACACACACACTGTTCATTCATTTTAATTGCAGTAGAGAACTTCATGTTGTGACTATATCACCACTTGGTTGTATTGTTGCAACCCTTGGGTTGTTTGCAACTAACAAAAATAATTCTGAAATAAACATTCTTGTATACTGTTTCTTGTGCACATGTGAGAATTACTGGGTGCAAGTTAAGAGCACCCTCAAAATTTCTAAATCTTGCCAAATTGTTTAATAAAATGGTTTCATCAGTTTACTATCTCACTAGGGTGCATGAGAGCAAGCAATTTGCTGGGCATAAATGATATCCTATTGTGGTATTGTGGTTTTAATTTGTATCTTTCTCAATACTAGTTTCACTGAGCATCTTTTTACATGTTTAATGGTCATTTGGTTTTCCTCTTAGGAAGCCCATTTTTATAATTATTTTTCTTATTCCTTCTTGGTTGGTATTTTTCTTTTTTGCAAAAAAAAAGCATGTTTGTTAGTTACATGCATTGCAATTGCAAATTTCTTCTCCCAGTGTTTGACTCATATTTTCAGTATATGATTATTTTTTGCAGAGATCTTATATCATTTAATGAACTAAAATTATATTTTCTTTTATGAGTGAATGCATGTGTGCATATGTGTTTGCCCAAAATAATTTTCTACATGAAGAACATTTTAAAAATACTCTCTTATTTGTATTCTAAAAATAGCAAAATGGAGTTTTCATATTTAGTTCCTTTTTAATCTACTGGCAACTGGTTTTTTTTTGTGTGTGTGTGATAGTGTATAACTTGAGGTCCCAGGATAATTTATGACTTCTCAATGACTTTTAATGCTGTTTCCTTCCTAAATCCAGTTTGTTTTGTGTTGGGCCTTTTATCCTGTTCTGCTGGTCTATTTTTCTATTCTTGGATATACATAACACTATCTTAATTGATGAAGTTATGAAATACATCTTGCTATCTGATAGAATGAATCTTACTATTTAGCTCTTCAAATTCATCTTGATTATTTGTGACCCTCTGTTCATGGTCCTCAAATTAATGTCTAGCACCATGCAAAATTGTCTTTTTTTATTTTACTGGAGTTGTATTAAATAAAAATTCTAAAATAATTTGGTGTGAATAGATATATTTATGATGTTAAGATTTTCCATCCATGAACATGTTAATATGGTTCCATTTATTTAAGTCTCACTTTTTGGTTTTCAATAAAGTTTGATAATTTTTGCTACAAATCTCTTACACAGGTTTTGTACAGTTCTTCCCACAAACTATATTTTTGTTTTCATTATGAATAGTGTCTTCATTAACTAATTTTCTTTATTTGTGTGTGGCTTATGTTTCAAAATTTTATTGATATTTCAATATTGATTTGTATTCAGAAAATTTTCTAAACTCCCAGATTAATTCTAATTAATCTTTTACTTCACTTGGATTTCCTACACAGATAATCACATCATTATTCAGTTCACTGTTGTTTTTTCTAACCTACGTTATCTAATCTATTTCATCTCATCTCATGTGATGATCCTGACCTCCAACAAACTCTATACCAAAGCAATGAGTAGGAACATTCTTGCTTTTCCCTCACTTTATAGTTTTTGCTTCTAATATTTTACCTATTAAATATGATGTTTGTCATATGTTTTTGGCAAATGTGGTTTCTGAAGTTAAGGAAATACCTTAAAGTCATGATTTGTTTTCCTTGAGTTTTCCCTCATATTAGCTGGGTGTGGTGGTACATGCCTATGTATCTGGCTTAGTACATTTTAAAAAAATTAAACCAACTTTGCATTCCTACCATAAAACAATTTGGTCATTAAAAACAATAACAATGAAAATAGACATTCCTGTATTTTAAAAAATGCAATTTTGAATTATGTTTTCTAATATTCGCTTAGGATCTCTCCATTTCTGAGGGTGAAAATGACTCTGATTTTCTCTTTTGGTTTTGGAATCAAAACAATTTTAGCTTAGTAAGTAAGCTGAGGAATGTTTCCTACTTTTATCCTCTAATACATTCTGTTTAACTTTGAGTTGTCTATAGCTTGTGTTATGTTTAATGCAAATTCTTCTGTGCCTACTAGTGGTTATTAGGTTTTTGAACTTCTGATCACATTTTCTTTGGAACATTATCTGCACAATTTGATTTTTTACTCTTTTAATCAGTTTTTACATATTTTGTGCTTTTAAATTTACCACCAAGTGTTATTAGTTTTAATTAAAAGACTTGAATTTATTATAGTACTAGTATTGCTTTTTATATGCCCCCACTTCTCTCTTTTTAACCTATATTAACAAAGACCCTGGAGTTCTGCTGTTTTTGTTTTCTTTTCTTTGTTTTTTTTTTTTTTTAAGAACTATTTCTCAGCCCTTGTGAATCCTCCTGGATTTTTACTTATTTTTTTCTTTTTGTAGTTTCTTCTTTTATTTTTTATAATTTTCTTGATTTCAAATATTCCTTGGATTAACTCTGTTGTTCTCCTCTAATGGGATTTGTGGATAATTAATCACTGATTTTTAATCTATTAAATATTGCATTCTTGGCTAGGGAGGCTGAGGCAGGAGGATTGCAAGTTCAAAGCCAGCTTCAGCAATGGCAAAGTGCTAAGCAACTCAGTGAGACCCTGTCTCTAAATAAAATACAAAATAGGGCTGGGAATGTGGCTCAGTGGTTGAGTGCGCCTGACTGCAATTTCCGATACCCCCCTCCAATACATATATATAGCATTCTTTAATACATATAAATATATAGAGAGAATATATATCATTCTTTAGCTGTATCCTTCATATTTTGATATTTTAAAACTCCACTAATACTTATTTCTAAATGTTGTGACTTTTTATTTGTATTTCATATATATGAAATTTAAGCATGAGTGAAATTTTAATTTGAAATCCAGACAATCCTCAATTTAAAATGAGTTTATGTCCTGATAAAGTTGAAAAAGCATTGAAGACACCCAGTCTACTACACAGCCTTGCTTAGCAACACAGCGTACCTCAGGGAACCAGCTGTTTCCCTTGTGATTTTAATACTGACTGGAGCTGTGGCTTCCATCCTCATGTCATAATCAGCATCTTAGACAGCATATGATAGCCTGGGAAAAGATCAAATTTCAAAATTCAAAGTGTGATATCTACTGAATTTCTATCACTTTTCTACAATCATAAAGTCAAAAAAATGATAAATTAAATCACCATAAGTCATAGTCAGGGACTATCTCTGTACAGAAACACCCTCCACACATACCAAGTTAGGAATTATTGTGTGGCCTCCAAGGTAATCTGTGGTAAATATTCCCTGTGTTCACAAAGTAATGCATATTCTCTTATACATTAGAGAATTCATTATCGAATTAGAAATCAGGACAGGCCTGGTAGAGAAGGCAAGAGCATTGCCAGTGTATCTTATGTGTGGGAACTGGCCCTAGTCATTGCTCTGGGGCTGAGTAACAGAAATTCTAGATATGTGGGGGAAAGACAATGACACAGTACAAATAGGGTAAATAAGGACAAGGTATGGAACCAGAGTTGGAGCCACCAGAAACTGAACCACCCAATTAAACTTGTGCTAGGAAAGGACTGGAGTCTCAGCACGCAAACTGTGGAATAAAAACAATAAAGTATGAACTTGAACATGAAGCAATAGTTAAGGTTTCTGATTCTGTAATTACAAATTTCATCTTTTGTTTTGTTGTGAGATCCCTGATTTTCTTTTCAATAAAATATAGGTCATCATCATCATCATCATCACCATATTGAGTTATTGTGGAAGTTAAAGAATAAATTGTTTAGTTTGGTCTCTAAAAAGCAGTGATTACTCAGTGGAAATCAATGAAATAGCTATTATTGCTCATTTAAATTATTTTAATTATACAAATTGATTATAACTGTAGTTGTTAAAAAAGTAATAATAAGTGGAAAATTAGAGGAGAGAAGGTATCTAACTGAATCTTTATATACCTCTGATAAGCAAGGATAGAACTTGCTTTCAAATCCCAAACTTGGGCTAAACCTGCAGGAGGATTAAGGAATCTATGACTCATTATAGAGAAGAGTGAATGTGTAGGGATTATACCATTCCTTCACAAATAGAATAATCACTCTTCTTTTTCTTTCCTTTTTTAATTTGTTCTTTTTAGACATATATGACAGTAGAATTTATTTTGACATATTATACGTACATGGAGTATAACCTCCCATTCTTGTGGTTGTACATGATATGTAGTTACACTGTCGTGTATTCATATATAAACATAGGAAAGTTATGTCTGATTCATTCTACTATCTTTCCTATTCCCATCCACCCTCCCACCTTCCCCTTTGTTTAATCCAATGAACTTCTATTCCACTTTTTGTTTTTATGTACTTGAAGCCCAGCAACATTTCCCCTTCTCTCCCCACTTG
Source organism: Urocitellus parryii (assembly GCF_045843805.1). Lineage (NCBI taxonomy): Eukaryota > Metazoa > Chordata > Mammalia > Rodentia > Sciuridae > Urocitellus > Urocitellus parryii. The sequence continues at coordinate 118,835,308 of NC_135534.1, forward strand.
CTCTGGCATTAATTCAACTCAGAAATCAATCCAGAGTTGATAAACTGTTTTTTGGTCCTACAATTGATCCCCTAGTTGTGCCCCAGAGATCAGCACCAGGGAAATGTCTGAGACCAAAAGCTAAAATTGTGGGTGTGCAGGGAGCAGTATTCTTGCTCTGTGATGGCAAGTGAAGACATGTGTATAAGGAAATCCCATGTCTTCACCACCAGCCCTCTGTATCATCCTTCAAATGCCAGAGGCAAACACATACAGATCCCCCCTCCAACTATAATTCAAGCCAACAGTTGATGAGATTTTAAATTATTTTGAACAATGTCTTCTATGTGTGTTGCCTTTTTATTCACAGGAGATATCTTCCTATTCTCACCACCGTTATTCTTATCTGTTTGAAGAAGGTTTTAATCTTGTATGTATTACTGGTAGCCTTCCACCTAGGATAACAAGCTCTATGTCCTGTCTGCGTTGGCTCCTATAGTGAAGCAACCATATGTAGGGAATAAGGATGCTTGGAATGTCATTTTTCTAAAGTAAGAGTGAGCCCAACATAATTTGTCAGATTTCTTCTAGCTCTGAAAATATAAAGCTTAGTTGTCTTACAAGTCAGGGTGCTGAAGATAGTCTGAATACACAGTCAATATCCATGTCTATAGAATAGCTACTCATTTGGGGAAGTTAATGTATTCATGGTTGACCCCAATTCATGGAAGTATCCCACATAAAAACCATAAAAATACAATGATTATAGCCACATCAACCAGCTAATGGATTAAGAATGTTATAGTAGAAATCCCTGATTGACCAGTTCTCTCATGACCCAGCAGAAAATCTGGATTTTCCAGGTGGCAGAATGGACTACATCATTTGGAAATTGCTTAGTTACTTTTCTCACACTGCAATTTGTTCTATCTGCTTTGTGGAAATTATCCCAACTGGACCATTACACACAATGAGCTGTAGAATTAGTTCAATGTCTTTGCTTAGCATTGTATTTAATATCCACCCAACACTTGCTTTGCTAAGCACCATGATAGATGAGTAAGACATACAGACCTCCTCAAAGACTTGACTTTAAGCACCGAGACAGACAAGACACATGGACATATATCCACTACAAAAGTGATACACATATTGATAACAATAAGGTCATGGTTGTATTGGCACCCAAAAGACTGAGATCAAACTCAAACGAAGTGAATCAAGGATGGCTTCTTGAATAAGTTAGTGTTTATCTAGGTCCTAATTAGATTTTGTTTATATGAGAAGGTACACAGGAGACATGTGAATAACATCTAGCTAGAAAGAAGGTTTAGAACAAAGGCATAGATTTTTAAAAATTTCTCATTGTGTTTGGGACCATAGGCAGTTCATATTCTAAAACATAAAGTGTGACTCTACTATTATGGGATGGAGCTGGAAAGAAAGGTGGAGTCAAGCATGGCTGAATTTTATTATGTTCATGAGTTTGAACTTTACCCTTTGGATGACAGAGCCATGAGTGGCTTCTGAGTAAAGATATAGGCAATGGCAGATCCATGTGTTCTAAACTCTTTGTCATAATTTTAGGACAGAACATCAGTTAAGAAAAAAAATTAATAAATAAAATATTAGGGATGTTATGAGACCATACAATTTTATTGAACACTCAGTGTCTTTGCCTGGCACATGCTATATTATTTGTCTGTTGTGCAATAAATGACTTAATTTGTAGTAGTTTAATGCAACAGACATTTATTTTCTCATAACTATTCTCAATCCAGAGTCTGGACACGGCTTAATTGGGTCTTCTGTCTCTGAATCTATCATAAGGCAGAAATGAAGGTGCCTTCTAGTGCTAGAGTTATCTTAAGTCTCTATAGGGGGATCTACCCGTGGCTCACTTCTGTGGTTAATGGCAGGATTTGTTTCTTTCTGGTATACTGAACAGAGGTTGTCCTTGGTTCTTTGCCACATAGACTTCTGCATATGGCAGCAGTACCTTTTAGCAGGATAAGCAATAAAGAAAGCAAGAAAGAGAAAGTAAACAAGATGGAAGGCATGGTCTTTTATAATTTAATCTCAATGTGTTTGCTGCATTTTGTTACCAAAAAAAGTCCCTAGGTCTAGCCCATATAAAGGGGAGATTTATATAAAAGCACAAATACAACGGAATGAGAGGGTTCATTGTGACCATCTAAGAGGTTGGCTATCAAACATGAAAAATGTCCACAATATACTATTAATATAATATTTAATGAATAATTAAATACTTATTCTCTCTAATCTTCATTTTTTTTTTATTTTGCTATGGAATTTACTGAGTATCACATAGATGTGTTATGTTATTGAATGGGATTTTCTGATGAGGGGTTCTAAACTCAAGTATAAACTTGATATGAAAATAAAATATTTCCTGAAGATGTGTGTTTTTTATTCTCAACCAAATTCTCTCTCCTCTATGAAGGCCCAAGTTTCATATTTTCACTTGGATTGTAGCTAAACAAAAATTAGTAGCGAACAATGAGTACAAGGAAGCTTAAAGGAGTCACTAGAGTTTCCTTGATTATTCTTATTGAATAGTTGATCCCTTTTTCTTCTCATCTGATAAGGTGAAACTGGCCATTTGAAATCCTTTCCATCTACATTAAAGTTGGTTTCCTGATGATGTGGTAATATTAATAGTAATGTAGCCTTCAGCTGCCTGAGAGGGTTGGAGGTCACAGTGGATGTCATTACAGCATGATGTTATTCATGCTTCCCATGAAACATTCATGTTTTATGTCAGTTTTTTATTTGATGCTCCTTGAAGAGATCCACTTGCCTCTGACCTTTGACAATACCATTAACGTGCACTCTCATTTTTAAAAAAATATTATTAATAACTAAAATTTAGATAGCCTTAACATTTTACAAAGAGCTTTTGCATCTGTCATCACCCTTAGTTCTCATTCTAGCTCTGGAAATCTGGTGTCAGATTGGCCTCAAATAACACACTTAGAAATTTTATTTTTGAATATGTGCTGTTTTCATTACATCACAGTGCACTGTGGAATTTCGATGTTGACCTTTCTTGTCTTGAATTAAGGAGAGCTGTTTGGGCCACTCTTTCATTATTTTACTTTTCAATATTTTCAGGACCTTGAATAATTACATCCCAAGAGGCTGACTTCTCCTACACAAGCTGTTTTACTGTTTAGAAAACGTAAGAGTTCTCATCAATAGAATGGGTGTGTAATCATTCCATCTTATAATAATGATCTGAGGCTAAATGAACCAACTTGCTATAGTAAGGACTTAAAATTTTATTATTTTGTCTTACTAATAATATCTTTTAAGCATAGTTCTTTACTAGTGGGAAATTGTGATGTAGATCTTATTCCCAGGAAAAATTGTAACCAACATCAGTTCTCCTAATATGTTTTGAATCAAATACAACTTTGAAGTCCTTTAAGGACAATGACCCTTTTCCTGAAAAGTCCATGCTGATGAAAAAACATTTTATATAGTTTCAGTGGCACTAGAGTTTAGCTAAAACTTATATTTGGATGTTAGTTAAGACTTCAGATCTAGAAGCATGTGATTTACACTCAGGATGCTAAGTGTAGGTTACAGTGACCATGAACAGTAGGGTAAAGCCCAGGATTAGCTTGAATGGCTTGCTAATATTAGTGTAAATATAAATACCTGAAATCATTCTATTGACAGTTAAAATCCACCTTCACATTCACAGTTGCAGTTTTGTGTTATTTAGGTGAGCAATCAAACTGTTTGAAGTAAAGGGTTGCTGCCCAAGTAATAACAGGCAACAAATATTAGCCAATTCATTAGTTAAATTTGCATATACTAGCAGCTGTTATAGGACAACAGCTTATTGTAACCAGGAGGAAAACAAAGCAAGCACTATTTCCTTGTCTTCCCTGTTCATGTGGATCTAAGCTAAGCCATTCACTCTCAGGAAGTCTCACTTTTCCCCTGACAGACACTTCTTGATCCTTTCAGAATATGTATTACCACAGGGATACAAAGCAGGGAAGTGGGAGACTGGGTATAGCTTTCTTTCCTATACACAGAAGTTTGGCTTGTCCTACCAAGTACGAGGTCATTGCCCTCAATTCACTTAAACAAAACTAAGAAACAAACAAACCAAAGAAAGGATTAGCTGAAATTCCTCTGGGTAGGCAGTGACTGCTGAGGAGAATGGCCTAATGAGGTGAGCAGCTGCAATCAATGTTGAAACGGAGGGGGTGGCAAGGTCAGTGGGTCAGCCTGTGCCATCGGATTTGGCTGGTATCGTTCAGTCAATAAATGACCTGGAAGGAAATTACTATAAACAAACTGCACCATCTTTAATTCAGGTGTGTGCTGCACAGAGGGTGCTGACCCATAGGATTCCTTGATTAGAAGAAAAGGCAATGGATTATTTCTCAAGTTTCTTTCAACAGACATATCTACAAAGCTGAGTTGTGTGTGCAGAGAGGTCCCATTTTTCTACCTATTTGTCCCAATCTCTGCAGATTCCTAATCCATACCACTGTTGTCCTTCCTGATCACATGTGTTCTCAAGGTATCTACATCTAAATTGAATTTATTCTTGCTTTAGTTCATGGGGAACCAAATTTTAATATCGTCAGTTGGTTTCTTTGCCAAGTCTAAAGAACAATATAGTGAGTTCAGGTTGTATATAATTACTCGTGTCCAATGGATCTAGATGTATTGTTAAATGAAAAAAAATTATAAATAGTAGAGAGCCCAATGTTCAGAATCTTTGCTATCATACGAAGCATCCTTAGAATTCTAGATCTGCCAATTACTGAGCAAGGAAATGGGCTTAGAGGACAAAAGAGGTCAGCATTGTATTTCACAGAAATAAAACTAAATGATTCCTTGTTTCCAAGTCAGTCCTCTTTCTAAAGAAAAAAATATTTTTTAATTTTTATTTGTTGTTGTTGTCTGGCTAACATTCCAATCAACATGGTTTTTATCTCTTATCTAAGGCATGGGATTTCTAATTTCAGGTGATCCAGAACCTTCTAAGCTCTGGAAAGTATGTACATGGTTAGTCTGGTGGCTAGTGAAGGTAGACTGTGACAAAACCCTTCCTCTACCAAGAGCATTCTCCTTGTCTCTTGCAGCAGGGTTCAGGATTTCTCTTTTGTACCATTTATCCTTATACAAATCTCTTCCACACCACCTTTTAGGACACATTGTCATTCTGCCCTACCAGGCAGTGAACTGCTTGAAGACAGGAATCATTGCCAGCACCGAGCAGCCATAAACTAACAACTGAAAAAATAATAATAATAATTAAAAAAAATACCTGCCAATACGTGAAACTAAAAGTTTCCCATAGATTTCTCACAACTTTGGTTAAAATAAAAGGGAGGGGAAATGAAGCTAGAAAGAGAAAAAGAACGAAGACAAGATGAGGGGGGGGGAAAAAGTTGTCATTTTGGTTAGAGTTCTGAGGAAGGATTTCGATCACTTTTCATTTCATCTCCTAAATCAATTTGCCTGCCTGGAGCCAGGGTCTGGGACGCACACCATGTTGTGGATGAGCCTGCTGTATTACCAGCTGCTGGACTCACTGATAGAATTGTCCTTGATGTTCAGGGATAGAGAAAAAGGCAGAGACTGGCAGAGAGGGAGTGTAAGGAAGGCTCCTGCGGGGACAGTGTGTTATTACCTGCTGAGGTGGCTCCCCCTGGAGCCATGAGCTGTGTGCAAATGGCAGTCAGTGTGTGCTTTGAAGCCTCCAGCCTTGGGAACTTCAAACAAGGAGAGGACAGACAAATGATCTATGGGAAATTAATATCTAACAGGTTTAAAAACGGCTCTTCCTGTCACCTTAATCTCCTGACTGCTCACTGACAGTATTTACTTTCTGCACATATTGAACATTTAATACAACAGAAGCTCCCATATCCTTAATTTTTCTGAAACAGATAGCCTTATATTTCCATACCATCCATTTTAACTACGGCTTTTTCTTCATTTTCCTTTGAACTGTTCTTTTCTCTAGGTTTTGGAAGGTTCCCTAGGGAGAAGAAGGGTGAGGGAGGTTTCAGGAATGAGCAGTAGTAGCAGATTGCATGCACCTCCACTGTCCTGTCCTGGAAACTCAACAATCATCCTAAGGATGCTCATAGAATCATTTTGTGAGTCAGTGCTTATTGAACCAGGATCATGTCTATGCATCCTACCTACATATAAAACCACATACCTTAGGATCTACTGAGTTGATTTGATTGCTGGAATAGGCATACTCACGATGGAGTATACTTAGGAGGAAGATATATTCTGCCTCCATCCATCCATCCATATAAATACAACTAACTGTTCATTCATCTGTCTATCTATCCATCCATCCATTCATCCATTCACTCATTTATTTGTACAATCAGGCAGATAACAAACCTACAAACATTTTTATATTATCTACTACATTCCCAGAACTATGCCAGATGCTCATAATAAAATCAGATAATGTGTGATTTTTCCTGTCATTGGCACATGTTGTACATAGAAAAAAATACCATCCAAAAACTCTTCCTTTATTCCTTTCCTGGTTTAACCAATTACAGTCAGTCTCATTTCTAAGAAAAATCCTTAAATCCCAGGAAAGCCAGGATGGTTGGTCTCCTGATGGTTGTCACCTCAAATTCTAAACTAGAGGTTCTCATCACATGCCAAGCCCCATCGTCATCCACCTGGGAAGCATCAATGTTACCTGGGAACTTCTCAGAAGTACAAATTCTAGGGCTCCACCCCTGGTTCATTGAATCAAAAACTCTCAGAATGTCATAGCAATCTGTGTTTAACAAGCTCTCTAGGTGATCCTGACACATGCTGAAGCATTGGTACCATTGCTGTAAACTGGTTATGACTTTTGAACCATTAACATTGTTCTGTCTTAGGAGGTTCTCAGCATCCTGTATGGTAATCAACTAGCTGATTTGTTAAGATAAATATAGGAAGGTGCTAATGGTAATAGTATATGCATTGAAGCAATAGTAATGTAAATACATAGGTGAAAGTAAGATCAATGTGACAATTAAAGTGTTTGGGCAACAATTAGTCACACTGGGTACCTTAGGGATGATTCCTCTAGCAAAGGTAGTTTGCATAGGGAACAAGGCAGGGCTAAGCCCTGTGTGGGCTGTGGGGACATTTTTTTTCCTTTTCAGAGTGTACTTTTGCAGAGTTCTACAATACTTCTTTATAAAGTACATAGTATTTTCTCTGCTATATTTGGAGCAAATATTTGGAGAATGACGTACATCTTCTGTATTTAAAGCCAGTTCCAAGAACCTCACTAGGAGTCAGAGAACCAGGCTGTCTTCTCAGCTCAGGCACTAATTGATCATAAATTGATAATTTAGTCATTTGGAATGTTACTTCTCTCAGCCATTAATAGGTATATTAATGTTTGTCCCTCTTTGAAAGGTATTCTAAAACTAGTTCTTTTGAATACTATGTCATCCTATATCGTTGTTTCTTTCTCAATTAGTTATACACTCCTATTTTGAATAAATGATATGTTCGTCCTTAGCCAGAATAATGTAGAAAGTTATTAATGCAAATTATTCAGTAGAAGGGACTGGATTATGTGCATGCCTGGTCTGTAGTGAGTGAGGAAAACAAATGTAGACACACTGTCATAAAGTGTAGATTTAATTTTTTAAATCTCAACTGAAATTATCTCAAAGTAAGAGAAACGTTTTTAGAGTGTTTCTATGATAAACATCTGAGGTTCCTAGTCCTAGGTACCCAGAGGCTCTTCACAGTAAGATAAAGAATACAGTAATAGAAAGACGTCAAGGTTCTTTTTTTTTTATGGTGTTAGCATTTGAATGAGAAGGTACAGCACTAAATAATACCATATTAAAAATAGGAACATCTCTGCTGCTCATGAGCACTGTAGAGGCAATAAAGAGATTTGTATGATTGTTGTGGGGGTAGAGATTGTTAATTTTGCAAAAGGAAGGTCTATCACATTCATGAGGATCTAAAATTTCAGTTGAGATCTACCTAAAGGAAAAGAGGAGGCCAGAATTGCCAAAATCAAAAGGAAGTATAATCTATGCAGAGGAAACAATGGATGCTTCAGTCTTGACAGTGGGCACCTGTGTTGGGAAAACAGGGAGGGAGATGGGTGTAGTTGGAGCCCAGTTGGTACAGTAGAGGGTGAAAGAGAGAGAGATAAGGAAGAGATCAGGTCCTGGTAAAGAGTTTGGTTTTAATTTTAAGATCAATGGAAAGACGTTGGGGATTTCTAAGTTGGGTGAATATTTATTTATTTATTTATACATTCATTCATTCTAAATAGGGATTCTATTGAAAACACAAGGTGCACTCTTAATAATGAGACCTAGACAATGGACATAAACTGAGTGTCACAGGTAAATTGGGCCATATGTTTTCCCTAGCTTTGAGTAGTGTGGTGACATGATTTCTGCTTCTAAAAGACTGTTCTGCTTCTGTGCAGAGAATGCATAGAAGGAGGGCAAGGATGGAAATGCAGAAATCGTAAAGCAGTGTCATACACATGGCTGGGGAGAGAGGCCAAAGGATGGTGGTGCTAGAGCCCTGCTGGGCAGAGCATCTGGGCCGCATGCCTGCAAAGGACTGAGTCCCTGCCAGAGTACCCATGCTGGGCAGGGAGCACAGATAATTTGGCAATTCTAGATGATCAGAACAAGGAGGCACGACTTACAGCTTAGAAATGGTAAATATAGAACAATTAAAGTGAAGTGTTTCTTTCCCCAGCAGGAAGTAAGTACATGAATTTTTTTTACCCTGAGACATGGTGCAGGCTGACAAACCAAAGGGGTTAAGAGAAAGTGAGTGGACAGAGTTGCTAAGGGAGACTAGGTTATTTTGGATACATCCATAATAATAGTTTAATATTAATTTTAAGGAAAACTACCACAGCCTTTCTATACCAACTTCAGAAGAAATACAAGACTAAAAAGCTTTTTATGTAACTCCAGTTGGCAATTGTCACATTTTAAATTCCCCACTCTACAAATAACCTCAGATCCTCCTCATTTGAACACACAAAATAAAACAGAGGACACAAAGAACAAACCTTTCTTTCATATCTGCCTTCCCTCAAACTTTTGAACTGTGTCATCTTTTCCCTGTCCCCCTGCTAAGTTTCATTAATAACTATATACACTTACTAACTTTCCTTTTCTTGCCTTCTGTTAGTCCTCAAATTAATGTCCTCCTAACAACACTATTTAAATCTCTCTCTCAAGAATGATCCAAATACCTAAAACCAAATGCAATGGGGTCATTCTTTTGATACCTTCTGTCTTGTTTGCAACATTGGGTGATATTTGAACTCCATGGAGATTTCAGACTCTCAATGAATTTGACCTTCATGGGGATCCGAATTGTGCCACATTCATCTTTGTATCCTCAGTAGTTAGCTTAGTGCCTGACATATGATGTGTTTAATTGGATCATGCTTAAAATGGTCTCTCCTGTTTGCTTCCAGATCCCCATGCCTGAAGACAGTGGTGCCCAATAAATGTTGAACGAATGAAAGAAAGAACTATTGGACTGATTAGACAGGTGAAGCAGATTTATTGATTCCTTATAGAGCTAGGTTCTGCATTAGGGGTGTTTGTTCCTGCCATATGTGGATGAAATGAGTGAGCATCTTGTATCTGTGGTATCAGTTCTCTTATCATTCATTTACTCTTTCAGTGGCTTATAAAGCTGAATTTCCCCCACATATCCCTGTTACTGAAAAATTTCCATCCTTGAAAGTGTAGCAAAGTTCATGCACATATCATATACACTGACATTTTCTTAGGCTAAACAAAACTGCATAATTTTATAATCAAAAGTATATTAGAGATAATATATTCCAACTCTCTCCAAAATTTTCAACAAGTACTCATTTCTTATTCTTCATGACACCATTTTCAAGACTGTCTCCCTAATTTGTATTCAGCAAAAGCTCTTTTTTTGGTGGGGGGAAGGTGGTGGAGATTAAACCCAGAGATACTTTACCATTGAGATACAACTCCAGCCTTTTTTATTGTTTATTTTAAGACAGTGCCTTATGAGTTTTTTAGGGCCTTGTTAAATTGCTGAGGCTGTCCACAGACTTGCAATCCTCCTGCCTCAGCCTCCCAAGCCACTGAGATTACAGGCATGCGCCACCATGCATGGCCAGCAGCAGCTCATTTTAACCTTTAAATAAAGGTATATCTATCTGCTATCATGCTACTGAATAACATTTATTTATAAATGGAACAGATACGGATTGAGTTATTGTGTCTCCAGTGCTGTAATAGATACCAGAAATTAAAAGATGAACAAAAACCAGATTCCTTTCACTCAATGACTTTATAATCCAGCATAATAAATATCCAGTATTCCCTAGCTAAATTTATGTGAAATCAACAAAAATCAATCTAAATATTTCATTTAGATTCAAATGCCCTTTGTAGAAAATCATATTATTTTATGTATATGTTTGAGGCATTTACAATATGCATGACTACCGTCAGAGGCTCTGATATACTAGGGCAACATCCAGGTGTTAAGCTATCTACTTATCTTAATGGCTCATTTTACAGATGAGGACATTAAGGTGCACCCAGAAAGATACTTTGTGACTTACTAGTACTCAAGCATTTGAACAGCAATAAAGCTGGGGCTAGAACTCAGGTAAGGTTTTCCTGTTGTGTGCTTTTTCCTTTCTCTTTTGTTTTCTGCAATTTCTCTGTAACTTTTGATCCTCTTTATTTCATCTTTATATATAATATTAAAGTATCTACAAAGTTCATTAGAAACAAGCCTATTGAACTTAGTTTAATCCAGCTTTTTCAAAATGTAATTTAACCACAATCCTCTTGTTTCACAAATCAGTTGTCAACATCTCCTGGGACACAGGCCTACCAAAGAACAGACAATGCTTGCCCAGATAATAAAATTCCAACTCCTTGTCATTTAAATCTCTTACCCTCTATTTTCCATCTTTATCTTCCCTTATCCTCTCTACACATCCTCCTCTGAAGTCAAACCACTGAGTTGTATTATTCCCTGTTTAGAACAAACCTTGTTTCCCACTGCTATGTCTTTTCTTTGAGGCCTGGTCCTGGGCTGCCACAGCCACTTCTTTCCTGTGGGCTTGTCTTGAGCCTGTGTGTCTTAAGAGTTTCCACATCCAGCAACCTAGCTGGAAGTTATCATTTCTCCTCTCCTTTCTCCTAGTGCTTATAGTCTGTACCTTTCATTTAGTAGTGAAAATACACTGCCCTTTGCTATTAGTTATCTCTGCATGTTCACATGTCCTTTCCTGGGGATAGGAACCTTGTCTTGTTCTTTATAACTCCCATAGGGCAAGCAGTCGGTAAAAACAGAGAAATCTGAACACCTGTCAGGATTTCTCCTTCTCCCTCACTCTCATTAAATGACATCTCAAATTTGTACACCTTTTCTATTCCCATTGCTTAAGCCTTAATCCTGCCCTGTTATTTCTTGTCTATTCTATGTTATTGTCTCCTAACTGGTCTCCTTATCTCCTGGTTTGCCCCCCTCCAGTCATCCCCACCTCCTTCTGCTAGATGACCTTTTGAAAATGAAAATCTGATCAAGTTATGCCAATGGCACCCCATTTTCTGCAGAAAAGAGCACCAACTCCTTCATGTGGCATTAAAGGTCCTTCATTGTGTGGTTCCTGACAATTCTTATCTCTCCCCTCTCTCCACTGCTCACCCCTCCCTCCCAGTCTGATTTCCCAGACTGAGCCTTTAGAGCTTCTGGAACACCTAAGATGTGTGTGATTTTTGTACCTGCTATAGCATTTGCCTGGAATGTTCTTCCTATCTTCTCACACATTCTCTTTTGTACCTGGTGCAGTTTTTTTCTTTTTAATTTATTTTTATTGACCATGCTTCTATCAGCTACTATGCATGAACTTTCTCTGGAGCGGCCAGAAAAAAATGAGAATGAGCAGACTGCTCTTCTCTCTTCTTTCTTTCTCTTTCCCTTTTCCCACTCCCATCCTTCCCCTACATATCCTAGGATGCATTTATTCAATTTTTTTCTGTTTCCCCTATAGGGTGACTAGCAAAAAGGGATTCTCTTATTTGGATTATCAGTGTATCCCTTTTAACTACAAAAGAACCTGGTCTATATAAGGAATTTTGTAGTTGTGGAACAAATAAATAAAGACAAAATCAATGGTAGCTCATAGGACCAGGGAGGTTTCTAGTGAATTGGTGGGCTAAACAGCTATATAATGAAACACTGAGGAAAGTGAGAAAATTCCTGCAAAGGGGCAACTGCAGGTACAGGTAGGTGCTTTGATCTCACCTACTGAGACAGCTTAATTCACTGATTCACTTAAGCAGGCTCTGGAGGAAGTTGAGCCCTGCAGCTGAAAATCCTTTTGTTTGAATCCTACCTTTAGGAATAGGAGCTGAGGGGGGGGGACTAGCATATAATCTGTGGGGTTTAATCTTACTCTGCAAATCTCCAGGTTGAAATCTCCAGGTTGCATGAAATGGGCAAGAAGCTAGACAACTCAATTCCTCTGCTCACATTTCTCCACCCCTGCTAACATGTAGAAGTATTTCAGGTACTTTAAATGCAGAAAGTGATGGTATGGTAGAGAACACCTTTATTTTTGTAAGCTAATTTATTCTCAGCCCAGAAATCTGAAATCACAGAGATTACAACATCAGACAGCCAGGGGCTTACCATAGTTCAGCTCCTAGGAAGTCATTTAAATTCCTCCAAGTCTGTTTTCCCCTTCAGTATCCACTCATCATCCATTTACCCAGCCATCCAGCCATTAGTTTTCTGCTTGGTGCCAGGTGTAGGTTTCAGAGAATACAAAAGTGTGTTCATAGAGTTCAAGAATTAGTAAACAACTTGAATTATCCTTGAAAATGCTCTAAAAATCTATAATCCTGACCAATAGTAAAGGTAAAAATAAAGATTAAAGAAAGATATTACTTATTTAAAATTAGGAGAGTTGAAAATGTGGAACTAAAAATTCTTGGTATGCATGGATTCCTCATATGTGCTACTGGGAATCTAGTTGTGTTAAAAAAAATTAAAAGATTGCCTCTTGTTCATTTCAGAAGCCCCTTAAGGGCTGTTTTATCATTCATTCTTTTAAACCATATTTCACAAGTCTTTTCGAAAATACTGAGTGAAAAGATGTCGCCCTGTCTGAAACTTCCCTTGTCTTCTCAAAGAACACACCTGATTGTGATCTTGGCTCTACATCACTTACCGTTCTTGTAACTTGAGCATATTATGTAAACTCTTTGTCCCTTGGTTTTATTATCTAAAAAATAGATAAAATAATGTTAATATTACTTGCTATCTGCTACAATCTGTGGTTAATGTTAGCTAAAATCAATATATGTAAAAGGCTTTGCAAAATCACCCTGGTTAGACTAACTGCTCAAATAAAAAAACAGTATTGAAAATCATAATGTTGATTGTGACAATAAAAATAGATTTTGAAACATTTTGTATTTCCATCTTAGAAGTCCCCCATATCCCCCCCTTTCACTCTTTCTAAAACTATTACACGTTGTTCTCATTAGTAAAGGCAGATTTTCCCCTTTATCACTTCCTCCCCACTCCCTCTTCCTCTGTAGGTTCTTGGGCAGGAAGAAACATGTGTTTGTTATATATGACTAACTCCAATATCTATTAGAGTCTCCTGAGTGCTGGGAGGGCTTAGTCACTGCTGGGAATGAAGCATCTATATTGGGCCATGGCTGGTACCTGGAGCCTCCATCAATAGCAAAAAGACATTTCAAAAGCATGTGATATTTAGAATTGAGGGGGCATAAGAACCTGCTAGAGAACTTTCCTTGTGATAGTGTGCGTCATACCACCTCACATTTGAAGATTTTCTTGAAGTACCTTTAGCACTCAGCAAATAGTTCTACTCATTTCTCATTTCCAAGACTTTTTTTTTTTAATTATTCCTAGCCATTTTGATTTTTTAGTTTGAGATAGGGTCTTGCTAAGTTGCTGAGGCCTCCCACCTGTGATTCTCCTGCCTCAACTTCCTGAGTAGCTGGAATTACAGGCATGCACCACTGCACCTGGCTGCTCTGAGATTTACCATTGAGGTGTGATAAATACAAACAGATGGATCCATCAGGGAGAAAGACACAGGCCAAGTCTGGAGGAATCCACAAACAGCCTTACTTTTACTTTCTACCTCCCATAATGGGCTACATGGAGCTCACTCTTTCCCCAGCAACACAAATGCAATGAGACATGTGCTATTTCTGCACATTAGAGTTTAGTGTCTAATGTTTTTATTGGGTGCTGAGATGTGGATACTTCTGCCTACCATGCCCCTACAAAGGAAAACAAGTATTTGGCATAAACTATATAACTTGCACAAACAATCTAGGTACAGGCAATCACCTTTATCAAGCATTGAGGATCCTCCAAGTTTCCCTGACACTAGCCAAGGACCAACCTTGCAAGCAGCCTTCCTCAGGTAGCAGGTCCAGAATATGCACTTGAACTACCTCCTGAGTTCTTAGTGCTCTTTCTTGGCCAACCTGATGATGCATCCTCTCCCTGATTTTCACAGTCTTCAAGAACACATTCTTCTTACTGGCTATCTATGTTGAGAAAGGCCTGAATGCCTGAGGCCATGACAATATTACTGATTCTGATGTCCAGCACTGGGACTCTCTCAATAGCTGAGCCATCTCCCTGTGGTTTGACACTAGCTAAAACTGAGGGCAACTTGCCACAGGCTTTGGGACCCTGTTCTCACCCCTGTCCTTATGGCAGGATGTTGGTATGCTAGGATTTCTTCAGCCCCAATTCTGGCTTCCTATGGATATCTAGTTACTTAGAATCAAGCAGGCCTTTTAGTGAAGAGGAAAATGGAGTCAGAAATAAGATTCATGTGAGCCACAAAAAAAAAAAAAAAGACATCATTTTCCAATTCCATGGGTGCTCTTCTATATAGATCTAGAAGGGGACTAAATACCAACACCAAAATATTAATAAAGAGAGGGCTGTACTGTCCTATCCCCGTGTGTTAAAATGACTTTAGACCAATGTGACCTGTAGCTTAATTGCACATTTTCAAGCAGCCTTTCTAAATTAAAATGTAATCCCCCAGCAATAAGGGGCTTGAGTTGCCCCTCCCCCCTCTTTCTTCACTTCCCCCTTCCCTGCTTTAAATCTTTTTCCTTCTGTCTCTCTGTCTGTTCATCCTTCTATGTGGTCTCCCCTTCTTTTTCTTTCTTGATGAAAATTAAGGAAAAACAACTTGATAGATTTTCCAATAACCTTCTAGAAAGTCTCGCTGGGTTACATTTTGCTTTAATAGCATTTAAGCCAATCTGCCTGATGTTGCTGTAAAGGTCAATTAAATTCACCCTAAAAATTTCACTCCTGGCTCATTATACAATTGGAAAATGAATTAGAAGCACATGCTGCCCCTGAGGTTTCTGATATTTCACTAATGAATATGTCTTAGAATGCAAAAAAAAAAAAAAAAAAAGTATTGCAGGCCACACTGCTGCTTGCAGTGTTACTGTCTGGTACGGTTCTTTGGCACAGGTAGTGGTTTGACACCAGTGAATACTAGTTAGTCCTGTCTCCATCGCTCATTAGGACGTGTTCATAAACCCAGAGCCCATGTTCAACCTCAGGTCAGGCATCAAGCTCCACTCTCCATTGGCTGGCTGCTCTTGGTGTGGGCTTAAGGCCCACAAGTTCAGTTTAATATCAGCCTAAATGAAATGGGATTCAGAACGTAAATCTGAGGAGCTTTGGTGAGAGGGTATGTATTATAAAGCCATTTTCACAATGATTTGGGAACTTTTGGAATGTGATAACATCATAGCTACCGAGGTGACAACAGCTGTGTGGAGGAGGAAATATATATTTCTGGTCACTTTGTGGCTATGACTGGGGCCAATGGTACAGGGAGCACAAAGGCAAATTTGAACCCAACTTAAGGACTTAAGGAGGTATTTTTAACTGACTTCTCTCCACCTTAACAACAATGACAGATGCTTACCAGATGAGACAATAACTTTCTTCTCCCTGAGGATGTCTTCAACAGAGCAATGCAGCAATACAGCAACCCTAATTGCAGCTGTATGTCTGTCTAAGAAGGTTAGGGTATCAGATAGAAAACTCATTTATTTATTCCCCTATTTTTTAATTCTGCATATTTATTCTTGTGTCTTAGAACTAATCTTGGAATGAATATAAACCCACAGTCTGAATGAAGACATAGACCTAGCTATTATGTATGAATTGAGGGTTTATTTTTAATGGGGTCAGGCTGTTTTTTAAAGGAGTTTCCATATCTAAATACCTCATTTTAAAACCTGTCTTACATTCAGGTTTTAGCCCACATTGGAGTTTTGGAGGACTTTCACCTTCCCCAGACAACAAAGGCCATGACTCTTCTGCTTGCATGAGAGTACAAACTGATATTCATTTTAGGGCAAGATGGCTCCACACCTAGAAGTTCAAATCACTCAATGTCAGGATGTCAGTCTTTGAGTTTAAGTATAAGTCTAGCTTAATTAAATAAAATGTTTAGAGATCTCTCTCAAGCCTTTCTGAGAAGGGAAACCTGTGACATTCGTCCTCTATGTCTCAAATATCCACATAGGAATTTAGAATTTCAGAACTAAAGGTACATCAAGGTCATCACCTCAAAATTTTCCACTGGTAAAATGAGGAAACTGACAGACTCAAGGCCAGACATACTGCACCAGGGTCTCTGGATTCCAGAGCACAGTTCTTTATTTGGTACCATATTGGCTGCATTCATTTCTAAAATCTTGCTTCCCGTGTATGTGGTGTTCTGCAAGATTGGAAACACGGTTTCTAAGAAGAGTGAGATTGGCAAACCATCAAGGTGTGTTTTGAAGATGGGCATTCTGTTGATAAGGAAAGAAGTTGTAGAAAAGCCCAGTTTTACCTGATGGTGCTTGCTTTTATTTGGATGTGATTAGATTGTGTCCCCCAAAGTTCTTGTGTCAGAAACTTGGTCCCCGATGTAATGATATTGAGAGGAAGTAGAACCCTTAACACTGCCACCCAGTGTGAGGTCATTGGATCATTGGGGGCATGACCTCAGAAGGAATTGTGGCACTCCAGGCTTACTCTTTAGCTTCCTGTCTGCAGCAATGATCTCTCTACTAATGCTCCCTCTATGGTGATGCCATATGCCATGAAGTTCTCATCAGAGCAAAGCTAATGCTGGTATCATGCCTTTGTATCTCCAGAATTCTGAGCTAATTAAACCCTTTTTCTTTGTAAATACCCAGCCTCAGGTATTTCATTATAGCAATGAAAAATGAAAGTAATACGGCACTTCTGTTTGCTATACCTGTGCTTCTCAAAGCCTATGTCTGAGAAAGATTTCATTCATGTCCTATTGATGTTTTCATTTTCATTTCCCAAAGGCTCCACATCCTCATCTTTTATTTCAACCCTGAGGTTAGCAGATATTTCTGCAGTCGTTTTGACTCTACTGTGAAGCAAGCTGAGCCAATTCAGTGTGTCACCAAGAAGCACAGTAACCTAGGTCCAGAAAGTGACGATTGAAGTCACCCGGCCATGCCGTAGCATCACTGGTATTCTATTCTGGGAACAGCAGAAATACAAACCAGTGTGAAAACGAAGGGTTGGAGTTTAACCATGGCATAAGGAAAGAGTTTTTTTTCTTTCCTTCTTTCTAAGCTGAACCTGCAAGCTTTAGTACTTTCTGTCTGACTTCCATGAGGCCATAATATGAGGCAATCTGAGTACCAGCACAGATAATTTCCTCCTTCCTTCCCCCCCATCTACCATCTTCTCTTCCCTAAAATGTTCCAAGGGCTGAAGATCCCCTGCTGTCCTATGGCTGCTTAACCACTGATCCCCATTCCCAGCCCTTTTCAATATTTTATTTAGATTTTATTTTGAGGCAGGGTCTTGCTGTGTTCCATAGGGCCTTGCTAAATTGCTGAAACTGGTTTTGAACTCACAATCCTCCTGCTTAGTTTCTTTAGCCTCTGGGATTACAGGCATGGGCCATTGTGCCCAGTTTAGGGATTATTTTAATAGACCCATATGCAAAAGTTAGAGTCAGTTGTGATGGCTTACTATGTAAAATAATAATCAAATTTCAGATAAAGGAGTGCAGCTCCTGAGAGTACCTGATGAACATGAGGTGCTTTGTAGGAACAGAGTTGACAGAATCAGGAATACAAGTCTTCAGTGCATGATGTACCACTCCTAGAAAGTCAGAGTGGCCAGAGAAGGAAAAGAGAAGGGAGGAAATGATGGAAAGAAAGTTAGATCAGTCAGAGAATTACCCTGAATGTTAGATGACTATCTGAAAGAATAGATTAGGGAAGAGAAGGAGCAATGAAAAAAACAGTGAAAGAACATAGGTCAACAAGGGTGGAATCCATCAAGGGGTAAAGATTTGAACAGTGTATCTGCCTTATGCAGGACTTCTGCCCTGCCGGGCCACTGTGGATTGTCACATGAGGGTACTATTCTGTTGCTGCTACTGGAGAGTGTAATGAGCAGGTTGACTCAAGAGATCTTCTGGTCAGACTAGCCAGTTTCAATTAAGACTATCACAAATGCTAATTTTCATTTTAAACTTGACTCTCAGACTCATTCAATGGTTTGCTCAATGGTCCCAGGGCAAGTTTCTGAAACACAGGAGCATTCCTACTATTTCTTTGTCTCCTGCAGAGACCTGGGACTTGTAAAGTGTTCAGTTTCAAGGGAAAACAGGAGTGGTAATACCCTCTTTCTCTTTCTCAGAAACAAAGACTGTTAGCATTGGGAGAATGTTCGATTTGATTTTTCTATAGTTGAACCTTCAACTGTATGAAAGAATTTCCCGCATGCCCCCTCTGACCAGGATTCCCTGGCACTGTTTGAACGCAACTGGAGAGAGGGAGCTCATTACCTCAGGGTCCTTTGTTGGACAGCCGTCACCATCAAGTGTCTCCTACTGTTGAGCTGACATTTGCTCAGTATTCGACGTTTTGGGGCTTGAACAACTATTTGTCAACTGATCCTGGCAGTTCCTGAGCTCAGGGAGAGGAAGGTTCATCTATCCTCTCTTCATTGCAATCCCCATGGGGCCCAGCAGATCTGCCATCCTGGTGCTATTCTGAGGTTGGTTGTACTAGTTTCTGAGGTTCTTCTTCATATCACCCAGGCTGTGCTAGAGGGATAGGGAGACACAGACATATGCTTCATTCACCATGTTGTATCATATTCTCTACCATGAGACAACGTATAGACACCATGAAGGTAGGTGTTAATACCCTGTTAACTAATGAGAATGCTGAGGCTTGCCAAGATCAAGTAGCTTACTCAAGATCACACACTAACAAATGATAAGAGCCAAGGTTCAAGCCCCCACTTGTTAGATTCCAAATCGTTTTACTATGTCATGCCAAGCAAATATTCAGAAAACCCAGTTTTCTGAGTAAGAACAACTGTGAGCATCATATAAATCAATGTTTGAAATTCACAATGTCCAGAAAAATCCTGAGTGAGATGTATCAACATGGACTATGTGGCTAGGTAGCACCAAAGCTATTCAAAGAGTCATCATGACACATGGCTTACCTAGCTCAGCATAACCTCCTGCTCTTTACTTGAAAGTTGGTTTAAAAATCAAAAAAGAAACCAACCAAGCAAATCAAAACTAGCCAAGCCTTGAAATAGTCATGTACATGTGCATCACATGGCTAACGGCTTCATACACATATCACATATACTTCCACATGACAAACCTATATACCACACAAACAGTCACACATAAAACCCCACAAGTATGCTATACCACTACATATCAGCCCCAAATTCACACATAAATATCAAATACCATCCACACATGCACCCCACAACATACACACACACTATACTCATACATACCACATACCTCACAAGCATAGTGCAACACATACCCACTATACTATACTCAAGCACACCATACACACACACATGCAACACTACACACCTACACTACATCAATACGTCACACAAAAATTTATACATACAGGCCATACACCCCCCTCATGCACACCACAATATACCCACAACCACACCACAACATTCACAATCCTCATATCACCATACACAACACACATACAATACAAGATACACTCTATACCCATTAATACTACATAAACCCCACACACATTCACAACATAACACTCCCCTATGCCCATACATACTACATACATACGTATAACATTACACACATACCCTATACCCATATACATGACATAAAACTTACTCACATACACCATAAACCCATACACATGCACAATACAACACATACAAACATGCCACAAAACACCACAACACACATATTATACACATCCCATACACATCACACACATGCACAACAAAACACGCACAGTATAATCATACATACCGCATACACATTCACACAGACACAACACACACATCATACCTATATACTACACTTACAAACACCACATATACACTCTCACATACCACAAACACCTAGCAAACACACTTGAACACACGTTCATACATTTCTGCTGTTTCAACTGTTTTTTTTTTTTCCTTTTTTAGTCTTGTCTCAAATTTACACGGGGAAAAAAACAGGACAAGAACACAACCCAGGAGTGCCCCTGGGAGTGAAGGACAGCCCCTCCACATTATCAGCACACTGGAATCAGTTACAAGGGATGAGGCACACTTCACAGTCTGGGCTTCCTGAGCCCAGGAGTCTGACACAAACCCACCGGGCAGACCATAGGTACAGGGACCTAGACCACTTTGAATTCAGGGACAGGCCAGCTACGCCCTCAAAGCTCCAAATCCCAAAGGAAAAATATTCAGAATGGAGAATTTACTTCACATTAATTTAGTATGTGCATGTGTGCCTCCCCCCCCACCCCCCTGCAAATCTGTGTGGACTAAAAATACCTGTGCACCACAAGGCGCCAGGATCGCTGACAAAGGAATTTGCATTTGCAGTCAGAAACACCCTCAGATTACTTTTGAAGTAACCTCCCTTACATTTTAAACAGGTTGGTAGATTCATCATTTAGGCTGCCGCCAGGAGGCAGCTATTAAGAGATGTGGCTAGGAATGGCATTTTTCTTAAAAGGTTAAAAAAAATGGTTATTTTCATTATGGTGCTGTGATTTTTCTGGTTTAAAAATAAAATTTATTTGAACTCGGGATTCTTTAGAATAACTAGCATCTTTAGGGAAAGTAGGTTAATAGGAGATTCTGGAGGAGCCAGGTTGTCTTCCCAGTTCATGTAGAATTAGAGCTGAGAGTTGCGTGCAGCTGCAAGATGGAGAACAGAAGCAGGTGGGTAGCAGGAGGGGCCGGCCCTTCCCTTCCCTGTCTCTTGGATGGGGGAAGAGAGGGCAAGGTAGAATCACAGGATCAATTAGCAGCACAAAAGTAAATTAACCAGCAAATTGGCTTTTCTGATGTCCAACTGTGTGTCCTCCCAAATGCTGCATTCCTACCAGCCAGCCATTTGCACTTGACACTGGGCTGAGGAGGGAATGTGGTTCAACTTACCCCAAGGCCTGCTAGAGAGTAGCCTGGGAGAGCAGAGAGGCAGGAAGGAGCAGGGATCCACCAGGCTGGAGCCTTCAGTTGGCTTCTTTGCAGCAGGTGCATCACAGAGGGAACACCTGTGTGTGTCTCTGTGCGGGTGTATAAATGGCTGTGTTACTTGGCTATGTGTTTGCCTGTACATTTTTCTGTATGTGTATTTGTACATATGCCTGTGTATGCATCTGTGTGTGCCTTAGTGTCTGTCTCTGTTTTGTGAGTGTCTGTTTTATATGTGTGTATCTATGTATCTGTGTATATGTCTGTCTCCCTTTCTCTGTGTATATCTGTGTATATTTTTGTCCATTGTGTATGTTTGTACAACTCTGTGTAGGTCTCTGTGTGTGCATGTCTCTATGTTTGTATGTTTGTGTTTGTGTGTGTGTCTATATGTGTCTTTGTATCTATTTTTGTATGTATCAGTTTTGTGTCTTCCAATGTGTATGTCTGTGTGTCTTTGTAGTGTGTGTGTTTGTATGTGTATGTGCATGTGTGTGTGTATTTGTATTTGTCTATGTGTCTCTGGGATATCTTTGTGTGTCTGATATATGTTTGCCTATTTGCGTTTGTGTGACTGTGTATATGTGCCTTTCTGTGTATGTCTGTGTGTGTGTGTTTTTTTTTCTATCTTTTGTGTGTCTTTTTGGGGTCCAATTATATATCTGTATGTGTTTCTGACTACCTGTCTTTATCTCTGTATATATCTGTGTGCATGTGTTGCCTATGTCTGTCTGTGTGTATAATTGTGTGCATATGTCTCTGAGTGTGTGTCTGTATCTCTGTGTGTATTCATGTGTATGTATCTATATTTGTGATATGGAGCATGAGGTGTTCAGAGAGGGTGTTGAGGGCACAGAATGACTTGGTTTACACAAAACCACTGGTCAGGGGATCCCACCGCCAGCAGATGGAGCTGTATGTACAAGTTTGAAGGCAGGGAGGCCGACTGTTTCAGATGAAGTGGTTCTTGGGAGATCTCAGAAGTAATGACCCTATTGAGTGCAGGAGCTAAGGGAAGCCCACATCTCACTCACACACAGTGTGAGGCAACCATGATTGGACAAAAGAGTTCTACTTCTTCACTAAGTAGCCAGTGTTGTTCAGAGTTGCTGATGGAATTACAGGTGGAATCTAAGATCTCATTTTAGTTCCATTTACCATTGTGGGATAGTGGACTCTTCCCCCATCTAGAACTAGAACTTCATAATTTAGATGAAACATAGAGAGTGCAAGGCATCCTCTTGTTTTATAGATAAGAAAAAGGAGCTTCATTCTCTGGTGTTTCCCTCACCTTCTCCCCTCTCTCTATCCAACCCTTCTTTCTGGCCGGTTTTTATCAAAACACCTCTTCTGTCTCTCATTCCTTCCGTAGTCCAGTCCTGTACTACCTCTCACCTGACTTCTGTTAATCATTGCTAACTGGTCTCTGCTGCTCCAATCCATCTTACCCACACCACAGGTTAATCTTCTCAGCACAGCTCTGCTCCTATCAGATCTGTCCAGACACTTCAGCATCTTCCATGCAAGTTCCTAAGTCAAATCCAAAGCCCTGGGACCAGCTCAGTCTGGAAGCAACATACCTTTCAGCCCCACTCCATCTTACCTTTTTTTTTTTTTGCTGAGAGTAAGGCTGAGCTCCATGCTAGTTCCCATGTCCACCCTGACCTCTGTTTGTCTATCTTTGTAAATGTTTTCTTTTTTACTTGCCTTTCATTATGTTTATATCCAAATGTCCCAGTTTCCTCTAGTCCCTTCTCCAAATGCTACCTGTCCCGTGGAGTCTTCTGATGATATCAGCTAGAGATATCTATGTCCTGCCTTGTTCTCTCCAGACATCCCATTCTGCACCTGTCTGCTCTAATTTTCTCCATTCACATGACACTTTGGTTATTTGCACATGCACTCGGTTCTTCTGCCTTGAATGTGATTCACCTCTGTGACTCCAAAAACTATTTTCTGAATAAGTGAACACGGAAATTTGGTGGCTTCTCCTTCTCCTTCCTCACTTTATAAAGAATTTAGCTTTACAAAGTGTGGATTATTTCGGGAGATTGAAAGTCCTTCAGTTTGGCCTGCGCACAGGCACCCTTGGCTGTGTCACTCAGTGGAGGAAGGCCATGTGGCAAGTGTGTGTGAGAGTGATCTCATGGTGAGGCAAGAAGCCAGAGACCAGGGAGGGGCCAGTAGCTCTTTCCAACAATCCACTCCCAGGAGAACTCCCCAGGGTCCCACAAGAAGTACATTAATTCCTCCTGAGGACAGCACCCCCCCCCCCCATGACTTAATTACCTTTCAGTAAGCTCCAGCTCTTAAAAGTTTCACTACCATTTTTTATGAATATATATATATATATATTTTTTTTTAAGAGAGAGAGAGAGAGAGAGAGAGAGAATTTTTTAATATTTATTTTTTAGTTTTCGGCAGACACAACATCTTTGTTTGTATGTGGTGCTGAGGATCGAACCCAGGCCGCACGCTTGCCAGGCGAGCGCACTACTGCTTGAGCCACATCCCCAGTCCCAAAAGTTTCACTACCTTTTAATGACACCACATTGAGGACCAAGCTTCCAACATATGAATATACTGTTTTATTAGCTAAGTTTCAATATGAAGAATTTTATAGTGATCTTTTCCCTAGCTCAGAAATGGAAGAAAAAAATGTAGCTGTCTTTTCCCCTGCTTAGCTGTGTGACCACACATTCAGTGCCCCACCGTGGCTTTTGCTCCCTAAATACTTAATTGAAGTCTTTGGGGGGCATTAGTAGATTTTAATTTTTTTATAATTTTACACTATCACCTAGTGGCAGGCAAATTCCCTTTCTGGAATATCTTCCATCAGGGGCAGATGAAAAAGAAAAAGATGGGTTTGGGCCCCCTGGTACAATTGGACTGTCACCTATCATCACCTATAACTCACTAAAAAAAAAAAAAAAAAGAAAGAAAGAAAAAAAAATCATGTTGGAGTGTCCATTCCAGTTCAGTCACTGCTTGAATAATTCTAAAATTAGTCTTTCTTTTTTTCACACTTTGAAGATCTGTGCTTCTCCTTTGGGGTACATGTGAAAGCAAAACAGAAGTTGAAAACTTGGGCTGTCCCTGACATCTGTTTGCATCCCGCTAGCTTCCCAGGAAGATTGGCCCATCCTTTTCTTGCTCATTCTTTGTCCCAACTGAAAGTTAAAATTATTTCAGATGTTTTTGTCAATGCCAGCTCTTAGCCTTCCAAATGCTATTTCTAAAACTTTATAGTCTCATTTTATTTTTAGTAAGATTATATAGAGTTTTAGAAACAAAAGGAAACTTTAGTGGGGACTTGGAAGGCTTGATTTAATTGTGGCTGTCAGGTCAGCTGCTATTATCTCATCCTTTCCATCTTGTCACTGGCCCTTCCTCATCCAAGATGGCCCCTGGAATTCCCACTGTGATGGGAGGAAGCCAGAAGAATCCAACTTGGTGCATTCAGCTCCCAACCATTGCTGTGGGGTAATTTCTTCTGGTCATCTCTCTTCTCTGCATCCTCAGGAACATTATTTTGCTTCTGCTCTAGGTCAGAAGTATGTATTCAAATAGACTGTGTGCTGTGCAGAAACTAACTCATTTAATTCACACCACGGCTCTGGCTCTACAAACTGGATACTAATATCACAAGATGAAAAAACTGACATAAAGATAGTTTAAGCAAATTGAATGTTTTTTCCAACCTTTAAGAGGTGAAGCTTAGGTGGGTATAGTGCCCCACACCTATAATCCCAGTGGTTCAGATGCTGAGGCAGGAGGATTGTGAGTTCAAAGCCAGCCTCAGCAAAAGCGAGGCACTAACAATTCAGTGAGACTGTCTCTAAATAAAATACAAAATAGGGCTGGGGATGTGGCTCAGTGGTCAACTGCCCCTTAGTTCAATCCCCAGTACCCCCACCCACCATGCACACACACACACACACAAAAATATAATAATAATAATAATAATAATAATAATAATCTCTAATAGAACCTGGAGATTCTTGCATATTGCCCAATTCTTAGACTTTTGTTTTTTTGTTTGTTTGTTTTGTTTCTTTTTAAGTAACTTCAGTGCTTCTCTCTCCTTGTGATTCAGAATATTTCAGATGAAGACTTTGCTTTTAAGTGGTCCATTTTCCCACAGTCCTGTGAAGACAAAAGCATGGGAGAAGTGGGAAGGAAACAGGACCCCAATGAAAGAACAGTGGGTGGACTTTGAATGTAGAATTAAACTGAATTCTGATTTTACCATTTACTTGTATGATCTGAAGATAGGTATTTGAACTATTTGGAGCCTTTGTTTCTTTATTAGAAAGATGGGATAAGAATACTATTGACAAAAAAAGAAAAGAAAGAAAAAAAAAAAAAAACACCAGCACACAGACTGATGTTCTCGCTATGCAAAGACAAAAAATGGCACCTAATGAATATTAGGTGCTGCCAGAATGATGGTTTCTTTCTCTGAGTAAAGGTTGGGAGCCCTTTTTTTGCTTGATGGATGCTCAGCCTTGGCTGCTTATCTGGAGCTAAGCCTGGGATCTGAGAGAAGGTTGTGAGCTAGTGAGTTGCCTTCTTTAGGCCACAGTCCTTTGTAGGTTTGTGCAGGTTCTCTCTCATTCCCATAGGATGTATTACCATACCAAGGTTCAAGGTGTTCTTCCTCTCTTGAATCTGCAAGGTGAGGAAGTGTCCATAGAAAGTCACCAACTTGCACATTTTAGAAACCAACTCTTAAGGAGAAAATGATTGAAATAAAATGGTTTTGATCCAGAAGGTGTTTTTTTTTTTTCTCAATTAGAAATGAGCATGAGAAATGGCCTGTGTATATTGCCTAATGAATCTTTAGTCTCTTTCCCCATAGTATTTGAGATGGAAATTCAGATATATGTTTTATAAATATCTCTTCTCTGTTTCAGAACCACAGTGCTAGGTGTAGTAGAAAGTGCCAAGATGGGGCCTATTTAAGGCCCTATCTAGTCTAAATATAGAATCTGCAAGCCACCTTACACAGGGAGCAAAAGTGAAGAAGCCTATCTAAAAGCATTCTTACATTATTTATAAAACAGTAGTTGAAGCTATTGTCAGTTTATTATCTGATGCTGCACATGCTAACGTTACCAGGAAACAGTTTATGTAATCCTGTTACCTGGTATGTATATTTTTATCAATGAAAGCATGGACAGCAACACTCATTGTCCCTCTTAGTGCTGGCAGCTCAGAGCTAAATTTAGTGTTGAGTGGTGCTCAGTTGCCCAGCCCAGGTGGTGCCTGCTACATTTCTTTCCTTGTTCACTCTTACTGGCTGTGTCTGTATTTTCATTTTTAGAGATTCTGCTTTATATTTATTTTAACATTGCAAGCTGTCTTAGGCCATTTTTCTAAGTAGGTGGAATATAAATCATGAGTAAATAAATAAAGCTACTGAGGCAATGAGTGACTTCTGAGAATGTGGAGGTATCACAGGCAGACAGACGCAGCAGGACTGAGCGTTATAATGTGTTTTTATACTTTGATGAGAAAACTATAGCTATTAGCTATGAAATATTGTTTATGTTATCAATATGAATATTTTGCATGTATGGACTTGTTTTCTCCTTTTAATCCAAGGAGAATCATGGTGGCAGTATCTTATTGCACACTCTCTCCTTTTACCTTCTCCCTCCCCTCAGGGACTCATTGCCTTTTGTGTTCCTGGGGGCCACAGTGCTCAGGGTTCTCTGGGGAAGCCTTTCTCCCTTCTCCCTCTTCATTTATGACTGTTGGTCCCTGAGGCTTTTGTCTTTTCCTTCTTGATTCCCTGCAGCTTCTGCAGTTTCTCCCAATTAAGAATGAAGAGCTTCAGCAAATTTCCATCCTAAAACTTGGAGAAACTAACAATGCCTTCAAGAGATCTCAAAGCTCCTCATGAATATAGGCTATGAAAACATACAGAACTTTCTTGGCACATTAATGGGTTTCATTCATTTTGTCATACTACTGGATTGTGTTTTAGTGGAGCTGAGACATCTTATTACCAAATCTTTCTCTATTGGGTACAATTCCACCAAACCCCAGACCTGTACTAAAAAAAATAGAGTAGATTCAGGCAGATCTGGCACAAATCATTCACACACAGGTGAGGATGCTTGAGATCTGGAGCTTGGGCCAGCCCTTAATTAACCTTGGGGAAGTCCTTCCTTAAATTTTACTCTGGCTCAGCAGCAACTGGCTTTTGGATTAGAAGTTTCAGAATGATTATTCACAGAAAGAAATAGATATTGACATACTTATGGATGCCCAGATTCGTCAATTTCTCAGTGTCCTTCTGACTTGTTGTTTCATTTGTCTTGATTCCCCAAAAGGGCCAGTGGCTGCCTCACATATTGGCTTCTTCAACCAAGATCTATGTTCATCAGTTCTCCTTTGAAAACATTTATCCTGCTCATATTGCCAAATAGTTACTTATTTTATGGCTCTCTTTTTCATATGTTGGTAAATTTTGCAAAAGCCCAGTACAGTTGATATATCTTTGTAAATGTGTTCACCTGTAGTTGAAAGGATAAGGAGGATACATTCAATTAGTATAAATTTGAATTGTAGTATTTTAGGAATACATCCAATTTGGTGATTTATAGTTTTCCATTCATTAATAGTGACTATAGAAAGCTGTTATCAGTTAAGATTTTATTAAACAATTATAGAATTGTAGAATATTGGATCCGACTTAGAGAGGACAATATTGGCATATAAAACCAGTAATAATAGTTCTTTGTACAAAGTTCTTTGATTGCTTCAATGTGAAAAGAATATAGGTATAAACAGCATTTTGATTTCACTTACGATCCTAAGTTCAAGGTCTGGAAATATGTGGATTGGGGAAAGCATGGCTCATCACATCTCCTTCTGCAGACAAATTGTATCAGTCACTTTGAGTGACAGTACAGAAAGACATAGAAAAGGACATGCTGCATACGATCATGTCTTTCATCCTAGCTGTATCTTTCAAGATAAATTCTTTCCATCATGATGCCTAATTTTTCAATTGTTATTTTAAAAAATAATATCAGCACAAGCAAAATAAGATATTCTCCATTAAAAAAATATGGCTATGCACCACATGAAACAAATTTTAAACCTTGAGTTCTATGTATTTCAATTGATCAAGATTTGTAATTGTAGTAATCAAACAGTGTAGGTACTGAATTTGAGGGTTGTTATTAAATCTTTACTATTTTACTATTTCTTGTGCATTCTCATTCAAGTTCTAATAATTAATATGATAGAAAATTTGTCTTTTGGATAAGTCCTTCTCTGTTTCTTCTTTGATTGCCTAAATTGCACTCTATCCTAGTTTCAGTACCACATCATGAATTCCATGGCTGTTTACTGTTCCTTGAGAAAATGGTTCTCCCAGCCTTCTACAAGCCTTATTTAATCAAATATAAAGTGGGACTAATGCTTTCTCCTTTTCCACCCTTCTGCACTTACACATTGGATTTTCTAGAAACATCTTATGTAAACCAAGTTCTCCTACATTTTAGAAGAAATTTTAAAACAGGATTGAATACCACTCCTTGTAAGAGAGTTCTTAGAGGACAGGATCTGTGACTTGTCCATTACTCTATCTTTATACCTCAGGTGAGAACCTGGTTTATAATATATATGCTCTAAATTTAAAAAAAAATGAATGAATGAGGAAAATAATGAATGAATGAATCAATCAATCAATAATAATGGAGAAAAATCTCTTTTCCCATGTCATTCAGCCAAGCACCTTTATGGCTACTATTAAAATAGAGGTACAATAGAAAATTCAAAAAGAAAAATGACTAGTTATACCTGAGTAAATCATGCAAATCTTTTATAGGATTTTGAAATGTCATGGATTTTAAGTTACAGGAAAGAAAATGTGTTCTTATATTTTTCTCTATTTACAGAGACCTGCATGTAGCCTGGCACAATTAATCATTTAATAAGGGCTTTTAATAATGATGACATTGAAAATGATGATAAGCTCCCCTTCTGTGATCTCTCATGGACGCTGTCCTGGAGCGGGAAGTGGCCAGCTGGCAGAGAAAAATTGCTTCCTCACTCCTTTCTGTGTCCTTTGTTTATTCTCTATTATTCTCTTTAGCGAAAGGCATTCCGGGGGCTATTTTCCAGTCCTTCTTCCTTTGGAGGGCCCAGAAGTGACCTCCCTGGGGGCAAACAGTGGTAGAGGCAGCAAGGCAGCTAACTGGCAGGGGAAGAGGAGCTGTGAGCAAGGGAGAGTGGGGCCAAGGGAGTGACACTTGACAATTTTGTTTTGAACTTCTCTGTTATTTCCAGTAAAGCGATTTCCTTGACATTTTCCTGTGGCATTTGAAGGGGGGACAAAGTAGATTTTTTTCTTTATCATCTTTTTTCCTTTTCTCCCTCTCTACAATGATTAATCTGGTCTTTCTTCAAAAGTCAACATTCCTCAGAATCTAATAAACAGTGTGAGATTGGAAAAGGATGTATTTTGTGCTTCTCCATCTGCGTGGGTGCTGTGTATGTGCATGTGTGTGCATGCATGTGAAACAACAGCTGTGGTCACATATTGTCACATAAAACTTGTGATAAAGAACCTAACAAATAAACAAGTCTCTGGACACACACTGAGAGGCCCATTCAGCATGCTCCTCTGTCCTCTCACCATATTCAGGCTATCTGGCTTGTGGATTATCCACAGCCAATCTTTAATCCCTAGCTTGCTCTCAGGTGCCTGGCCCTATTACTCTCCTGATATCTGATCATGAAAAGACCAATTAATTTTAATCTTAGCCCATGCAAAACATAATTAGACGAATCTGCCAAAGAATATCATATGCAGCTTTCCAAAGCCAAAAGCAGGTCAAATTCTGTCACTAAGAAGGCCAGGAGAGTACATTTTCATTTCCTCTTTAAATACTAGGACCACCTTTAAAAAGATATTATTTGTAAGTGCAGCATCAATGGGAGTTGAGAAAGGCCAGGTTATATAGGTGAGACTTCCTTATTTTCTCTGTCTGTAGAATAAAACTAATAATAGCTATCCCAGAGGATATAGTGCAAGATTTAATGAAATAACATGTGTAAACTGTAAAGTACTATTTGAATATAAAGCATGATTTTTATTGAACTAATGCTTGCATTGTTGGAATTGTGGCTTAGTACTGGGTTTACAATAGCCAGTCTTTTGGATAATCCATGCTCCACCTTCTTTCTGTTAAGGATCTGCATTTTTTAGTCAGTGCTCTCTGCAAGGACCTAGGCAGAGCCTTCCCACATTGGTTTTCCTCACTCTGCTTCTCAGACAGCTTGATTTGGGGATTTGAAATGCACTTCCAGAAAGAACCTGGCCAGGAATCCTGACTTTAAGAAGAACCTAAAGAAAGGTCCTCACGTGACAAAGACTGTGACCACAAAGCCCCAGAGATCCAGTAATTCATACCCGCTGGCCTTAAAGGACCTTTCTGTTTTCTCAGGATGCAGCAGTCACAAAGCAATAATGAAATACATCTATCTTGAGCATGCTTTAACCTCTATTTGATCTCTATTTTTCTTTCTTTAACTGCTTATGGAATAAATGGAATTTATAATCAGAATCCATAAAATGTCTGATTTATTAGTCATCTTGTTGACAATATTTAATAACTTGTGTATATTTTAATACGTCTTTGTAATGTGATGTTGTGGAATTTTACTTAGATAATTTCTACCTTCTATATCCAGCTGTCTTTGGCACTAAAATAAATAGTCTCCTCTTGAGTGAGGGTCATTGAGAGGAATTGTGAGAACCCTCATCTCCCCTCCAGGTAGTTTGGGGACTCTCAGGTCTTCTGGCAAGCCTCTTCCTTTCTCAGTGCAAGTGTCCTCATTGAACCTGTGATGTAGGGCACCATCATCGACTTCAGTGCCAGAAATTCTGCACTTATAGACTGATTATTTGGGTTCTTGAAGCCATTTCTTTTCAAGTGTTTCCTATTGTAATCTAGGTATCTCATAGAGGAAAATTTGCCATCAGAGATTATGCAATAACCAACTGAAAGGGCTCAGGAGGGAATCATTGGAAGTCAAAACCAAAGTGAAGTCAGCATACTTTCTCACTTTGCTTGATAGGATAGATGCATCATGTTCAGTTCCCGTTCTTTTCTTCTGGATCCAGAGTCTCTTAAAATAAAGAAAGGAAGAGGGAAGTTTTGCCTGATATGAAGCATATCACCCCTAAGTATTCTAGTGTTTTCCTCTCCCAAATAAGAATTCTATCTCCCTTTCATGAAAATTGAATGGAGATCAGTAGACTAGAGGAAAGGGACCATTGAGAGGAAGGAGAGGAGGAAAAAAGAAAACAGCAGAGATTGACATTAGCCAAATTGTATTGCTATATACTGTGCATGTATGAATATGTAACAATGAAACCCGCCATTATGTACAAATATAATGTACCAAAAAGGAAAAAAGTAAAACAAGTAAAAGGCATCTAAGCAAAAACAAACAAAAAACCTCCCAAATAATTAAAGAATTCTATCTTCCTTACCCCTATATTGTTTACCAATCAGAAAATCAATATTGACTATTCAATCTGTTAAATCCACTCATATTTTGTCAACAAAAATTGCCTTTTTCTTTCTGGTCCAAGATCTTTTTCAGAATTCACATTAAATTCATTGTCATAATTCTTTGTCTCCTTCAATCCTGAACAGTGCCTGGTCAGCTTCTGTCTCTCTTGGCTTTATCAGGCCCCCGGGGCATACAGACTGTACATTCTGGAGAATGACTCCCAAACCTGGTTCTGTCTGACCTTCCTTACAATCAGTTCTAAGTATTACATCTTGGCAGGATTAGCAAGAAAAGGATGTGGTACTCTCTGAGTGTACTCCAGCCTGGAGCACCATGTTCACCTGTCCCACCCATGACAATCCCATAACTTGATTCTTGGTTGAGTTTGTGCCTGCTAGCTTCCTTTACTGCATGGAAAACTTCTGGAGACAGCTTGAAACTTCAAAATCTTGGAGTGATTTTGTTGCATCAGCCTCACTCTCAAATACAAATTTTTGACACTCTTGATCTTAATAGAAATAAGTATAATGATATTAATTCAGCAATATAAGCCGAAAGAGAAGGATTCTGAAAGGGGGGACAGGAGAAAGTCTTGCTTATCAGAGTATTAACATTCTAATGTCATGGAAATAACATGACCATCTTCTAGTTCAAAATATTCTCAATTTTACTTGTTGAAAAATATTTATTTTAAAAATATCTATTTTATTTTTTACCTCTGAATCACAGAAAGAGCTGAATCTAGCTACTTGACGTCTTGCAGACAAATTTCCCAAAAGATCCTTGGCTCAAGCCATAGCTTTCCTCTTACAGTCTTTTAAATAGTTGTCCTCAATTTCTTTCTCTCTCTAGATCCCATATGTAGTCTTTTTGTGTTCCAATGGTCTGTGGCCTCAACATCTTGGAAGGCTAAAAGAATTATCTCTGTTATAAGAGAATACTTTTCAGATTTTGTGTATAATGTATGATATTGGATTATTGTTGTTTTTGCTTGATTTGCTTTTTGGTTCTGTCACCTTCAAGAATGGCAATAGAAAAGACTAAAGCCACAGTGGTCCAGTGAGACCGAGATAGGAGACACAGAAAAATTGACTTCTCACAGGCACATCACACACACACACACACACACACATGCACATGTGCAAAGCCATCTGGATAAATACCTAAATCTCTTCCAACCCAACAGACACGTCATAAAATTCTCAACAAAGAAACCAGCAGACCAATTCTGACAGTCACATTTTCTCTTTTTTGAAAGACTGTAAAGGCTTCACGGAGGCTACAGCTCTTGCTGGCTTTAGTTCTGGCAGCAGAACTCCTGGGCATGCTCAGTTCCACAGCAAACAGACCTGGGTCTAAAGCTAAATTATAGTCTAGAGAAGGAGAGGACTCAGGGGGCAGATGATCACAGGCTATAAATACCTTCAAGGTAACAATGCA
Organism: Urocitellus parryii; assembly: GCF_045843805.1. Taxonomy (NCBI): domain Eukaryota; kingdom Metazoa; phylum Chordata; class Mammalia; order Rodentia; family Sciuridae; genus Urocitellus; species Urocitellus parryii. Next base: position 118,868,878 of record NC_135534.1, read on the forward strand.
AATGAAGGAAGGGAATTATTCATTTGCTCAGCAGGTGCTAGGACAATGAGCACCAGCCTGAAGCTAAGGGAGAGAAAGTTTAAGCTGGGGATTAGCAGAAAATCTCCTCACATAGAGAGTTTCCTGCCTTGGGCTCTGGAGTCTAGTGCCAGGTACCAGGGACAGATGCATGATAATAGGCATGGGAAGGGGATTTCTCCAGATCCAAGGGTCATATGGGGGTGACCCACAGTTTTCTGTATTCCTAGGACCATGTCTACAAAAAATCCTTTGCCTCAGGCATTTAATTTATAACCTGGCTGTTCAGGAAAAAAAAAATCCTCCTGTTCAGTTTCATGTGACATCTGTGAAGACAAATTCCAAGTGTCATTCTTTTCTTTCTGCTTCTAAACCTAGGGCTATCTGAAGTTGAAGTCATGATCCTTGGTGTCAAGCCCTGATAGGACCTAAGCGTAACACACATGCAAAGTTGTTGGGCTCCCAAATCATGTTTGGTGCATAGAGACATGATAATGATATGCAACATTCAGTTGTCAATTTTAAAAAGTAAAATAAAATATACTTAATATACATGTGGATAGCAGAAAAACATTCCAATAACAATTATTAGTTTGTACATTATCATTCAACTACTCTCTGCTTTTGTGTCTCCATGGAACTTATCAGGAGCCTTCCTATGGAAAGGAATTGGTCTATTCCCGTATAATTTGCTTTCCTACACAGATGTCCTATGTTTTCAGCTCTGATTTCAGTACTTTCTGATTTCCTAAAAAGGCCCTTGCTCAGCCATCCACCCAAGTCCAGTTGAGTCTCCATTGTTTGTTCTTTTTCTTCATTCTATTGTTCTCATTGGCACACACTGAGTGTGTACTATGACAAATTAAGATAATACGAATATGGAAAATATAACTTTTTTCCTTTGGTGGGGGATGGGGTTTTCAGGGATTGAACTCAGTGGAACTCAACCACTGAGCCACATCCCCAGCCCAGGTCTGTGCCACAGTACCCAGAAACATTTTAATATATATTTTTTTTCCAACTGTACTGTAAAGGGTTTGAGGAGGCACTGAAGTAATGGAAAGTACACAGATTTGAAGTCAGAAACACTGAGTTTGAATCCCAGATGGTGGGTCACTCTTTAACTATGTGACACTGGGAAATTTATTTGATCCAGCTGAATTTCAGATTGGGGATAGTAAAACCCATCTAAGAGGCAATTGTGTGGTTTTGATTATATACACACCCACATGCCCACTCCCACATATACACACAGCCTCTAACACAGAGAGGCAGCCAATATATACTAGATGCTAGTATGGAAAACACACTGGATGATGTTTATAAGAGTAACACTCAAAAAACTTGGGTGGTGGTGTACACCTGTAATCCCAGCAACTCGGGAAACTGCATCAGGAGGATTATGAGTTCAAAGCCAGCTCCAACAATTGAACGAGGGCCCAAACAACTTAGCAAGACCTGTCCAAATGAAATATTTAAAAAAAAATGGCTGGGGGTGTGGCTCAATGGTTAAGCAGCCCTGGGTTAAATCCCTGGTACCAAAAAAAAAAAAAAAAAAAAAAAAAAAAAAGGTAACAAGAGTGTACAAGTGTGGTGTGGTTGACTCCTTCATTAAGAAAAGTTTAAAAATTACATAATAAGGAATATATTTTACCTGTTTTTCTATTTACATAAAATTATATACCTCTGACTTATGTTGGGCTTCAAAATAGAGAATAAATTAGGTGTGTGGATATATATGCAATTTAGAGGAGGGAAAAATCATCTATAGCATTCATTTAGTGGGAACAAAGAAGGCTTAGGATTGTCATATTTCAACCTAACAAATTCATTTATTTTCAACCACTGAGTCTATGTTGTATTTTTCACTTCTGGGGAGAGACAGGCAAGGAGATTCAACTGGTAAAGGTGAGCAGCCCCCTGCCCCCTGCAGGGACAGGGTGATGAGATAGAAATTGTTACTCAAAATACAAGCACTGTACTGTGCAGGACAGAGAGTTACAAGGTCTGACCAAATGGTGTACTATACTCTTCTCCATCTCTGGCAGGCCAGAACACCACACAGCTTTCTTCTCTTTGTCTAAGATAAATTAATTGGGATTTCGAAAATTGGGAGATCTAGGAAAAACTTCATAGAGAAAGAACATAACCCAAGAAAGTACATGAGAGAATGTCTTGCCATTAAGGAAAATTCAGTGTTAAACCACACATATGTATTACTAGAGTTCCCAGAGGAGTAAAATTAATAGGATATATGTATGAAAGAAAAAAAAAATTAAGAAATTGGCTCATGAAATTGTGGAGACTGGCAAATTTTTTATCTGCAGGGTAGGCCAGCAGGCTGGAGGCCCAGGGAAGAGTTGATGTCCCAGCTCCAATCCAAAAGCAGTCTATAACAGTACTCTCCCTTCCTAGGGGAAAGTAAGTCTTCTTCTATTAAAACATTCAAGTGATTGGATGAGATCTGCCCATATTTGGGAGGATAATCTGCTTTACTCAAAGTCTACAGATTTAAATGTTAATCACATCTAAAAATATTTTCACAGCAACATCTAGAATAATGGTTGATCCAATATCTGTATATTATGGCCCAACTAAGTGGGCAAAAAAAAATTAACTATTGCAACATGATAGAGAAGTTCATTCATCACATTCATGCCTAACACAAGCACTTTAGACCTGGAATGCTTGTGTTAGTCAGCTTTGCATCACTGTGACCAAAATACATAACAACTGAGAAGGGGGCAAGTTTATTTTGGCTCATGGTTTCAAAGATTTAGTCCATTGTGGGGCTGACTCCATTGCTCTGGACCCAAGGTGAGCCAACACATTATGGTGGAAGGGAGTGGGGAGAGAAGCTGCTCAGAATATGGTGGCCAGGAATTAGAGAAAGAGAGAGAGGGAAGGGGTCACAGAGAAGATGAACCTTTCTAGAGTAGTCCACCAGGGACCCACCTCCTCCAGGCATGCCCCACCTACATAGTTACCACCCAATCAGTCCATTCAAACTAGGATGGGCTGATTAGGTTACAGCTCTCATAGTTTAATAATTTCACTTCCAAACATTCCCACATTAACATCAGAGCCTTTGGGGGATACCTCCTATCCAACCCATAACAGTGCCTCATAGAGAGAATAGGATTAGACTGAGCCTCCCATGATAGGGAGAAATAAGAGGAAGGCCAATCGACAATTCAGATGAGGAACTATGTATCTGTAGTACAGAAAAGGAGAGAGAATCAAACATTGTGATGTGTTGTGAGACAGGCAATTCTTTGACTAATTTTAGAGAGCCTTGAATGCCATCCTGAAAAGTTTAGGCTTGATGCAATAAGAACTGGTAAGAGTTAAAAGTTTCTGCTACAATATGTAATTAATTAATTACTTTATTTTGTTTCAAGAAAACAGGAAATGATTCAAAACTTTTCAGAAAAATCATGAATGACTGAATTGGATAGTTTGACAAGCCTGTACAAGACACACAAAAAGCCAAACTGCCCAGGACAAAGAATTACTATACCCAACCCTGTGTAAACATTCCTCCTGGGGATAGAAAAGTTAGTCACACCTGGATTAAGAAAGGACTTTTCTGTCATATGTACTCACACCCAGAAAATGTCCCAAGCAGCCCCCACAAATGAGAAAATCTCAGATTTTCCTGTGGCTGTTTGCTGCTTGTCAAGACCCACACATCAGCACATAACCTTTCCATGCCAATTATAGTGTACTGCAAGTAATTAAAAAGGAAAAGTCAAAACATTAATAGTCCATATTCAAAGGTCATGATATCTTCAGTCTCCTTTCCAAAGCTAGAGACAAAAAACTTGTGGGTTTCTCCATCAGGATGGTAGATAATCCAAACAGAGGTCACAGCTACCTGTCTACACCTCTTTTAAGGCATCAAGGATCAAATCCTGTCCAGATTATGGCAGATTTCTTGGAGACCTAGAAACTAGGGTCTTATTATGAAAGTTTCTGAATTGAAAGAGAAATATAAAATCTAGTATAGACCTATCATTGTTCAGATGCAGAAAATGAAATATAGTGAAAAGTTTAAGTTCTCTGTTACACAACTAATTGGTGATGGCAGAGCTAAAACCTGGACTCAGTTTTTATGACTCCAAGACAGGTACATATTCTCTTTGACTTAATTTAGAAATGCAATGTCTGAAATATTAAGGCAGAAGGCAGTTGGGGGAGAGATGATAAGCTAATGCCAAAAAGAGGCCCGATCCCCTCACTCCGTTACAGGTGCTGGGCTGAAAAAGTTTCGAGGCAAATCTCACCTGCCCAACAGAAACAGGGGCAGCCACGTGTCTTTGCACATGGGAATGACATGCCATCCTTATTAGATGACCTAGAATGGGAGGGGTCAACCTGTAATTAAATGACTGAATATTTTTGTATGGTGGGGTTGGTAGCTACAAGTGATGTTGTTTTGCCTCTATAGAATGCTTTCTTGATTTGAGGCAGAAGCTACACTAAGCTCTTCAGGGTGATAAGCTCATTTAATTTTTACAGCAATCCTATGAACTAGATACCAACCAGTGTTCCTGTTTTACAAATAAGACTAAAATGTTGTATACATCTTCAGTATTCTGAGGGCTGCATAGCTAGAAATGAGCAAAGCTAATATCTGTGGTTCTGGAGCCAGGGCTATTAATTCTACTTCTATGGTGCCCACCTAATTTTGGGCATCTAGCGAAAAATCTCCTGGAAAATGTATAACCTTTCACAAATAAATGATCCTTGGGTTTACATAAGCAGACACTGGGGTCCAAATAAAATACCAGGACTCTAAGAAGAGAGCATATTAATGGAAAATCTTGGAAAGGGCTGGTCGTGAGGAAAGAGTGTCAGCACCCTGTCTTGAGTTGGGGATTGTATGGTGCATTTGAGAAAAGCATCAACAAATCCTGGATGAACTGTACTTGCTATCAATTCCTGGAACAAAACACTGAGAAACAAGAAAAGAAGACATGGGCCCTTTTTAAGAACTTGATAAAGGCCAATAATCATTGTTTCCTATGTGCAGGTGCCATTCTGAAACCTTCACATATACCATCCCATTCACCTTTCACAACAAACAACAAGGTGGGTGTTGTTAGCATCTCTGCTAAATGAAAGAGAAGCTGAGGCACAGAAAGTTTCAGAATATGAGACCATATTTACATGTGGGTGACAACTGAGTTGATTTGATGCTGACATTCTCGAAACTGATGGGGTCAAGTTCTGTGATCTCTTGTCTTAAGGTTAAGACTGGTAGTCAAAGGTAGAGCAGGTTGGGTGTAGATCTGAGTGTTGGAGAATTAGCATGTCTGCAAAGAGTGGACATTATAGGCTGGAAAACAGAGAGGAGGGGATTCACTCATGCATCTGAGTGGAGCACCTTCCATATTCCAGACACAGATGCACACAGGCAGAACAGCTCCTGTCCTCACAGAGCTTACAGAATGAGAGCAGCAGTTCATCAGGGTAAGACAAGAAAGAGCTAGCCTATCTGTGATCACCAGTCTGGCCTGGTGGAGCTATTCCCTTGAACCAGCACATTCTACACTCTTCCAGGCAGGTAGGGGCCCTGCAGAGATCCAGGTGACACATAAAAATGGCCTTCTGCATTTCTGCTGACATATCATCTGTATCTGATGGAGCAACATCTTCATTATGAAATTAGATGAAAATCCCAAATGCACAGACTAATAGATAGCATCCCATGCTCATCCTCAAGAGCAAGTGACAGAAACAGCAAAGTGCAAGGAATTGAGCCAGAGACTGCCCCCTCCCCATCCAATTCCATTTTCTTACCCACCTGTCATCTCCCCACAAATGCCATTAACTCACAGAAGGGATGGATCTCATTGCATTATCTGCCACCACAACAAAAGAGCTTTTTGTACTCAGACTGCAGTTAAACGATGGAATAACAAGATAAATTTTATACAAGAAGTTCCCTAATGGGATGGCACTCCCTTTGGGACCCCTTATTTCTAGCACAAGGGCAAGCAAGCTTTCTCTTTAGAAAGTCTGCAAATGGTCATTGAAGATCAGAGAGATGGAGCTGGTTAAAATGTGATGTAAAGCACCCTGACTTTGGTGTTGCAAGTTGCTTGCACTCATTCTTACCCACCCAGGGAGAGAAAGGCCATGAATGACTCCATTGAAGAGTAAGCGCCTGGCTCCTTGTCTTGCTTTCAATTTCCTACTTTCTCTAAGAGACAAGATTCCTCATTGCCAGCTCTACTCACAAACACAGTTATAACTTTGCTACCCTATGAGGGCAAGCCTGGCTCAGGTGGTATTCAATGGAGCCAAAGCATGAGTCAGTTTAATTACACTGAATTCTCTCTGCCCAACTTAAATATTCATTTTCCCCCAATAATTGCCATGTATTTATTTGTGTTAATAGATCACTCTATAAACCATACCCTCTTCAATAAAACCAAAGCCTGACATTCCTAGCTAGCAATAAGAGAGAGAATTTCCACATGGGCAGAAGGGGCTTCAAATCTCCTAGAAAGTCTTTAATTCTTTCATTCCATGCTAATAATATAAACCCAAGTTCAAGACCTAACCACAGAGCACTAGGACTGAGGAGGAGTTCCATGATGCCATCAGCATTTCAGAAACTTGTGATCTTTCATGTATGTAACTGTTAGTGTTAGATTCTTGTCCTTGAGGTTGAAAGATTGTTGCTTCCTCTCTACTCTCACTCATTGTAATGTGCAATGGAAGAGAATCTACCCTTGGATAGGGACTTGCTAAGGAATCCTCTCTATCATCCCTACCTGAGTCCTGATTATTTAGCTGAAGAATCTCTCAAGTTCTGGGTGGCATATTTTTGCTGCTATTTGGACTCTGAATGAGAAGTCCTATCTGCCACCATCGTGGGCATAGCATTGAGTCTGTAGAGTGCACTGGGGATTTCTGTTCACTTCTCTACTTTCTGTTTCCCAGGTGCAAGGCTGTATTCATGTTGCAGGCAAGATCCATCTTAGTAGGGGAGTAAGCAAAAGATGTTAGAGGTTGAGGGATCTGAGGCATGATGACAGAGCTTATCTTCACTAACAGCTGTTTTTATATATTTTATTAAGAAAGAAGGTAGGGTCACACAGGACCCCTGACCTTTATGTTTCTATGCATCCCAGAAAATGTGCTCCCTTGAGTTAGTCTACTCACTTTCTACGAGCCTCATTTATAGGATACCTATAGTATTTTATACACTTACATGGACAATATATCTTTAACAGTGGTCACTATTTTTTTTAATTTTACAACCGGGACACTAAGGTTTAACAAGGTTATGTTACCTGGTCAATGTAGCTTAGCTATTAAAATACACACATGTAAAATTTCAAAGCCCTGGACTTTTCTACCATGTTGCATCATGGTCCCCAGATATACCTCTCAGCTATTATTAATTCATCTCATTTTAGTTCACAGGGTGATGTTTTTTCTCCACTTTTCCTCTAAGATCTTTTACTTGAGAGCATATCTATCTACTTCTATCTGCTCCTTTAATCTCCCTAGCAAACTTCCACTTCAGGTCCAACAGGTCTATGTCTTCTCTTACCTATTTGACACTAATGTTGTGTGGAGTGTTGTTTTCTTCTTCATGTAAAATATACCTCATGATTTACCAGTGATTTTGTAAACACTTAAAAGCCAACATTTATCCTATAACACTGACATTTGTGTTCTTTCTGGGGTTGGTCTATGATAGCTAAGCATTTGGGATACAGGCATATTTTTCTTCAGAATAGTAGGAGAATTATGATTAGTGCCTTACAACAGAGAAGAATTTAGGCTGTGAGTTACTACCTAACTGATGAGATAGGGATCCTGTTCTCCAGGTGCGAAAGGGAAACCCATTTTTACCCTTGATGTGTTTAACAGCTGTGCCTCAGTATCTACATGGGCACTCAGTATCAGAGACTGCCCAAGTGTAAGACTTAGCTGTGGAGCATAAACCCTGCTTATAAGCCCTCTAGAGCTGTGGAGTTGTTCCAAGATGTCATCATTATTTCAGAAACTTCTTACCTTTCCTCTCTGTAATTGTTAGCGTCAGTTCTTGTCCTCTTGGTTCAGTGGTAGTTGCTTCACCTCTATCCTCACTTTGATTTCCAGGAAGGAAGAATAAAAATATGTTAGAAGAGGAAAAATGATGCCAGTTTAAGAAGAGAAAAAGTGTCAACTAAGATATTTCCTTAGGGTGTGGCCACACCTGAGCTGCATGAGGACTTGGGCAAGATAGCATTTTGGATTATCCCAAAAACTCAGGGATAATTGAATAGGGAAAATGGGAAAAATATATATTAGGTCTCATAGTGTCTACCGTATTGAGATGTCTTCTGCTATGGAAGAATGGAATAGGAACAACTAGGAAGAAACCATAACATTCTATGCTGCTGTCAAAGCTAGAGCTTTTTACTGCCTCTCATATTGTCTACAATAACAGTCTCTCAAAAGGACTCCCTTCTTCTTGTCTCCAACCCTGCCAATCATCCACTGCTGCTCATAACTCCAGGGTTGGTCTACTGTAGTTTGGATCCTGCTTCTGCCTTTCCTTAAAAGCTCCAGTAAAATGGATACATTTGGGTGAAGGACACAAATATGCAGTTTTAAGATGAATACGTTTTGGAGACCTAGTGTTTAGCAGGTTGACTATAGTTAACAATAATATATTGTACATTTGAAATTTCTATGAGAGTAGATTTTATGTATTCTTACTATACACACAAAAGATAACTATGTGATGCAATGGATATGTTAATTAGCTTGATTGTCGAAACATTTCACAGTGCATACCTGCATTAAAACATCATGTTATATACTTTGAACATATACAACTTTTATTTGTCAATTATACCTCAATAAAGTTGAAAAAAATCAAATACTTTTTATGACCTGGAAAAGAAAAACAAAAATACGACTCCGGTCAATCCCTTTTACTACCAAATAAAACTCAGACTCTCTAGCAAGCTTTGTGCAGCCTTTCTATGTTAGGGTCTGTAAACAAGGCAAGATGGCGCCTGGCATTTTGCCAGAGGGAGTGGTTTGTAAAGTAACGCCAGTGAGCCATTAAGTGTGGAGATTCCTTATTGGTTGAGTGCTGTATCTAGTTTATGTTAATTAAGATAAGCTGTGTGGAATGTATATATACCCCTCCTGTCCTACAATAAACGGCTCCCACTCCTGCTGTATCAATGTACACAAGTTGCTGGTCACCCCGGTTAGTTTGCTCCAGCCGGACTGTGGCATTTCTATTAGACTTTCTCATCCACCATTTCTCAACACAAACAACTTCTCCTGAACTGATGGTGATCTTTAAAACCTTCACTCCTTTTTCCTTTCTTTTTTTCAGTCCAGAGATAACCTGGCTCCTCCTCTCCGATTGGTATCTTACTACCTTATTGTTTGTAACTCACAAAAGCATCTCTTCTGCTAAGTGTTCTCAACTCCTTCAAAATTCCAGACTTGCTAAACATTACCATCTTAGCTCCAGTTACACTGTTGCTAATTTGTGTACCTATCTGTCTCCTCCACTAAGTTATGAGTCATTGAAATGCAAGTACTGTATTTTATATACCACATAACCCCCATACTTACTACAGTATTTGCAACATTGTAATCATTTATTAGATAATTGTAAGAACCCTGTTCTAGGCACTTTATATGAAGGAGGTACTATTTTTGTCATCCCCATTTTACATTTGAGAAAAGCAGCTAGAAGACAGTAACTCACAACATTTATGTTTTGGCAAGATAAGGAGCCATGACTGGAATCTCGGCTGGCTTCTGACTGCAGTACTTACACTTCTAGTTCTTCCTTAATAAACAATTTGGTTCAGGAAAGAATGTGGCTATGGATATTGCCCTACCAGTTTTGGAGAAGGCATCTTAGATCACAGAGAAAGGTGTCATCCTTATGCTCCCTTCCAGTTTATGATTCATCTTTGACCCATCTGCCAGCCCGGATCTCCTACTTAATCAGTGAACTTGGCACATGTGGGGGCTGCCCTACTTATGGTTCAGACCCCAGCTTCAGTTCCTTCAGGTCACCGGACACAGTGCAGACGCCTGGCATGGCTTCCCCTCGGTGCCTGTTCGTTCTCTCACACTCTCTCCCTGTCTATCTCTCTGTCTCTCTCCCTCTCCCCCCACCCACTTCCACTTCTCTTTGACAGATGTAAAATTCGTGCAGCCATCTCTGACGCTGCTAACCACAGGCATTCAGGAACAGCCTTGCTCCAAATCCTGCTTCCTATTTTCATATTTCCTGTGGCGTTTTATAGAAATAGCAGAACAATTGCTCATCCACAGGGGGTAAAGAGAGCAGGATTTTATATAATTAAATTTTAAAGTGACAAAGTTTTCTGGCATATGGGAAAATAGAGGGAAGGGGTGACAGAACAAGGACCCTCTGGGGTAAAAGAGAAGGCTTCTCTTTGCATTGGTGACAGAGAATCCAGCTTTAATCCTCTTTTGAAAGCAGTGATCAGGACCACGGACATAATTCATGCCTTTACTTCTGCTTCTCCTTGCATGGAGCTGCAGCAAACACCAACTGGTAAATGGGTCCCTTGTCAAAGACTGCCTGAAGTCCCCTGCATCCAAAGGGAGTGTCTGGATTTTTAGGAAGTGTTGATAATTTATTTCCAACTCCTGCACTGGAGGAAGAAGAAACAAGTGACAGCTCATCTCCCAAAAGGAACATTTTTCACGTGATGAAGAACAGAGATCAGCAACATCTGCCTGTAGCCAGCACGCCTGGAGTTTCCCATAAACACAGGTTTCCATGAAAACCAAACAAAGGAACATAGAGAATGGCCAGGCAGATTCCACTTCAGCTCCTGGATATAAATGAGTCTTACAACCTCCTTCCTTTTAAGGACAGGGACTTGAAGTGAGGCTGACCCCCTGCCCCTCGGCTGTACCTATCCCCTGCCTGTAGTCCAGTCTGGCCTCACATGGCAAGCAGGGTGCAGGGTGCACATGCACACTGCTCTTTGGCCATTTTCTGCTTAGATGTGTGTTAAGTGAAACGTAATTACCCATTTTGTCACATTGCGTGTGACTTTGATGGCCCACTGTGTGTGTGTGGTGTGTGGTGTGTGTGTGTGTGTGTGTGTGTGTGTGTGTGTGTGTGTGTGTTTAATATTTTTGAAGAACCTCAAGGGAAAAGTGTGTGCCCTTTGGGGTTTGTTTTCAGGGATTCAACATGGTTTTAAGCTGAAGACTTACCAGAGACTGGTTCCCCACTAAGAAGCAGGACCCCTTCCCCTTTGCCTATCAGTCATGAATCAAGAGGAAAGAGAAAAAGAAAAACGGAATGGGAGGGGCATATCCAGGAGTTTTTCTAAATAAGATGGGGGGAAGGAAAGGAATGAAGACAAAGGGGTTCAGCACACTGTAGTTGACCTCTTTTGCATGATGAATTACAGGAGCCCTCTCCCTCTACCATCAGAAACTTCCTACTTAAATATGAATTTAGTACCTTTTGTAAAACCTTTGTACTCAGAGTCTCATTTCTCTTACTCAGGAGGCTCCACCTCCTCAGCACACCCAAAGCTTATCTCTCAAGCAGCTTGCCTCTCTCCAGCAGTGCCCTCCTCCCTGACCCAGTTCTCTGCTCTAAAGCAAGGCGTCTGGCTCCTCTAAGATAGTGCACACGCATGCACATGCACACACACATGCACCATGTCCCTGACCCTCTGAGCCTTCAACGTTTTGTAGAGACAAATATCATACCCCCTGGAAACAGATTTCTCTGAACACATTTTGAGCCTACAGATGCTGCTAGAGATCAGGAAGTGAGTTTTCTTCAATATGGAGCCTGCTCATTACTGCAATTAATTGGCATTGCTGTGCTAATGGTAAGGTGGCATGCCTATAATAGCCACCAGCAGCCTGCTGAGTGCAGGGGGAGACAGTGGTAGGAGCTGAACTGTGTGTGGTGTTTACAGAAGAGGAAACAAGGAAATCCATAAGCATTCTCTTTTTCTGTAAAGCCAGGTTGTATGTTGGGGTTTAGATTAGCAATTTTCAGTCATCTTTTATTAGTGCTGGATTGATTGTCTGTTTATGTCTTTGTTATGTAGAAAAGCAGAATTATCTTCAGAACTTCTATTCCTGGCCAGTTAAATAAAAACAAAACTGTCACCCAATTACTTGTCAAAAATCTCAGAACAAGCTTTGGATAGGAGCAAATATTGTGTGTGGCTGATGCTCACACCCTAGACACATGCTAAATGAGATGATTGTTTCTAAACAGAGGTTGACTCGAGGATTTCAAATGAAAGTGTCTTGAGGAGTCTAAGTGCAAGTGTTTTTGGCTATGGGATGGCAGGTCTCAAAGATTTGTCAGAATCATTCATTCATTCATTTAACCTCTGTTCTGCCCTCACTGTATTCAAGCACTTCACTGAGCTCAGGGTGCAAATGAATTTCAGTTCTAATCTGGCCTATGTCTGTGAAATTTCCTAACAGTGTAAGCTCTGTGGGCATCCATTTCCCCATGTATACAATGGGAGCTAAGACCTAGATGGCATCATGGGTCTTTCCAACCTTAAACCAAGTTGATCTAAAAAGAGACAATAGTAACAATGAGCTTATCTTCTTGTAGGGCTGATACCATATGTTTACAACCAACATATAAGTCAGTGTTGCATCATAAATGATACAAAATATTTCAGGAATTCAGAAGAAAGATATCTTTTCTTCTCTGACCATAGGAGACCACGGAGTAAAGGAGATTGGCTGAGAGATAGAGTAGAAGATGGGGTATATCACATGATGACTTTATTGTAAATTGGGGAGGCACTTGAGAAGAAGGTGTCCAGGAGGACTGAAAATCTGAAAAGTATAGTGACTTGAATTCTTAAGAAAGAGGTCTTTTCATAAATGAGAAGATCATTTTATGTGGCCACATGCTGCCAAGAGATCAAAGAAGCTAGCCATCACACACTGAACAAACAGTTTTCCAGATAGTAGACCTGGGGTCCTGTAGATGGGCCCTGCTGGGTCTGCCAATGGCCACCCAGGAAACCACCCCAGGGTGCTCTTTATGGTAGTAACTATATCCCTGTTCTCTGAGCCTGGTAGTGTCTATAAATCTAGCTTATTGTTCTGTGGACAACAAATGCTGCTTTTTCAGATGTTGAAAAGTGACACGCTGTGTGATGAATGGCAGGTCTGTTACATTGTTCAGACATTTTGGACTTTCTTCCTTATTCTTCTCTCTGTCATTTTTTTTTTTTTAAACTAGGCTGGCTTCTCGACAATGGTTCTGATTCTCATTCCATGGACTCCTGAATCATAGTCTTCCTTTTGCCCTTCATAAATTATACCTATTATCCTGTCTAAGTACTCCTCATCCTCAAATGAGCCACAGCAGAGGGAGTATTCCTGAAGAAGGGAGGGTAGATTCTTGCATTTATTAAACTGCCACTAAGTAAAAATGAATGCTGGACTTGGAGTTAGAAGACTCAATTTGCGACCAAGATATTCCACCTTCCACAAAGAAAACTTTGTCAGATTTCTTAATATGAGCCTTAGTGTACTCATTTGGCAAAAGGGGACATGGCTTTGATGGACAGAACGTCTGGAAGAGAATTAAATTATGTAAGAAAATACAATTTATTATGCAGATTCAACATTTTGATGTCAGTCATGGTTATTATGACTATGAAAAGAGGGATAATCTTTCTAAAGTTTATCAAACGTTCTAGAAGCATAGTAATGTATGTGAATAAAAATTGTGTGTACATGTGCCCAGCTTCTCTTAATCAGTGTCATTTTCTTTATTGTCAATCAATGTTACCCCAAAGGCTCATGAGTCGAAGAATGGTCCACAATGCAGCAGTGTCCATGTGGGAGATTTTAGGAAGTGATTACATCAGGAGGGCTCTAACATCATCAGTGAGGGATTCATGACTGAATGGACCAAGTTGGAGGAAATAGGTCTTTGAGAGCATGTCTTTGGAGAACCATATATTGTCCCTGACCCCTTCCTCTGTTTCTCTCTGCTTCTCAAGCACCATGAGGTGAGCATCTAGGCTCCTGCACACTCTTTCTGCCAGGATGTTCTGCCTTACCAGAGGCTGATGCAATGGAGCCAGTTGGCCATGGATTAAAACATGAACCAAAATAAATCTTCCCTAATTTTTTTTTTTTAGTTGTACACAATACCTTTATTTTATTTATTTATTTTTATTTCGTGCTGAGGATCGAATCCAGGGCCTCACCCGTGCTAGGTGAGTGTTCTACTGCTGAGCCACAACCCCAGCTATCTTCCCTTCTTTACGTTGTTTTTCTCAGGTATTTTGTTACTGCAACAGAAGATTGAACAACAAAGTTAGTTTCTCAGTTAAGTAAGGTATGTGGTGTTTGTTCACCTCTCTCCTCAATGCATTTTCCAGGGAATGTTTGATTCTCTAGCACTTCCACTGAGCATTTGGTTGCATTGCATTTGTGACCAGCCATCAAGTCCTGACCTCTTATAATGAACATGGGGGCAAACAGAGGGTAAGGAATCTGTTTCAGCAAATCTTAGCTTGTTTTGCTCCCAAGAAGCAGAGGACATCACCTACAGGAGGGGCAGATAGAGCTTGTTCCTTGCCCTACACTATCAGTGGTGCCTAGGCCAGGCCAGCACCCTCAAGGACCAAGAGCATGTTTCCCCTGACAAGAACCCACCGTGGTACTTGATTTTTCATTGCAGGTGACCCACAGCAGGGGCTGAGGACTGGGAAGATTTTCAGATTGGAAGATTTCTGACTATTGCATGCTCATGTTCTCTGGGAAGAGCCTTAGCATATTCTTTCTCTCCTTTATGGTAGAGCTTCTCATGTCATTTGTGGAGCTTAAAAGTCATATTGACCTTTGAACTCTCATTGAGGGGACTCCACATTTTCTGAAAGGATACAAGGAGACAAGGAGGCAGGAAGACCAAGAATATCAGAGACGGACAGCATATCTGACCAAAGTGGGGGGTGCAGACATATGGTCTTGAGTATTTGTATGAATTAATGTTAGATCTAGATGTTTTGTATATCAAACACTTTGGGGGCTCAACTTTTCTGGTGAAGTTTCTTTGAAAAATTGCATCATTGCTGGGCAGAAAATATATTTAACAGTGAGAATGTAGGAGGAGGAGAGGGGTGCTAGAGGCACATCCATGCAAATATAGGAATGTAAATGACTCAGTTTCCTTCTTTGTAAAGCAGATGATGATGTGGAGTTGAGTTGCTGGCAGGTTAGCTAATGAGTGGGTGTCATGTTAATTAATATTGCAAAGAAATGTGAAAGTATAAAAACTTTAAAAGCGCCCTGGTGTTGTATGATTTTTTTTTTTTTTTTTTTTTTGGTAAGCCAGTATTTATAAGATTGAGGAAGTAAGAGAAAGCCAGAAGCAACAGGCATGTGAACACCAAGTAACAAGTCAGAGGCTGAGTAAAGGAATGTTAAAGAACTGTCCTCACAGGTCAGCACATGTCTTTTTCCCCAATAAAAAGTTAATTTAAAACTGTGGATGATTTTGGATGCAAGTGACAAAGTCCCTTCCTATCAGAGGCTCAACAAATTAGTACACCAAAGAAGCCTGAAGACAGGATGTCTAGAAGCCCAGCAGTGGCCCACTGGACAAGAACCCAGGAGTCAGTAATTGGTCTTCATTTTATGAGTGGATGGGGGCCATGTCTCTCCCACCACCACCTGGCCATGATCAAAGGCAGAAATGATGAGGCCTGGGAGATACACATGCTTCTTTTAGATTAGAGAGGAGTATTTACACCTGTTGTGTAATGTGGTCACCCACAGTTGCAAAAGAGAACAGTAAATATCTGGATTTTTAACCTCTGTTATGGGAAGCAGGCTCTGTCAATAGCAAGGAAAAGAGAGAAGAAAATGATTTTAGATAGATGTCACCATCAATGGATTTGTAGATAAAGGTCTGATACCTGTTACGAAATAGTCACTCTGATTATTTGGGGCAAGTGTGTAGATTCCTCTAAATGACAGTGCTATTTTTCCCCAATTAGAAGATCAAATTCTCTGCCATTCTTACCTCAGGCTTAGTTTATAAAATTTGGCTTTACGGTGTCTTCTCCCCCCTCTGGGTCATTCCTACCTACAGACTATCCCCAATGAATCTGCATATGGGACCTGCACTGCTGAATGAATGCCTCAGTTGTTACCCTTCCAAACAAGAGACGATGGGAATGAAGACTTGGGAGCCTTCAGTAGTTTTTTATTGCTGTTTACAAGCTCTAAAAAACTGGACACACTAAAATATGTATATGGCAGCCCTGAAAATCAGTACTGAGCCCCTGCTTGGGGCCTGAAAGAAATGGAGGCAGTTCTAATGAAACACCAGGCAGAAGGCCTAATGAGAAGTTGGTCAGATGTTCAGTGACATTGCCTAACCCACAGGCTTCCATCTGCTTGCACCCTTCTCTTCCAAATGAGGTACCAGTTGTTTGTTCAGTAACCAACTGGCCACACATCTCTTCACCTCCTCCAAATTGCAACCAGTGGCAACAGCAGCAGAGGTTCCCTCCTTACCAGACCAGAGCAGCACACAGGGTTGTTCATTCTCCTCCCTCTATCTTGATGCATTTTTCATCATTAAAGGGAAAATGTCATTTCGGTGACAGATATTAGTATGATTGGTGTCAGGAATGAATCTTCCTTTCTCTGTCAGCCTTGCTTCACGCAATCCTAAGACAATGTTCTGTTAAAAGGCCACTTCCATTTCCAACTCATGCAGCGTGTGAGAAGGGCAGGCTTCGGCTGTGATGGATGGGTTCAGTCAAGGCTGGAGCCATGCCAAGGAGCGCAGCTGGAGCTTGACCCTTCCCCCATCTGGTGAGCCTGAGGACGATTCTGGGAAACTCCTGTCTTATTTCTAGCTGGATCTTGTTGGTACAATAGTCTTAAAATGAGGGAACATGCTACACTATTTGGTGATAAAATACTAAAAGATGGAAGATTTCCCATTATCAATGACACATAGCATCACATTAATCCATACCAATATATTGGAAAGCTGATCTAGAAGTGAAGATTTTATTTTATTTATCTTCAGCCAAAATGTAAGCCAACCCCTCTAGACCTTTTCTAGATACATGTCTGGACCTTTTACAAGTTGAAGATAATAATATATTCCACCTTGACAGCAGACCTCATCTGATGCTCTACATAAAAATAACATTTCAGAACTCACTGAGGGTCCAATTTCCTCATGCAAGTAATAAAGATAATAGTACTTATATTTTTTCTCAACTATTGAAAGGCCAATTCAATGAATATTTATTGAACTCACATTCTGTCCCACACATTGCTCAGCTTTGGGAAGGTATGAAAGTGAACCTGCCTTCAGAGAGCTTATAGCCTGGAGTCAGTGAAATCAAACAAATACATTATCAATTATAATACAAACACATGTGCGTGTATACATGTATATGCGTATATTGTGATAAGATAGATTTTATAAAATAATTGATATCCATAATAGGGGGAGAGGAAACTGGGGAACATTGGTGAAAATAATGTTTCATGGAGGAAAGGAAATCTGGACTGGTCCTGTCTGAATTCGATTTAGAAAGCTGTGCATGAAAGAGAAGAAATCCTGCAGAGAAAAATTCTGAGCAAATTCATAGCCTGTGATTTTTAGTGCAACTTTGCAGAAAGACCAGTAGTCTATGTTGACTGATCATTGGTGTTAGGTGAGGGTAGACATGAGACCATAACAAGGTCAAAGATAAATGCTATTATGTTTGCTTGGGGACAGTTCCCTAAAAGCAAACTTGGGAGTTTAAACTTCAGGTTATAGTCAGGGAAACCACTTAAAAATTTTGAATATGTCACAGACATTATGAGAACTCTACAATAGAAAGATAAGTTGGCTTCTGCATTTGGTATTGTTTATATTAGCTATTATTTATTTTTTTCTAAAGTAAAAATAATTTAAAGTACTTAAAATATCCTTATTACTATGCAAACATTAAGTTCTTAGGTAAAATAATATATAACTGCACCTAAAAATAAATAAAAGGTAATTGATGATAAGTGTAAAATAAACCTTTGTACAGAACTACATCAAAGATGTAATGAAGTATAGCTTTATCTATGTATAGAGTCACTATAAACAGAACAGCAAAGCTACAGTACAGATTGAGACAGGAATGTAAAGTTTGTGACTTCGATACAGTGAGAAAAATTCCCATTTGTTTTTTTAAATGTATTTTTTTAGTTGTAGGTGGACACAATGCCTTTATTTTATTTTTATGTGGTGCTGAGAATTGAACCCAGTGCCTCCCATGTGCCAGGTAAGTGCTTCACCACTAAGCCACAGCCCTAGCCCTCACATTTGTTTTGCAATCTTCCAAACCAGCAACACTTCCTGGTAAATATCTGAACAAATCAAACAAAATCTTCCCTTAACTTACAAGGTAGTTGCATTCCTTGAGAATTAGCACACATTAAAACCTTGTAAGAATATTTGTGTTTAGTTGTCCAATGGAGTATATTTTACAGCTTAGGTTAAAAGGTTTCACTCGCCTGAATGCTTAGCAGGCATTTGACATCCATGAGTAAATAGTCTGTGCATTGCTGAACATCTAACCTCTCTGACCCCATGCACTGAGGGCAGCAGTACTTCCCCAATGATGGCTATAATCAGTCTCCACCCTATATGCCATCCCTCCTCACTTCTCCAGGAACCTCCCCTATCCCTTTTAAGAAGCACTGATTTAGGCAAATGCAGGGTTGGAGGCAGAGAGATGAGTTAAGATTTAATTAAAGTAATAGTAGTAAAGAGAGAAAGACAGCAAGAGAGCCTGTTGGTGGCAGAGTAGTCTGGAGAGAAGGAAAAAAAGTGCAAGAGACCCCATACATCAGTGAGATTCAGGATGTAAATGTCCTAGGTAAAGTTTACAACACTATGCAAATATTGTTGCAGTTGGAATTAAATGTCATCACACTCCCTTTAGAGAAAGGAAATCTGAAGCACAGGAAAGGTGCAATGACTTTTGCAAAGACACAGAACAGGTCAGGAATTGCATTAGACACCCAATGCCTTAGACCTACATTTTCACTATCATTACTAATGCAAAAGAGCTTTCTTTCACCCAACCTGAAGAATTATAAGCAGAAAACCTCTGCAGAGCAAAGGAAATATAGAGACAGAAACACACCTAGAAATTGTCAAATTTCAAGTATTCTATCACTCGTGTTTTATGGAATACCTGGAAAACTTCAGGATTCCAAAGATTAAGATTGTAGAATGGATTGTAGAATCCATCGACTTTTGTGTTTTCTTATGCTTCTATGTATTCACTACTAGCATTTAAAACAAAGAAAAGAGATGATTACGGGGGGGGGGAGTTTTTAAAAGATATTAAAGGTTAACATAATTCTTGGCATTTATGTCGTGTCAATTTCCATGTAATTATGCTCAATTCCCAGAATTCAGAGTCAGTTATGCCTGTTAATGCTTAAAAATGATATCCTTGGAAAATAATTTATAAGATCGTTTCTCAAATTTTTCAGATTCAAACCAAGCACCCTGGCTAATAGTCTGATTAGTATTAATGTTATTCTTGGATGGAGAGTCCTAGGAGGTCAGAAGTTGGATGTTGGGATTAAAGTGGATTTGTTATGAGAATGTAGTTAGCTATCTCTCCCAAGAGCAAAATGACTGTCCTGGAAATATTTATGTAACCTGATTTATATACTTTTCCTATTTTGTTGTGACAAATAATAAGAACATGAGAAGTGCGCTCCAGCTCCTTAGAATCCTACTGCCTCTGAGAAGAAAGAAAGGGTTCTGGCACAGATGTTTGCCTGTGGGGAGGTTGTGCCAACTGGCCTCAGAGAAAATTGTGAAATTAAGATTCTATGACTTTTTTCTTTCCACATTTTTATTCATTCATTCCTCCTTCTTAAGTTTATATATTATTAACTATATTTTACCTATTCTGTGCTGAGATAGAGTGATTATGAATAAGACACCATTCCTTCCTTTTTTTAAAATCCTGCACTTTCCCTTTGTATATTGATTCCATGTTTGAGTCATTGATGATATGAGCAATTATTTCTTACATTCATCTCTTCCAGCAGTCTGTAGCCACGTGTGACAATCCCTATTGTGTCACATCACCTATGCTAGTACACACTTGTTGAATAAATGTCAGAAGGGAACTCTTATTCCAGCTGGAGAGGCATAAACAACCTTTCCAACTAATTTACTTTAACCTTGATTTGGGGGAAATTTTTCTAACACTCTTGTCTGGTCTTGGGTTTACCATTTCTTTGACTCTCTGGGACTCTATGCATGTTATTCAGCTGTGTCCTCAGGAAATGAAAGTGAATAATATGATTTCTGAAATGAAGTTATAGTTAAACATCTCATGAAGCAAATCATCAGAGTATCAAGCCGAGAACTCAGGCCTGTGCATTATCTACTGTTTTAGATGATTGCTGTCATAATTCTCTTCTGCTAGAGTGAAAAATGAAGAATTATATGAAAAGTCAATTGCTTCCCATCATGCCCTGGAAAGTAGGCTGGCACAGGGAAGCAATGAGGCAGAGCAGAGGGTGCAAATTACCAGCCCTTTAAAGATGTGTGTTATAATCCAGCTCTTTTAGTTATTAGAAGTTGACCTTCTAAAAGGAAGGAGACAAGTGAGGCGAGGGACACATTCAAGGTAAACCAGGTAGCAATGTCCAAAGAGCAGCAAATACAAAGTGGAAAGTTAAGTAGGGTCTCTCCCCACAGTTTTAGGGGAAGTAGAGAAGGAGTGAAGGATAGGAATGCAAGTCATGTAACCAATTCTGCCTAAAGGGGGATTTTCCCCTGCTCATGTTTCATTTCTATTCAAATCACACACACATTTTTTCTTGGAACATTTTAAAAAATGTTTCTATCCAATATATATAAATATTCTAGAATGGGCTGTGATAAAGGATATGGAGGCAGAGAAGATGAGACTAATTTGATACTCCTTATCCATGTACACAATTGAGTTACCTGCGTAGATAGGAGCATGACATTATAAAGGTCACACCAGGTCACATCAATTCAGACGTTCCAGTTACCTGTTTTGGACAGTGGCAATTTTGCATGGGAATCATATTTCAAAGGCATACATAAGACATGCCTAACCTAGTAAATCAATAGAGGTCTGTCACCTGTTAATTTATCTAAACCTCCCTTTATCCTATTTAGATATTATTTTTGCCTGTATAACCTTATATACAGATATGATTCTTTTTATCCTTAAACTACTATCTTGATTTCTTGGGATTTATATGCAACAAAATGAATCTGAATCCCTTTCTCTCTCCATGCATAAAAGTTAACTCAAAATGGATCAAGGAGCTTGATATCAAAACAGAGACTCTGCGTCTGATAGAAGAAAAAGTTGGCTCCAATCTACATACTGTGGGGTCGGGCTCCAAATTCCTTAATAGGACGCCCATAACACAAGAGTTAAAAACACGAATCAACAAATGGGACTTACTCAAACTAAAAAATTTTTCTCAGCAAGAGAAACAATAAGAGAGATAAATAGGGAGCCTACATCCTGGGAACAAATCTTTACTCCTCACACTTCAGATAGAATCCTAATATCCAGAGTATAAAAAGAACTCAAAAAAATTCAACAATAAGAAAACAAATAACCCAATCAATAAATGGGCCAAGGACCTGAACAGACACTTCTCAGAGGAGGATATACAAACAATCAACAAGTACATGAAAAAATGCTCACCATCTCTAGCAGTCAGAGAAATGCAAATCAAAACCACCCTAAGATTCCATCTCACTCCAGTAAGATTGGCAGCCATTATGAAGTCAAACAACAACAAGTGCTGCAAAGGATGTGGGGTAAAGGGTACTCTTGTACATTGCTGGTGGCACTGCAAATTGGTGCAGCCAATTTGGAAAGCAGTATGGAAATTCCTTGGAAAGCTAGGAATGGAACCACCATTTGACCCAGCTATTCCCCTTCTCGGACTATTCCCTAAAGACCTTAAAAGAGTGTACTATAGGGATACTGCTACATTGATGTTCATAGTAGCATGATTCACAATAGCTAGACTGTGGAACCAATCTAGATGTCCTTCAATAGATGAATGGATAAAAAAAATGTGGCATTTATACACAATGGAGTATTACTCATCACTAAAAAATGACAAAATTATGGCATTTGCAGGGAAATGGATGGCACTAGAGCAGATTATGCTAAGTGAAGCTAGCCAATCCCTAAAAAACAAATGCCAAATGTCTTCTTTGAGCAACTAAGAACAGGGCAGGGAGGAAGAGCATGAGAAGAAGATTAACATTAAACAGGGACAAGAGGTGAGAGGGAAAGGGAGAGAGAAGGGAAGTTGCATGGAAATGGAAGGAGACCCTCATTGTTATACAAAATTACATATAAGAGGAGGTGAGGGGAAAGGGGAAAAAACAAGGGAGAGAAATGAATTACAGTAGATGGGGTAGAGAGAGAAGATGGGAGGCGATGGGAAGGGAGGGGGGATAGTAGAGGATAGGAAAGGCAGCAGAATACAACAGACACTAGTATGGCAGTATGTAAAAACGTGGATGTGTAACCAATATGATTCTGCAATCTGTATACGGGGTAAAAAATGGGAGATTTTACACTTGAATCAAATTATGAAATATGATATGTCAAGAGCTATGTAATGTTTTGAACAACTAATAATAAAAAAAAGAGAGAGAAAAAAATTCTATCTAGAGTTTGGCTATGAAGGTTATGTTTTCACTATCCTCATACTTCCTGAATATCAAATGTCTTCATCTTTTTAATGTTCTTGATTTGGAAGCCCCTGCCAAGACGTTTCAATTTTGAATTTCCCCCAGCTGTGCTATTCATTTAAGTTCAACAAATATTTATCAAGACCCATTTTATGCTAGGCATTGTGTTAGGCTTTGGGAGTGTAACAGAGAAAAAGACAGAAATTAAACCATTACAAGTTTTACAAATGTTGTAAGAAACACTGATGAGAGGGATACATACTGTAGTTAAGCAGAACAGTTCCCCTTCATGTGGGAGTAGAACTGAGGAGGGTGGCTATGACTTAGCCAGAAAAACCTGGAGGTAGTATTCCAGACAGGACAGGAACATACCCAAAAGCTAAAAGTTGGGAAAGAAAAATGTTTTAGAAAATTTGTATAATAATAAAAGAAAACCTGACATGACTGGCTAGGAAAAGTGTGGGAAAGCAAGCTCAAAGAACCCAGAGGCCAAGTCAGAAACCACATAAAAATGCTGGGTTCTTATTCATATTTCAGCGTAGAGCCACCAACAATTTAATCCGGAGAACAACCTGGTCAGATTTCAGGAAAACTTCCCTTCATTGTGGAGACTGAAACAGATCTGGAAGAGTTGATGGGGGACATACATGTAAAAGGGAATTTTAGTACTCCAGATAAGAAAATAAGTAGAGATGGTGATTTTGGCCAGAGTAAAGCAGTGGAGGTTGAGAAAGGTGGATGGATGTGATATAACTTGGTGGGGTTAGGGGTTGGGTAATGAGGACAGTGGTCAAGAAGGAGAGATTAAAAGTCACTCTTGATTTCTGACTTCAGCAACTGGACACATGGAGTTTTTTTATTATTATTTGTGAGCTACAATGATAACTATTACAAGCAATATTTGAAGGATTGATATATAGTACTTTTGAACAAAGTTGAAATTTCTTTCTTTGTCCTTCTTTGAATATGCTTGGTCCAATTCTCCTGTTTTGGCCAAAAAAAAAAAAAAAAAAAAAAAGGCGGGGGAGAAAATTTTGATAGCTACAGAACATAATCATTAGTATCCTACTCTAAAATATTTTGCAATGGGAACCACTGGTAATAATTGATTACAAGGTTGTTTTCCTGGAGTTTAAAGGAATAATCAATCACTAGCTGACATTGACATTTGTCAAGTTGCTGCTACATGCTATGTACTTTATTGTATACTTTACATATATTATCTCATTTAATGCTAACATCAAATAAGACAGACAAGTGATAATCCTTTTTAATATGGGAGAAAATTGATAAGTGAGGTAAGACAAATTTCCAAGGTAAAGCTATAATTTGTGAAACTTAAAGTCTAAGTCATTAACTCCAGGATCCATGCTCGATCTATCCCAGATCACTGTCTCTTATTCCATCAGCTAGAGTCCAGTATCATATAAACATATTTTTCCTAAAGTGTGTTATAAGCTATTTACTCACTGTTCTGCATATTCATACAACTTTGTGGATTATTTTCAGCTCATCTGTGTTAGCTGAAAATTTAATTACTTAAGGGAACTTGATGTCTTCTGCAAACTTGGGAGTGTTCTCTGTGAATTTCCTTTGACAGCTCATTGGTAAAAATATTAAATTTGATTTGTCCTAGCAACTATCCTTTGGGGAATCTGGTATTAATACATCCCCATATAGAAACTTGTCAATCTATCCTTGATTTGTGTCTTGCTCTAAGCTAATTCTCTGCCTTTGGGGGGAATAAAAGATAGTCTTCTCATCATCCACTTTTAAAAAGGCATCTTTGATCCTGACACCTTGTCAAAACTGTTGTGAAAGCTGAGATGAATTATTTTCATATGTTTTTCCTTATTCACATGCACATTCACAACATTTACCCCCTTGTTCCCCCAGGTTCAGAGCTACCTGAGTACACATAAGTCCACTCTATAAAGCCTTTCATAAGTTCCTCTGACTTGCTCAGTTCTTTCAAATTTCGGGTAAGCTACAGGAAGAAAGTACACACAAGATTTAGGGAGATCATTCCTTTCCAGGAGGGAATGCCTGTTGACTTGATAGAAGGGAAGCCCAAAGATGGTTCAACTGCATCCTTCATCACTTCATTGTAGAAGGACATTAACTCCTAACAATACAGCATGAAGACAGCAGATGGGGTAAAAGAGTGATGCAGAACAATGAAGAAATGTATTTATTTCCCAAAGTCCTAAGCATGAATATAATAACGAAAAAAAGATGCTTTGCATATGGTGAATTTTTTGTTTTATTAATTGAAGACATTGTAAGGATCTTATAAGTTTTTAACTTGACAATGACTGAAATAAAATAGAAAAAAGGTAATGAGTGGTTTACTTATTACCTTAGTTAGAAATACAGAAAAACTTGAATAATATAGTATCACAAATTCTAGCTTTCCACAACAAATCTTTGAAGAATGTGCTTATCTCTCTTTAAAAATGGGTAATTTTTTTTCTGCTTACCTCATTGGTACCCCATCTTCTTCCCATCTGTGCCCATATCCAAATCCATCTGATCTCCAGGCCTGCAACACGCATGGTGAATTTTTGTAGCACTAACTCAGTGAACTAACCCTTCAGAAATCTGTATGTAGATTATTTTAGTCTCACAGACTTTCCACTTTCTTGAGGAAAGTTTAGATTCTGTTCATCCTTGCTGCATGAGTGAGACACTAGCCCACCTGATTCAGTGTTTGTCTGACATCCACATGTTTCCCTAGTACATAGATTAAAACAAAGCCAGTGTGTGTGGTTGTGAGTTGTGCAAATGTAAATGTGTTACAATCACAGTAAAATTACATCACAAAAGTCCAGCCAGCACTGTATTCATAATAAAAAATATTGATTGATTTTAGGAATAACAAAGATCAGTTCTACCCAATTACACTCTGGCTGCCCCTTCCAAAACAGAGAGACTCAGGTATTATTTCATAGCTCTTAATCTTTTATATACAACTACCATTTCAAAATGTTCTCTGTGGCACACAAAATTATATACATATATGTGTGTGTGTGTGCGAGTGTGTGTGTGTGTGTGTGTGTGTGTCTGTCTGTCTGTCTGTCTGTTTACAGAACTTGCTATGGAGCCTAAATGGCTTATTCAAGAAACTCAGGAGAGATGAGACAAAAACACAGCAGCATGAGCATAAAATATGGAGTCCAAAAGAAAAAAAATCAAAAATTAGCTGGGGGTGGGGGGTGTATATCAATATAAAACAAACAGGGCGAGAAAAACGAGTATAGGAAACATCAAATCATCCCATACAGCAGATTGAAAAAAAAAAAAAAAGGAACTCAGAGCATACAACTTACTAGTTCAGTTAAGTTTTAATAACTCTTCCAACCATGGTATACTAATAGTCTAGTCTTGGAAGAATGGCTTACTCATTCTCTTTATGGCTGGATGCCTGGCATAGACTATGATCTAGATAGCCATGTCCCAGCTAGGCTTTAGGGGAAGATTCCCAAATGGGCAATTAATCTAGATTTAATAGGACAGTTACTGTAAGTTTAAATAAATGCCAGTTAAATATTAACAGCGTATTTATTGAAGATTAACATTGCTGGTTGCATTGTGGGATTTTCTTTTCCTTAAAGAAACCCTTTATCGTAAGACTTTTAATCATCTTGACTCTTCCATCGGCTTGCCTCAGATCTAGGGCAGCTCATTAATTACTTCGTGCAACAGTTTTCTGATTTCTGAAGTGGTACCTTAGTAAATGGGGAGTGTGGAAAGGCAGTAGGAGGAGGATATTTCTGTACAGGAGGGATGATGAGTGAATCTGAAGGGTAAACTGTCTTTGAGAAGAGTATTGAGAAGCAATATAATCATAGACTATTACAGTTGGAAGTGCTCTTGGAAGTCATCTAATTCAAACTCCTTGTTTAGAGGGAAAGGGGCAGACACTTGGGCAATTCCACATGGCCAGTAAGTTGGGACTGAAATCCAGGCCCCCAAACTCCAGCCTCTCTTCTGTGTTGTTATCTTCCTCTGGATTCATTCCTTTAATTCTTCAAAGGCGCATTAGCCCCATGGAATGAACTAGCTATTACATCTTCACAACTACCCACAGTTCATAGTGAATATGTTGATTCTCTTGAGAATGAAGGAGCTAAGATTTTTAAAAAGCAGTAGCTTATCTAAAGTAATAAAATGATGAACTGTACTGAAACTAGAACCCCAGCCCTCTGGTTTAAAAAATACAAAAAAGTCATTTCCAGAAAAACGTATAATCAAACCCATTTATTATTGAGCAAATTTTCATCTCATTAAAATTTACCTTTTCTGCAGTTATTCTCAGTTGGGAAATGAGGAGAAAAACCTTCAAAGAATGTGAGAATAAAAGATTAAAGAGAGACATGAGTAATAGCTGAGTGTCTAGGGAGAAAGGGGCATAGGGAAACAGATAAACCAAGTTCCTCTGAGAGTTCATTTGGGGGTTGAAAACTCCAGATTTGAGGCTGGTGAGATTTCCATGCATAGAGCTCTTTAGATTCCAGAAACCACTTGCTGTCTCTGGTTGTGCTGAGTCAGCCAGAGTTGGTTAGAACCAGTTGGTTCTAATGTTGCAAACATTAGATGTGGCGTGTGTGTGTGTGTGTGTGTGTGTGTGTGCGCGCATTCAGATGAATGTACACAAGTAACTTTTTCACAGGGGTTATAAAACTGATTTCAGGCACTGTCCTGGGATATAAACAGTAGGTGAGAGGAGCTACATGTGGTGGCCCATGCCTATAGCCACAGTGACACAGGAGGCTGAGGCAAGAAGTTTGCAAGTTCAAGACGCTGTCTCAAAATAAAGTATAAAGGGCCAGGAATGTATCTTGGTGGTAGAGCATTTGAATACCATGCACCAGGCCCTGGGTTTAGTCCTCAGTACTGGGGAAAAAATGGGATAGAGGAGGCAGGTATGGGATATTATTACAAAATGACTAGTCTGTTGAAGACTAAAATATGTCAAGTCCTAAAACCTGAGGAAACTTTGGATGCAGCGTCATGCACATGGGAGCAGAGAAGAAATTAGAAGTTCCTGGAAGGAGCCAGATTGTGTGGCTCAATAATGGCCTGGGGGCTTCTTCTTTTTTCCTGATTCTGTTATTGTCTATATGGTGTATATGGGAACAGATAAAATTTCCCAGGCTGCTTGAGGAAGAAAAAGCTAAATCCTCTTTCCCAAGTGCAGGTTTTATTCCCACAGGCCTGTATTTTGTGTGCAGACCGTAGCCATTTGATAGCTAGTCATTTGAAGATGGGACAGTAGGGTGAGGGATGGGGTCACCACTCTTCCTGTCGTGGGTGTGCAAAGGCTAAGCAACTTCCTGTTTCTGACCACATCTCAGCATGAGGTTTCTTTTCTGTCTCTGGAATGAAACCCCTTCTTGATGTGAACAACGTGAGTTCTCTTGGGCCCATGCTCTACTCTGCAAGCTGCTCCTGGGGTCTTTGATTGAACTTCCCATGTATGCTGACTGGGAAAGGGGGAAGCAAGTTCAAGTGCAGATCCCTCCAGTCCCAACATAGAGGCACAGAAGATGCCGGGCTTTGGGTTGAACCTTCATACCTACTCTCTCATTTCAGCTTCACATTGACCCTTTGCAGTAGGTACCATTAGTACCACTAAGTAATGTTTCCAAGGTCCTACATTAGCCGTGGAGAAGGTGTACATTTCACTTCTGCTTGGTGTGTTTCCATAGTGCACAGTCCTTATTAGTAGATAAGTATGCACTTAAAGGATGAATAAATGAATGGACACAGTATTGAAGGCGATAGCAGCCCTTCAAGGGTACTCATCCTTAGTTTAACTGAACACAAACTGAGATGATAAATGGTGGCTTCTGCTTCTGCTCCTTCTGGTCTTGGGTCATGCACAGTAGGTACAGTCTACCTTCAATGAAGGTCCTGCCCACACCGCCTACCCTACATCTCTTCCTAGTTGTAAGTTTCTGCTTAGCATCACTTCTTTAGGGAAACATCTCTTCATCTTCCAGATTGATTGAGAACCTCCTGACACGTGCCTTCTTCCACTTCTTCTTCACAGTATTCATCATAACTACATCCCTTATTTTGTGAAATTCTTTGCTTACTATCCATCTGTCTCCCCATTATACAGTTTGCCGTAAGAGAGAAAGGCCCTCACGACTTTTGTTTTTGTCTCCCTTTCACTGCTCTAGCCATTTCTGAGTGTGTGTTAAACAGACATCTATTGAATACACAAATTACTTCCCTACATTTTATTTTTGGTACGGAGGATTGAACCCAGGGGAACTTAACCATTGAGTCCCACATACCCAGCCCATATATCATGTGTGTGTGTGTGTGTGTGTGTGTGTGTGTGTGAGAGAGAGAGAGAGAGAGAGAGAGAGAGAGAGAGAGAGAGATGACTGACTCTCACTGGACATGCAGAGGTATACTGAGCAGTTATAGTATCATGCCCTTAGTGGTTCTTTCTTTGTCCCACCAGTGAAGCAGTAAAAGCAGAAATGTTATTATCTAGCTGTGAAGCAGTGTCACTACTTGACAGGTGTAGTGAAAAGAACACAGGAATAGGAATAAGTTCTTGTCCTGTGTTGCTGGTTATTATCTTTATGTCCCCTTATGTCCTTCTGGGGCTCAAACCCTCTCTTAGGAAATGAATTAGTTATACTAAGCACCTTCCAAGGTCCTTCTGAGCATATCATTCTGTGATTCTATGAGTCTAGGGTCTTACCGTGACCTAAAACCTACATAAGGAAAGTTCTGCCCCAATGACCCTTGACTCTTGGGACGTGTCCTCTGGGTACTTGCCTTGTGCTTTCTTGGCACTTTGATTTTGACTCATCCATCCTGCTCCTCATTAATTTTCTGCCTACCTCCAATTATTCTTCATACCATCTCTCTGCTTTATGCATCTCTTATAAAGTTTTATTGCTTTCAAAGTGTAGATAAAGCCACACCTTGGCCTTTCCTTCATACCCTCCTTCTTGGTTCTCTCTATTCCTGACCCCTTTTCTCTCCCTGGAGCACTCTTCAAGTTACCCTTTTGCTCTTCCTGCTGAAATCCTAACATGCTGGACTGCAGGCCAGACGAGCAACGATTTTATTTTGATCCTATATTCATAAAGGAGCAAAAAATAGCATGTATTTTTCCAGAGCCCAGCCCTTCCGTACACCCCTGGAGGCATCTCTTTATCCAGATTTACACTGCTTTTTCTGATTAAATCTTCCAATAACCATTTGATGTCCCGCCACTCTTTAACTGCCCTGCATTTCTCATCTCCAGGCCTGCACTTCTGTTTGAAATCTCCACCAGGAGAGGGGGGCCTTTCGCCTTTGTAGAAAAGGAGAAGTAGGACTGGCATTTCTTAAGCTAGTGCTCTTCTTTTGGTCTCTTGTGTGGTGGAATAGTCACAGCTCTTTAGCTTACTCTGACTTGCTGTAGGTAACACAGACTAAAACAAAACAAAACAAAACAAAAAAAAAAAAAAAACCCCAAACCCAGCTGACTTCCCTTTCATGGGGAATTCTTTCCTGTTCCACCCCTGCTTCAGTGAATAGATGCTGGAGCTGCCAGAAGTCTCCATCCACTCCTGTCTTCTCCCCCGCCTGCCAGCACTCCAATGATCTCCTCTGCCCTCCCCTGCTTTGCAGCCCCAAGATTATTAAAAGGACTATGATTGTTTTCTTTCACTCAGGCAATGGTGTGTGTGTGTGTGTGTGTGTGTGTGTGTGTGTGTGCATGCACGCACCTAGTGTGCCTCTGTGAGTGTGTGTGTCTGTGAGTTTGAAAGGCATTGTCCTATAGATATTTTTATAACCTGAAGCAATTACAGCTGTCAGTACAGAGACAAGCTGTGACAAGTTGATTTATGTGTACAGTATATGTGTATGCAAGAAGGAAGGGAGGAAGGAGAGGGAGATGGGAGGAAGAAGGTGGAGGTGGCGCTCATTAGGCATCTGCTTTCCAGGAGGCAGAGAGGAAGTTGTTTCTATAAAGAACACAAATAATGAAATTGCTCCGACTGTCATCCCTTTTTCATTAACTTGGATATGCTGGGAAAAATAAAATAAATCCAGCAGTTTTTATGATTTTATGAAGCAAGAGATGGGATATAAGATAAGCCACTAAGTGCTGGTTATATTTAGGGATTAGAGGATGGGAAGGCAATTGACATATGATTTTGATCTTCATCTTTTCAAACCACTCCAATAAGAGGTTTGAATAAAATTGATCCTTTCTTGTTAATCTATGGACATCTCTGACCTTTTGCCATTTCCTTAACTTCCATTTGTGAATCAAGTTTGGATCTCAGGGCCCAAGAAGCAGGTATGAGGTTGTGAGGGGATTTTCTTTGTCTGCCCTGAGAGTTACCTGAGCTCTGCTGGTTTTTCTGCTGGCAATTGCTAGGACGCTGCAGCTCAGCATCCTTTCTCATGGCCAGAGACAAAGATGGTTTGAGTGTCTTAGATCAACTGTATTCGGATGGCTATAAACTGCTCATCTTAAAGGGCCTATAAGAATTATTTTTCTGGCTTGCCATAATAACGAAGTAGTGGCAGGAAAAATGTATTAATAAACTATCTTCCATCTTAAATGGATTTCTAAGTATTTTCCTGTAGAGTTAATCATGTATGTAGGCCCCTTGGGAGGAACTGTTGTTGTCATTATCCACATTCCTAGATGCAAAAACTAATGCTCATTTGTACCTACCTGGGAATTAGATGCAAGAGACTGAATAAGAATTTATCATAGAAGGAATCATCCCTGCTATTCTCAGCCCTATAGGGAAATGACTCCAGATCCCAGAATGAGTCCCTCTCTCTTCTCCATGACTAGTATTTGTTTCCACTTGATGTGGTATGATGTGGTATATAAGAAGAGATACTGGAATGGGGGAGCAGGAAAGATGGTTGAAACGAAAAAGGTCACCCCTTTGGCTTTTGGGGAAGAATCCCAAATTTTTTCAGGCTGAAAATCAGCAAATATAATCTTACACCTTATGTCTGCTCTCACATAACAGCTCAATGTGGTGAAATCATTCAATTTCCTATTTCCACAATGTCCCATTGGAAAATGGAGATAAATATAGGCTCTCACAAGAATGGACTGGTGCTAAAATAGGTTAATTCTCTTCCCATTCTTTCAAAACTATAAACGAAATCCTTTTGCTCCCATAGATGTATTTTTTCTTCTTTATACTAAAGTCATTCATTGCTGCCATAAATCGACAATTGGTATTTTTGGTTGCTATATATCAAACGGTCCCAAGTGGCCAAAGGTAGCAGATGGCTTTCCCTAAGAATTTACTATCAGTAAAAGTTACCAGAGGGGATGAAGGGAAATTGGTCTAATGATGAATTAATGCATAGTATTTTGAGACCTTCAAGAGAATGTGTTTTAATATGTTGCTCAACTATGAAAAGTTGTTGACTATCCAATCAACAATTTGAAAAGAAAGACAAACTTCCTTAGTCTGTGTTACCCTGATGTTTGGGCCACATCTCAAAAACCTACCTCTGTTTTGACCCCCTCTAGTAAGAATGGGATATGATGAGTGAACTTTACTTGTGTCATTCTTAACATGTTATCTACCTGAAAATTATTGGTATTAGTCAAAATTCAAAAGTTGTAAGGGTCCTATTAAGACACAAGTGTCTGATAATTACAATAATTGAGGTATAATGATTCAGTCACTTTGGTGTTGAATGTGTTTGAGGAAGAACATTTTTCTGATATTTTGTATTTTTTTTTTAAACATCACGGTTAAATCGGATGAAAAGTCTGAAGGATAGGGGAGGCAGAGAGAATTTAGGTCTGCACTGGGATCTCAGATATTGGAATTTTTTAGAACAGAGCCTGTTACCCATGAGCTGGTTGGCCTTCTCTGTTCACTTGCACAAGGATGAGGCCCAGTAAGGGGCCTATACCACACTGTATCAGAGCTGAAGTGACAGGAGAAACAATAACCTAGGCACAGAGGGACAGCAGGCAGAGTGGATGAGTAACAGGAACTGAGGCATATCCAATCTTTCCCTGGGTTTCAAGAATAATTTAAAAACCACACCTCTTAAAGATGAAATCAGCTGTGCAAGAGTGTGAAACCCAGGGAACCCGGGAGTCTGCAGTATAAATAAAGCAAGAGCTTACACTCATCCATCTCAGGCAGCACTTCTGCAGGGCTGGCATCTTTTATTGTCCACAAAACAAGAATAAAGAAAGCCATTGTCAGAACTTGACCAACATTTTGAAGCGACTTTGCCTGTTTTCACACACTGAGGTTTCTGTGATTTTCCCATTTTATAGATGGGAGATCTCTGAGAATGGTGGAATGGTAGTATTGAGTCCTTGGGGTTTTAAGTAGCTTTTGGGCAAGGGGTGGTTGTAGGGGTGGGTGCTCTATTATTGATTTAAAAAAAATGAAATTATTTTAAAACATCCAACACTCTGAATTTACTCTAAATGCTAATGGACTTAATCTGATTATTTTAAAGGTGCATGTATGCTTGCTGCAGGGTCTTCCTTTTACAGTTTGTGACCCTTATTAAGACGTCTTAGGTTTATTAAGACAGCATGGTAACTTTGTCTTTCTTCTTAATTTGGGATGTGTTGGCTCTGCAAGGCGGAAAATGGTTAAACTCCTGGCCTGGGCTGGTGCACCGCCCCGGCTTGGCGCGGCGGGGGTTAAGGTGGGCGCCAGCGCCCCGCGCCCCGCACCCGCCGGGATGAGCGCACAGTCCGCGCCGCCCGCCCGCCTGCTAGCTCCGAGTCTGCACCGGGAGAAAGTAGCGGTCAGGGATGGAGCTGCTGCCATGACAACCCCGGTGGTCGGGGCCCGCGCGCGTCGGGGCTGCTCCCGGGAGGAAGGCGGCGCGGAGGCCGGGGGCGGCCGCTGAGCGTGGCGTCCGCGCGGCTCCGGTGCCGGCTGCGCCTCGCCTTCCCCAGCGAGCCAGCGAGCCAGAGAGCGAGCAAGGGGCCGCCGCACTCCATTTCTGCCCCACTGCTCCTGCCTCGGCCGCCACCGAGGCCACTGCCCCGCCGAGACCGCCCTGATCGAGGCGGTTGCACCGCGTATTTGGCTTCCGAGGAAGTTGACCGAGGCGGCTGCGGCAGGATCCCTGGTTCTGGATTGCACGAAGCCTGCTTAGCGGTCACCTCGCACAACCCTGGTCGCCTCCTGCGTGCTCTACTTTCCATCTGCTATTGTTACAGATTGTTTCTGGTGACCAGCCTTTCTCGGAAACTTACAAAGAAAGTGTTGGATTTCCCCTTGTTCGAACTGAGGAATTGCAGTCCACATCTGGGTAGCTGGATGAAACCCACCCCATTCCCTTTCTGGTACCAAAGTGCTTACTTCCTCTCCAAAGTGCCATGTCTGAACTGTTAATGGGAAGAAGCGGTTCCTGAAACGTGCACCTTGCACCTGCCTCGCGCTTCCCCTTTCTCTGCCACCTTCCCTGGCCCAAGCGGCGCGGAGAAAGCCCACTTCGGATGTCTTTCGTGGAAACTGGTTCTCCGAGGCTGGCAAGCTGAGGCTGGATTTGAGAGAGGAATATTAGACTTGGAGGAGTCTGCGCGCTTTTCTCCTCCCCGCGCCTCGCGGTTGCGGCTAGTTCACCGCTCAGTCCCTGTGCCTGCTCCCCCACCCCACCCACTTCCTGTGCTCGCCCAGGGGGCGTGTGCCGTGCAGCTGCCGGAGTTCTGGGAAGTTGTGGCTGTCGAGGATGGGGGTCTGTGGGTACCTGTTCCTGCCCTGGAAGTGCCTCGTGGTCGTGTCTCTCAGGCTGCTGTTCCTTGTACCCACAGGAGTGCCCGTGCGCAGCGGAGATGCCACCTTCCCCAAAGCTATGGACAACGTGACGGTCCGGCAGGGGGAGAGCGCCACCCTCAGGTAGGGAACTGCCACTCTCCGAATTGAGGATGATTTGTATGGGCTTAGGGTGAGGGGCAGGGGTGCAGGTGTGTGCATTGTAGCATGCCAAGGCTGGCAGAGAGGTTGCTGGTTCCCTGGGTTGCACAATTCATAAACGAATTGGGTACTCTGCCTGGGGATGTGACAGTCATAGGGAAATGCTCAGATTCTGGTGGTGAGCTGTTTGCCCCTAAATTGACCTCCTTGGCTTAGCGATTTGGTAAGGGTGAGGAGTAGCTGGGCCAGGTAGTCTCTGAGACTGAGGGCAATGATCCTGGCTCCCTCTGGACTGAGCCTGGTGGTCCTAGCGACTGGGGACCCGCTGAGGCTCAATGTGAATAGTCTTCTCTGAAGTTAATGAGACCCATAGGAAGGGTCTATCTCATACAAATGCCCTCACTCCTCCATGCCATAGGGAGCTGCCTACTAGAGCTCCTGGATTCTGGCAGTGCATCTGTTTTGTCCTGGGCCTGACTGTGACAGGGTGTCTCCATGCCATGAACTGGTGGGCAGAGAGGCATTCTCCAAACTGAATGTGGTTTTCTGAGGCTGAAGTCATGGAGTCCGATTTGTCTTTGGAAAATGTCATTTACACTGATGGACCCTGTTCTGTTCATAGTGTCCACCAAAGCAGTGTGTGCAAAACTCATCTATGGAACAGAAGCTAGGTTTCAGTGTTGAGATGGGTCTCGATTGGCTTTGGGGGTTAAGGCTTAGAGGAACTGGGGAGGAGGAAATGAATAATCTTGGCTATGCTTTGTGTAAAGTAGGAGGATTCTACCTCCTTGATTACCTTTCCTACAGAAACACTAACTCCATTTCCAGTGTTGACAAATCATACCACTCACATGAGGGCAACACCGTAATGATTGCAATGAAATATTTTACTCCCTGGAATTTTTAAAGAGTAATCATGAGGTAAAAGTTAGAAAGCTTCATAGGAATGACTTCCCTGACTCTCTTTGACTTAATATGACCTCTTTAATAAAGTTTTACAAGCCAAGGAATTGAATTAGACACAAGGAAACCTAACAGTATTTTCATCCTTTGCACATGAAGATTCTTGGAAAGATAACCTTGATACTGGTATCCACTATTTTATCCACTGAGGACTGTTCTTCTAAAACCAGATTGTTTGCTTAAGATGATACCCATAGGAAAGGAAATGTTGAGGAGGGGTCACCAGCAATACTGTGTTAAATTATTTGGACATTGCCAAAGGAAGTGTGTGATTTAAGGAACCACGCAGAGCTAAAGGCATCCCCAGATCCTTTGTCTTTTGGGAGCTAGACCCCATGGGGTCCAATGAACTCCTAGTTACTCATTCATTCAATAAGCCCACCTCTTCCACTGAGCTCTTGAGGAACTACTTTGGATGAAGATAAAACATCCAGCTATCCCCTCTCCAAAAATGACTGTGTATCTTTTTATAAAGGGGTTTCATGGGAATTACAAATATGCAGTAATTTTAGATTACATATATAGAAAAATAAAAATGAACCTCTGAAGTAATATAGTCAATGAAATTTAATGTTCTCTGGATGACTCCTTTGTCCCTAATCCTGGGCTGTGAGGAGAAGTCCTCCAGGGACAAAATAGAGGCATCTTCATATGGGAACCATTTTAAATACAAATGGGATTTTTCCCCTCAAGGAGAAGGTGGAAGGTAGTCGGCTAAATAGAGATTTGAAGAAAAATAAACAGCCTTGACTATGATTCTTATAGGGAGGATTTGATAAAAGTAGCCACAATCTGGTTTCCAGAAGGTAGCCCACAAAGCTCATGAGAATCAGGACTTAGGAAGGAGGCAAAGAGTGGCTGCATTCAGCAGAACCTGAGCCATGGGACAGGCCTGGGTGGGGAGCAGCTTCTCTTTCAAATCACATTATCAGGTACTAGATGACTTCTCTTTCTTTGTCTTTGATTTCATGCATCTTTCCCAATTGTCAGGGGTGGTGGTGGTAGGTGACCCCATCCCTGTTTCTTTCAGGCATTAAATGTTTGTATTTATACATATGCTCTCCACACAGGGGTCTTGTTTGAGTATAGATGAACAAATGAAGATAAGGCAGAGCTTTCTCTAGATCCTAGAATTGACCCCAACCTGACCATGCATTAAAAGACCATGTTAGAAAATCCCCTGCCATTGTGCCAGCTCCAGATACTGAATGTGTCCTGATTGGCAGATGAAAGACCCTCTAGTGGATGGAGTCTTCCAGGGCAGGGATTAGATGAGCTAGGGTCTAACTGACATCAACTATTGTCCATGCCCCTGATTTAGGATCAGAATTGGGCACCTGGTGTAATGGGCAACTGGTGTGTAGGAAACTCATGCCTCTTGGGATTATCCTCTTTCTTTTTAGACTCTAATGTATTAGAAGAAGAAAGGTTGCTTTAGTTGCTCTAAATTTTCTAATTCTATGTTCAGAGAGGCAAGTAGGAATTTCAGAATGTATTTTGTTTGGTGATAATTGCTAAATTTTTACATAACCTGATTTTGTGTTACAATAACCTAGTGGTTCAGGATTATGGATTAGTCTATTTTTAATGCGTGTGTAGAAGAATTTTTTTTTTAATGTACACACTTATTTTCCCTTCCTTCTTCTCTCTCTCCCTTCCTTTCTCTCTTCCTTCCCTTCCCTTCCATTCCTCCTTCTTTCCTTCCTTCTCTCTCTCTCTCTCTCTCTCTCTCTCTCTCTCTCTCTCTCTCTCTCTCTCTCTCTCTCTTTTGCCTAATATTGACCAAGTGACCTAATCATGTCTACTGTGCCCTGGAAGGCCATCCTAATCTACCTTGCTATGGGGTTGTAGTTTCTCTCATAACCAGCAGAGGACTTTTGTTCTAATACATTTTATTCTGCTTTGTTCTCACTAGGATCCTTTTCTGAGGATTTTTTACAGTCTCCAAAGAATAAATGCTTCAGGAGCAGATTCTAATTTGAGGAAACTTTTTTCTAATGTTTTACTTTGTCCAATTAGCTCTAATGATTTTGTGAAGGTATTGGGAAACCTTTCACCTAACATGCCATTGACAGTCTGAAAAGAATTGCAAACAATTTGCAATCTCCCACACTTTCTGCCCTCCTGCTGATATTCTGTGTGCATATTTTTAAGGAAAGTGAGGTTACATAAAACAGAATCTACAACAATAATACTATTAGTCAAAGTCTATTGAGCACTCACTGTATGTTAGGGAATATTAAATGTATTATATAATATCTAACCTGTCACTCACCCTCATAACATTACTATTTACCTCTGATAATAATCTTATAACATAGTTCTTATGATGATTATTATCCCCATTTTACAGATGAATAAACTGAGGCATGAAGAGTTAGCATTACTTGATTAAAGTGGCATAGCTAGGAAGGTTTAAACTAGATTAGGAGGCACCAGTAATAATGTTAATAAATTGTATACTACCGTTTATTATTGATCAGTTAGAATAGTAAGAAAATTTTAGGTACATAGTGCATTTAATCTTCACAACTCTATGAAACAGAGTTAATTATTGCCCATTTTATAGATGAGGAAGTTGAAGCTCAGGAAGGAGAATTTACCTAAAATCACATAGGAATTTACCTAAAATCACAAGGAGCCAGCAACAAGACTGGAGTGTTACCTTGAGACTTCACTACCCAGCTCTGTATACCAAGCTTCCCTCCACCGACTGAGGTCCCATGAATTCTGTGTTCCCCTCATCCCTAGGTGGTATTTGGTGTCTGCCCACACATTTCAGCTTAGACTTTGAATGTTGTTTAACTCTCTCTCTTGTTGTGGACTGAGAGTAGGTCTCAGAAAGCAAAGATTACACCTTATAAGGCCTTGAGCATTGGGTTTTGGCAAATCTTTACTGAATAGATAGATGAAAACAAAACGAAAATATCCCTCTGCTTATATTCAGTTTGACTCCATTCTCGAGTTTCTCTATCATTTTGTTTTACAGTGGAACTGTGGTCAACCAAGAAAGACTTACTGAGTGATTCTTTCAGGAACCACTGAATAGGAGTGTGGAAAAGGATGAGGGCTTTCCACTCTCACGTGGACTTTGCCCTCCAGGGACTTGGGTCCAACTCTAAAAGGCAGGCTGTGTACAAGAAGGTAGCCAAGTGGTTGAGTCCAAATGTGTCATTTAAACTTGGCCTTTTATGGAGTCTGACTTGGCCTCAGCAGAGTGCCCTCCGTCAGAACAGAGGCTTTCTATGGGTAGGACTGTGCCCTGGGGGATGGAAAAGCAGAGGCATTAGCTGCTGAGAGTCTGAGATGGTTAACTGTGTGGGTGTCATTCAGAGATCTTCACTAAGCATGAACAAATCACTCAGTAATTTCACTGCTTGTGTTTCATATTTCAGAGATTCCCCAAATAAAACATCAACTAGGAAAGTGAATTGTTGCCTGGGTGTGCATCAAAGAGGGAACTCACCTTCTGTCGTGTGTCTAGAATTTGAGACTGAATGATGCTGTTTTTCTGGGATGAGTTAAAAATAAAATGTTGGAGAAATGTACATGATGAAAGTTGAGTTTTGATATGGCAGCTCCATGGAATAATACAGAATAATGTGGTTTTGATTCTTAAGTGGACCCCAAA
The DNA here is from genome assembly GCF_045843805.1 of Urocitellus parryii. Lineage (NCBI taxonomy): Eukaryota > Metazoa > Chordata > Mammalia > Rodentia > Sciuridae > Urocitellus > Urocitellus parryii. The sequence goes on from NC_135534.1 coordinate 118,908,167, forward strand.
AGTCTCCTTGTAGATGTTGGAAGCTGTGACATTTTGTGCATGTCTTGGAAAACACTTAACATTTCATTTTATAAGCATATGGAGTCTCTATTAGTCTCTGTAGGTACTTTTAGGCTTCTTGGAGGCAGAGTGTGCCTTCTTTGGATTTGCATCCCAATGCTGAGTCCAGGACTTGGCCTATGGTGTTTGCTATTAAAGTCTGAGTGACAATCCTCCCGCCCTTCCTTTCCCTCCACTCTGCTGTAAACTTTCTGGACATCTTTCTGTTTCATGAACACAGAAAACTTATTCCAGTCACAGAGGGCATAAGGACTTCATGTCTCCACTATTAGGAATACCCTACCCCAAATCGCCCATAGAAAACTGTTTCTTATTTTGGCCCTAACTCACTGAGTCCCCCTCACTGAAGCCTTTCCTGACAATAAAATCAAAATAATCTAAAGCCACTTCCATCAGGATCATCCTGGATGATCTTCTTCCTCTGAAGTTATCTCACTTATTTGTCATGTTATCTACATGTATTCTGTCTTCCCTAATTGAACTGTAAATTCCTTGAGAATAGGTCCATTCTTTGGCTTATTTAGCACTGTATCACTAATGTCTGGTGTATAGAAAGTGCTCAGTAAATATTTGTTGCATGAATGAATTAAGAAACAAATGCCCGAGATCACTTCTTCTTCCCTTGCCTGTTTTTCTTTCCAGCAATTGTCCTGTGTTGTTCTTTCCTGGTCATGTGAGTGGATCACTCTTTTGCCCAGGTTGTTTCTGTTGTGTGAGGTGGTTGTGGTGGAGGTACTAGTGAGCAGATACCAAATACATATACTTTATTCAGCTGGTGTCTTTCTACCCAGCACACCGGTGGATTATATGGGTTATCCATTTGTTGTTAGCCGTGCAGTGACACATTCCTTCCTCCTTCCAGGTGACTTCCCTATGAAGTCCTTATGCCCTTGAAGAAATACTGCTCCCTGTTGATGTACTGGACCCCTAGGTAGAGGCCAGGGAAATTAGTTTTTCAAGGTAAGGAGGGATACAGAAAAGCACCTCTCTGCCCATCTTTCTATTTTAGAGTCCCCCTTGCAGTGGTTGTGTTGTGGTAGAACTATTGATACATTGCTAATGGTTCACTCCTTTGGAATATCAATGCCACTCAGGAAGCATATGAATGTCAACTGCCCTGCTCCCTCTCAGGAACAACCACTGTGCACTCACCTCAGGGGCTTGCCAGGCATCCAGCTGGTGGACTGTGGCTCTGAGGAGCATAGACAGATGGGTCTGTGGAGAGAGGCTTCTGGAAGCACACTGATCCCATTGAGGAGCCAAAAACTAAAATGAGAAAGCTAAAAACTCAACCAACCATGGGGCAGAAGGAGTAGGAGTGTGCCAGTTGTCACTGGAGCCCACATCATAGGTGCTTTGCATAAATGTTTCTCCTTTTTCCTCCTTTAAGAGCACAGTGTTTTGGAGTTTAAAACATTGCAGAGACCAGGGAATTCACTCACCTGGGTTTATATATGATGAAGGTCTTTATAAGCCATCTTGCACAAGGAGACCTCCTGAAAGAGTGAAAGGACTGCATCCAGCATACAATCCTTCAGCCAGCTGTGAGTCCTGACTCAGGATAGCTTGTGTCTAAGGGAAGACTGGCATTTTCCTCTTAAGACCCAAAGCATCCTGTGGACTACCAGTGAGGCAATTAGCTGATATGTATCACTGTGTTCTCTCCTGACTACTGGTTTTGTCTGGCACCAAATCCTAGCTTCTCATGCTCCAGCTCTGACTCAGTATGGGCCAATTGTGTTTCCTATGTGTCAGGCACCATGCTGAGCACATTTCTAGCAATATTTGATGGCTTTTTGTTTCTGTGACAAATGCATGAGAAAATCAACTTAGAGGAAGTAATATTTGCTTTGGCTCATTGTTTTCAGTTCATGATAGACGTGTTGCCTTGTGGAAACATCATGGTAGAAGGGTACAGTGGAGAAAGTGTCTGCTTGCTAAGAGCCACAGCCAAGTAATATGATGCATGGCATTTTTGGTTGAAAGGTGACACCAGCTAGCCATTGAGATGATATGATTATGTTAAGATTTGCATTCATATGGATATTGGACTCCTGCTGTTCACCTTGGCCTGCTGCTATGGACTCCTGGAGAGTTCCTATTGGTTGGGGAAGTAGAGTAGGAGGGAATTCCAGGGGAGGAACTTCCTCTGGGGTTCCAGGAGAACACCGCGTGGGTGGGTCCATAGGGATTTTTTTCAGGGTGGGGGGCGTATGGGGCATTGGCTGCAGTTTCAAAAAATAAAGTTTGTTCCTGCTTGAGTGGCTCGTGATTTTGTGCCTAGCCAGACTGTGGCAATTGGTGGCCCATACGGGGAACGAACCTGCAACCTTGGCATTATGAGCACCAAGCTCTAACCAAAAATATTAAGCCACAATCCAGAGACCCAGCAAGTAGATATAGAAATTCTCTCATCCTTACCTGCCTTGAAAGAACCTGGGAAATTTGATTTGGTTTATCACAATGAAAATGGAACCGAGATAGTTGAGTATGCTGTGACACAGGAGAGGAAGATCACGGTTTTTTGGAGAGAGTTGATTGATCCAAGACTGATTCTTGAATCTCCAAGTACCACCTCAAGTATAGAACATGTCTGAGGATGACCTTTCCACCTCATAGTTTATAAATGTCTCTTTTTGTGAAAGTGACTATAACCTGAACTTTTTTTTTTAAAGAGCATTTGAAAGTCTGGATTTTTTGTTATCTTCCATTTGCCTGCATAGGGGAAAAAAAATCTACCTCATCATTTAAAATAATATGGGTGGTTTGTAGACCCCTTGATTTTTCTTCAAGATGATTTCAGTTAACAAAAGTTAGAACTTGACATTCCCTGCAGACATTGTTATATCCCAATAGTCTGGTTTCTTCTCATTTTCTATTTTTTTGACCATTAAGTAGCGATTGTCAGTAGGAGTTTATAATACCAAGTACAAGAATGTGCTGCGTATCTTGTTTCAATAAGTTTCATTAAATAACATTTTAAAATATTAAAGCATGTTACTTGAAATTTTTTAACATTTGAGTTGTTCCATTAAACATGGAGCATCTTATAAATTTCAAGTATGTTATACTTGAAATTGCCACAGTCTGGCTAGGCACAAAATCACGAGCCACTCAAGCAGGAACAAACTTTATTTTTTGAAACTGCAGCCAATGCCCCGTACACCCCCGGGGAAAAAAATCCCGATCGACCCACAGGGTGTTCTCCAGGAACCCCAGAGGAAGTTCCTCCCCCGGAATTCCCTCCTACTCTACTTTCCCAACCAATGGGAACTCTCCAGGAGTCCGTAGCAGCAGGCTGAGGTGAACAGCAAGAGTCCAATATCCATATGAATGCAAATCTTAACATAATCATATCATCTCAATGGCTAGCTGGTGTCATCTTTCAACCCAAAATGCCATGCATCATATTACTTGGCTGTGGTTCTTAGCATCTGCTCACCTTATGGCAGCCATAGAGGAGGGGGGTGGAGAGAGAGAGAGAGAGAGAGAGAGAGAGAGAGAGAGAGAGAGAATATGAACACAAGGACACACAAGGAAGGGGATGAGGAATAGGGACAAGATATAGTCCCCAAGGACAAGCTACCAGTAACTACTTCCTCCAACTAGTCCTCTCCTTCAGTTTCCATTGCCTCCCAATAATGCCATCAGATTATGAGTCCACCTAGGGATTAATCCACTGAGGAGATTATAGCTTCCCAATCACTTCAATCACTTCCCCAAACTCCACCTTTGAACATTATTGCCTTGGGGACCAGGACTTCAACACTTGGGAGACACTTGCAATCCAAACCATAGAAAGCAGAATCTCATTAAATCCTCACAGATGCTCCATAAGGGGCATTCAATTATTATCCTGATTTTGTAGATCAAAAATGAATGTGAAAAGTAGCCATTTCCCAGATCACACACTCAGAAGGTGGTGGGGCCTGGGACTTGGAATCACTTGTGTCTGGCTTTTTAGTCACCTCTCTTTACCAGAGTGCTTGTCTCATCATTTCTTCTTCATTGCCAAGTGTCTCTCCAGCTGGGGACTCAGTGAATTTGGTTGTTCCTCCTTGTCATGATGTACTATAAGCTCCTTTCTTGAAGTGTTTCAGGAATGGGGCCTTAAGAGTGTAGAGGTTTTTATGTTGTTCATGGCCTAGAGTAACAAAGCCCCAGCTGGCCTCCAGCCGTCCCTCTTAGGGAATCCCAGGACTGCTCTGCTTTGTTCAGAGGAAGATTTATTCTAGGTTCTTCCACCAGCTTTTTACTTTAGATGTTTGCAGTCATGGATTCTCCCATAGAGAGTTTACAATTTCTTGAACATTTGTACGTGTTTCTCTGGAATGAAATATTGAAGAAATCTAGCTGGAAGCTATTCTGTTATGATTCTAGAAACCAATGCACCTGGATATCATGACACTGGGACAGGGTGGATGGGGCCTGGGTGCATATGTTCCTTTCCTTTCCTTCCTTTCTGTCTTTCTTTTTAAATTTTTGGTTCTAGTAATAGAACCATTCTTATCTTTCCTGGGTAATACCAAAAAATATATGATTCATGCCAAAAACATATTTGTTCTTTGGGGTTAAAAATCATCAGAGGTAATTTTGCTTCCCATTGTATAATAGATAAGTGATAATAATATCATCAACATCACATACATTAATATAATAATATACATTTTTAGGAAACTAGTATTTTTATACTTAGTATATAATTAATTCAAATTGCATGTATATGCCAAAAAGAGAAGGAAGCAATGGAGAAGTTTAATGACAGCAGAACCAATGAACAAGATTTTGCTCACTTATATTCTATCAGGAGTGTATTCTAAAAGGAAAGCACACTGGAGCCAGGAATTCACTAACTCTAACTCTCCGACTGTTAACCAGCAAAATTTTTCATCTCCCTGCTTAAAAAGGATGGTTTATTATCTACCTCAAAGTGTTGTTGTTTTGAGATAAAATGTAATAATGTGCATGGCTTGGTGCATAGTTATAACTTAGTTCATGTTTATATACATGTGCATATAAATGTATGTGTATAGCATATATACTCATTAACAATATTTTATAATAAATTGTGTAACTTAGATACCCATATCATTACACAGACTTATTTCTTTTGTTGCATTAGTGAGTATTAAAAATAGGGGCATTCTACCTCTAAGCTACATCCCCAGCCCTTTCTTTTTATTTAATTTTTTAAATTTTTATTTTAACATAGGACCTTGCTAGGTTGCCCAGGCCGGCCTCAAACTTGTGACCCTCTAGCCTTAGCCTCCTGAGTCACTGGCATTATAGATGTGTGCCAAGGTACCTGGCTCACTGAAATTTGATAGCTATACTGTGTCTTGCTTCAGAAAGATCTAGAAAGAAAAAAAATACCCTGTTCATCCAGCTGTAATTGTAGTGTTTGGTTTGTTATTTCCTTGGTTTGGTTTGGTGCTTTCTCCTACACATCTATTTAGATCCTAGGAATATTCTTCAGTTCAAATAACATCTTGAGATATTTTATTTCTAAGAGGGAGTGAGAAAAAAGGTATTTCTTCATTTTTCCTATCAAGATGGTTATATAGTGAATTGTGACAGTACATAGCTCTGAACATGAATTTCCCTCAGAAAAGTCATACAGAATGGTTTGTGAAGGAGGTTATCAGGGATTTTTGTACATATTTTGGCTTGATAGACACTTTTTCCTCGGGGGGACTGATTTTTCCATGATAATTCCACTGATATCTACTGGCTAAAAAAAAAAATAGAGTTGGGGTGTCAACTCTTGGGGGTCTTAAGTCCTTCCATCTGTTATGTTGTCTGGTTCTATATTTTTCCTTTCCTCACATCTCTTGAACTTGGGAGGTCAGGCTTTTAGAACTTTTATGGTGATATGAAAATAGAGAAAGATGCCTCTGGATTTGGGTGATTTTTCTTTTAGGAAAGTTTGGGGCAAGACCAGTGCCTCCTGCAATGAAAATCAGAATCCACCAGTAAGACCACAGAAGGTACTTTTTCACCTTAACCCAATGCAAAAGGGCTTAAATTTGTTAGAATACAATGAAATTTTACATATAGTAGTCTCAGTTTTTCCTGATCTTTTTTTCACAAATCATTTATTCACATGGTTGAATTATTTGGATTTATTTGGGTGTGTTTGGCCAACTTTTTGTCTTATCAGTGTGAAATGTTTTGGCTTAGAAAGCTTTTGAGAGGGGTTAGATTTGTCTTATGAAATGAACATTAAAATTAATCTTACATTCTTGCTGATGGATTTTAAAAAATAATAGATTTTAAAATGAAAACAGCGTCAACCAACAGAATGATGGAAAATTATAAAACTGAAATCAACCTTCAGACAAAGCTTTGTTGGCCCCATGGAGGCAAAGAAAGACGTGTTTGTCTGAAAATAATTTCTTGATCTTTTCTGGCTTTCAGACAGGCTATAATGTATGACCTGAGTGGAAAAGTGCTCTCACACTCAGAATAATCATCTCTGGACAAATATACTCATCAGGAGAGTGTAATCTGAAACAATTCTACTCAAAAAGAGCATATGAGTAAGAAAGAGAATATATGCAAATTATTTTTAATTCAGCTCATTATTTTAAGTTTAATTTAATTTTGTTATATCATGAACACTGCAAGTAGCAGTACCAGGATGTTGTGGATTGAATATGTTTCCTTTTTTGTGTATGTTATAAGGTGACCTTATTTGGAAATAGTGTCATTGTAGATATACAAACTGACTATCCCTTATTCAAAATGCTTGAGTTTTGTTTTTCATATCTCAGATTTTTTTTCAGATTTTGTAATATTTGTATATACATAATAAGATATCTTGGCCATGAGACCCAATACTAAACACAAAATTCAGTCATGTTTCATGCATGCTTTTACACATAGGTTGAAGGTGATTTTATGCAATATTTTAAATAATTTAAAGTATGAAGCACAGTTTCAAATGTGTGGAATTTCCAACTTGTGATGTCATGCTGGTGCTTGCAAAGTTTTAGATTTTGAAGCATTATGGATTTTAGATTTTTAGATTAGGGACAATCAATCTGTAGTTAATAAAGATGAAGTTGTATTGCAATAGGGTGGGCCCCTAATTCAATTCAACTGCTGTCCTTATGAAAAATGACCACGAGGAGACATGATGCAGAGTGGTTGTCATGTGACATTGAAGGCAAAGGTTGGGGTGTTGTACCAGGACGGAAAGTATTGTCAAAATGGCCAGCAAATATACAGAAGTTAGAAAAACACATGGAAGGACTCTTCCTTACAGGTTTCAGAAAAAGCATGGCCTTTCCAACACCGGGATTTCAGACTTCCAGCCTCCAGAACTGTGAGATTATAATTTATGTTGTCTAAATCTATCCAGTTTTGGTACAACCCTAGGAAACTGGCACATGTAGGTAAAGAAAGAATTTTCTCAAGTAATAATAATCACATGTAAAGGACCACAGAAAGGCCACCCAGTCCCCAACCATGACATGAGCCATGACAGCCCATCGAGTAGATTTCTGGGATTGGAATGCTTTGGGGATGACTGTTCCTTCCCTGTCCAGACTCCAGCCTCACCATTACAAATGCCAGAGAGGCTGGTTGTGGTTAGAGATGTAATTAGAACTGGTTTTCTTCTTTTTCCTCAAGGATCATCAGGACAAACCCTACTGTATCTTCTTAGGCTTCTCAGTCTCCTCAGAAGTCAAAGACCCCAACCTCTTGGGCCATGCAGCATCTTCCAGATTCTAATCACTACATGGTCTTGCATATCCAAAACCCAGACCCAGTTAAAATCCTCTCCCTAATTCCAAAATATTTCTACTCTCTGAACTTCATGACCCTTCACCAGCAAAATCTTTGTATCACAGTCTCTTCTTCAAATTCCTCCATCATTTTTATTTCTTAAAATGAACCCTAGCTTTTTCTTGGGTTAGTTCCACTTCTAGAGCCATCTCAAACATGGATGTGTTTATTCTACACCCTGTTTACCAGAACTCTGAAAGTTGGACAGGTGTCCTTTTTGATATTCATTGGGGCTTCTGAATGTTTGTTTCTCCATGTTCCTCATAATTTCCATGAATGGTGGAGCACACACCAAGAGGCCGTATCACACACTGCCGATCCTTGCTGCAGTCATTTACTTTCTATCCTGAGCACGTTCCTGGACCTCTACACTGTCTATCCTACTGTTAACCTATAGCTCTTCTTTTTATACCTAAATGACATTTAAAATTGGAGTCTTCCAATTTGTGCTCTTGACACATTTGCATAACTATCTAGCTATCTAGCTTTCCCCCTTTTCAGCCAATCCCAATCTTAGAAACTGGCATCACCATACATCTAGTTGCTCAAGTTAAGTTCTTAACAGATATTTTATTAATTTCTTTCTTTCTCTCCTATGCTGCATCTAATTTGTGTGTAAATCCAATTTGTTTTTATTTTTAAAAGATACCCTGCATGAGACCACTTTTCACCATTTTCAGCCTCGTTGGTCCATGTCACCATCCTCTTTCCTAGGCTATTCTGGTGACATCTAATCTTTTGTTTCCACCCTGCTCCCCCATAGTCAATTCTCCATTCAATACTCCTAGTTATCATTTAAGAACATCAATTATATGACTCTCTGTTCAAAACTCTACAGTGGCATTCAGTTACACTCGGAATGAAATGCAAACACCTCAATGGCATGAAAGCTATTTTAGTTACCTGAGTCCTCTCTACTCCTCTTATCAATGTCACCTCACCCATATGCATGCTGCACATTTGGAACCCACCAAGTCCATTTGTTCTGCCAGGATCTGCTAAAATGCCTGGGTTGGACCCCTCATGGAATTCACACATCTGCCCCAATATCCCATCCCCCAGGAAGGCCTCCCAGACTATGCTATTTGAAACAGCCCTCCCCCAGCCCCACAACACTCTATCCTCCTACCTAGCTATAATTTCCTTCATAGCACTTAACACTTAGAAAAGTCTGTTATTTATTCATCTGTTACTTATTTATAGCCTCTTCCCCTAAAATGTAAGATCCACCAGGCCACTGAGTTTATTGCTCTCATTTATAGTGACTAAATTACTGCCTGGAACATGGGATATATTAACGGATATTTGTTGAGTGAATGAAACATTTATTAGGAATAATAGTAGGCTATTAACAGTGAAAATTGTTTATCTTTTACTAGACAGAGGAAGCCGTTCTATCTGTACTGGCATGGGTTCTGATGTTTTAAAACTACAGGCGATGGGAGGGGTGAGGAGCTTTTGTTGGGTTTGTCTTCTAGGTCAGAGTGTGGAACGAGGAGGGAATCACTGGGGCAGTGTGACACACTTCATAAAGTCTCCATGTGTGGAATCTAAAGAGCCTTTAAATATCCACTTTCACAAGGGGTTTTATAGAAAATCTAATAAACACTGGAAAATAAGGATTTGTCTCTAGCCCAAGGCCTGCAGACTTGAGGGAGAAGGGAAGGAAGAGGCAGTTAGACAGAAGTCAGGCTGTGAGCCTGATATCTAACAAATTACCCTATGTCCATTATTTTATTTTATGTTTTCTTTCTTAAGTGAATCTTACCTTGAAAAATTATAAGCGATCCTGGCTAAGCATACAGTCTGGAGGCAGACCCCTTCCCAGATTTAAATTCTGGCTCAGTTACTCAGGTGTGTAACAATTCAAATATTGATTAACCTTGCTATGCCTCAGTTTATCACCATTTAAAATGAGGATACTCATCTGGCAGAAGTGTGAGCTACTCAGTGCAGCCTCCAGCACTTTTTACTTGTCTTATGTGATCGATATGGCTGTGGGAAGTGCCCATCGTGAACTGTATCCATGGTGGGAAAATGGAAGTGCTCTGCATTTAGTGATTCTGGGAGCTGTGTGTAGAAATACAGAGTGGGGGACATGGAGCACTGGGACTGGTGCATTTCATAGACATCTTGGTGGTGGAATAGCTTTTGCAGAGACTCAGCAAGGTTCATTATCTTTGGAAAGTGATTAGTGGTCCAGGGTCAAGGTGATCTCGGTTTTGATCCCTGCTCTATCTTACCTTACCATGAGAGGCATCTTATCAAGCCTCAATTTCCCTGTGTTTATAATGGGAAGAGGGGCAAGAATCATTCTACTTGTTTCACTCCTTTTACAAAAGAGATTTCTATCTGTTCAATATATATATATATATATATATATATATATATATAAATTGTTTTTTTCTTCTCCCTGTGCACAACGCTTGGCTGCATTTCCCAGTCTCTCTTGAATTTGGTACAACCATGTGACAGTTTTACCCAAAGGAATGTAAGCAAAAGTTATGGGTAGATTGGTTCATAAAAACCTCCCATGTGAAATTCATCATGCTCTTTCTCCTTATGCCATCTGGATGTTGATGTCCAAAATTACCTTGGAAACCTGTATCCTATGTGGCAGATGCTCCATCAGCCAAGTCCCTGAATGACTGCGACAGCACAGAGAAGGGCTTCCATATGCTGCCCCGCCAGCTGACCCAGAACCTTGTTAGATTACTACACCAAGGAACAATAAACCTGTATTTAGGCTTCCGAGATTTGGAGTTCATTTGATATAGTAGCTACCTTTACTCTATCAAATTCAACACTCAACTATTATAATTTATATTTTCTTATTTCAGCTGCATAGTACTATACAGACTTTTTTTTTCCAAGCACTTATTAAAATTTCTTGGCAAGCCTTTTGGTGAATTTTGCATGTGTCTGAAAGTGAGAGCCATGGCCTTTTCAAATTGAAGCCTCAAATGTTTGATTTTCAATTGCTTGAGTCTTTACATCTCTGGACCAAGTAAAATTCTGCTTTTCTCTGCAGGTCTGTGCAAACTAGTGACAAAGGAAAGTTTTACCATGAAGCAAATTAGCACGTGTCCATAATGGAGATAATGGAGACATACTATAATTAGTGAGAATACCTCTTAGATGACAAATTGCTCATTAATGGCTGCAGGTTTCTTATTTAGTGAAACCTTTGTGCTAGAGATATTCTAACACTCAGTGCCTGCATTGACACCCAGTAAAGAGACAGATGGGATGATTTGTGGGCTTGGGAGGGAAACCGCTGTCAGAGGTCAGATTGCTGAAGAGCAACCAGATGTTGGGATAGTTAAATGTGAATCTGAGTTAAGGAGAAAGGAAGGAGTGGAAAATGGGGGAGGGTAAGGCAGAGTAACAGAGAGATTTACAGGGAATGAAGAGCCATTTTGAGCTAAAATGGCTCTATCCCAAGATTCCTTAATTCAAGGTCAATGATCTTTCATTGTTTTATTGTATGCTTAGCGACTGGCACATAATAGGGCTTGCTGTGTCCCTAAAGAACAAATAGTTGAGCTTTACCTTGTAGCTTCAGGAGTATTATTATGCATTTTCTGTGAGCCAGGCACTGTTCTATAGGCCAAATGCCTCGCACAAAGTGATTTTTAGTGAACAGAGGCCAGGGCAGCAGTTGGTATAAGAAAAATAAGTGTCTTTCCCCAGTGTGAAACTTGGGTAGACAATTAAGAATAGGCACTTTTCCTCCAGGCTCATGAAACTGTTCACTAGACCCCTGTTTGGATAAAGAGAGTGCCAGGTGCATGTTGGTCACTTTTTCAGCCCCGTTGGTGACTCTTGAGCTGCACATCACATGTACAACTGTACTTAGCAGGAGACAGCTGTCAGTAAATAAATGAGATTTCATATCACTCCAGTTAAAATACAATCATCAAGAATATAAATAATAATAATTGCTGATGAGGATGTGGGACTGCAAATTAGTACAACCACTTTGGAAAATAGTTTGGAAATTCCTCAGAAGATCAAGAATGAAAACAACATAGGACTCAACAATTTCATTTCTTGGTATTTATCCAAAAGAACTAAAATCAGCATATTATAGTAATATAGGCTTAACAATATTTATACGTAAGCCTATATTACTATGGAACCAGCCTAGGTGTCTGTCAATAGAAAAATGGATAAAGAAAACATGGTGTATATATACAATGGTGTTTTAGTAAGTCATAAAAATAACAATGAAATTATGCCATTTGCTGGTAAATGGGTGATATAGGAGGACTTCATGTTAAGTGAAATAAGTCTCAGAAAGTCAAAAGTTTTCTCATGTGCAAATTCTAGAGAGAATAAGGAATTAAAAAAGGGGAATGTCATGAAAAGAGAAGGGAGAACAGTGTAGTAGACAAAGAAAATCAAAGGGAAGGAAGGAGGAATGGCAAAGGGGAGACTGTAGAATGAAATTGACCTACATGTTATGTGCATGTGTGAATATAACATAATAAATTCCACTTTATGTACAACTAAAATGCACCAATTAAAAACAAAATTTTAAAAAATGGAAGGAAGTTCAGGAGAGTAGAGGAAAGGGATGAGGGACGTGGAAGAAGAGAGGAAAGGGGAAGTGCTAGGGATTGAAATGGAACAAATTATGTTTTGTGCATGTATGGATAAGAAAAAATGAAACCTGTTATGTACATCTATATTGCACTGATAAAAAAATAAAAAGACAAACAATGCATGAGGCTGTGGAAAGTATTGTCCGAAAGTAAAATACAGGAAAGGGGACAGAGTTACCTCATGTGCAGGGAGGGGCAGGGGATATAGGTTGTTCAGGACTGTGAACAGTGGGAGAGACCCTGCAAAGATCCCTGGAAAGATTGTGCTAGGCAGAATGATATGCAGGTTTAATGACCTGATAAAAGAAATCCAAGGCAAGGAGGAGGAAAGCTTAATACTGAAGAAGGAGCAAGTAGTAAAAATAAAAATAAAAATATAAACAAAAGAGGCAATGATTAGATGGGAAGAAAAAGTTCTGGTTTGCTATTGCACAGGAGGGTGACTACAGATAACAATAATGTACTGCAGGCATGGGATGTAGCCCAGTGCTAACATACTTGCCTTGCGTGTGTGAAGCCCTGTATCTAATCCTCAGAACTTAAAAAAAAATGTACTGCCTATTATTATATTATGCATTATTATCAAAAAGCAAGAAGAAAGGATTTTGAATGTTTTCACTATAAAAATGGCAAATATTTGAGGAGCTAGACATGTTTAGTTTGATTGAAACATCACACAATGTACCTCATTCATAAATACATCGTTTTATGTTTTTGTGTATTAGTTAAAGTAAATATAATTTAACAAAGGAGCTATAGGGCATTGAGTGTCTGTGAGAACTATTATAATGTTGAAATGATGGTAGGAACACAGATTTCAGGAAGTAAGAATTAATAGCAATGCCACATGAACAAATAACCCCACTCTGCATCAGTTTTATTTGCTGTGTGTAGATATCCGATAGTTACCCTGTGGATACTGTCCTGGCTGTCACATCTTTGTGATTTTGTGACAGCCCATATTAAATGCCCTGCCCTCATCACACACATACCTAGGGCTGAGGGTCTAGTGTTTGCTAACTAAAATGTCATCCTTCTTGGGTCTAGTATTCTTTGTCATTTTCATGGATCACATTTTCAAGTTATAAACACTTAAAATATGCATAAATTCAATTTGAAGTTTTACCTGTTGCCATTTCCAAGATAGTACATCGTGTAATTAAGCCAGCATTTTATGATCATGTGTGAATGTGCGTGTATGTTTAAGCTGATGCATATTTGGAATTAATGGACTCATAGAAATCAGAGATGGATTAGGCCTAATGAGCTGTTCAGAAGAATTATTTAGCACATATTTCATATCTCTATTCAGTAATCAAAACTACACATTGTATATGCTAAGAAAGTGAGGTTTTTATCTTTTTAATTCCTGCCTGGATCATCTCCATTTAGGTCTGAAAACTTAACATTGCACCCCTAGAGCATTTTGCACCAACTTTATTAGGCCTTTAGTTTGACATTTCCCTGTCCATAGGGTTACCTTTGGCATTGAAAAAGAGCTTTCTTTGCTAGTTACTATTAATATATAATTAGTAGTTGGTGTCAGACTCCATGGGCCACATCAGGATAATAGACTGGCTGCAGAGCAGGTGGCAGGGAGTCATGAGATACAAAATCACACTCTTCTCTCCTGTTCCTACAAGTATTTTGGAGACATAGTCCATTTACTCAGGGTGTAGTGATTGGAAGACTTGGAGAATTAAGAAAAGCTAAGAGGTTTATATATATATTTTTGAATTTCTATCCAAAGCAAATAATTCCCTGATGCTTCCTCTTTTCATGTAAGGCATTTCCCTGGATGCCTATGTGCACCTGTGTATTGCCATTCAGGCTCATACTGTTCCTTTAAGCACTCATTTTTCAACAGACCTACAACATTCTATTTATAGCATGGGCTTCCCTACTAACTCAAAGGAAGAAAGGACAAAAAGATGGGATATCTGTTAGTTTAGTGTGGATGTTGCCCAGATAAGGTGTAAGTTTTTCACCTTACCAGAGACATGAAATCATAGGACTCCAAGGCAACATCGGATATGGGTTCAAGCATAGTCAGCTTCAAGTAGCTGAATGTCTACTCGATGGTTTTCTTTATACTTTGGTTCAATACAATGCACAAATATTTATCCTAAACATATGAGCTCAACTTTTATAAATCTTCATAAAATGTATTAATTGAGAATGTATTCTGAAGTAGAAAAAAATAGACTATGATCATGGTATAAATTTAAGCTGGGACTTATCATTGTGCTGGGAAATTATTATCCTAATCCTCCTAAGCTTCTGTTTTCTATTGTGAAATTGGGCCTAATAATATAGTAGTCCCTTTTTACCCACAGTTTTGTTTTCTGTAATTTTTTTTGAGGGGGGTGTATTAGGGATTGAACTCAGAAGCACTTGACCACTGAGCTACATTCCCAGCATATTTTGTATTTTATTTAGAGACAGGGTCTTACTGAGTGTTTCCTCACTTTTGCTGAGGCTCGTTTTGAACTTGTAATCCTCCTGCCTCAGACTCCTAAGCTGCTGGGATTACAGGCATGTGCCTTCGCATCCAGATGTTTTCTGTAATTTCTGTTACCTGTTGTCAATCATGTTCTGAAAATACTAAATAGGAATTATCAGAAATATAGAATACATTAATTTAACTTGCTTGCCATTCTGAATGGTGTGATGAAATCTCTCATTAATCCACTCCATCCCACCCGGAAGTGAGTCATCCTTCTATCCAGTTTATACACACCACATACCCAGCCTGTTAGTCACTTAGTGGCCATCTTGATTATTGAATATGCTGTCACAGTATCACAATGCCTTTGTTCATGTTGTTCTTATTTTACTTAATAGTGGCCCCCCAAAATAAAAATAGTAATGGCAAAAATTAATGCAGTACATACTAATATATTTTAAGAGAGAAGTGGGGTAGGGAAAATGAAGGTACTAGGGAATGACATTGATCAATTTACGTTATGTTCATGTACAAACATGTCAATGAATCCTATTATTATGTATAATTATAATTTACCAATAAAAATTTATTTTGAGAGATACTACATTCACTTTTATAGTGTATTGTTGTTATAAGTGTTCTATTTTATTATTACTTATTATTTTAAATTTCCTATTGTGTCTAATTTATAAATAAAGCTTTATCACAAGTAGGTATGTATAAGGGAAAACATAGTATCCATAGAATTCAGTACTACTTTCAGTTTCAGGTATCCAGTTTGTGTCTTGGAACATATACCCCAAAGATAAATTAGGACTATTCTAACTTAATACCTACATGGCAGAGCTATAACAACAATGATAATAATAATAATAATATTAATAATGATGATGATAATAACAGCAACAAATGCAATCATCAGCAGCAGTATTTAATGGAAACCTATCCTTGCATGATAAATAGTTTACCTGGGTCATCTCATTTAATAATCATAATTTTATATTTATAATAAATATATTAAATAACATGTAAATTCTTAAGAGTTGTACCTGGCATACATTAGATGTTAAGCAACTTATTTCCTATTTTTAATACATTAAGCTATCAAAAACAGAAGCTAAAACTATTTAGCACAGATGGCGCAGAGTATGGAATAGGAATTTTCTCATCCATGTCATGACTTTGCCAAAAATCTCCAAATAATGAGCCTCTGATGTGGTCTCTCCTCTGTGTGTCATTCCATCACAAACATACTCTTCCAATGCTTCTGCTTACCTAGCCTGAGTTTTCCACATCCTTCTCCTATTCCTTTCTCTTTCCCAGTGCAGACCCAAGTGCAGTGAAAATATTGCAGACAGCATAAATGTTACTTTTGCTGGAATTTTCCAATTGGTACCTACCTCTTATTCTCTCACATCCTCATACTGTGTTGAGGAAAATAACCATCCACTTACTTATTCAAGAATTAATTGTTTGACATCTGCTAAGTGGCAGACACTATTCTAGACCCTAAGACCTAAAAGATAGTAAATGGTCATGCCATACAATATTAGGTATTGATGAATAAGGTAAAGAGGAAAGCAAGCTGGTAAGGACTGGGAAAATGAGGAAGTAGGTCTGATTGTAGAGAGCCTGATTAGGGCTTGAACCGGAGCTTTTGAGTGAGCTTTTGAGTGGTGCTTGATTTGGCAAGCCTGTACACATTTGGATGGGTGTGAGAGGTGTTCTGAGAAGAGGCAAGAGTAAAGACAAATGAGCTAAGGTGGAAGCGTTCTTGGATAGATGGTAGAGTTGAAGACAGAGTCCAGGCCAGGGTAGATGGCTGTGGGGACCAATTCAGATTTCATATTCAGCATCATGGAGCAGCTCAGCCTTTATGGCTACTGAATATTAGCAGTGTTTTGCATTTCTTAATAAGTAGTTTTTATCTACATGTCACACCCATGTTAAATCTTGAGGTTCTTTGAAGTGGAAACCATATTTTATTTGCATCTCTGTACAACCCAAAAGACACAGCCCTCTCAGGGAACTTCCTCCGTACTCCTACAGTCACCTGTGTTTCCTCAGTTTCATTAGCACTTCCTGTGGTATAGGAACAGGCTCCTTTGGGGAGTCTCTCCCTTTAGTTAGGCTCACGCTGAATCACAAAGTATGAAGCCACTTCCAACTGGTCCATTGTGAAGATGACCTTGATGGTTCATGAAATTCCCTAGGAGTACCAGTCCATTTGCTTTCTTGGGTGAATAAACACTATGCCATTCTCTAGACTTTTATTGTCACTTATGATCAAAGGCTCAGTCACAATTCTAGGCTCCTACTGCTCAGAGTCCTATAATGGTTAAAGCTGATGAAATCTCCAGAAAAAATAAAGTCCGACTAATGCTTTAGCAAACAGGCCCCAAACTGCTTTCCTTATTTTGTTGTTTAATTTTTTAAAACTTTTCAGTTCTTCAAAAAGTAAAAAAAAAAAATTAGTGTTTACTTAGATGTTTAATTTTTAAAATTTGTACATAATAACTGTACATATTTATGAAGCACAATGTGATGTTTTGATACTTGCTGATGCTATGAGCAAGTGAGGATAATTAGAATGGCTAGTATCAAAAAGAAGACAGCAAGTTCTCACAAGGATGTGAAGCAAAAGGAACCCTTGTACACTGTTGATGATAATGTTATTAGCACAGCCATTATGGAAAACAGTATGGAGGCTCCTCAAAAAATTAAAAATAGAACTACCATATGGTCCAGCAATACCACTACTGGGTGTATATCCAAAGGAAATGAAATTTTGATATCAAAGCAATATCAGTACTTCTATGTTTACTACAGCTCCTTTTATACAACCGAGATTTAGAATCAACATCAATGTCAACAGATGAATGGGTAAAAAATACTAATAACAAATGGAATATGATTTAGTCATCAAAAGGATAATGTACTAACATGGATGGACCTGGAGGACATTGTATGAAGTGAAATAAGCCAGTCACAAATACCATATGACCTCTCTCCTGTGTGAAACGTAAAAATGATAACTTCATGAACATAAAGAATAGAAGAGTGGTTACCAGAAACTGAGAAGGGTATAGGAAAGTAGATGGGAGGGGTTAACTGATGGTTATACACTTGCGGAGTGGACAGAAGGAACATATTTTGGTGTTCTAGGACACAATAGGGAGGATATAGTTAGCAATAATGTATTGTTTTTCAAATTAACTGGAAAAGAGAATTTTGAAGACTTCTAATTTGTTGTACATGGTGACAGACTGTAATTCATTTCATATTACACACATAGAGCACAATTTTTCAAGTCACTGGTTGTACACAAAGTATTTTCACAACATTTGTGTCTTCATACATGTACTTAGGGTAATGATGTCTAACTCATTGCACCATCATTCCTACCTCTTTGCCCCCTCCCATCCCCTTCCTCCTCTTTGCCCTATCTAAAGTTCCTCCATTCCTCTCATGCTCCCCCTATCACCATTATGAGTCAACATCCTCATACCTTTATTTTAAATAATAAATGTGTGTGTGTGTGTGTGTGTGTATGAACTTATGGTTTCTATCAGAAATTCATTTAGAGTTTTTCTATTATTGATTGCCTGATTGATTAATTGCAGTGCTAGAATTGATGTTAGGCCTCTTGCATGTGAGGCATGTGCTCTATCACTGAAATACACTGCCAATCCCATTTTTATTAACTTATTTCCTACTAGAATGTGCGAATGGGTGAGACAATGGTTGATAATACTATGGTCCAACATATGGGCTGTGACTAAGGTTGCACATTACTTATCTTCTGACTAGTTCTTTCACCGTATGTTTTGAAACTGCTAGCACCTCGCACTAGGCCTAGCCTATCAAAAGAACTTGATAAATATTTGCTGAGACATGTGTTTGAGGAACAAAATATTTCATGTGTCCTGGGAGCCAAATATATCTTGTTTTTATTTAATTGTGAAATAGTGTCATATTTCATATGAAATAAATTCATTGTTTCATATTTTGTGTAACATATCTACATATAAAATAATAAATTGAGCACTTGTGTTCCTTCTGACAATGTAAGAAATAGAACTTCCTATTGCCTGTAAAACTCCTGTGTTCCTACATACATTACACCCTTTCTTCTCTGAGAAGTACACCACTGCCTTGAACTTTTAAATTTATTATTTTCTTCCTTTTCTTAGAGTTTTACCAAATACATAATTATTTTAATACAACATATTATCTAGTGTTGTCTGTTATTTTACCTTTGTATGAAAAGAAGTTGCATATATTCTCCTGCAAATATTTTTCATTTAACATTATGCATTTCTCATGATTTGAAATTAATGTAGTCCTGAATATGAAACAAAACCAGAGCTCTTTCTAAGTCATTTCATATAATTAACTGGTCCACACCCCATCAGTCAAAAGCAGATTAATGCTCTGATAACTTGGATGGGTGTATGCAGGCAAATGTCTGCTAAAGATAATCAACAAATTCAGAAGGTATCTTATCAATATATTACTGCTCATAAAGTTTCTGGGTAGTGCAATTACAAATTATGTGGATTTTCATGCCTTTCTATAATTATTCACTTTTTAAAAGTTACATGGTTGTTTTTTTAAGTAAAGATAGATCTTTATGACCCATGGTTATATGTGTAAGTCACTGGGCTTTTTGCACACATGTTCCCATGTGTAGGGCATTGTGCTAGGTGCTATTTGGTCTACAAATCAAATCACCATTCCTGCTCTCAGATAGTCTATAACTGGCTAGGTAGGGGGCAGCTGAAGAAGCAGGGCCTCAGAGAGACTGAGAAAGAGTCATGCAGGTCTGGTGTCATCTGTGACATGGGGAGGGGGGTGAAGAGTACAGCAGGGGCACTGAGATGAGTGGAATGAGGGGATAGCAGGAAGGGACTTGAGTCAGCCGGGGCTGAGGCCGGCTGGACTCTGAAGATGACCATAGACATCTGGACTCAAGTGACAAGATGTCACTAACTAAAGCTGACCCATTGCTAGAGGATGAGAGGACCTGAATCCTGGGCCACCTGCTGTCCCCTCCTTCCACTCCACCTCAGTTCCCCCGATGCACTCTGCAACCCTCCCCCCATGTCACAGATGACAACATGTCTGCAGTGACTCTTTCTGATCCTTCTCACTATGATCATGCCTTCATCCATTTCAAGGTGAGCCCACAGCAGAGTAGACCTGTCAAAACATGAAGAACTGAAAAGTGTCCATGCCCTGGGTGGCTATAATAAGTTTGATTCTATTGAGAGAACATCTGTCATCTGCAGATGATGAACCAGATACTGTTCTAGGCTATGTGAAACACAGTAGTGAACCACCATAATAGTAAACCAATCCCTGTCCTCCCAGAACTTACCTACAAACTTACAATGAACAAAATATGTGCAGAATATAGAATACATTAGTGGACAAGAAGTGGTATGGAGAAGAAAGAGTGAGGAGATAGAGAAATAGCATGTAGCCTGGAATTCCAAATAAGATGTCTAGAGAAGGCCTAATTAATTATTTTTAACTTATCTATCTATTACGAATTGTCAACAAAAACACGCATTATTTTGACATAAGATGAAATATTGGAAAAACATTAAAGACAACAGTTTATGGCAATATATGCTTTTTTCAACATTTGAGGAAAAGGGATGGCACAAGCTTTATCAGAAATATGTTTCAGTGTCTAAAACTCTGTACAGCCTCGATGTTGAGCTTCATTTATCACCCAAATTCTTCTTCCTCTATCTTAATTGCCTCTGTCAGTAAGAATAAAAAATGGAGACACTTGGTCCTGCTTCCTACACAGAAAACCTGGCTCTGATCAACAGGGGAGGAATCAAGGGATGTACTGATCACACTGATAATTCATAACTTAAGGAGCATTCCTTCATCTTCAGTAGGAGCTGCAAAGGACAGCCTAGAATTGGCTCCCTGCCCTCAGATATGCTCCTCCTGTTTCCCAGCGCTGGGTCTCAGCTGCTGGAGGTACCCAGGCCAGTTGGAACAGTGCATCCTCAGGGCAACTTTTAGCCCAAGGATCTTTAGAATTGAATCACGTGGAACAGTAACTGCCTGGGATACCGGAAGCCTCTTAAAAGCGATGGCCAGTGAATAAGCCAGAAGTCATAAATAGATAAACTAACAAGCAAATAATGGAATTAATAAATAGACAGGGGAGCAGAGCCAGGGCCGTGAGCTGAGCACCAGTAGATCAAGAAATGTCAGCTTTTCTCTCGGCTTTTCCTCCACAGCGCCAACTGTCAGTAATTTAACTAACATTTTGTAAATAAATGTGGCACTCGGACAGCTGTCAGCGCGCCTGCTGTAAACACTCCTTTTGTCACTAAAAGCTGGCAGTGCCGCTGTGTTTCTCCTGCAAGTGCAGCGGGCACTGCCAGTTGGCTTCTGGGCCCAGAACTGTCAGCGAACATGGGAGACCTGATGGGGAGGTGGGTTTCCAGAGCATCTTGCCCCAGGGGCCAGGTTACTGTGCACCCATGTGCTGAGTTGAGCACTCACCCAGCCCTCTGTGGGACACGTGGCCAATTAGTAAGATGCTTATGTCAGTCCCTTCACCCGATTTAAAACCCAGACTGTTGGTTTCCAAACGCCTAGTGGTTTTAGTTGGGAATTCTGTCTCTTTGATCCTTTGTTTCCTCCAGTGGATTTGCTGTTTCTAAATAAGATATTTCTTTATCTAGGTCATAGGTACTAAACTTACTGTTTTCTTCTTTGGCTGCTGGATGATTATTTAGGGTTCTGCATTCCCAGTCTCCTCGAGCTTTAGTTTTCTCCTGAGGCTAAGACGAATGGCTCTGGTCTCTGTGTTAATTCTCCCAGGTTTAATCTTTAAGTTTTATTAAGTTAGTGCTTCAGTGTCCCCTCTTCCCAGAGAGAGAGAGTCTCTCTCTCTCTCTCTCTCTCTCTCTCTCTCTCTCTCTCTCTCTGTCTGTCTCCAGGCTTCCTAAACTATACTTAAGCAGAAACACAGGAGAGGAAGAATCTGTCTTAATATCAAGGCCCCCATAGGCAATAAATTTGGACTATTGTAATATATGTAATCTAGCTCAGGGAGCAAAAAGAGTGTACTGGGTAACTATGTAGTCAGAAATATATTTAGTAATAATAAAAATTCTAGTAGACATTTACTGAACTCTTTTGTGAGGGGAGGGACCATGTTGCCTTGCAAAGTGCTTTACATATATATTATTTCATTTATGAGGATTGCATGGCTGAGTGGGGATTTGACCCAGACAGCTTAATTCCAGAGCTTGTACTCTTCATGACTGCACTGGTCATACCCACTTATAGCTATCCTGTGCACTCATTATGAAATTAACAATTTTTTTAAAAAAACCTAGAACATAATAAAATACCCCCCTCATCAAAGCTATGGAAAAAGCTTTGATTTTTTTTCTGATGAATGAGAGACTATTGGGGATATTAGTCCATAGAGCGGGTGTAGTGTAATATATGGAGAGTAGAGAGGAATGATTAAGAGAATGGTCTCTGCAGACCACTGGGAAATTTACCTAGCCTCACTGGTAAAATAAGAATAGTAATTAATGAAACTACTTTGTAGTGAATGTCTTGAGGATTAAATAGTCTATAGGAAGTATTTATTAATGGCTTATTTAGAGTATATCAAATATCCATTCATTTATAGAAATATTTATTAAGTGTATTAAGTGCAAGTAGTATGCTAAGGATTCTATAGTGACTAAGTGAGACACAGTATGTTCTTGGGGCTTATAGCTATGTGAGGGGAGAAGGAAAAGAAATACATGCAAATATAACAGACAGGATGAAGTGCCATGATGGAAAGACTCTCCTTGACTGGGGGTAGTGAGGGTGAGTGAAAGCCTCTTGGAGAGGAAGTGATATTTGAGCTAATCTAAATGGAGAGAAGTTGGGGCAGAACATTGTAGGGACAAGCCTCCTGTGGTGGAGGAAGAGAAAAGAGATCACTGTCAGTGAAGCAGAATCAACAGCAAAGGGAGGTGGGGACCATGAGACCCACTGGTTTCTAGGAGTCAGGAGACAGGTGTGTGTCTCATTTCACTGTGTCAGAGGACGTCACCAGAGCACTTTAAATCGAGTGATGATAGGATTTGAATTACCTGGTCGCCACAATATGTTTCTGTCTGGGCCTTTAGAGTAGCTAATAAGTCTGAGAACTGCTAGAGATTATGCAAAATCCAGGCGAGACTTGGTGGTGGATGTGACCCAGGTGGAGCCAGTCACCATGGAGAGGTGTTCACTTGATGGGTAAGCAAAATAAGTTGATGGAGTCAATGAATTAATCCAGGGGCCCTGGTGATCACAATACTTGCACCCTTTCTATGTGAAAATAAGAGAACACTGGTATTTTATTGCATTATCATCATCTTGTTATTTACATAATGAGATGTGCTCAGAGGATTATTTGCCACATTACCACTTTGAGTCAAACATGGATGCTCTGGTTTAGAAAGCCTCATTACCCACTTCCCCTACTTAAAACCCATTCAGGACGCCTACTTTCTGTTTTAACTCCCCTTTCCTATTTCGCTTATGAGGTTGAGATTGATTTCTTGTGTTTACTAGTCATACATATTTTCCCCAAGAATCAGTTTTCATCCAGGACCATGTCCAAAATTTCCTGATGGAGTTATTTTGGAATGGAGTGGTACCTGCACTTGGGTATGTGCACACACGTTGTGCCTGCATGCTGACCTCAAACAATTAAGAAAAACAGGAGGTGCAATGGGGGAACAGGCTAGAAGAAGAAAGAAGATGAAGGGTTTCCCTGGCTCATTTTGTCAGATCTCCTCTGCAACTCTCTCATTTACTCCCAGGGCTAGATAAATTTTCTATGGTCCCGATTTCCTCATTGCTGCAATATTATATTTTAATTAGGATTACTTTCTCTAGTTTTCTCACTTGTAAAGCAAATGACAGAAGAATCTCAGTCCTGGACCCAAGCCTGTCTAATGTAGAACAAAGAGCTACAGAGGAAAGTGGTGACAAATTCCACTTGTTAATAAATTACTAACACTTAGTATCATTAATACCGATGTTTCCTTTTTATGTTAAATCAGTGTTAAAATATCAGCATTTTAATTGTGTTCTGTTTTTGCAATATCTGGGAGTGATAAAAAGAGAAGTCAGGGAAAGCAGATGTGTGTGTATATGTGCACATATAGAACAGATATGTAAATATGTAATGAACTTCCAAGAGTATAAGTATAAAATGGATGTTCAGAATGATGATCCAGAGACATCAACATTTTAAAATATATTAAACTTCATTTCAACAAACTAAGCCTCTTAAGACTTTCAAGTGAGTCATATATTTTAAGCCATTTGTCATCAAAGTTGGTTAAAATTAAAATGATAGTTTTAGAGCATATAGAATTAAACTTCAATTTATCTTGAAATTAATTTATATTCTATCTTACATTCTTGTGTATAGTACCAGAAAACTGAAAAAAATATTATAAAGCATATGCTTTTTATAAAACTATCTTAAATTTTGAGAGTCTTTAGTGAAAGTATTATATGCTCAGGAGCATTTTTATCAAGGCTTGGACATAGATAAATGGTGGGTTATTAAGCCACTGACCAACAGGATCTGGTTTTCAAGATATGGTACTGCCTTAGGAAAAAAATGTCCCACCCATGATGGAGCTGAGGAGAATGCAGACTTGTACAGTATTAGTGGTAAGACGATCAGCTCTTACTGTGTATCAGATACTGTTCCAAGTCCTATGTGCATTTCAGAACTACTTTCTGAGATGGATCTGTTATGATTCCCACTGTAGAGGTGATATAACCGAGAACAGCTAAATAACATGCTCAAGAAAACGAGAGTAGCAAATAGTGGAACAAAGGTTCCTACTCCATCACAAGGTAATCCTTATCTTAGTTCCAAAGGAATAAAGTGCAACCCATATACTATTTTAATTTTTCTGATTTTAGCTGTGAAACTGTGAAGGAAAGAACCAGAAGGGACTATTACTCCCTGTCTGTGGCTGTATCCAGCACGTTTACTCTATTATTTCTGCAGAAATATAAGCACTGCAATTATACTCAGGAGTAGAGTCAGCAGTTTATGTGTGTGTGTGTGTGTGTGTGTGTGTGTGTGTGTGTGTTTTATGCCCTCTTAGCAATTAATTATTCCTTTTAATAAACGCAATGAAAAAGAATCGTTATTGGACTCGTACTTTAATTGAATTAATAATTTATTCTGGCTATTAATGTTTTTTTAATATTCTGTGTATTATTTCTTGTTCTATTAGACAGATATAGCAGAGAGATAAAATGTGAGGCTACATGGGGACTGTGTGGACAGAGCAATCTGTATAATGCATGGACCATTGACAGGTATCGCAGTTAAGCAGGTACACGTTGTAGGAAGAAGCAGTCAGATGCAATGATGCCTTTTTATCAGTGCAACCAGTTATTCAGGTCCTTTGGATAACTTTGGTGGGGCAGGAGAATACAAGAGCAATGTCATTCATATATGACACTGAATTTTCACCTTAAAGTGACTTCCAGAACCACCAAGTATATCCAATCTTCCAGTTACAGACTAAGTTAGTCATAGGTCTACCTTACATTTAATACTATGGTAATTTTTGGTTCCAGTTCTAACTTTAAAAGTAAATAATAGTTTTTTAAATTTCTAATAGCAATTTACAGAGTATTCAATTTAGAGAGATGGCCCCTGTCTTAGGGTTATAGTGAAGCATGGATGGCATTATTTTGTAGGAGATGTTCAACAAAATGTCTCAAAAGCTCGGATAAAAGGTGAGATTCTTTGGCACACAAGCTGTACTTTGAACTTGATTGCCTTATGTATAAGATTATTAAACTAAATGTCAAAAGAATGTTCACTATGTCAGGATGATAATAGGCATGATTGTATCAATTTTCCAGCACACATTATTTGTTCACTTATTCATTTACTCACTTATATACCATTATTGAGTGCATACTATGTACTAGGCATTACTCAGATGATTAGGGTACGTAGTTCAAGACAAGATCCTTGTACTCATGGAATCTCACATTTTAGTGGGAAAAGAGGTTGACGAAAAGATAACAAGTTTTTTTTTATTGTCAGGGTTATGAAGAAAAGGGGCAACTTCTGTTATGGAAAATTAGACTTAAAGTTAGTTGTTTAGTAATGGATGGGAGATGAGGGCAGACTCTAGTGAGAGAAAACAAATGAAAAACTTGTGTGGCTGCAATAGTCTTGGTGAGTTTGGGAAAGAAGACATTGTAGCTGAGCAAGTGCCACAAGGTGAGGTCAGGGAGATTAGCAGGGATCAGTGCCTGCCTGGCCTTGCTTGTTAGGGTGAAGGGCTTGCCTTTTCTCTGAGTTCCATGGAAAGGATTAGAGGTTTCCAGCAAAGTAACGACTTGTTCAGGTGTATATCTGTAAAATACCCTGACCTTCTGTATGAAATGGTGAGAATGAGAAGAAAAAAACTATTCTGGAGGTTCTTAAGGCCATGGCCATGAGAAGGGTGAGTGTATAGAGATGTGTGAATGCAGTGAAAAAAAAATATCTTGATTGAATTGTAGGGCATGCTGTTTGCATTCATGATTAGAGCATGGTAGGAATCAAGGATGACTTCCATGATTTGATGTAAACACCTAATGTATTAGGATTCTTTAAATCAGCATGGATAGACTGGAAAAGTAGGTGGAGAAAGGGGGACGAGGGAGCCAGGGGATCACCTTAGATGTACTAAGATGAAGATGTTCATGTAGAAACAAGAGGAGTTTTTAAGTAGATAGGTGATTATGAAGCTCAAGGAAGAAATGAGACATAGGGACATAAACGTGGGAAAGATCAGTTTGTATTTGTTTATAAAGTGTGAAATTGGATAAGATTACCAAGATAAGGAGAAGGTATAGCTTGAGAGTACAGTAAAAGACTGGAGCCCTGAGTCTGCCATATTTAAGAGCTGGAGAGAGGAGTGCAGAGAATCAGCAGTCGATGAGGAAGAAAACTGGAAAATGCCTTAAGAAAATGGTGGAATGTGTCATATTTGGGAGTTCTAGAAAGTGTTAAGAGAAATATCCATGGGATTCGACTAAATGAAGCTTGATGATGTTGGCAAAAAGATTTAGGGCAAGTAGCAGAGCTGGAAGCAAAAAGAAAAATGGTGGAAGGTCATTGGAGAGGTAAAGATAAATCAATCAGAATGATGTGTGTGTGTGTGTGTGTGTGTGTGTGTGTGTGTGTGTGTGTGTGTGTGTTCATACTCATACTAACTGGAGCATGATTGCATGCAGAGGAGAATGCTCTGGTAGACATGGAGTGATCATGATGCAAGAGAGCAGAGAGCTGTCTGCAGAAGGCACACTCACTCTTTCGACAGTGCTTGTGTTGTTGACTTCCTAACTTTTCCCTCTCTTTAAACCCCCTGATTCTTTTACATTACTCAGATAGAACAATCTAATTACATATTGTTATGAATATTCTGACAGAACAGTTGAGAGCATGAGGAATTCAGCACATAAAATATGTATTTTCAAGATTTTTCTTTTATTCCCTTGAATGATGTGATATCATGTGGCCACAGGGGAAAATTAAGAGTGGAGGTCAGATGGTCACCAGATTTGGGTAGTAGGATGTGCTGTAGTGTGTGTGAAGATAATATAAAGTTAGATTTGAGGAGATCCTACCACGGGATACTTCTTTATTAAGATTTTTATCTACATGTACCTTTTTGTCATTGTAACTTTGTTTTAGAGATCTGAGCCAGAGGAAAAATAATACAAAATAAATTTATTTTAAACTCTTTACATAGCATATCTCAATTCAGAGAACTTCCTTCAGTATTTTTAGCCACAGTGCAGATTATAGATGTGGATGGATGATTCCACAGAGATCTGGCTAGTTTCTACATCAAATCTCCAACCTGAGAACTTTGCCAGATGCTGTCCCCGATTGTGATTTCTTATTTATACTCCTGACCTAATGCAAAATGCCATGAGCCATTTGCGTGTAGTTCTACTACTTTATAATATGATGGAATAGCAATGAAATTTTGTCAATTTTTCCCAGGAGTCTGATTGTCGAGGAAGGAGAGTGGGGAGATGCTTGTTGGAGATCAAACAAATAAAGACATTAATTGGTGTAAAATGAGGGATAAATATTTTAAAGTTTACTGGAGGGGATCCATATTTACTTGGCTGTCCCCAGTGTTTCACAAATAATACAAAGTACACACACACACACACAAATTTATATGCATAATGTACATATGATGGGCTGTCATTCTATTAGCAGGGGATGCCTTATAAACATTGTCAAGCTAATCTGAACTGGAGACACTTTTGTTACAAATGGTTGTCCCAGAGTTTTCAGAAATGGTTCCTTATTTTGTCTTTTTCAATAACATTAGCTACTTTTCATGTTAAAAAATCCTCTTCCTGATTTGTTCAAAGTCAAATGGAGTATGTGCATCTCGGACTTCAGGAACAAGATCTATCATTCTGCATACTCAGCAGGTACTACTTGTAGAAGAGGGATGATTTGCTGAGACTTGCATGTTCTCCTCATGTTGCTACATCCCTGAAACCTGATGATTGTTGACCTATATTGACGGTTGCTTTAAGGACACAACTTGTGAATTGACACATCTGTTCTTCTTAAATGTCATTTCTAAATATGGGCAAAAAAATTGCTAAAATATTTTACCCAGATTAGTAGATCTCAGAGATACATTAAAGGATTCCTCTCAGTTGACTAATGACTGAAGGACAAATCCAAGTGGCATTGTAGGTAGAGCACCTGGAAGGAGGGAGGGAGGACACTCTGGGGTGAGAGATACATTGCACAACTTATTACACGTCTAATCTCTGTACACATTTAAAATACGAGGACTATAGGTCATAAATCTATGGATTCCATGATGTCATTTTGTATTTTGGGGGCTTCAGTTCCTAAAAGAAACCAAGCAGTTACCTCTGACCCTAGAGCTCTTCTGTCAGTGAAGATTAAGAGCCTGGTGTGGTATCTGGGACCACTCTTCCCTTCTCTGCTGTCCCTGCTCCATCACCACCTTCTTTGTGGGAATCAGAACAACACATGAAAAAGAACCCAATGGCAAAACAATTAAAATTCTGCCTCTCACACCCTGTGTGGTATGGGACCATGCGGAATGGATGAGCTCCTTAGTTATTGGATCCTTAAAGCTGTAGAGTGCTTTCTGTGTGCCGAAGTATGACCTACTATTCTTTCTACTTGGGCACACTCCCCCAGAATTTTGTAAGCACCTGAGGGCAGTGAGTGTGTCTGTGGTCTCTTTTTCTCTGGAGACTGGAGTGGCTCCTGGCCCATAACACTGTGGAAAAAGGCAGCTCAGTGAATGATAGAATTTCATTTGTACTACAGATCTGTGAAGTGTCAGGAGAATTGGGACAAAACTCATGAAGTACCTCACATGGTTCAGTAAATACAGGTTCTTGTTATTATTGGGAAGCAGGTATTATTCACTTGGAGTGATCAAACACAAACAAAATCAGGGCTGGAGTCATGCTTCAGTGGTAGAGAGCTTGCCTAGCACATGTGAGGCCCTGATTCAATAATTAGCACCACATAAAAAGAAATGAATAAAATAAAACTATAAAAGAATCAAAACAAGAAGAAAATAATGGATTTGAGATCTCCACCCAAATTTTCTCTTTCACTCTAGATTAAGTGTAGATCCATTCAGATGGGCAGGGGTTGTCTGTGTAATAATTCACATTAAAGAGCACACTTATAATTATGGACTCCCATCCCACGTTAGTTAACAGATTTTTTTTCTTTCTTTACTTTCTTCCTTTTCCCTCTTTCTTCCCCTCCTTTTCACAAACACTTATTGATTATCCATTTTCTAACAGAGTTTTATTAGGTACTGGGATTAAAAACAATGAATAAATTGAATAAAGCTATAATCTCAAGGGAAAATGGGCACTTTAACAACTAACTGTAATGTAAATGGAACATGGTGTAGATACAAACTATTATGCAAAAACAGAGAGAATGGATTGTTGGGTAATTACTACCAGTTGCTGTAATAAACAGCTTTCAGATCATAGTAAATAACTTGATACATGTAAATTTCTTACTCGTGGAATGTGTCCGTGCAGGTGACTTGGCTCTCCTGAGTGACTTCTTTGAGGTGGTGATTGAGGGGCCTGGGATTTTTCCACTGTGGGATTATTACTGGAGTCCTTGCTTCCATGCAGGTGCATAGGAGAGACAGGTAGAGAATTTTGCAGTAATTGCAGGGATAGGTTTAGAGGCAAAGCCTTGAGCTGTCACTTCTCCCTATATAGATTCAAGGGGGCTGGGAAAGGCTTTCTTACTCAGGCTATAGGCAGAAAGTGAGAACAGTTTGGTGGATGCCTGACATTGTCTTTATACAAGGAATAGCTATTTCTATAAGGTAGTCTTGAGAGGAGCCCACATTTCTTGTAGCTCTTGAAGAATGCTTAGGGTTTAACCATGTGAGGATATGGCAGGCCATTTTCAGCAGGGTCTAAAAAGAATTAGGCATGGAACTTCCAATCTTTGGGACACAGTCTGTTGAGTGGAACCATCAGGTACAAGATGCACCTCAGGCAGCACTTCATGTCTCTGAATTCTTGCATCCTTTTCTCACCCTTCCTTTCACCACCCCATCTGGTGGTGGATATTCGGCAGTTTGGCTACTTGGCAGAGACTATTTTCCTATCAGAAGTCTCCTTTCCACTATGGACGCCCTCTTCCTACTTGCCTTTTCCCTTTCCTGGCAACCTTGGTGAGGACCTATGATTGAAGCTCAGTCAGACTAAAGCCACATCCAAGATATCATCACAGAGAGGGTATCAGGTGGCAGGTTAGACCTCAAACCAGTTCGATGTCCAGTAGCTCTTTGGATGAAAGATCAAGTGACCTGTAATCTAAGTAACTTAAAAATACCTGCAGTTGTTTTGGATGCAATGGGGAGTGGAGTTTAAGAATCACCAGCTTGACCTGGTTATCCTTATTTATTGCACCCTTAAAGTTTCTGATTCAGTAAGTC
Organism: Urocitellus parryii; assembly: GCF_045843805.1. Lineage (NCBI taxonomy): Eukaryota > Metazoa > Chordata > Mammalia > Rodentia > Sciuridae > Urocitellus > Urocitellus parryii. The sequence goes on from NC_135534.1 coordinate 118,939,138, forward strand.
TGGGTTGGAGCCTGACTGAGGATTTATATTTCTGTCAAGTTCAGGTAATACAGATTGAGTATCCTTTACCTAATATGATTGTAACCATCACATTTCATATTTAGGATTTTTCTGATTTTGGAATATTTGCATATGCATTGTGAGATATCTTGGGGATGAGAACCAAGTCTAAACACAAAATTTATTTATATTTTTATCTATACCTTATATATAGATAGAAGGTCATTTTATATAATATTTTTACTGTACCTGCATTTGGGCTGTGATCTCTCATGAGGTTAGGTGTGGAATTTTCTAATTGTGACATCATGTTGGTGCTTGAAGAGTTTCAGACTTTGGAGTATTTTTGATTTTGGATTTTTGGATTAGGGATCCTGAGCCTACTCTGGGGACCTCACTTGGAGAACCACTGTGCTATTGCGGACACAACATCTTTGTTGGTATGTGGTGCTGAGGATCGAACCCGGGCCGCATGCATGCCAGGCGAGCGCACTACCGCTTGAGCCACATCCCCAGCCCCATAACCCCCAAAATATAAAGAGTAGAGAAGAGTAGGAAGATGGACACACTTGTACAGACCTTCACAGCTGGAATGAAAGAGACCACTGAGGGAGGTTTTTCAGAACTCAGCTTCTCTGTCTCTTTTTTCACTTTACCCTCTGAGTTCCTACTCTTATTTCTACCCATCACTTCCAAAAGATTGGCCCACTTCCCATGGATGAAGAATTTTAGACATGTAATTTTTTTTCCTCTTAGGTGCCACTTCTGTCATTATAAATGTCTTATCAAATTAGTCCAGAAATAAGTCAAGAATATCCTTCAAAATTATGAAAATTTATGAATTTTCATAAATTTTATGAAAAAATTATGAAAAGCATAGCATTGGAATTTGATCACTTCCTCACACTTCCATGGTGACAGGTAGAGAGCTTCTCTCTTCAGGACCTGGCAAATATTCTAATTCTGGCTTACATTTTCCTAAAAGGAGAAAGATCACCTGTTACCTGATATTCCTTAAAAAAGATACTTTCTTGGAGTAAAATTATAAAAGCCATATTTGAACCAAATTTTTATGTGAAAATTGTGCTCTTACTGCTCATAAACTTTTCTGAAACACTTTTCTTTTTCTTTCTCCTTTTTTTCCCCCTAAGAGCTTAGAAAAGGGTTGGAACATTTGTAATTTTAAAACATCTATGTGCTATGTGACATTGATATGCTTTTGGTAGCAGATAAATGCTACTGGTTGGTGTTAAGACAGTTTTCCTGGAAAATTATGAAATGCTTTATATTTACAATTACTAAGCATAGAGTAAAATTCTCTGATGATTAAAAAAATAATGGCAGCAGACACTGATTTACAGTTGTTGAATTCTGCACTGTACTCTATTAATCCTCCTACTCATATTGTGTTAGACACAGGAGGGGAGGTTTGCTAGTTAGATGTAGTTTTTAATGAGCTGTGTTTGGGAGTCCACATGTTGCAAGAAGGAACTAAGGTACTTAGATATAGAAAGCAGAAAGCAGTTTTGGATGTCCACAACCTTGTGCCAGGTTTGCTTTCACACGAGGACCAATAATATCAGTGCATAATCTCAGCATTTTGCCCTTGAAATAAAACTCTGCCTGCTGTGCTGATATCCGGTAGCAGACTCCTCACTAATTCCAAATAGGTCCCAATGGAATGGCATCCCCTTTATCTGAATTGCAACGTGCACTTCATCTCCTGTTTAAAATGAGGATGAGCAAGCTTGAAGTGTTTAAGAGTTGGGAGTTGCTTCAGGGATAGGTATTTGTAGTTTCATGAATTATTTATTTAAGCAAATGTATACAGAGCATTTATGTGTTGGAGTATATGCCTGATCACACTTGAAGGGGTGTTGTGGAAATGTATCATGCCACAGCATCACCATTTTGACATATGTAGTGCAGAGAACCAAAACACCGCTCCTGGGATAGAACAGGATTAGTTCAGTTTGGAATCATTTGGCTCTCATGATGCAAGACTAAGTAAATGTGTTTTATCATCTTCCCTGTTGTGTAAGGATAAAGTTGAGCCTGGATCTATTTGGGCTTCATGCCTGAAGTTTTGAACTAAGCACAGTCCCATTGGTGTGCAGTTGGATTTCATTGTTTCTGTTTGTGTTTTTTTTTTTCTTTTTTTCACCGAGCACAAATCCAGGGAAACAGCAGTATGCGCTTTAAAGGTTTACAACATTTTCTTTATAGGGAGATTCACAAACTAGCATAAATCAAGTTCAAAATTTAACCATTTGTATGAAGCAAAATCTCCGTCTCATTTCCTTAAAATCTGCCATAGCATACATGAAAACACACACACACACACACACACACACACACACACACACACACACATACTCTTGTGCACAGCCATGGCCAGAGATGTGCTGCAGTGCTTAATGATGTATTCCAGTGTTAATTTGAGGCAGTGCAGGAGGTGAGATGCCTAAACACAGCAGTTTTCTCATGTCTGGCCATAATCAGCCTTGCATTTACTTTAAATCTTTTATGCCACCAGATGTGACTGAGGGTGACTTCTTGATGCTTTCGTTTTGTCACCTCCTCCTTTCTGGTCCATTTGAGATTGAAGATTGATGGGCAATGGGAATCTAGAAAGAACCCTTAACACATATGGAAGCTGAAAATAATAAGAAGTAGAATATCCAGACAAAAGGTTAACCCTATGTTCAAGTTTTCCCCTAAATTGTCAGAATCTGCAAAATCATTTAAGAAAAGTAGCCCCAAAGGTGGTCATCAGCCAGCCAGTGTTTGTCAAGAAGAAAGGGCAAAATGCATACATTACTTGCTAATTTCCCATGTGAGGTAGTCTCAGAATTGTAGAGTGACCTCTTGCTGACATTCCTGAGCCTTTCCTGATACCCTCCCAATGTCGCACTTGGAAGACTAGGTGTAATTGCTCACTGTGAGGCTTCCACTCTGAAATCTCCTAGAGACACAAGTATTAAAATGAATAGATGGTGTCTGGCAAATCTCTTCCTGCCAGAGATAAGCAATCTTGCCTATTAAGTGTCTCCCAGTGCAGGCAGATACTGTATTCCATGCACGGTCCTGAGCCATGCACAGGCTGATGGATTGAATATATCTATACTTTGTATACAGCTAATGAACTGGGGATAGTTATGTAAGAGGAAGACTGATAGAACCCAGAAATCTAAAGCCAGATTCAGGCCAGAAGGAGAACAAGAAAATGATCCAGGGAATTGGGGTAACAGGGAGATAAATCAGGTAGATAGACATTATTAAAAGGCCTGGGAAGCTGGGGCATGCAGGCAGTCTGAGACTCACAGGAGATGGGGAGAGATGAGGAAATGGACCGCTGATAAATGCTTCAGCGCCTTTCTTCCTTAGCACACTTGGGTTGGGCAGGCATATGTGCTTTTTAAACAAGAATCTTCGTTCCAAATCCTGGAAGCATTCATCTGAGAAAACGTCAAACGTTGTACCAGTGCCCTTATTTTAGAAAGGAGATCACACCTTGGTAAAATAAATTGCCTCAAAGGTCAAACAGGTGATTTCCTGAACTATGTTGCTCTTTAAAAGAAGAAAGAAATGAAAAAAATAAGATTTTAAAAGAAGGAAAAAAAGAAAAGGAAGCTTGCCATTGCTAAAAATTGAAACTCCAATATTTTAAAAAGTAGAAAAAAAAATGTTTCCTTGATGAGATTTTCCCCTTCCTTCTTGGGGGAGTCCACAATTTGGCAGGTATTTTTGCATTCATTTCCAACTATTCACAATGCATGCAATATGAATCTTATACAAATGAAATGTGTTCCACATATTGATCAGTACTTTCTTTTATTTACAAACAGTATATCAACAATATGTTCCTGCATCTCTATGTGTAAATTAAACTTGTTTCTTTTACCTAGATGAATAATGTTACATTTTTTAAAGTTCCAGAATGTATTTTACTAGTTCCTTATAAATTAGAGTGCAAGTTATTTTCAGTTATTATGCTTTGACAAATAAGATGCCACAAACATATTGTTGTAGACACATAAGTGTCTCTGAAAGCAAATTCCTGGCTATAGAGTTACTAGTAATAATAGCATACAAATTAGAAATATGCAAAATGCTATAAAATTGTTTAACAAAAAGGTAATTAAAATATGCATTCCCACAGATTTGTATGAAAGTGTCCAATAAACCTAACCAGTAATGGTTTTATATAAACTTTCGATATTTGCCAAATGGGCAGGTGGGATGTATTTATCTAATTTAAATTATAAGGTTTATCATATTTTAATATATTTCCTGGGCTTTTAACATTTATTTTTATATCTTGCTTATAACATTTACATGCATTTTTTTCTCTTTTACTTATAGATTTATAAGCGTACATAATAAAGTAATTAAACCATTGCCATGTAGTTCATAAGTTACTTTCAAGACTTTTGCAATCTTATTTTTTTGTATCATATATATTTTCCATATACAATATTTAATTTTTATGAAGTGAAATTACTTTGCTTATGTTTAGATATCTTGGCTTATGTTTAGAAAGATCTTTCCTGCCCCAAGATTTTAAAAAAATATGAAATAATTTCCTCATGATTTTATCATTTAATTTTTATATTTAAGTTGTAGAGCCATCCGGAACATGTTTTCTGTTTTTGGTCAGGAGTGGGAATTCAGTTATTTTTTCTTCTTTTGCATAAACAGGCCCATATTCCCAGCATTGTTAATTAAGTAGACTACCTATTCCTGCTCATGGAAATGTCATCTTTATTATGCAGCAATGCTAGGTGTCTGGGTCAAATTCTAGATTCTCTTTTATTTCACTGATTGGCCAGACTATTGTCTGCTCAGTGCACTGAGCTCCATGCACACTGTTTTAAAATATTGTAGTCTTATAGACTGTCTTAACACTTGTCACATGTATATTTTTCCAAACTCTCTTAATAATTCCCCACAGTAACAGTCCTTTTCTGATTTTCTCTGACTTCAGAGGTGCAACACATGATAGGAATGGGGCAGGGAGAATGTAGGAAGCTCCCTCCCTGCAGGTATCTCCGTGTGGTCCTCAAGACTCACCCCTTCTGGCTCCTTGGAAGCTTGCTCCCCTCCCCCCAGGACTGTGAATATTAAATTTTCAATCCCTAAAGAGCTTTGTTAGAAAAAAAAAATTGATAATGTGGTCATCTTGCTAGGAAAGCCATGGGGGTAGTGTCTGTCTATCCTTTCTTTCTTTTTTTCTTTCTTTTATTTGGTACTGGGAATTGAACCCAGGGCCTCCCACATGCTAAACCTGTGCTCTACCACTGAGCTCCATGCACAGTGCCTTAGTCTGTATTTTGCTACTGTAACAGAATACCACAGACTGGGTGATTTATAAACAGTAGAAGCTTATTTGCCTCCAAGTTCCAAGAGAATGGTGCCAGCATCTAGCCAGGGCCAACTTCATTCTGCCCCTTGATGAGGCAGAAAGGGCACATGAGTGTTGGAGACATGGAGAGGCCAACTGGCTTTTAATCAAAACCACTCCTGAGATAATGGCAGTAACCCATTCATGAGGATGGAGCCCTCTTAACCTAATCCCCTCTTAGAGGTTCTACCTCTTAATATTGCTAAAAAGAGCCATTGATTCTGTAGGAGTTTTGGAGGGGACATCTAAACCTCACTCTTAGCAGGCTCAAAGGGCAGCACTTCTCTTCTGGCTGTCTCATGGGTGGCCAAAAAGTGTTCTCCTTCCTTGGGCTATGACTATGTGGTCTTGATTTTTGTGCTTTATAGGATTCCCTTCTACATCTTATTTTCCCATACTTGACACTAATTAACTGGATTTTTTTTCCAATCTGGTTTTATTGTCTAGCCTCATTAAGTTACAGATTATGTGTGAGGCAACCTCCAGGTCCCTCAAGGAACCCCTTTGCCTATACAGCCAGAATCTTCTCTGTGATTAGAGTTCTACACTCATACCAGCCTGTTGTCTCCAGTGTGTCTGCCCTACTTCACTGAATCCCAGCACACATTGACCACATATAAGCACTCTAAAAGTGGTGAATGAAGAAAGAAAGAAAGAAGGAAGGGAGGGAGGGAGAGAGGAGCAGGGAAGGTGCAAGTGTGTGTCTAGCATCTGGAATGAATAGAACATCTGTGAGATGGGAAGTCCTGAGCTCTGTCCTTGGTGCTCATTTGGTCCATTTATTTTAGTGCTTTTGCCTTCTGGTGACTTGTTTCCTCACACATGGATACCAGGCAGTTACCTTTACAGGGTGTAGTTAATAAAAATGACTTTGGTATTAGTCAAATGTGAATGTGAGTACTGGTGGTACCACCTATTTATTTTATGATTGGTTTAATTTACTTCTTGGAGCCTTGGTTTTTTCTCCATAGATTAATATGGAGTTTAGGTGAGATAATGCATTGAAAACACTTAATGAAGAGCTTGATATAAAGTAAATTTTAAAAATAATATTAGCTCCTACTAATATTATTTCTGTTACTTTTATTATCACTGTTTTATTATTATTAAGTGTACAATGATACATCATGCAATTATAGCTTTGGCCATAAGGCCATAGGTGGTATGCTGAGTAAGATATTATAATGATATATAAGTCCAACTATTACTAGATCCAGAGGTACATTTGGAGAAGCTCATAGAACTTAACCATTTTCATTTACCAAAGCTATGCTGCTCTTCTGAGGACAGAGTCATTTTGACAATGGAGGAAATATTATTTAGAAAGATAACTTGTAGAAGGATGATTACTTGAAATAAAATCGATACCCTTGTTCAACTCTTTAGCCACAAAGTCATTGTACTTACAGTTCCCTCTGCTTGGAAAACTCTTTCCCTAGGTGTTTCAATGGCTCCTCCCCACAACCCCCTTTGATAAAACTATGTATCAGGGAGATCTTCTTGGGCCACCCTTATCAAACAGCACCACCCTGAGTCTGGGCAATTCCTTAGCATTTACTATCAACAGATATGTCCCCATATATACTTCATATTATTTTTAAATTTTTGTTTGTTTATGTCTGAATCCATAACATGAGATCTACATTTTTTAAAACATTTTTTAGTTGTAGTTGGACACAATACCTTTATTTTATTTATTCATTTTTTATGTGGTGCTGAGGATCGAGCCCATTGTCCTGTATATGCCAGGCGAGGGTTCTACCACTGAGCCCCAGCCCCAGCCCCAAGATCTACATTATATACTGTTTTATATACAGTAATGGTTTATATACAGTACTGTTAGCTTTATATACAGTGTTGTACAAGCAGATCTCTAGAACTTATTCATCTTGTGTAATTGAGACTTTATGCCTGTTAAGTAGCAAGCTGTGTTTCTCCCTTCCTCTGGCCCCTGGAAACCACCATTATACTTTTCAAATCTATGTGTTTGATTATTTTCAATACCACATGCAAGTAGAATCATTCAGTGTTTGTCCCTCTGTGACTGCCTTATTTCACTTAACATAATATTCTCAATGTTTATTTGTGTTGTCAGATATGGAAAGATTTCCTTATTTATATAAGGTGGAATATTACATTGTGTCTATATACCATGTTTTGTCAGATTGTTCATTCATCAATGGACATTTTACTGTTTCCACATTTCAGTTTTGTGAATAGTGCTGCAATGAACATTGTAATATATTTTGTACATTTATTACTTATCTGTTTATTGCCTATTGTCTCCCACTAGAACATCAGCTACATGAAGTAGAATCTCTGTTTTGTTCACTTTGTATCCGTACTGTCCTAGACTGGTATTCAGCACCTGTGTTTTTGTCCTTAATTATGTACTAAGATAGAAAGCAATCTCAGTGGAATTTTAGGCTGTACACTAAAAGAAACACCCAGCATGGCTAGAGACATCACTAGCTTTGACCTATTTTGGAATTTGGGGTCTTATGTCTGGTGACCCCTGAGCAATGGTCCTATACATAAAACAATGGCTGACACTCTCATGACCTCTGAGTCTATCCTGTTGAGTCATGAAAAATGCCCTCTATCAGTTCAAAGTCACTCACAAGTCTGTTTGTTCTTGAAGAGCCATGTCCACTCAGAGGTAGCATGGTCAGCTTTGCAGGCCATTTTCAGAAGTCCTAGAATATCATAGAGCTCTTTGCTGGGATCTGATGGATACTTCCTTTACTTTCTAATGCTCAAAACCCCTCTCCTTCCCTCCTGATGAGACTCTCCTAGCTATTCTTACTTCTCTGTTCTAGTACTTTGCACACTCAATGTATTTATTAACTGTAATCACTCAGTTACTCTTTATTTTGTTCAACACCCTCTTCTGACTCTAGCACAGTGCTTGTTCACAGAGAACATCTGTTGAACATTTATTGGTGTACTGAATTTGTTTCCCTTTTTGGTCCATGCAATATCCCAGAGTGGTACAGAGCATCCTTTGCCTTTAGGCAGTGACTCTTGCCTACCATGATCTGGTGGCATCCTACTTGACTTTTCCCTCTAGAGTCTTCTCTCTATAATGTACCCTATGCTCCAACGGTTCTAGAAGGGTTCTCCTGCAGTGTATCATAGAACACACAAACCTTTGCTTACCAAAAAGCATCCAGATTCCCTTGCCTAGTTTTCTGGGAATTAAGCACACTGGTTTCAACTCCCCTTTCCATCTTAGCATCCCTGTCTCTGTCCTCTTGCTTTAACCAAACCAGGCAACTCACCCTCACTATGTTCACCCTCTGTTTTCTCTCATGCATTCTGTCCATACCCTACCCTTAGAGCATAAAAGAATCAGAGCATAAAAGCCCAAGTCCTACCCTATATTCCCACCCTACATGCCACCAACTGAAAAGCCCACTGGTTTGTCTTTCACCCTACCCACTTCTTTGTATGTTTAGGTCCTCCTTAAATATAAAGCAAACACATAAACTGGTCAAATCCCGAATTTTCTTGGACAATGCCTGAATTCTTCTAAGCCTATGTTTACTAATGTGTCAAGAGAGGAATGATTGCCTTTCTCATCTGGACTGTGTGAGAATTAAATTAGATACTATTTACAGACTGTTTAGCAGAGTGAATGACCCCTAAATGCAAGCTATTATTTTTATTCAAAGCCAAAATAGAAAAGACGTCTGCTTCATGACCCTCCTCTCTTCTCCCCCACCATGTCTTTCTCTTTTCTTATAATTCTCTTGATATCATGTCATAAGGTTGGCCATGTATTAATGAATTTCACATACCTTCTCTCCAAGACAGGAAGTACCTTGAAGTCAGGAATTCTTTCTTCTGTTCTCCACACTACACTGAACATTGCTGTTATTCCATAATTAATTTTTGAAAAGGACTGAACCATTTTGCTGCTGCTCAGGTTGCTTTCTGCTACAATATTCTGTAGCTGAGGTAAGGATAAGCTATTTCCTCTTTGCTAATGGCCCAGCAACAAGACCCTGATTTTGAGCTCTTAATATGGTACCATGAAAATCACTAGCATTTGAAGCAATAAGATCAGAGGGGGAATAAAAAAAGCATTTGATGAGGCTCTTAGTGTAGCAGTATGTCTCTCTCATCTTTTTTCCTTAGCCTTTGAAATAGACAATGGCCTGGAGCCTTCTCGGCAGATGGACCATGTTTGTGCCTTAGCCACTTAACAGCCATTAGCCTAATTCCATACACTGCAGCCAAATTAAATAATAAGTAAGAGCCTATGAAAAGCTGGTTTGGAGTCAGTGTTACTGCCTTTCACTTGACAGCCTCCTCTGAAGCAGATGCTCCCTCTCCACCCTATTAACCTGGTCCAGTGAATAAGGGGCCTACTACACAGCAACAGAGATAGAGGTTCAGAGCAGAGATGTCTGGATTCTAGAGATTGGGGGGAAAATCAGAGCATTAAAGCCCAGGTCCTACCCTTTACTCCCACCCTACATGCCACCAACCAAGATGACAAGAGCTTCAACCTAAAGTTAAAATAAAACAAATTCTGCTTTGATTGCTCAAAATTTGCCACTAGGGTTAGTAGGTACTATAAAAATTCCTAAGAAGAAACACACATCTTGGTCTGACTCATGAAAATTCTGATAATAAATTCTTTATCACTGTTGTTTTCTTGCATCTGTGTTCTTTATTATATATCCCCCTTCTAGAAGGGCCTCCTCACCCTTCTACCCCAAATCCTGGATAACATTAAAGAACAGCCTAATTGTCTTTACTCCCACATAAAGTGTCTCTGATTTTCAATCTATTTTTTTTTTTTAAGTTTTGAGACAGGGTCTAGCTAAGTTTCTGAGGCTGGCCTTGAACTTATGGTCCTCCTGCCTCACCTCCTGAGTCACTGGGATTAGAGGTCTGCACCACTGCACTTGGCCTCATTCCCTATCTTGAGTGGCCTCATCCTCCTGAACACTCCTCATATTTTATCTGAACATAATGTTTAATTGTGTTTACTACCGTTAAACTTGCATTTTGAATGTTTGCATATGTGCCTAGTTACTATAATCTGAGTTCCTTCAGAACAAGGACTCTATACTGCCTTTCATGTACTTCTTACCAGTTTTCCCTTATTTGTAGTGGGTCTGTGTGTACATATATGTGTGTACACTTATGTATATATGTTTTTTTTGTGTTTATATATATACAAATTTTATACACACGACATACATATACATACACACACAAATTTAGGATCAATGCATGCAAACCCCTGGCATCCTTACTTGATAGTTTCCCTCTTCCTCTCAGCTGCCTTTTAGAGACCTCAAATTCTTTCTCCATCAAGTCTCTGTATTTACAAAATACCTTTACCATTCATACATACTTGGCTACATTTTTTTCGTACTTTGAAGAATGAGAGAAAATAAAAACAACAAACTGAATTAATTTTCACTAACGATAGGGCATTTTTTTATTCCTATACAAAGATAGTCCTTGCAATATTTATATTTATAAATAACTAAACATGGTTCTCAGGCTGTGGTAGCTCTGATGGTGGCTGGTGATTCACTTCTCTAACTTCACAACAAATACTACTGTATTAGTCCTCTATCCCCTAAGTAGAGACAGAAAAGGCAACTTAGAGTTATTTTGCTGCTGTTGATCTGATCATACAGATTTAAGGTCTCTGACACTGGGAACACACATTTCATTTCCTTGTCTAGGCCAGATTTTTAAATTTTGAAAAAAGAAAAAAAATCAGTAGGTAACCACTCTCCATGACTCCTGGATGGAAACTACTATGTTCAAGTTCCTCATACTGATAGCAAGGATGAACGTGGGTTAGAGAAGTCAGGTGCTGGTTGGTAGTCAGGCATCAAGAAAAGACTGAATAGTTTGTTGTCGTGGCAACATTTTTTTTTTGATTTTGCAAAGAGCAAGGAAAATGAGGTGCCAAGCCTTCCAAAAATAGAGGCATACTTCATTTTATTCCCAATTTTTTATAATATATTTCACAATTTATTTTAGGACTAAACTTGAGCTCCATCTTCCTGATCATAGATGATATCTAAGGCTGTTTGAATGGCAGAAGCCAAGTTTGTGTTACGTGTGTGTGTGTGATGTGTGTGTTTGTGCACATGTATATACAGTTAGCCTTGAGAATAGGCCTTTACATCAACCCAGGGATCATGAGATTAGGTGAAATATGGTACTAAAACCATGTTTAAATCTTTAGGAAAATGGACAATTCATACATATTTGGGGTAAAAATGGGAGTTCGTAACCCACTTGAGTCAAATGTATGAAAGATGATATGTCATGAGCTTTGCAATGTTTTGAACAACCAATAAAAAAAGGGGAAAAAAAAGAACACATAAAAATATTTTTAAAAAAGGAAGGGCTGGGGTTGTGGCTCAGCAGTAGAGCATTTTCCTAGCATATGTGAGGCCCTGGGTTTGATCCTTAGCACCACATAAAAATAAACAAATAATAAAAAAAAAACAAAGGAGGAAGCTTTCTCTAGGCAAATAATTTCATGGAAATGATTACTTTATATGGCCTGTGTACTTTGGTATCATTGTCCTGGGCAGCATTAAATCTGGTTGAGGTTTACCACTGAATAAAATATAAAATGGTCATAGACCTTCTGTAGAGCATCAATTTACTCTGTAATTGAAAAGGAGGAGGAAAAGGGACTAGGATAACAGAAAAATTATTGATGGGTTAAAAATGAATTCAGTAAGCCAAGGAAAAAAGAAATTTAGAGGAGGAGAAGAGAGAAGGAGGAAGGGAGGGAGGGAGGGGGAGAAAAAGAGGGCGGGGGAGGGAGATGGAGGGAGGGAGGGAGAGAAGAAGAATAAATGATGTGCAACAAAGACCTGAAGTGCTAGTCTGGAGAACCAAGACATTTTAGTTTTGTTTTGTTTTTGTTTGTGTCAAGAATTGAACCCAGGATTGCTCAACCACAGAGCCACAACCCAAGCCCTTTTTATTTTTCATTTTGTGACAAGGTCTCACTACATTGTTTAGGGCCTCACTAAGGTGCTGAGGCTGAACTTCAACTTTTGATCCTCCTGCTTTAGCTTCCCAAGTCACTGGGATTTATAGGCCTGCACCACCACCCCCAGCCTGAAGAACCAAGCTACCCTTTTGGGAGGGAGAGGATGGAGAGGGAGGGAGGGAGGGAGAGGGAGAGAGAAAGAGAGAGAAAGAGAGAGAGAGAGAGAGAGAGAGAGAGAGAGAGAGAGAGAGAGAGAGAGATCTCGAGATCCATTTCCTTGCTTGCCTGCATCAGCCATTCTCTTTAGCAATATGAAGTTGATGTGTAGGGGGTATGCAAGGTGAATTACTTTTATTTAATGTCTTGCAATTAAATTAGTCAAGTCATATATGCCTTGACTTCTACAAACGCTATTCCTCAGGACTAGATGCCAGCAGACCTGTGATTTTGGGTAAGACCTGGCACTGTATATCATATGGGAATCAGAGATCAGTGTTTGGAAAACTAAACACAGGTATTCTAAAGACCATAGGATACTTCACTCACTAACAAGTTCATGGTCTCCATAGACCTAAAGTAGTTGAGGAGAGGCAGGACCAACCACCTGCTCTGTCCCAGGCCCTGGGAGGCAGATGGACCAATGGTTTGGATTAATTTCCTTCACATTACAACATCAATGCTGCTGGCCAAGTCTTTAACTAGACATGTCCAGAGGATCTGGCTCTCTGAAGGGAGACAAGGATCTGTTTTTTTTTTTTGTACTTCAATGGGTCCAGTTTAAGCCACAAGCTAGATTCCACAGACCCCTTTTTCTTTTTTTTTTTTTTAAAGAGAGAGTGAGAGAGGAGAGAGAGAGAGAGAGAGAGAGAGAGAGAGAGAGAGAGAGAGAGAGAGAGAATTTTTTTTTTTAATATTTATTTTTTCTTAGTTCTCGGCGGACACAACATCTTTGTTGGTATGTGGTGCTGGGGATCGAACCCGGGCCGCACGCATGCCAGGCGAGCGCGCTACCGCTGAGCCACATCTCCAGCCCCACAGACCCCTTTTTCGACTCTAGTATTGTATATATATTTTTTTCATTTCTACTGGCACCTCCCAGAAGCCTGTGTGCTTGAAGAAATTTTGCTTCATAGTGTGTGCTCAGTCAACCAATATGGAATACTTTTATAGAATACATTAAATTGTCATTTAAATGAATGTGTATTTTTTTTTTTTTTGGTGTAGAAAGTTTAAGAAGCAATGAGAACCAAAAACAAAACAGACCAATTAAAACCATCTGTAATTTATTGTCCACAGTTCATCATTGCTAACATTTCCATCATTGTTTTATATAATCATTTACTTAATTACATACTTTATTATATTTTTATTTGTAAAAAATTGGCATATCATACCATCTTGTTACCTGTTTACATAATATATATATATATATGTATATATATATATATATATATATATATATATATATATAAATCTTTTCATATCATTAAATACTTCATAAGTGATTTTTCATCATTACAAAATATTCTGTTATAGCTGAGTCATTACGTTTTTATGTGTTGTGGAAATAAGCTCTTTCCAATGGTTTTATCATTGTAAATACCATTCCAATGAATATCCTTATTGAGCCATCTCTACTCACAACCATGATTGTTTCCTTAAAATTTTCCAGTGAAGTTGAGGTGAAGAATATGCAAACAGCCAGTGCATTTTGACACCTGCTGTCAAATTGCCCTTCTCACAGGTGCTCTGTATACTTCTAGCAAAGCAGCATCAGCCTGCTTATTTCACTATGCCATCAACCCCTTAACAGTGCTGACTATTGTAATCTTGTTGAAGTTTGATCGGTGGAAATGCCATGTCATTGTTTTAAATTGCATTTCTTTGAATAGTAATGAGATTGAAAAAATTTCCCAATGTTGATTGGCTACTTGGTGTTTTTTTCTGTTACTCACACGGACGGATGCTGGCTGGAAATGTGGCAGTCTAGCAATTTTAGGTTTTCCCTCTTCTTGGAGAGTCATTAAGGAGAAAATGCCCCTTCAAATGTGTTCAAAAGAGGATTTTAAAGTATAAGGAGTAAAAATGCCAATGATAGACACATTATTAACTTTGGGCAATTATAATGCTTTCAAGTAACAGCAAAAAAGTTATTATATATGATTATAGAACTCAGTGTCTAAGGAATCTACTTATGGGGTGAGAATTCTATGTTGGCAATGTTCATCAAGTAAACCTCCCCCACTCATCTCTCAGGACACCTTCAGTGCTCCAGTATGACTTCAGAAGAAGGGGATTTGTGCTAGTGTCCCTACCAGGGACATATAACTACCTTAGCTCACTGCTATCAAAATGTCCTCCTAAATATAAAGTTTGTGCTTTGTGTTTTAAAAATAACAGTAGAAAATGACCAGAGGAGCACTTGGTGACGTCTAAGGATCCTGGGGCAAGGTAGCCCCTGCAGCCTATTCTTAAGATAGCTCATCCTTGTCTTCCTGAATTATTTACAAAACCTGTAGGGCAGAAGCTGAGTGAATGTACTTCCTTTCTGAACATGCTCAAGAACTCCCAGGACCAGGCAGGGAAGCCAGTGTCTCTCAGATGTCTGATACATGGTGTCAAGAAGTCTGCCATCGATTTTCTTCAGAGCAAACTTCTCTGCAAATGCCACAGATCTACATTAGCCAGCACTATAGAGACCTAAGCAGAACCAGTTAACAGGAGTGGGGAATGGCATGTTCTAATTTCACTTCTGCATTAATCTGTTGATTCTTTCCTCTTCCACATTGGAATGGCAGGGAAAAGATAGGTGCCACCATATCTAAAGCAGAATAGTGACCTCTGGCATTTGGAAGTCTTAGTTATTAGAGATACAATTAGAGCCATCCACATTAAAAAGGCATTTGGGAATGCAAGAAAATGGAAAAGAACAAGGACCTTGATGTTGGTTTCTTCTCAACAGAGGTGATGTTAGCAGGCTTCCACAGAAAAAAATTCATAATATTTTATCATTACTTTGGGTCTCTTGCCAGATTTTTCAGTTGTGTTAAGCAGGGAAGCTCTTAGGAATAGAGAAACCTTGAGAAGACTCAGGCTTCAGGCTCCTGCTAAACATAGAATCCCATTTTTATCTTTGTGCAAGTGGGATGGACCCCAATGCAGAAATGTCCCCAGGGACCCTTCACTCTAGCTCAGGGACACCATGCTCTCATTCACATTTATTAGTTTCCTTTCTATTCCCTTAAAATATGATTTCTCTTCTAGCTCGATTTCTCACCACTAATGAGAACGATGGGAATAAATGGCCCCTCCTTTCTCTCTAATGTCATCCTCTACCTATGTGGGACATCATTACCCAAAAGCAAAGTTGGAAAATCTTGAGTCATGTAATCTAAAGTGTTCAGGGATCAGAAGTGGAAGACATATAGAATTCAAAGCTCTACCCTCTAACTATCTCTGTATTACTTATTGATTTCCTTCACCATATGAAAGGATAAATGGACACAATTGATTACTCAAACATCTATTTTATGCCATCTATGTATGGTCCTGGATGTTATCCCACTTAATCCTGTTTATGTTATTCAGCTTTCCATTGCTACAACAAAATACCTGAAGTAAACAACTTAAAAGAAAAAAAAGAACACTTATTTTGGCTCTTAGTTTCAGAGGTCCAGTTCATGGTTAGCTGACCATTGATTTTGGACCTGTGGTGAGGTAGAACATAATTGTAGGTGGCACATCATGGTGCATAGCTGCTCAACTCACAGTGGATATGCAGCAAAGAGTGAGGAAGGGCTGGGGTCATAATATCCCCAGTAAGCCCCTAGTGATTTAACTCCCTTCCATTAAGCCTGACTTCCTAAAGGTTCTACCACCTCCCAATAGTGCCACAGGCTGGGGACAAAGCCTGCAACACATAAGCCATTGGGAGGCATTTAAGACCCACACCATTATACTTTTACTCATGTGTTAAGTAGAGAAAGTCATGCCTAATTTACATGTATTAACAGGTTTGTGAAGGTCTGAGGTTGTACAAACCACTGGGTGACCAGGCTAGAATTTAAACACCAGTTGGTTTTTTTCCCCTCTTTCTTTCTTTCTTTCTTTCTTTCTTTCTTTCTTTCTTTCTTTCTTTCTTTCTTTCTTTCTTTCTTTCGTCCTAGTCTTTTTCTTTTTCCAAGATATTACAGTTGCTTTACTTTACAGGATTGTTCTGAGGATCAGATAATTATAATATATATGAAAGATGAAAAAGTCTAAGCAATGTTTCATAGTGTTATTATCACTTCTATATTTTAGTCACTTGTCTGTTATGAAAAGCCAACTTTTCAAAGACCCTGGCTTTGAAAGGAAGTAACACAAATGGAAGAATGAGGGCTGGAGGGAGAGTGTTTCATCTCAAAAAAAAAAAAAAAAAAAAACCAACAACAAAAAAAAAACAGTTTCCACCCAGCCTCCCTCCTTTATCAAATGGGCATTCAGCTACAGCCTATGTGGATCCCACTGCTCAAGACTGCAGAGGACAAGGGTCTGTGGCTTTGGTTGGGCTATTCTTTATTTTTATGTTCGCTCATGCTAAAATTATTCTGAAACATCTCCCTGCACATGCCAGGACTGGTACATTCTTAACCCCTGGAACTCAATTGTTATCCATGATTTATTTTATTGTCATTTATTTCCACTAACAATACAAATAAAAATAAATGCAATAAGTGTAAGAATATTTAAATTGCTATCCTGCTACTACTAAGTGTCCACTCTTTCTATGTATCCCTGGAATATTTTAGCATAGGGATGATAAATTGATCAACTTATTTTATGTTTTTTAACCTCAAATTTAAGAATGGACAGTTTTAATCTTATTATGAACTTTTCAAGAACTGAAGAATTTTTCTAAGGAATGTAAAGATGGATAGATGGATAGATTGGGGAAGATACACAGATACCTATACATGTGCATATGTCTGTGAGAGAGAGTGTATTGTGCTATAGAAATATATTAATATTAATAGGGAAATTTCTCTTTTGACTTCGTGCAGAATGCTTAAAGATACTAGAAATTTTGCTCTAGGAATGGAAGCAGAAGAAGCCGCAGGCTTCATGGTTGATTGCTTTTCTGATTGGTGCCATTAAAAAAAAATGCATTAGAGAGAGAATGTTTGATTTAAAGAGCGCCTAGATGCCGACACCACCTCTGTTTGTTTTCCTTCCTTTAGCAGAAACCTTGTAAAATTTTTATGAAGCATTAATGGATCTGAGATTTTCCTCAAGCAAATTTTATGAGGTGAGCTTAATCCCACACATCCGACCCAATTTAGCAGTCTTTAGAGACAGAGAGCATAAAAACACTCAGAAAGTATCCGGGGTGCCTCAGTGTCATCTCAGTGTCATAGGGAAAGTGACATGGGGCCGGGAAGAGGACGTTGTTCATCATGATGCTTTGATGTGAATTGCACACTCTATGGAAGGTAAAAGGATAGAGTGAAGAGATGCTCTGGCCACAAGGAATACAATGTGTGAAAAAGGGAGCCAGAACTCAGTACATCTGAACTTATAATTTAGCACTGACTTCAAGAACTTTCCCCCACAGAATTCCATTCTTCAATGAGAAAATCATATTTAGGAAAAACAAAAATTTATTTGTATCAACAACTCTCATGGTGTCAACCTGAAATCAATGACTTTAATCTAAGAGAAACATATACGCCCAATCCTTCCTTCCCTTTTCTCAATTTATTTTCTATGTCTGAAACAAAAGAGCTTTGAAGAGGAGAAATTAAATGTTGGTGCATGTTGATGAGTCACGTGGCATTTGTTAATGTGAAGTGGTATTTGATAATGTGGAATTTGGCATCCTAGAAACCAAGTGGTTCAGTGTGCTTCCAGAAACTAGAGAAAAGTGGACAGTTAGAGGAGTCTATCACTTATCTGTGCATACTGGTTTTTTTTTCCTATTATGGAAAATTATTCTCATTTAATGCTGTTATTCTATTAGATTCATGCTCAACATACAGAGGCAATGAAGTCTTCTGGAAGAAAAAGAGGAGTTTTCACCTACTAAGACATCATAGGGACTGACGTAGAACTGAAAAGTCTGGGATTTTACCTTGATTTTAGCCTATATTAATCAGCTTTATATCACTATAATAAAATAATTGAGATAATTAACTTTAGAAGAGAAAAGGTCTATTTTGGCTCATAGACTTGGACATTTTAGCCATCCAAGAAATGGCTCCATTTCTGTGGGCTTCTGGAGAGGCCACCCATTATGATGGAAGCACATGGAGGAACAAAATCACCTCATGGTCAGGGAGCCCAAAAGAGAGAGGAAGGGGTTCACAACCCCTTCATGGGCATGCCTCCAGTGACCCAAGAATTCTCACTAGGTCCCACATCCTACATGTTCCCTCACCTCCCAATAGCACCCTGGGTACCAAAATTTCAACCCATGGACATTATCTAAACCATAGCCCAGGCCACCACGTTAGCCTTACACTAGTTTAGGGATATTGACAGAAGACATGGTGATTCCTGGAGAATACTCCAAGGTCAGAGTCAAAGAACTTCAAACGGCACCAACTTTATGTTCTTATAAGTCTCTTTTGTCCCCCAAGACACAAATGCATCATATGTATGACCCAGGTTGATGTAGTATGCTCAGTTAGTTTGTATCATAGTTGAAGAACTCCCAAGTTCAGCAAATGAAAGTGCTTTAAAATGAACTCCCAGCAAAGTTGCCTAACATTTGCCTTGCATGGAGGCATTATCTTTATTATATACTACATGTGTTATGGAGGGAGACACTACTTCTGTCTTAGAGTTCTTCATCATGGAAATATCCTTAGGAAGATGTTTTCATAGACTTGTGCTTCTGATTGCAAGAGGTGCAGAAATAAAGGGATCTATAAAGGATGACCTCTTAACCCTACTTACCTCTTCCTTCTCTGCTAATGAATTTTCTCATGAGTATACCATTTTCACCAATCACTCTGATTAATCTGATTGGCAGAGGCTAGTACTAAATCTATCCAATTTGTCTTATACAACATTTAATTGAGGTCACTATCAATAAGACTCCTTACTGAGCTGGGTGAGTTGTGTACACCTGTAATCCCAGCAGCTCTAGAGGCTGAGACAGGAGGATCATGAGTTCAGATCCAGCCTCAGTAATTTAGTGAGGCCATAACTCAGTGAGACCTGCCTCTAAGTAAAATACAAAAAAGGGTTGATGAAGTAGCTCAGTGGTTAAGTGCCTCAGAGTTATTTATTTTGAATCCCCCATTCAAAATAAAGAAAAATAAAAGACTTTTTACTGTAGGATGATGTTATTTCACAATATACCTTTCCATCTTGTTCCCTAAACCTAACTAGATGAATAAATGCCATAAATGATGAGGGTCTACTTGCAAAAATAAAGGAGAACTTTCCTATGCTGATCTTTCCATTTGTCCAGGGTGTATATGCAGATATAATGGTGTGTACTGGAGATTTATGCAGAACCTATCTTGGCTTGTAAAGAGGAAGTCTAGAGAAATTCTGTCATTCATAACAATCTCAGTGCTGGTCATGGAATTAATGCTAATCTGAATGCCATCAAGGGCAAAGATTGTGTCTTCTTAAATATATGAAGATTGTTGTTGAGCACATTATATTATTTAAAAAGCCACAGTATATTCAGAGGAATGGCAAATTAATGCCTGGCTTCCTCACAAAAAATATAAACTCAAAGTTATTTATGATTCCTCAGGATGGAAAGTTTATTTATAATTCCACCCCTGCCCCAAGTAATAAAGCCATCAATTCAGGATTGCAGGTGGAACAGATACCCAGTGTGTTCTTCTGGGTGGTTGTTAGGACTTCAGAGTTTATAGACCAGTTGGAATGACTGAGCCTAGTCCCTGTTTTTGCAGGGACTGCCTGACTTGGATATTCAGCCCTCTAGCTCCACAGGTTCCACATTCATAGATTCACCCAACAGCAGATCTAAAATATAGAATATATCATTAAACATTGGCCAGGTGTTGTGGTGTATGCCCGTAATGTGAGTGATATGGAAAGCAGAGGTAGGAGGATCACAAGTTCCAAGCTCTGCTCAGCAATTTAGTAAGGCCTTTTCTAAAAATAAAACCTAAAAATAGATTGGTGGTGAAGTGCCCCTGGGTTCAATCCCCAGTACTGCCAAAGGGGAAAAAAAAGAACTCAATACCGTTTAACAACTATTTGCATAATATTTATATTATATTAGCCATTTTAAGTATCTAAAATTATTATAAATATGCAGGAGGTTGTGCCTACGTTGTAGGCAAATAGTTTATAATTTTATATAAAGGACTTCAGCGTCTGTCATTTTATTACCAACAGTCATCCTGGATATCCATGCACCAGTCAGATGACATTTTTCTGTTCCACAAATCAACAAGTATGGGAAAGGAGTAGGGGAGACAATTCAGGGTTTTGACAGGTGCTTTGTGATGCAGTTCAACTGGGGACCATCCCCTACCATTCCTAATAACCTGCTCAGTGGGGTGAAAGGGCAAGGCAATCAAGTTGTCAGCCATCAGAAGACAGTTGGCAGAACTGTCAGTCAGTTAAATAAAGGTGTTTGCAACGGTTTAGGAGAACTATACTGGGTTATTTTCCTCCTGAGGAAAGCTCCTGAATGGCTCTAAAAGACAAAAGATTAGTCATATCCCTTCCTTTCTGTACCTCCTAGGTCCGAGATGCTTCTCCCCAGGTGCCTGAGCTTTTGGTGTTTATTGCTACAGAATTGATGTGTCATATGCAGCAGTTCTAACTTCATCCTTTACAATACAAATCCCACTTGAACTAAGATCTTTCATCCAAATATTCAGGAGCCAGAGGGTCAAAGGCATTTTTACAAAACTTATAGAGATGCAATCCTCCATCCTCATGTTGACTATTTGAGGGGGATTTGGACAATCATTTACTCAGCCAAGTAGCCATTATCTATTTTTTAATCTAGAATGATATTAATCCAACAAAAGAATCCAGGGGCTGAATTATTATTAATTGTGAGTACTCTATGTCCGTTTCTAGCCAGTCTGTGATCCTGGGTAAACCAATCATGCTGACCTAAGATTGTTGTCAGGGAAGATAAAGAACATCGCACTGAGATTGGTCAGGAAGAAATCCTGAGTTTTTAGAGAGAGATATACTCCTCCTCATTTATTTTGTTTGTTTCTTCTCCAAGGAGTGGCTGACAGGAGATGTTTCCCTCCATAGAGTAGCCACATTCAGGGATTGAAGTGTCCTGTTAAGATGTGTGAACGGGGAGGATGCAAGGGAAATAGAGCCAGAAGTCTTTTTGACTCAGTTTTTCCAAGACTGTTCCAAAGCTCAATGATACCAAATGCTTGATGATATGGAGAGTGAAAGTCCATTAAACACCTTGACAATCAGCCCTTTGCGGAGTAATTTCGGTGATGAAAGGCACAATATTGCTAGACTGCAAATGCTCTGGAAAGCCCAATGTATGACCCAGATTAGTTTCAAGAGCCACAGCAGTGTGGTCAGTATAAGTAGATTACTGGAGCAGCAACCCTGTATCCTGAAAAAGTGTCCACAGCAGGGAGACAACATTAATAGTTCTGAAACCAGGTCAAAAGTCAGATTGAGTTAATCTTTCAGCAGTGGACAGGGCCAGTGCCCCAGGAAATGTGCTTTATCCCACCAGGAGACAAGAAGGTCGACTTTTGGCAGGAGTCACCACGTCTGAAATGCATTCATAACTCCCGCAGGAAAACATAGAGTCCTTTACTCTGTGCCCAGTTAGGATGGTGGATGCATTTTCACCTCTCCTACAATGACAGATCCAGGGATCAATGGTATTAACCAGGGTGTTATAGGCTCCATCAGCAACTTGGTTCTAGTGGGTCTCATGATAATATAGGCCCTTCATGTGGCATCTAAATGACCCAGGAGGTATGATTAGCAGCTGTGATTTGTTTCCATGGTTCATGGCCCTATAGAGGGGTGTCTAGTGGTCCAGTCTGCAGTTTCCTAAGTGGTGGCAGATCAAATAGCTATGCTATTGACAACAACTCCCAAAATCACTAAATATGGAACGAGTCCTATTGAGACGATCCTTTGCCAGGACTATGTAAATGACCTTGAGTTCTGCCCACTGAGCAGAATGGCTGTGTCCATTTTTAGTTCTATTCTGCTGATTCTCAGGCAGAAGAATTGCAGCAGTTTCAGAGGATGCTATCAGAGCAGGTACAAGCACTTAAGGTAACCTATGTGAACTGAGGGCCCTACAAACTCAGCAGCTTTGCTTCATGGCTTGGAGTTAATGATAAAATTTCCCCAGAGGCATAGCTGACACTTTGTATATGAAGCTGAAATGCCACTAAGTGTGGCAGTCTACATTCTTGAATTGACAATTTCCATTTGACAAGCAGGGATGGTAGGGCTCTTCCCATCTTGACAGTCACTGAGTCTTAATTTAGCTATCTGTTATGATTTAGATATGTGGTGTCCCCCAAAAGCTCATATATGAGACAATGCAAGAAAGTTTTAGAAATGAAATGGTTGGGTTATGAGAACCTTATCCTAATCAGTGAATTACTCAATTCCTGATAGAGATTAAATTGAGTGGTGATGGTAGACAGATGGGGTATGGCTGGAGGAGGGTCACTGGGTCATGCCTTTCAAGTATATATTTTGTTCTTGGTGAGCAGAGCTCTCTCTCCCTGCTTCCTGTTGCCATGTTCCTAGCTGCTTTTCTCCAACACAGTCTTCTGTCTTACCTGAGGAATGGAATCCACTATGTATGGGCTGAGATTTCTGAAATTTTGAGAGTCAAATAAATTTTTCCTCCTCTATAATTGATCTTATGAGGTCTTTTGGTCACAACAGTGAAAAAAAAGTTGACTAAAATACCATCTTAAAATAGAATATCAAGCCAGAGAATCTCAAAACATGCAAAGGTCAGGTGTTCAGTTTGACAAGAACCTAGTAGCAAGATAACAGGTGCTTTTCAAAATATTTAGTAGCAATGCCAGGAGGTCAGAGTCCAACTCCCCACTTCATGAGTACCTCTGGGTGAAGGCCTCCTCCCTTTGCTGGAGGTTTCAACGTGGGAAATCATCAGCCATAGAGATTTGTAGCTCAGGGGAGAACATTTGTGTGGAGAGCCTCAAAGGTGGAGAACATGCCACAAGTTGCTAGACGACCTTCAACAGAACTCAGCGGAAGCTGATTTGAGAATTAGCTGATGCAGAAGAATGAGTAGAATATTCAATTAAGTCACCTCCTCTTCCATTATCCAGAGAGTCAACTAAACTGCCACACCTTCTTGTTGGTGGTGAGGAGCTGAAGAGACAGCAGTTCTCCCCTGGGTGCCAGAGGAATTCGAGACAGTATAGCTCTCTGCATTTAAAAAACAAAGCAAACAAAACAAAACAATAACAACACAAAATATAGGTAATAAGGTCAACTAATTTTGTAGGGATGGATGTCTGGATAATGTTATATTCAGGATCATCAAAACGAAGACTTCTAGCTACCCAACTACCAGAACATCCTGTATACTATAGAAGATTTGGACATCAGAGGGTAGAGTCTAATTCCTAACCTACTCTTAGTAATACATGCCATTAATACTTCTCTACCAGCAGCCATCATGATTCAAGATAATCCCCTTTGCTAATTATGGGATATGAAAATACAAGCATATCAGTTAGCTGATAGAGAAGAATAGGTAGAATTCAGTTCCTGTTATTATATAGCAGTAACAACATCACATTGAATTGGTTTGAAGTATACAATTCACAAGGTCACTTTTCTCCCCTCAGTTTGAATTGTGCTCGAACCCCATTACTGAATCTAAGCATCCCTCCAAAATGCGAACAGATGGGATGTTGACTGAGGTCTGTATCCAACAGATCCATAGTGTTTTGCATCCCTTCCTTCTTCATGGTTGTCTGGCATACTTAAATGTGTGCATGTGTTTTTAACTGCTGCTTGGGTGCTAAGAGATCTAGACCTCAACCCCACCTTAATCACCTTCCCCTTTGATGTAGCTGAGGTCAGAGTTGAAGGGGTGGGAGAATCAAGGTTGAGGTAGAGAGCAGCTTCATGATAGTAAAAAAAAAGCACACACAACCAAATTATGCTCTATTTGTTATGGACCGCATATTTGTGTCGTCCCAAAACTCCTTTGTTGAAACTTCATTCCTCAAAGAGATAATATTTGGAGGTGGGGCCTTTGGGAAGTAATTAGGTCATAAGGGTTGAGCCTATGTTATGGGTTTAGTGCCCTTCATACAAAAAGTTTGAAATTCCCTTTCTCTCTCTGCTGTCCACCAAATGAGGACACTACAAATGAAGATGATCATTTGAAAACCAGGAATCATGCCTTCCCCAGTTAGCAAATCTACCAGTATCTTACCTATCACCATCCAACCTTCAAAATTTTATTAATAGGTAGGGCAGTGTAGGCTTGGTCTCACTGCCCTCACCTGCCAGTGTGGAATAGCACTTGCTGTAGCAGAGAAAAGAATTATTCCATTATTTCCTAACGCAGCCTGTGACGACCCTATCCTTTATCTTACAGAAAGCTGTATCTCAGTCAATATCCTAGTCTCATCACCAAGACCTATCAGGAAATGTGGAAGATGTGAAATTTTACCCTTTTTAAACTAATGAAATAAACTGTCACTGTTTTATGGGGACTGGCAGAAGACATGAGACTCCTGGATTAGAGACATAGGATTCTGTCACAGCCCACAGCATGAGCTTCAAGTTCATATCACCTCCTCATATCCCCCAGATCCACAAGTGTGACACAGAACAGCCCAGGTGCAGACTTGGATTTGTGTTATAGCTAAGTAATGCCAAGTTAGGGAACCTGAATCTTTATAGTGGGATACAAGCAAATCTGCCCAATACTTCTGTAGGAGTGAGACATTAGCTTTATTATGCTAAGAGTAAAGAAAATTAAAAAAAACTTATCTATGCTCGGGAAGTAGACACTATCTCTAACTCCCAAGGTGTTTACAAAGATTTGTGAAAAGTTTCTACTTATATTAAGTGCAGAATTGTAAGACACCCATGTAGAATTTCTCCTGTGATCTTGATGAAAGGACTTTATCCAGAGGCCCTAGACAGGTTACTGATGGACCTCCTCTCCTGCATTGACAGCATCTCTTAACTCAACAACTACTCAGTGGAATGTGCCCATCTCTAGAATCTCTAGAATAGGCAGTTTGTATAATTTCTGCCTGAATAGAACTTGTGTAGACAACATTTTAATGACAGCTATACTTATATACTACTCACCATGTGCAGGGCCACATCTTGCATATGTCAAATTCTTTTTAAAAAATATTTTCAGTTGTAGATGGACACAATGTCTTTATTTTATTTATCTACTTTTTATGCACTGCTGAGGATCCAACCCAGTGCCTCTCACATGATAGGCAAGCACTCTACGACTGAGCTATAACCCCAGCCCATAATTCTTTAACATGACACTTTGAGGTAGAATTGGTTGCTATCATTCCCACATTTATAGATCAGAAAACAGAGTGATGGAATCAGTATTCAAATCCAAGGAATTTCTTGATTTTGTGCATTGAACTGCTTTTCATCCACTGCTTCTACTGGAATTATTAAGCACCATCATAAATTTAGTAATTTTATAACATAAGAGGAACTTCAGTAATCTTAGAAGAGTTTCTGAACCAGCCCTGAGTGATACCCAGAGGAAGAGACACTTAAAATAGTCAAGAAGGGTGAGCGGGTCTTTGACAAGGTGAAGGCAGGGGAGGAGATTTCCTAAAGATAAATTGCATCTTGCATTTGCCTAGCAAGGATTTGGGAATTCATGGTAATAACACCTACTTAGATGGGATGGGTCTTTACTCTAAGGCACAATTTTTTTTGAAAAGTGTATTGCATTGATTTCCACTAGAATTCTGATTCACAACTCTTTTTTTCGCTATGTATTTCTAACTAAAAAAAAAAAAACAATATCTTAACACTATTGACTATAAACTCTAAAAAGTAGTATTTTAACTAAAACATTACAATTATATGTTGTTGTTGTTGTTGTTGTTGACAGAAATTGAACCCAAAGTTGCTTAACTACTGAGCTATATCCCCAGCCCTTTTTAAAATATTTTATTTAGAGACAGGGTCTCACTGAGTTGATTAATGCCTTGCTAAGTTGATGAGGCCAACTTTGAACCCACAATCCTCTTGCCTCAGCTTCTGGAGCTGCTGGGATTTCAGGCATGCACCACCATGGCTGGCATGACATGTTTTTATTATTGAATTGGCACAGGATCCTCTAAAATGTCAGCTGAATAAGCCAGAACAAAAGAGAAGTGACCACTGAAATCCACTATTATCTGAGTTTATTTTGATTTGTGTTGAACTCATAGATTTCAGATCTAAGCAAAGAAATTAAGGTGAGCTACACATGGGATTATGGGAGTTAAGAAAAAAAATATTCAAAGCCTAGAAGATTTGTTGGACATTAATGTCTTCTTTGATGGAAACTCTCTATTAGGGGATTCCATTAGGCATCATTTTTCCTGTGACCATCTGCTGATCTTGCTGTTACTGTCAGCCTTCAGCAGCAGTGGGAAGGGTGCTTGGGTTGAGGATGAGTATAGTTATACTGGTCTTCCCCATAGTAGCCTTCTGGGTGATCATTCCACATTTTCCTACTCAGCATCATCAGATTGAGGATGCCCTGTGGTCTGACAGCTCTGAATAATTGATGCCCCCTCCTACTAAAGCAGAGTTTAGGTTTTGTGGTTCAGCAGGATGCTTTACTCTTGTTGACCTTAACCTTCAGAGGCACTCGGGCATTACCAAGAGATCAATAAAGCTTCCCCTGGCTGGTCTGTGAGGACAGGAGCCTGACAGAGAGTGATGAGCAAGAAGAGAGGAAGGGATGATCATGCTGTAACCTGGGAAAGGAGAAGGGGGAGTGCATGAGATGCAGTGTGGGATTGTGGAGTGGGACAGGGGAGCACTGAAGGATGAGAGACAGAGAAGTTTAAAGAAAGATGAAAGGCCAAATAAAGCAATTAAAAACAAGGTGTTTGACAGAGAGGGAAAATTATTGGAGAGTTCAGACACAGAAGCTAAAAGGACAAATGAGGGTCACAGAGGAAAGGGAAAAGGTTCATTCCTTAACTCTTCTGCTTTGCATCCTATGGTTGCAAAGAATTCAGGGGTCCCAAGGGGCTCAACATCTCTTGGGAAATAGACTGTTAAATGAATTCTAGAGTGAGTGAAAATAAAATAAGTATTTCACCGATGGAACAAGGTCAATGCTGTACATTGCAGAGGAGGGAAAGGACTTTAATGTTGGAATGTTAATTGCATGCTAACAGGACTTCTGTCCATTGTTGCTTATTTATTATTGATTACGTGATGTATTATATTTTATGTTGTATGTAATTGTTTATTAAGTATTCTTTAGATTAATTATTAAATAACATTAGGAGGTAGGAATTATCATCCCTTTGCTAAAGATGAAAAATGATTTCTTAGAACTCTAAGCTTGTTCTCTTTTCACTGTCTCAAACTGCCATCCAGAGAGCCAAACATTGCAGTGATTCATTTATTCAGAGGCATTGGAGAAAACTCCAGTAGACTATCAGCTAATCAAAGGTGGGGACTGTGCCGGATGTTTCAAATCTGTCATGACTGGCATAGTAAATAATGCAGACAAGGTGGTAAAATATCTGTGGAAAGAAGGAAGAGATAGAGCTGAGCTGGAGAGGGAGCAAAGCTGGGAGGAAGATGGGGGAGGAAGGAAGAGAGAAAGGAGTTGTATTTAAGCTGAATCTAGAAGAAAAAAATGCATTTGTCTGGGGATGTTAGTGGGAAGAACAGCACTTGAAGCTGAGTTACTAGAATAATCAAAAGTATGGAATTTGTGTGATAAAAATTGACAAATAATCCACCATAGCTAGATTCTAGACAGAGGAGAACAGTGGGAAATAAGGTTGCTAAATGTACAGTAGGTCCTCATTCATTCATTTCAACAAATATTTATTGAGTGCCTATGATAGATGAACACTGCTAAAAGGGCTTGGGATATGTAAGTGAACAAATGTGATAAATCCAGTTGCCTTACCAGAACTTACATTCTAGAGAAGAGAGATAGACAATAAATGTAATACATAATACATTATACAGTATGCTAAAGGTGGTCAGTACTTTGGGGAATTAAAATAGCAGAATAATGAAATGAGAAATATGGGGTAGGTTCAAATAACATCTTTAGGATAAACCATTAGGAAATGGCAATTTGAACAATATCTTGAAAATAGGGAGGGAAAAATTTATCTATTTTTCTTGGGAATGAATTTCAGGCAGAGGAGACAGGTTATGTGAAGACTGTCAGATGTGGACCTGAAACGCTCTTGGGACAACCAGACACTGCTGTGGCTGGAGTGAGGTTGCAGTTGGAGAGGTTACAATAGAGTTGATCATGTTAGGTCAGAGGACCATCTCATCATGAGAGAAATATGAGGCCACTGGAATGTTTTGAGCAGACAAATATTGTAATGTGATATGTATGTTCTGAAATGATTACTTTGAATGGTATGTGGGGCCAGGTGTGAAAGCAAGTGAACAGGTAGGAAGCTGCTGCCCTCATCCAGCCACAGATTATGGGGAGGAAGGTGGCTTCAGGGCATATGCTACCTAGAGCCAGATTTTGCAGATGTTTAGAAAGAAGAGCCTTGAGACTTGGTGATAGATTTTATGTGGAGCGCGAGAGAAAAGGAGGAGCCCAAGGTGACTCTCTGTTGTTTGGTTTGGGTTGCCATGTCTGGAAGGGGATGTTGTGGGGGAAGCAAGTTTGTTGCAGAAGATCAGATTAAAATGAGTTGGCTATCAAACATAAAAGTGGAAATACCAAATGGGCAAATAATTATCAAAGAGGCTGTAATTAAAGGGACATGTTCAGGCAGATGATTTGCATTGGTGTGTAATTGTCTCATAGATGCTATTTTAAATCCATGAGATTAGAAAAGACCACTAGATAGAAAAGAGAGAGGTCTGAAATCCAGAGGTGTTCTTGAATGTTATGCCCATGGTTTGATACTTCATTGTTTGATTAATGGGGAGCTATTGATATTTTTCTGAGTAGGAGACCAAAGTCTCCTCTGGGCTTGTTTTGTTAGTACTTTTGTTTGCCTCTTTTTGACAGGTGCCATGTGGAGGATCTTATAGAGGGTGGCCCAGGGAATACCAGCAAGGGCCTTGTGCCCTGAGCCATGTGAAGGCAGATGAGGGCCAACCCAGAAGTGGCAGTGGGGTGTAGAAGAGCAGAGCAGGGGGTAGATATGTAGGGAAGAAAGCAAAAGAAAGCAAAAACAATTTTCCTTTCACTCAGTTCAAAACAGAAATCACCAGATCGATAGAAAAGAAAACATAATTTAAGCCTCAAAAAGGTCTTTGTGTTCTCTCTCTCCTTTCTCCTCTCTCTCTCTCTCTCTCTCTCTCTCTCTCTCTCTCTCTCTGTGTGTGTGTGTGTGTGTGTGTGTACTGCTTGAGGCATGGCTATGGTTTATAATGCTTTGCTTCCTGGGGGCATAGCTGACAGCTATGGAAAAGGAAAATAGAGACAGAGTTTCCAGTATTTCAGAAAATGAGTTTCTATCTGTGTAGCATGAAGATCTTCTCTTCCCATTAACTTATCACTTTCACAATCAGGGGAGAATTTTTGAGGCAACAGATCTGAGTACATTCATATACAAAGATGGAAATGGCCTGGCGAGGTTGCACATGCCTTAATCCCAGCGTGTCAGGAAGCTGAGGCAGGAGGATAACAAGTTCAAAGCCAGCCTCAGCAATTCAGCGAGGTCCTAAGCAACTTAGTGAGATCCTGTCTCAAAAAAAGGGGGGGGGCGGGGTTGTGGATGTGGTTTTAGTGGTTAAGTGCTCTTGAGTTCAATTCTCAGTACTAAAGTAAGGTGGGGCAAAGATGGATAATAACCACACACAAAATGTACCTTGGTTATTTTTTTTAACCAATGTATTTAGCTTAAAAGATCACTTTATATATTTTGTCATAATGTACTCTTATAATGATCTTGTGAATGAAATAAATATTTTCCCTCCCATTTTACTGGGAATAAAGAAACTAACGTCTAAGCAGTCTCACATCACAGAGAAACAGAATCAAATATCAAAGTAGTATGTAGGTTTCTATAACGTGTGTGGTGTAGGAACATAGAAGCCATGCTATGGAACACATTGAACCCTTACAGTATCCTAAGCCACATTTTTGCCATTGGAGAGTTCCTGATCCTGCAAAATGAGTGCCATCACTAGCAACTGATTTTTTAATATATTAAGGTTACATATTGGCAGGTGACTACTATCCTTCACGATCTTTCTCACCCAGAATAAAGAGGCTTAAAAGCTCAAAAAATGGAAGAGAAATGGCTTCCTATTCCTGTTTCTCAGCCATGAATCACCTCATCTTGCCTGCCCAGGGTTTGTGTCTTCCTGACTTCAAGCTTTGTTTCTGAGTCTTGCTGGACATCTGTATGTGTTATAGTAATGCAGTAGGGTTATTGACTGAATATTATACTAGTCTGTTTTCTGTTATTATAATGAGATACCTGAGACTGGGTACATTTATAACGAAGTAAGATTAATTTATCTTACAGTCTTTAGAGGCTGAAAGTCTAAACAACATGTTGCTGCTCTAATGAGGGTTGCTTGTGACTGTGTTACATCATGGCGGGTAGCATCATGGTAGGAACATCTGTGAGAAGAAGAGATCACCTGGTAAAACAGGGAATCAGAGAGATTACCAGAGAGGAGCCAGGCTCATTCTTTTATAACTACCTTCTGCCAATAATTAACAGTGTTCTCTTGAAAACTGTCTGTTCCTTCCAAGTGCAGTGCCCTCAATGACCTAATTACTTCCCACTTAACCACACCTCTTCAAGGTTCCACAGGACTGAGCTCAGAACACATGGATCCTTGGGGCACATCATACTCAAACCTATCTAAACCATAACAGGTATTTTATCTCTCACAGACCCAGGGTTGGTAATCTTTCTTTCATTTTTGTAAATCATACATATCCTCACCAAAAGGCATTTTGAATAGGGCTTTTAAATGCCTAAATACAAACAGCCTTCCACCCACTTAATTCTCCTATGATTATTTCCACTGTTTCCCCACTGACTGTTTTTCTTACTGCACTTTGTACCTACTGGGGGCCAGTGGTGTTTAAGAACTGCCTGATGGATTCATCTATGAGCATGCAAGGGGGCGCTACCGCTATACCTGAAACATCTGTAATCAAGCACAGTTAATTACAGGCTAAATACAATACGGCAGTGGAACTTTTAAGAAATCAATTAGCATGCAATTCAAGATTAAAAACAGAAGAGGACTAATTCTATTTTCCATTTGGGTGGTAGGTTGCTGAAGGAGTAGTAGAACAAAGGCCAAAGTCTTTGCAGGAATATTTAATCCGATATAGAGGAGACACCCAGGTGTCTTTGTTAATCATGAGAAAACGTGAATTCAATGAGAAGGGGCAGTATTTGAAGATGTGGGCCACATTACCCAGAGACCTCTCATGGTGTTTTAATCTTCCTATCCTCAAATGTATTCCATTCTTTTAGCTGTACTCAGTATGAAGTATATTTACTTGTTGACGGTTTTCTGTAATTATTCAAAACCATATCTTCTTGATCTATGCCGTTTATTCATCAATTTAGGAGATCAGAGTCTTTTAATCTGTGGGTTTTGGAATCTATGTGAAGGGAGGTGGAATGGGTTCTCCATGCCTTTTTCTATGCAGTAGAACCACATTTAAAAAAAAAAAATGTCAGAGTCTCCTGGTTTGGGGTTTCGTACGATTTGATATGAATAGAAGCATTTTAGACAATGAACCAATCTATCTCTTTGAAACTTTCTTCTTATGTCTAATTTTGAGTAGTGTACAGAATGGATACTGTATAAATTTTGAAAACGATAAACAGTTCTCTAACCTGAAGTTTTGCTCTATCCCCAAGGCAATCTGCTCTCCTTTATCCCCCTTCAGTGCTTTTATCTAAATATAAGGAAAGAAAGGTGATAATTCATCCATAAAGTCAATGAAACCAATGCAGTTGGAAACCTCACTCACATCTTATTATGACCAAATCATAATTACCCTCATGAATTTACGTCAAGAATGGTGGTGTTGAAAAGCCACTCACCATGGCTCTCATTTCTCTGTGTTGACCTTAATTTGACTAGTGTGGGTCATGAGATTCAACCTGTATTTACTAGACATAGCTTCCATATTCTACCTATCAATGAACTCGGGTGAAATCCATTTCCTTTGACCTTCTCACTACTTTGGCACTAGGTTAACTATAACTATATGGGTATCTTCCAGTTTGGTAGCTTCAGTTATCATTAATTTCTCAAGCCTGATGTCACCAGTCTTCTGGAGACATCATCCTTCCATAGTTGGGTCACCTAATTCTACCCAAAAATCATATCTGCCTCCAGTTACCGGGACTCATAGACTGAAGCTGCAGCCACTTAAACTGTTGTAATCCCAACTTCTGGTAGTCAGTGACACTTCAGCCCTAACTTGCCTGATCATGCTTGACACTACAGATCTTATCCCTGGACTTTTACCTCATCTACTATCCCTGATCCAACTCATTATTCTTCATTATTTTTACTACAGAGGCAATGTGATTATATTGAGTTAATCATATTCCTCAGTACTAGTAAAGCAGCATCCCTAACAGGGGGATCACTGATCCCTGAAAAGTGCTATTTTATTTTACTTCTTCATCTTCAATTTTATTCCTATTCCCCTTCCTCTACAGTTATTTATAGAAACACATTTTGCACATCTCATTAAATGTGCATTTCATACAACTCATTAGATGTGTTTGTGTATTGTATGTATGTCTCACCAATTCATTCATTCCTTTGATTCATCAGGGGTCTCTTTCCAGCTTTCCTTTGTCCCAAATAAGACCAGAACAAACATCCCTCTATAAACTGATGTGAAATTTCTCTAGGAAACATCCAGTAATGATAATGCAGGAAAATGGGACTCCACATACTTAATTGTAACAAGAGCTGCCATATTGCTTTTCAATATAGCTTCACAAGTCATCACTCCCCTGTGGAGTGTAAGAATACCCATTTGCACAATTCTTAAACAACTTTTAGTTTTATGTAATTCCTGATTCCTGTTTTTCTTAAAACCAGGCTCATGGGGATAAAGTGATAACTCATTGTATTTTTTAGTTAGATTACTGGTGTGTGTGAACGAATCGTGAATTTGCTTTCTGGGCTTTTTCTTTTGTCCTTTGATGATTCCTTGGCCTGTTTTTTTGATTGAACTTTTTTGATTGCACTTCATCTTTTTAATATAGATGAAGGAAAACATTTACAGCATATTCTAGATGTCAATTATTTATCAGTTTTAGAGTTTTAAAAAATCTAACTATATAATTTCTTTGTCAACTGTTACCTTTGTTAATGGTGCTATTTATTATACAGCACAGCACAGTAATTAGTATTAATATATTCTGGAACCAAATTGCCTGGGTTTAAATCCTGGTTCTGCTACTCAGAAATGCGGTGTTATGGATGTTCCCCTGTTCTCTACCTATAAAATGGATATATTAATGCTACCTTCCTCATATGACTTTTGGTAGGATTAAATAGGTTAAAATTTGTGACAAGTGTCTGTCCAGATATGGTCATGTGACACATAGGGGGCATTTTAGTCAATGCCAGACTTCATATAGGATGGTGATTCCATAATATTATAATGCCTACTGATTCTGTGTTAGTTTGTGTAAGCACACTCTATGATATTCATATGCTGATAAAATTTCTTAATGTCATATTTCTCAAAGATATTCTTGTCATTAAACATATATACTTGTTATATATGAATTTTTCAGTGAAAACAAATAATTTCATTTTTAAGTTTTATAGGATCACTTTTTCCAATTAGGTAATTAAGGTGAAATCAAACTTGACATAATATAAAATAACAGTACTATAATAAAAATTGCATGTCCAGCTTTGTCCCTTCATGCTGTGAGCTGTTTTTCTGCGATTGCTTACTAAATTATTATTATTTATTAATAAATTATTATTATTCCTCATTGTTTTATAGGGCTACTCTTTTCATTTGCTGAGTTCCTGTAGATTCATGGATATTTTTCAGAACTTCCTTTCTATGACATTGGTCAATAATCCTTGGCTCTGTACCATACTGTTGTATGATTCTTGTTTTACTACCTGGTACAATAATTTTCCTTATTCTCTTTTTCATTTCTTGTCAATATTTTTCTGCCTGGATCTCTGTAATATTTTCTGCCCACCTGTGCTGGAAGAGCATCCTGTAATGTAGCTTTTTGGTTTCCATAAGACTGTGAGAAACTACCCTGGAACAAAGTAATCTTAGCATACTTTTTACTCTTCCATTTTTAAATTATAAATCTCTAAGAACTGAAATATCAATACATCTTTCATTTCTATGTAAATTATCAGGAATAGAGTCAGGGACAGTTAATGAATATGTTTGCAAGGATTAAAAAAAAACAACCACTTACAATTTTACGTATAATTCTAAATGAAAGGAAAGCTGATGATTTTTGTACACTGTCGAGTGAATTGTGATTCAGCTTTTCATTTTGAAGCCATCTCATTCAGAGAGGTCTAAATCACTGTGTATCATCTACCCAAACCAAAACCATTCAAGTCAACAAATGATCCAACAGATAAATAAGGGAGTAGACTAATAACAACAGATATACTCTATGTACTTAACAGCTTATCTAAAGGAAAGATTCATTCTTCAGGAGCTATAAAGAACCCTACATTTATTAGAATGTACTATTTATTTATTTATTTATTTATTTATTATTAGTTACACATGACAGTACAATGATCTTGACAATTCATACACTTGAATCAAATGGGGCACACAACTTCTCTAGAGTGCTTTCCTGATCAGGGCTGTCTTTTCCTCCATTTCCATACATAAGCAAATCACCAGGAATGATTACATGAAAGGGAAATGGGAAAAATGAGGCCAAATCTTGTATCTACTAATCCTTTTGGTTCATAGTGTCCTTCCAGGAAGATACAAAGGGGGACATTGAGTGCAAAATTCAGTTGCAGCCACTCAGGGATTTTAAGAATTCTTAAACCCAGCATTCTGAATATGGAACCACCCACTTAGCTCTTACTTCTCAGCAGGAGAATTAGCTAAGTAACTCACTATCCAAAGGAAGACATTTGTGCCTTTCTTTGTGCCACTCCTGAGAAGCACTTACCACTACTCCACAGTACACTCATTATAGACAGTACTGATTACTCCATGGCACACGTTGTTCTTCAAGATTTTTCGTTGTTTGGAGATAACTGGAGCAGATAGGTATTCACCATGTATTCAAATGGATGAACAAATAGATGAATGAATAGATTATGAGAAAATTATATGTATGGTAACGTATTACATCCCCCAATGTATCGCCTAGAATTTTAGGACAAGAATCCATTCTCATATTGCTGAATGTTCTTAGCTATCTGTTCTATAGGTCAATTGGTATGACATCTGAGACATGCAAAAAATGTTTAATATGAAAACCAATTAAGGGATGTGAGTGTGGGCTCTTGGGTTTAATTGCCTGGGTTCAAATTTTGATCCTGTCATTAACAAAGCATATGGCCTTTGTCTTAGTTAAAAAAAAAAAAAAATCCGGATAGAGTTATTGTGGAAATCAAATGAAATAAATATACAATCCCTGAAAGATTCTTAACATTTCATAATTATATAGCACTCATGTATTTGTAGGTTAACCTACAAAAATTTCAAATTAGATATGGTGACAAAACAGTATAGTCTAGAATAGACTTTAATGAGGCTAAAATCAAGTAATAAATGTTCGATGCATGTCTGTATTGTGCCCTCTCACCTCCACAATTCCTTTATTTTGTGCACTTCTTTTAGAGGGATTGCCCTACATTGATGCAAGTGTTTTCTGGTCCCATTGGATGCTCTTCAAATGTCGTTTGGGCCTTAGAAAATTTTCAGACAAATTAGCTTCTGACTTTCCCTGTTTGCTGCTGTTTTATTTTTATCTTTTGTTTCTTAAGGGAATAGGTAATACCAAAATAAGCATCTTTCTTTTTTGGAGTAAGAGTCTAGTCTACTAGGTTTATAAAGAACAAGGAAGTTAAGAAGAAAATAACAATGACAAGAATAAAGTCTAAAGAGTCAGGCCCCTCCATGCATAAATTTGAGAAGGATGGTTTGGTTTGTTACCCAGATTTATCCTGCCTTTGTTTTGTGCCCATAAAGCCTGAGTCAATATGAATGCCTTTTTTTTCAACAGCTTCCTTTTTGTGGGGAGAGTGTAGGTTGGAATTGAAAGTCCCCAGCCTGCTGCTTTTCTACTTGAAAGGAAGAAGTTCATACGGAGTAAAGTCTCAAGTCTCTGTGGTCATCAGGAGAAGGAAAAAGTTGTGCCCCAAATTTCCTGTTGTTTATTTTGGAGAGCACTGTGATGTGCTCTCTGCAGGATCAGAGATGTCATGAGCTGATTGGGCATCTGCAGCCCTAATGGGAGAGTCAAGTGCTCTAGCACTGAAGAGAAGTATCCCCAGTGTGCCCTCACCCCAGTTCCATGAGGTGTTACCCTTCAAATCAGGGCACAGTAGCCTTTGAATGCATTTTAAATATGTGGTTGATTATTGTTTATTTTTATTTTAATTTGGAAATTCTTGAATGTGGTTTAACTCAGCTTTCACCTTGTTGGATGGGATAAACTTGAAGCATAAGAAGTGGAGGGTGAGAGGATTTAGATCTGAGAACAGGTGAGTACAGGGAGGAACCCTTCTTCCTCTTTCCCTTCTCCTTCTCTTCAATCCCCCCCCCTTTTTTTTACTCTTCTTCTTCCTCTATCTTTTATGTGGGGCTAAGCATGGAACCTAGGGCCTCATCCATGCAAGGCAAGCAGTCTACCACTGGGCTACACCTTCGGTCCAGGGGATATGTTCTTCTGATTCTCCTTGTTCCTGTTTTTCCTGAGCTGCCTGTTAGCTGGGAAGGGGCAGGCTGGACTCCTGCATTGACAGCACATGGCCTTTATTCCTCAGTTACCTTTTTACATTTGATAGATTTTCTCTTCACACTTTCTACACTAAGAAATCATGTGATATATGTTCTTTATTCATTCTTTCTTTCTTTTTACCACTTTACCCCTAAGAGAAGGGTACACTGGCTACACATAGATAATTTGGATGAATATTTCAGATCAGAAACACCCTTACACAGTTAAATGCTAACTACATCCATATAGGAATGGATCCCATTAATACTATATAAGAGTAAAGTCCAATATGATCTTTGGAATTCCAAGATCTATAGGTGGAAGGCATACTCTCAGAATGCAGTCTTCCTGTTTCCATTTTTTTAGAGAAAAACATGTAGGTGAAGAGTATTTTGCATTGAAAATAATACCAAAGTCCCCAGTGATAATACAGCACACATTTCCATAATTTTGCTCCCTCCAGAGCTCAGGTATATTTAATTTCTCACAACTGTTACCTAAATGAAGAGCAGCATGAGGAATAGACAGTGAATGAAAAATATCCATGTGTGAGGGTACTACATGGCCACTAATCTTTCCTGACATTTACTTTCACTCATGAGCACAGGGGTGACCAGCCCCACCAGTCCCAGATACTGAAGATAAATGTCAGCACCAGCCATTGGAAGCTTTCTATGCATACATGCATATTGGAAATCAAATAGATTTGGTTCATCACGCACTGAGTCTTGAGAACCTGCCCCTTTAGAATTGCCTGCATTGTTGTCTGCCACTCTGCTCACCATTGCCATTTTGTAGATTTGGGGAATGGTAGAATAGTTTGCTGCATTTTTAATGGAATGAAAAAGAAAAACAGAAACAATTAAGCTTAACAGTTTCCTATCATATGCCTTCAATGCTGTGCTTTGTCTCTCACCGTGTTGTACTGCCAAATTTCCCAAGAGCATCTGCTCTTCCTATTGTGAGAACAATGAGCTGGTGTGTGTCATGCAAGGCCTATCCTACCCATGCCAAATAGCTCTGCACATTTTAACTGTCCTCAGGCTGGGCTCTACCAAATGCTCAGGTGCACAACGCTTCTACAGCCCTAGGCAACCAAAGTCACAGCATTCCTGAGCAATAGCTTCCCTCCATTAAACCAAAAAAAAAAAAAAAATAGGGTTTGACTTTTAGGTTTTGCCAGCTCATTGACTAATTTACTACTAACTCTGAATGTATAAATTAACTTGGACATTGATATTGTATGACATGGTTAAAGGCTTATATACCTGGGAAGGGCTGAGATTTTCAAATAAAGTCAGAAAGTAGAAATTTTGGTCTTTCTTTTTTACTTTCTTTCTTTTTTTTGAGTAGTTATTGTAAAAATATGATGTCCAATAAAGATCTGAAGCAGGCACCTTGTAGCCCAATGCAATGTAAGTTGCTTTAAGAAGAAAAGGGGGAAATAAATCTCCATTCTCAGGGAGCCGTTAATATTGCAGTACAATGACTTTATGTGGCCTCTGATATGCAAGAACAATCCCAAATAATTTATGGGGAAAATAAATCATGTGCTAAAGAGAAAAAGAAAGTTGTTCAGATTAATTACAAAGCAGGAAAGCCTCTCATAGGGGTAGCTGGAGTCATATTCTAGGACAAAGCTCTTCTTCCAGGGCCCTCTGAAGAAGAGAAGGGGCCAGGTGAAGTTGGATAGGCTTAGATTTATCTTCTGGAATGTTAAGGATGAGATCACACATTATGTATTCCATGTAGTAAAAAAAAGCTGCTTCAAAAATGATTGTTTATTTCATATTGTTGTATATGAGATGTGCATTGGTGAGGGACAGGACATAGCAGAGGCTAAAAAATCTGGACCAAAATTGTTCACAGATCAAATATAGAGAATTAAAGGAAGCTAATGATATTAGTATTTTACTGATAGTTTTATTCAAATGAGTAAAAGACTGTCAGAGTATTTGCAAAGCAGTGGACTTTTGAATATGTAGTCAAGTTATCTTAGTTGAGCTGGGTGTAGTGGCACACACCTATAATCTCAGGGACTAGAGAGTCCAAAGCAGTAGGGGGTGCAAATTCAAGGCCAACCTCAGCACTTTGTCAATCCCTAGGCAACTTAAGTGAGACCATCTCAATATATAAGATAAGAAGGGCTGGGGACTTAGCACAGTGGTAAAGCACCCCTGGGTTCAATTCCCGGTACCAAAAAAGAAAAGAAAAAAAGAAAAAAAAAAAACATGGTCAGAAAACCTGTTCTTCTGAATTAATCTTATCCATTTTTAAAAATTAAAGTAAATCAAATGAGAAGAAATGGGTCACTAGATCTGCTCTGGCTAATGAGCTGATGAGGTTTGGGACACTTCCCCTCATTGTCTATGTCTGAGGCCCCTACAGCAGAACTCCAGAGCTCCTTGGAATAGGATTAAAACCCCTTTATTCTTGTTATTAGTTCCCAAACTAAAACTATGCATAGTTTACCAAAATATATTTCCTTAGTTCAACACTTTTGCTGAATGCTGCTTATATAGCCCAGAGCTTGGAGAATTGCAGTGTACGTGCACACTGAAGGCTGGGAGTAATCCTTTTGGTTTGAAATGTACTAACATATGTTTGACCTCGTTTTTCACCTGAATACTTGAGTGTACCTGGCCAGGGAACCCTTTTAACAGCAACACCTATTAACATCCTGTGGCAAATAAGTCCCATAGAATGCAGAATAGAAAGCACAAATCTGGGTTCTGGTCTAATCCCCTCATTTTTCTAATAGAAGTATGGAGGCTGAGGAAGCATATAAATAACATGTTATGGACCATAAAGGTAGGAGCATATTTAGTAAACAGAAATAGGACTTTTTAATCCATAAAGCTAGGGGGCTTTTCAGATATATTCTCTTTAATATTTCCACATGTCCATGAAGAGGAAGCAATCATGCTCTTGTTTATTGATGCTGTACCCTGAAACAGAAAGCCAAGGTTATCCAGTCAAACTGAAATAT
Source organism: Urocitellus parryii (assembly GCF_045843805.1). Classification (NCBI taxonomy): domain Eukaryota; kingdom Metazoa; phylum Chordata; class Mammalia; order Rodentia; family Sciuridae; genus Urocitellus; species Urocitellus parryii. The sequence continues at coordinate 118,979,625 of NC_135534.1, forward strand.
AATTCTCCTTAGCATGCCCTGGTCTGCTTACTGGGTACTAAATCAATCCATCTCCCTGATGAATGGAAGAGAGTAAGGCTGTCCAAGTTTGAGATCTTAGATTGAGATTTAAACTAAAGGAAGTGTGTGATAGCATTATTAGTAAAGGACATAGTAAATTCCTAAGGTTTAAAGAAAATAATTTAGCTAGAGAACCTTTTGTAAGTATTTAAGGTGTTTAGTTATGGCGGCATTTGAAAACTGGGCAAATCTCTGGCCAAGGTGAAGTATGGCTCATATGAGCTATGGAGATGTAATTAAAGGGAGTTACAGAGACTTCTCAACTGCCTGTGCTTAATTAAGATATGATCAGCCAGTCTCTTTGTGATCATTAATTCATTGTCTAGTAATCCAATAAGGGGTCATTGTTTGAAGCTGTTTGAGAACTACTTGCCTCATTATTAACTCAAAATTACCCAGAAGGCAACATTAAGATGTCATTCTTCCTGCCCAGAAGAGGACATGACATTGAAAGACATTTGACATCCACATTTGACAGCATTTTAAACTTCAACATTATGGCTCAAGCATTCACAAGTCTATAGATATGGTAATAGAATGGTGACATCTAATTACTAAATGACAATTAATGATAATAGCCCTTTGTGAATGTGTGGGGCCATTCTCTACAAGGAACTCATTGCTCTTTGCACATATTAATTAACACAGACATACAGTAGGAGACAGAAAGGTAGCTTTACAGCATGAGTAAACTGAGTCATGTTTAAATTGTCCCTTTACATATAAAATAATTTCTTGCTGATTTGAAATCATATGAATTACAGCTTTGAAAATAAATGAAAAATAAGAATTGTAGGTAATGAGTATCAAAAGAAAATTAAAGTTATTATTAAATATCTGAATTTCTTAGTTATGTCTATTCATACATTTCTGAAACAGGAATTGGATTTTTTATTTTCTGGTTGGTAGACAGATATGAAAAAGTAGGTAAGCCTTCAGCAAAGTCCTCTCTGGTATATCCAGAATAAGACTGATTTATTATCTCCCCATAGAGCCTCTAAGATTTTGAATTTTATTGATACATAGACTCAACCTGGATGTTATTATTGCATTGGCCTTGCGAGATATAACTAATATCTATTTGCCAAACATCCAGATGAAAATGAAATCTTCCAAGACAGGAAACAGAACTGAATTTCTCTAGTGATATTTCTGATGACCTCAAACTGTTTCATGATGGCTTATTTATGTAATTTTAAAAAATAATTTTTAAGATGAGTGAATAATATCCCCAATTTTACAGTGTTCTATGTAAAACTGGAATCAGTTTCTACTATACTTTCAAAAGCAAATGTGGGACTGTCCTCATTGATTTATATATTATTTTAATTGCAAGATTTTATTGAGCACATAGAGTTTGCCAGATACCATGCTGAGTTCTGGATATATTAACAGAAAAAGTTATGATGGAGCCCTTAAGATATTCAGTCTGCTGGTAGAAAAGAAGATAGACAAATAAGCACAATCAATTCTGTAACAGAAATACAAAAATGTTACAGGGGAATATGAGGGCAAAGAAGAGCAAGAGCTAGCTTTGCAAGTAGTCCATGCATGTTTATGTGCTAGAATTTCAAATCAGACTCTCCATAATCTATGATAAGTATGGTGGTCTACCATCCTACCTTCTCAGCATTAGTTCAAGTTTATTTAATAGTTCTGCAGTTTGGGCCTGTGATTAGGGGTGTGTGTGTGTGTGTGTGTGTGTGTGTGTGCATGTGTGTGTGTATGTGTATTTATAATAAGTTAAAATAACTTAATTCATTTACAACTGCACTAATCCCTATTGGTATTGATTTGTTTTGACATAGGGAATGTGATCAAATTTGACACCTATGAGGTGTTCAGCAAATGTGACTTTAAAGAGGAAGACAATAAATACTGAATACTTTGAGCAAATTAGTATTTTTTCCTGTGCATTTTTTAACTTAAATTTAATGATGATGAAGATCAGAGAAGAAAGAATTAGAGAATTCTGATACTGTGTTCAGGCTACCTAGGTTTTAATAAGGCATTGTATTTTTCCCCCGTAAGCTCAGACATTGCTTAGTTTGACCTCATGATTTTCTGGTTAGCAGTGTGACAGCTGACGCTACCTACAATCATTTCTCTTCTCCCTCAAGAGTGGTCTTGATGGATCTCTGCAGGCACCTCTTCCTCAACTGAGGGATGCTTCATTGGCAGGACACTGTTACACGATTAAAATAAAACACGTTTTATGGAAATATTCTGCTTTCCCTGTGTTCCCAGACACCTCAGTTGTGTATCTGCAGCAAGAGAGGACCAGGGGGGACACACATCATCTTATACTTTTCTCCCTAGTTGGAATATCCAATATTTCTATGTTAGGATAGAATTTGAAAATTGTTCTACTTCAATTCAGATCACCCAGCATGTGCTCCAGGGCCCTGGAAAGGAAAGGAAAAAAATACAACAACAAAACAAAACCCACCTGCAGCTTGAAATTGTGCCCTGGACTCTCCATCTGCAAGGGGAAAAGAAGGCTATGAAAATCTTACTGAAGGCAGTGGAAGCTTTGAGGCAGCACACACTGTCACCATGCAAAGAGAAGGCCTCTTTTTCTGTTTTGGTCACTGGACCTTGCCTTGCAAGAGAGGAGTTTGTGATCTTTCCTGTGTGATGTTTTCTTGTTAAAATGAGGCAGTGGCACACATCTGTAATCCCTGCGACTCAGGATGCTGAGGCAGGAGGATCGTGAGTTCAAAACCACCTCAGCAACTTAGTAAAATCCATCTCTAAATAAAAAAAATAATAATAGAAAAGGGATGAGGATGCACCTTAGTGGCTAAGTATCTCTGGGTTTAATTCTAGTACAAAAAAATCAGGAGAGAGAGAGAGAGAGAGAGAGAGAGAGAGAGAGAGAGAGAGAAAGAAGAAGAAGGAGGAGGAGCAGGAGGAGGAGGAGGAGGAGGAGGAGGAGGAGGAGAAGGAGGAGGAGAAGGAAGGGAGGGAGGGAGGGAGGGAGGAAAGAGAAAGAAGAGGCAAGAGCAAAGATAGGGGCTGGAGAGTGAAAAGGAACTGCAATTCCAAGGACAGAGGGGAAGGGGGCAGGGAAACAGATGGGTAATAGAGTGGAGACAACTGCCTTGCCAGTTGCAAAAGCAGCTGGGGAGAGAGGGGCCTTCCAGCCAGGGCCATCTCCTATGAAAAGCAGTTTCCACTTCTATAATACATGCCCTTTAAAGCAAGTAACATTGGGAACATATAAAATAAAAGGAAGGGAGGGTGGAATAAAGGAGTAAATTATTATAATTCTTAGATAGATGATTTTTAAAAGCAGTGATTTTGCTTCTTTTATTCATTACACATCATAAAGGGCCCAGGCTGTGTTGCCCATGGCTTTAAAATCTAGGACCTTATTAAAACCTTTTCTTGTTAGTAACTCAGCGCTTTGGAAACTCACTAAGAAAAAGAGCCAATTTAATCAAGGCGAGATTTAACACAAAGGAAGGACCTGATCTTGCCTTTCTGCAGAAAAACTTTCAGGATCAAATGGCTTACGATTTTCATTTACCCAAAGAATCCCTCTGGAATCAGCAGTGTGTGTGTGTGTGGGGTGGGGGAGGTATCCTTTTATAAGCTTGCAGGGTACATTCAAATTTGGTTTCTTTACCCAGAGTCCTGACTGCTTCTTTGGCTAGTTAAAGAAAAATAGGTTTTCAGATATGCTGAGTGAAAGAAACCCCATGACCTAAAGAAGTGGCAAAAGCAAATCTGCCTAATACATGAAGACAAGAAAATGTTGATTGATTTATCTTGACTCACTATAACCATATTTCAATGACCCATGCTATGTCTTCATTTCCAAAGACAGTATGAAGGGAGATGGTTTGGAGGGCACAGGTTGAGTTCAACTTTGTTTATTTATAATCTCTCTAGATTATATAAATTAAGTTCTCCAAAACTATTCTTTTTGCATCCATGAAAAATGTGTGCATACTATTTACTATTAGAAAAAAAACAATATCTGACTTAAGTCAACATGTTTATATTTTGCTGACTCCGTGGTCTAAAATTTGTTTTTCTGATTGCTGGCAAAGAGAGAAAGTCTCCTCCACACAGGGACTCAGGGATTCAGGGTGCCAGAGGCTCTGTCATCTAAGACACATGGCATCTAAGGTTCTATGGATATTAACTTTCCAGCCAAAAGAAAGGAAAGAGCACAGAGGTGTACATGTGGAAGAATTCTAAAAGAGCCTGACCTATGAGATCATAAAGGTTACTTCTACTGTCATTCCACTGGGTAGAATTCAGTCATAGAGTCACAGATAATTGCAAGAGAATTTAGAAAATGGCAGCTTGGTGGCATACCCCAAAAGAAAAAGAAATCAAGCAATCTTTTTCTAGATACCTGCTATATATATGATTGTAAGGATGGAGATAGGGACTACAAAGGGCCTGCAATGACGATGTAACACATATTAAGTCGATGCAGTCTGATTTATGATGGTCCACTTAAGATTTTTGTACTTTACGATGGGATAAAATTATACCCCACAATCATTTTTTTTTACTTGAAATACAGCATTCAATAAATGAAATGATATATACAATATGTTATTATAAAATCAGATTTATGTTAATTGATTTTGCCCAAAATGTAAGTTTTGAACTCATTTAAGGTAGGGTAGGCTAAGCTATGTTGATTGGTAGGTTAGGTGTATTAAAGACATTTTCGATTTATGATATTTTCAACATAGAATGGGTTTATTGGGATGCAACTCCATTATAAGTTGAGGGTCATGTGTATTTGATGAATGTCACTTCTTTATACCCTACCCCCAACTCTAGATAGACCCAAACAACCCATTGAGAAATGCAGAATAAATGAATCAGTGTTCATAGTCATTTCCTTTCTGAGTTGGGAAACTTTGAAATCTGACTCTAATTTGGACTGGACTATGTAACATGGTAATGGGTCTGCTTTTTCTTTGAATTAGAAACATCTCTTAGGAAACCCAGACTGTTTTCCAAAGAATCCCATCTGTTCTATTGGAAACTGTTTCAAAGTTGAAACATCAACCCTGACAGGTCCTTTGGCCACTAAAGATGCAGCCCTGAGGGACATGTCTGTGCTAGCAATTAACATGAAATGCATAGTGGAGATTGGATGACAATCATCAGCTGTTCTGGATTTTGTAGCCCCTCTCAACGTATCTGCTTTTAAATATGCTTTCCATAGAAACTTGATTTCCTTGTACCTGGATTTTAACTTATTTTTTTACACTATGAAAATAATTGTAAAGATCTATTTTTTTGTTGTTTTTCATTCAGTACTTGTCTATGTTTTCTTCTTTGGTCCTCTGTTTACTTGATTTTTTTCAGTTAATTTATTACTTAACTACAATTTTATTGTGTCACACAAAAATATGTGGGACACATTTATACTAAACTTCATCAGAGTGAGCCCCTCTCCAAGCATCCCCTCTAGAATTGCCTCTCTTTCCATCTCTTTCACACCCCTATTTTAATGTTTCCCTTTATGAACACTTCAGCTACTGGCTTATGACTCATTTGGTTTTTCTTCACCTCCCTCATTTGAAAGGTAAGCTCCATGAGGACCAGGATTATTTTTTGCTCTTATTTGTACAGCTATCCCCATTGCTCAGGAAAGTGCTTGTCTATGAAAAGTGTTCTATAAGTACTCCTTGAATATGAGTAAAGGATTGATATTCCTTGTTCTTAAGGAATATCATTTTTTGAGGGGAAATACTACACAATAACAACATAATTATAAGTCAAAGAAGATTATACTAATTACTTTAAGTTGTTTCACTGTTAAACCAAAGATAAAAATGGAGAAAGATGAGAAGAATAATTTTTTATTGAGGACCTATTATTCCAAATAAACTTTGTTTACATTATTTCATTTATTTTTACCTTATAACAATCCTGAAAAGCAGGAGGTACATTTCCTGTTTTACAGACAAGGAAGACAATCATGTAGAAGATAAAGTAATTTGTCCAAATTTATATAACCAGCAAGTGATAGAAATGACATATTCATCAGGTAAGTACTTATTTATACCAGTGATTTGCATACATTTTGTATACACCCATATAAATAAACATCTTAATTTTAACAATACAGGTAAGCAAACAAATAAGCATATCTGTGCAATACACCCCCATACATATGGTATGAGGCTTTTGCTATGTGCAAACACAACATTCTATTCTATTCTATTCTATTCTTCCATCCCATCCTATTCCATCCCATACCTTAACTTGACTTTGATCCATTAAACTGTTTTTACACAACAAAAGGGGTTGCAGACAGACTTTGAAAATCCTTGCTCTTCATAATGTTGCCTGGAGTGGAAAAGACCAGATCCAGGCCACATGCTAAGGATGAGGGGAAGACTTGATTGAGGAGGTAATGTATGAGAAAGGCCTTGCCCAATGGCTTGGATAGAAGGAAAATCTTAAAATTAATGAAAGTTATACTTTTTCAAGTAATAGTACTCATATAATTTAGTTTCTGTTAAACAATTCAGATGTTTATGTTTTATGATGACGATGAAACAAGTCAAAATACTCAAATGTGTTGCTCTATTCATTTGGACAGTCAGCCACTCAGTCAATAATTAGTCATTGTCACTGCTTGTAAGTAAGCATTGAGCACTTGCTATATTCTAGGAGTGGGTTGTGTATTGGAAGCATAGAGATGACTCAAATTCAGTGTCTGCTCCTAAGGAGCATATGTTTGTTGTCTTAATCCAGTCCAGCTGCTGTAACAGAATACCATGAGGTAGTTAGCTTATAAACAGTAAACATTTATTTCTCATAGTCTGGAGACTGAGAAGTCTAAGAACAAGGCACTGGCAGATTTGGTGTCTGGTGAGAGCCCATTTTCTCATAGAGGGTGCTTTCTTTCTGAGTACTCCCAGATGGAAAGAAGAAGGTTTCTCTCCCAGGTGTCTTCTTTAAGGACACTAATCCTGTTCATGATAGCTCTCTATTAATGACTTAATTGCATCCAAGAAGTCCCATTTCCTAATATTGATACCTTGGTGATGAGGTTTTCATATCTAACTTTGGGGGATACAAAATCCTTCCAAACATAACGTTTGTATTTCACTTACAGCTCATTGTTTAAAAAGCTATTAGTCTTTCCCCAAGCTGAATTGGCAACTAACCCTTTGCACTGGAGTATCCAAATCCACTCCACTATCCCTGAGGCATTGGTGTTCTTCTTACTTGGCTGGAGCTGGGAGTGCTGGGGAAATTGCATTCTGTTCTTTACTTTCTTCTATCCTGAAGTGGGATTTGTAAGGAAAAATAGAGCTATTCCTTGTGGTCTGGTGATATAGTGATTGGCAGTGGTGGATTTTCTTTGTAAAAGCATTCCCTGTGAATGATGGTTGTAGACATGATGAGGTAGGTTTATGGGTCTTGTCATTACTTCTTTTGCTTGAGATTAGGTTTTTCCCCAAGTCAGGGAAATGGACATTGCCACATCCAGTTAAATCAGGGGTTCTCCAGAGAAATTGATATGTGTGGCTCCATGGGAAGTACCTTCATTTTGTCAGTTTTCTGGGTCTGATGAATTGATTGCTGGCAGATCCAGTTAGGCAAGCCAAGCTTACCCCCCCCCCAAAAAAAGCCTCTGATAAGAAGGCTTCTAACAAGAGCCACCATAAAGCAGGCTTCAGGTAGCTGAAATCTAACACCCCAAACATTTCCTTATTTGAACCCTATACTAATAAGCCTATTATTTTTTTAAATGGGTGAATAAGCAAACTAAGATATATGAAAAACAAATAAGGTAGAAGAGAGACATCATCTTGGTTTTATAAACACAGCAGTAGTTGGTCTGGAACCTTTGTACCATTTGGGGGGGGTTATTTTAACAGAGGCGTTAGAGTTTATAGATATATAATCAATCACTGAGATATATTGATGAATACTTTTTTGATGACCTCTTTTAAATATTCTGGAAGGAAAGTTCTTTGCTGATAGATCTGTAGTTCTATATTGTGTGTCTCATGATATCCCCAGCATGGTATTATAACAAAATCAGGTGCTAAAAGTATATTAATTGACAAAATACTATAATCTAACATATCAACATAAAATTTTTGGTTTATGAAACTTTTTCAATGTACATGTCATCATTGTGCTTAAAATGTACAGAAATTAGTGTTTTTTTTCTTATCAAGTTGTTTCAAAGTGTTTGATTTCTTTATCATAGAAGTAAATTTATATAACAGTAGTTCTACATGGCATAAAAACTGATTCTTGGTAAACTTTAGCTTAACTAATGGGATCAAAAAAGTGCTTCTGTACTAAGTATTACTGGAATAACTTTTGGGTATGTTTCTTAGAGGAAATAGCATCAATGACTCTTGTATAGTATTTAAATAAAAATTCGTGGAGAGGTTCTAATGTGTATCAGTCAGCTTTAAGTTCTGCTAGAACAAAAACTGTTTCCAACTTCTCAGTGGCTTAATACAAGAATGTCAAGTTGTATACACATACATATTCATACACATGCAGACACATGCATTATTCTATGTATTTAATTATTGCACCAACTCTTGAAATTGTTAAGGTGATATTCCAAATCCCAAATAAATCTCCAGGTGTTTTCAAGCAAAAGACAAAGGATTTATTATATTTCTGTTCCTTTTACATTGGCCAAATAAGTCAGGTGACCCAAAATGATGTCAATAGAATGAATATGTAATCCTTTCCTTAAGAGGAGTTGAAAATATTTGAAACAATAAAGCAACACATACCATAGTGTATCATATGTAGCTAGAATGTTGAGATCTGGGGTAGAGGAATCAATCTTATTGATTTTCATTCTCAAAAGCAACCAGAAAGTTTAGCAGAATAGATTTTATTCACTCATTTTAAGAACAAGAAAACCAAGGGCTGAAAAACACTTTTTCAAAACATTTTCAGGTTTTATGGCTGATAAATGGAAAATTGTAGATTTGAACTGAAGTGTAAACCTGACTTTCTTTCTAACTTAAATCTAAATCTAATACTCTTTGTAATGTGGTCATGGTCAATATGATGCCAGAAATTAGAATGATGAATGAAAATATTTTATCTTTAGGGTGCTGAAGAATTTATTTGTAAATTTTTATTTATATATTTTAGATTTTAGGAGATGACCAATATTTAACATTCCAGGTAGTTTTGACTATCTTTGGATATGATAGTTATTTTTATCATTAAGCTTCTTTTTTGGCAGCAAGCAGGGTGGCACACACCTATAATTTCAGTGACTCAGGAGGCTAAGGCAGGAGCATAACAAGTTTGAAGCCAGTCTCAGGAATGCAGTGAGACAGCATCTCAAAATTAAAACAATAAAATAAAATAAAACAAAAAGAACTTGGAATACAACTCAGTGGTAAAGCTCTCCTGGGTTCAATCCCCAGTACTATAAAAAAAAATTTTCGTGTGTGTGTGTGTGTGTGTGTGTGTGTGTGTGTGTGTGTTTATAAAGAAAGCCAGGTTCCTTCAGTCTCCTACAGGACCTTTTCAAAATATTCTTATAGACTCTACTAAAACTGCTGAGTTTCAAATCAGGAATTAGTTCTGAATCTGTTGATGTAAACCTGAATAGAGAGGAGAAACATAATCCACCTTCCTGTGTTATTAAGATTTCAGATATACAGTTTTGATAAAAGCTTGCAAGTACAAAATTTGCTATCAAGCTTAATGTAGCATGGAGGATTTTGTCTGAGCTAGCAAAGGATCACATTTTCATCTCCTGGGAGGCAGGGACTGAGCTCTGTAAACTATTTTCTACATTCCTGCTCTACTGAAAAGAGACCGCTCCACTGAAAAGAGAAAAAGAGAAAGAGAGTAATATTTAGCTTTGAATCTTAGTCTGGTTTTTATAGTGAGTGTGTTCTGAATCCAGTTCCCTGATATATCACATTCTATAAATGTGATATACATACTCTAACTTGAACAAGAACATTAACTTCAGGTACAAGGAAAAAAAGTAATACTATACACTAAGGGGGCTAGATGACTCATACTGTACCATTCATGTTTGCTATACAGTTAGCACTATTGACTGTGGTATAGAAAAGACACAATACTCTCCCAGCTACTGAGGAGTTGTTGATGAAGAGATACATTATATACTTTCAGGCAGATATTATGGAAGAAGGGTTTAAAAGCATCTTTCCCAACTGACTTGCTTTCTTTTCCCTGCAAAGCAAAACAAAAGAAAAAAAATCATCTTTTATATTGGATAGTTGGCAACAACAGTTCTATAACATGAAGATCTTATTTGTGTGTCAGAGAGTAAATTGTTACAGGCTGTAGACACTTGTCTGTCCTTTTCTTCCTCTGACACCTTCTTCTGATTAATTAGGAATTAATAAATGACTAATTAATTAAATGATTAGTTCAGTTCTTCATTTCACAAACATTAATGAGATCATCCTCTGTGCTGAGCACTGGGGTAAATGATAGAGAGACAAAATAATAAGAATAGTTCTTACCCTTCATCTTATAGTCCAGTGGGAGAGGGCAGTTTGAATGTGACAAAAGCCATGACAGCTCTAAACACAAGCTGTTCCAGAACACAGGGTAAGAAACCATCTTCTAGACTTAAATGTAATGGTAAGGGTTTCTAAAGGAGGTGAGACTTCAAGTGAATCTTCACAGATGAGAAGTTTAATTATCCAGACAAATGGAGAAGGGCACATTAGATGCAGCATGTATGTTGTCTTGGGCACACAGGAGACAGTCAAGTGGACAGTACAGGTCATGACATATGGTGGAAGTGTGGGACATTTGGGAGGAGGAGAAAGGTGGGTGATGGCAGTAGAAGGTAAAACTCAAATTCATGAAGCACTCGTGTTCATGTTTATTAATCTGCATGGATTTGGATACATGTATGGTAACTAAATCAATGTATATTAGTGAAAAAAGAAAATTTGTTTAAAATATTTTATAATCTCCTCAAGCATCAACATAGTGCTGCAGCTTGGCTGCAGAAGGACAGGAGTAGGATATAGCTCAGAGGAAGAGTGCTTGTCGACCATGAGTGCAGCCCTGCACATAAAGGCAAACAAGTAAAAAGATTGGCACCAAGGACAGGGATAACATCGTGCTGTTTTCTTCATGAGTTCTTTGTTCTCATTATGCAGATTTGCCTGCTCTACTTCTGGAATACAGAAGATGAGAGCCCCCAAGTTTCAAATCACCTGGAAAGACTGAGTTCCTCTCTCTGTTCCATTTACAATTCCCTCTTAAAGGAAATCTATTTGGTCAGCTTGAGTCTGGTAACTTCACTTGTACTGTACATGGTATACTTGTGGTTGGGGTAAGTTTTACTGTTTGAGCATGGGCTCTATGATCAAGAAACTAGTGAAGAGTAGATGCATTGGATATCCCCAGAGAATGTCTGAGAATTTGACCAGATACCATTACTTTATGTGGCCTCCAGTGCAATCCACACATAAATCCATCATTCTAAAGTTCTGGGGTTTGGGGAAACATGTCCAGTATATTTCTGAAGTTTACCAACTAAATATTCTGATTCAGCAAATCTATGGTAGATTTTGGGACCATGATTTTGAAGGTTCAGTAAGCAACTCCAATGCCTAGATAGGCTGGAAATCATTGTGAGGAATTTAGATTCTACCTATCTCAAAAAAGGAGGAAATAATAGGTGGAAGATGAGAATGTCATGGAATAGATTTGAGTCATGGTACACCCACTCTGGTAAATCATTTGGAAAGCAAAGACTTCCAGTGAAATGATTACTTAAGAGTGAAAGTTGCATTAATCTAGAAGGATTGAAGGGTCTAATTTAAGTCAGGAATAATGCAAATAGAGATCAGGGATATTTAGAAGGTAGATCAGGCAGTTTGTTGTCATCAGTTATATCTAGGGACAAGTAATGCATCTAGAACAGCTTCCATATTTTTGGATTGGATAATGAGATAATTAACTTAAAGAGGAAGAGAAAGGAGTTTGTGGTAGAAGATGATGAGCTGAATTTTGACATCTTGTGTTTGAAATGCCTACAGGGCCTCCAATTGTGCAAGTCCCAGAAGCAGTTGGATATATGGGAGTTCTGAGCTAAAGATAATGTTTTTGTAATCATTGTTTGCAAATGATAGATGTAGATACATATGTGCATATTTTCTAGGGTAGATATAATTTAAAATGAAGAAAAGGAGTCTCTGAGATTTGGAGACAAAAAAATAAATAAATAAAAGGGAATGAAATGATTAGGAAGGATCAGCCAATAATGAAGATACACCGAGAGCAACATAATAATAAAAAGGCAGACTAGTGTCCCTGAAGGTACAACGAGTTTAAAGAAGACAGGATCAGCTGATCATATTACATATCATTGTCAAACACACCCACTGGATTAGGCTAGTAAAGAATCAAGGGTGACCTTCAGAAGAACAGTTTTATTCTTTATTATCATTTGCCTACATCTACATCCTCACCTTAATGGTAAACTTCATTCTGCATTCAGTGAGTAAATATGTGAGTGGGGCTAGGAATCCAGACATACATAATTTCCAGGAGCTCAATATTTAATCAAAAGGCAAAGATTGTATTGTCATAATTTTTCTATTCTGTCATTAGTTGTCATTATTCTCTCACTGTGCCTAATTTGTAAATTAAATTTTATTATGGGCAAATGTATGGGTGGATAGAAAAAAACTTAGTACATATAGGGATCAGGCATCTAATGGGAATCTTGGAACATGCCTCCCACAGATAAGGGGGGACTACTGTAAAGAGATGATGGGAGGAAATGATCAGCTCTGATGGAGGCATAAACAGAGTATTACAGAAGCACATAGGAGTGATATCTAACCCTTTAGTGAAGTAGGCAGTCAATCAATGTGTATTAAATTAACATGAATCCATGCTGGCGTAAAAATGAGTGCTGTCATCAGGAAGTGCATAGAAATAGGTCCATATAATGAGGGCTGGCGTGTAGGCAAGTGTGTGCCAACGAGAGCAAGTCCCTGCCTCTGTGTTTTTTAAATGCTCATATTTTTCAGGATTTTATCATAAGCCCACCAGTCTCTTCTGGCTGAACACAGACACTGAGGACTATTTTATTCCACTTCAGTGATTTTAGCCTTTGGGCCACTAACTCCTCAATTTATGTTTCTGGCCTTTCTTGGACACCGGATCTATTACTCCAGCTGCCTGCTGGATATTTCCTCCCATATGTCTCACACACACTTCCTATTTAATAAAACCCAAACTGGACTCTGTGAAGTCCTACTCCTAAACCCCCTTATCCACCTGGTCCCCAGACACTGGCCAGATACCTAGAGCCACTCCAGAACCCCTCCATCTCCCTGATTTCCTATTGTCTATTGAATTTACTTTTGAATGACTTTTTCAATATTTTTATTAGTGCATTTTAGTTACACATAAAGGTAGAGTTTGTTTTGACATATTCAGACACACATAGAGTATTGAATGGCTTTTATCTATCATTAGCATGTATGCTGTCACTGTGGTAGTTCAGAATCTTGTCACATCTCATCTGCATTGTTGAAATCTGCCGGGCCCATGCCTCAGATTAGCTAACCCTCTAAAGCATTCCCCAGTGCCTGGTCATATTGACATTTCTATCTCCTTTAAGCCAGTACCCTCCTGTAATCATCGGTGGCCCCACTTGACTATTGATGTCCATTTGGACACTTAGTGGATCATGCTATGGCTTCTTAATCCTTTTCCAGCCTAGGTCAATTCCATGGTATTTCTCAGAATTTTATGTCTGTATACTACCTTCCAGGCAAGGGACCAAGTGCTGGGATCCAGGGACCCTGCTCTCATGGGCCTTACATTCTAGTGTGGATAATAGTAATGGAGCAGGGAATTGAGAATCGAATGTGTGTTCAAATGAGTGGACTGATTGCTCTGGATGGCAGACTGGCAGTCATGAGGCTGATCCTGGGGATGAGGAGTCAGCCAGTTAGAATTGGAGAGGGGACAGTGATGCATGTTGAGATCCTGAGTGGAAAAGAACATAGTGTGGGGAAGATGGGGTGTGGCAGGGGCCAGTGAGCAGAGGGGCAGAGGCCTGAAGCAAGACAAATCTGGAGCTCAGCAGGGGGCACCTCTTGCAGGCCTGAGAGGACAGCCTTCGGGAATGTGGACCCTTCTTATAGGTTGTAGAAAATGCCTAAAGAGAATGAAGGAATGGTGACATGATCAGTTTGCATTTTAAGAACACTTTATCATATGAAGTATAGATTAGACAAGTCTAAGAGTGAAGGCTGGAAACATAGCCATCCTACTATCCCTTAAGTCAATACTCTGCATCTGATATACTCAGCACAATACCTGACACACTTGTTGGGTAAGGGAATTAACTTCCAAACTTTCTTGTGTATGGAGAATGTAAATTAATTTAGTCATTTTGGAAAACAGTATGGAGTTTTCTCAAAAATACTGAAAATAGAATTACCATCCAGTAATCCCACACTGGGTATTTACCCAAAAGATTTGAAATCAGTATGTTCAAGACACATCTGCACCGGTGTTCATTGAGGCACTATTCATAACCACCAAGCTGTGGATTCAACCTAAATGTTGATCACCAGATCAATAAATAAAGAAAATGTGTTATACATACTCAATGGAATACTATTCAGTCTTACAAAAGGAGGAAATTCTGTCATTTGCCACACCATGGAATGGAACTGGAGAAAATTATAAGTGAAATCAGCCAAATACAGAAAAACATATACTGCATGATCTCACTTCGATGTGGAATCTAAAATAATTGAAATTATAGAAGCATAGAAAAGAATGGTAGCTACTAGAGGCTGGCTGGTAGAAAGAATGAGGTGATAATCAAAGGGTATAAAATATAAGTTAGCCAAGAGGTATAAGTTTGATCATTTTTAGACATACTGCACAGCATGGTGAATATAGATCATACTCTACATTTTGATGTCTCTGGGAGGGTGGATCTCAAATGTTCATATCACAGATGTCGGATGTTTGATGAGTGGGCTGACTGACTTCATTTGGTCATTCTATATTGTATTTAAAAATCCTAACATCACTTTATACCCCATAAATATGTGCAGCTATAATTTATCAATTTATAATTTAAAAAAAATGAAAACATTCCCTATAAGCAACTGATACTCAGAGAAAGCAGATATCTGACTGTATTTTAAGTATGGTGTTTCTTTACGTCTCCTGCCATTGCAGTTTCTTCTATCTGGAATTTCAGCCCCTCTCTTTGGGCGCTGCCAGACTCCTATCTGTCATTAAGATGCTGTTCAAATTCTGCTGGACACATCTTATCTCTGTCAATCCTTAAAGCTACCTTATGAAGCAAATCTCCATTTTACAGATGAGAAAAAGAGGCTCACAAAGATTAAAGACTTGCATGGTGATGCATAAGTGGTGTCTTGGGTTTTACAGTTGGGTCTTGTCATCGGAATATTTGTATTCCCCACTCTTCAAGTGTCCTGGAAACACATGTGATTGAAGAGGAATTATTGCTCTCTCTGTGCCATTGCTGTAGATCCAAGGCAACTTGGCTCACTATGTGTGTTTGCATTCCACCAAGGCTCTTCCTAGCCTGTGCTATGACATGGTCTTCTTCCTTACTCTGCCATACACTGCCTCTCTATGTAGAGAGAAATTCCTAGAAAATTTACACAATGGCTCATCCAATGTATCACAGAGTTTCCTGGATGACCCACGGTCCTCATAATCCATTACACAGTATGCGTATGGTCATCTGCATCACATCCATTATTGGAGAGGATGCTCAGCTGGCAGAGCAACTGCAGCTAGACTCCACCCTCAGCATTTTAACACACCGCCACTCTGTTTCTTTGATAATCTCTGAGGCTCAAAGTCAGGTTCCATCACTTTTCCTGCTTCCTTAGGTTCTGGGGGCAGGGAGTGCTGAAGGTAGACTTGCTAGGGGAAATCCAACCACTCTGCCCCTCCCAGACTCTCATCCTATCTGGAAAGCACATCAATGCTCTGGGTGTACCCACTGGGAACACTGCACTGCCCCAATCCCTCTGCCCTCGACTTCTGTCAAATGACACTGGCTTTCTGTGGGTATGTCTAGAACTCAGAGCTTGGCTCCAAGTTTGGGCAGTTTAGGAATCCTTTTTGAGGCACAGAATCAGGTTGTCTCATTTACAGTAACGCAACAAGGGCCTTGAGGGGTCTATGCTAAGAGTTCCTGTCCAGGAGGGGGAAGTTTCCAGGCACAGAGCAAACTCCACCTGGGAAAAAGGGATTGTCACCCTGGAAGACACATTTTCTATGAATTGTACAGAACACTTAAAGGTATTTTTTAAAATGTTTTCCCTGTCTCCCCTTCCTCTTCTTTCCTGTAATGCAGATATTGTAATAATAGGAAAATGCCCTTGAAATAGTGCTCGGGTGGTGCCTGTGATTCTCTGGTAGCTTTCTGTTTTTATCTTTCCAAAGAAGGCACTGTCTTGCCCTGCCCCCTGTTACCTTCAGCTACATTGTGTGTAGTGAACAGCCACAGCATTTGAGCATTTTGGTGCTCTGAAATGCTGAGGAGCAGTAACACCGTGCTCATAGTTCACATGACTCTCCCACTGCCACCTACTTCCCTTTGCTTCCTACCCACTTCTCCCTTCCCCTCATACTTGGTCCTTCTTCCCACCATCCACCTTCATTCTAGGCATCCCCCTGTCCCTGGCAGTATTCCTCCATCTTTCCTGGAGGCCTTGTAAATGTACAGACCATTTAGACTTTAAGACAGTGGGGCCACTTTTCATCTCAGGCCAGGCTGCTGCCTGGTTTTACGGGGTCATAAAAGTCCTGACAGGAGTCATAAAAGCCTCCAATTGCACTGCAGAAACCCTTGGAGTATATTTTAAGGGCCCCTGAGTTTTCATTTTGCTGCTTTTATGGGGACTCGTAAAAGCTGCGTGGAGCAAGCCCACTGATTGGCTGCTCAGCACGGAGGTAGTTAAAATTACAGCTTTAGACAAATTGTTCCAGTCCCAATAAATCAGCATCCGGCATGTGGCAGGGGGAAGGTTTCCAGCTCTGCCGCATCCCTGTGGCCTCTCTTGTCCCACGGCACAGTCAAGGCTGTGGTGGGGGCCACCCGTGGCAAGCCTGCCATCTTTCCCTGAAGCTATTCCTTGCAGTAGGAATGCTAGTTAATCAACCAGCTGTTTTTATTCATTTTACCAAACAGCTGGTTGACTTTTTTATTTTTAGAAACCTATTTTTTTTAAACCTGTTTGATTTATTTTTTAATCATTTGGTGCTAGAGAGGCATGATCTCAGACTCCATCAGCCTGGCTGCAGAATGCCTGATAGTCATGACCTACTTTCTCCCTGGAGGTTTACTCACCCACCATCTTCCCATGCATGCCCTTTCTTTCTTCTATGGCTTCCACTCTTATCTTGGCATATCCATCATACACCTATGATGGGCTGGTGTAGAGCCCAAATGATCAGTGAGGATGTCATTCTCTGGACTCATCCTGATTTCCCACTTGTCATGCCTGGCAGAGACTCAATCCAGTGTAGATATTACCTAACACTGCTTTGTTTTATGCCATCATCAACTTGATATTAGCTTGGAGTTCAGGAGTATTTTGATCCTTGGGAATTCCCAAGATGTTAATGAGAAAACCAGGTGCTTGTTTTTTCTCTCCAGACCCAAACACAATCAGTCCCAATTGAATTACCATGCTAACAACTTGAGGATCAATCAGACTCTTCAACTGTAATTTGGAAGTTATGATAAAATCTCCACTCTTCACCATTGGGGTCTCTTTTCCCTTTCAGGGGAGGAGAGATTTCTAGAGAGGCTCTGATGTTGGTAGCAGCGAAGAGGAGTCCCTGCTCATGCCCCCTTGGGAGAAATGTGCTACTGTTTGTGTTTCTGTCTCGGTTCTCATGGCAACCACCTCTATCCTCTGCTATTTCTGAAGAGCACATACTTCTAATGGGAGTACCATTCTAAAAAAAAAAAAAAATGATGCTTACACCTCCCCCTTTCTGGAGATTAACCAAGTCAATACCCCAAGCAGCGCTGGGTATCTTATTACTTGGGGAATGCCAACTAAGTACATAAAAGTAGGCAAACCAGGTGAAGTAGGGAGAAAGGCTTGCGGAGGGGAGGGAATGAGAGGGACTGTTGTCAGGCTGTGGATTAAGAGGCAGCAATAACCTGAGAAATCAGGCCAAGATACAAGTAAGGAAAACTCCACCACCATTAGTTCACTTTCTGAGTCATGGCTGGCAGAACAGCCCTTTCAGGACAGGGAGGAGAGGGATGCAGGCTTTGCTGCAAATTTCCTGCCTAAGTCAGTGGAGAAAACAAGTTCTCTCCTGACATATGCCTTTGTTTTGAAGGGCCTTATTCCTTTCCTAAATAAATGAACCAATCACAAAGGTTACAGGGTACGTGAGAGAAAAACACATCTTATTTCTGTCTTGCTCTAGTTTTATATAATTATTATATCAACTGTGGCTGATCAAAGCATTCATTAAAGAGAAACTATCTCTCCCATGCTTTTGTTGCCGTTTGGAGAGATTTGACAGGCTTTATATGTCTCTGGCTATATTTCCCTTTTTCTTGTTCACGGTTGATTTCGTTCTTCTTCCTCTCCTCCTCCCCTTTTTGCATACGTATGATTTATAACACATTTTTTCGTCTTCCCCCCCCCTTTTTTTTCTAAGTTTCCTATCCACCTAGCTTAATAAAACCTTTCTTAAGGCATCCGTGGAACCACAAGTCAAAGCGTCAAAGCATTTCTGGAGGTTGCATCTGTGTGTTCCCTGGGTAAACACCATGGCTGACCCATGTTCAGAGAAATCATCAGCTCACCTAGAGGAACGCAGGCCCTCAATGGGGCATGCTCCTGCCAATCTCTCCTCCTCATGTATCTTCTTCAAAAACTCCTTTTCTGGTCTGAACCTATGCTGTGTCTCAAAACCAAACACAGGCACACATCTGGCTCCCCTTTGTCAGTCCTGCGGGAAATTCCACGACCCCGCCCCCAAATTTCATATCATTAACTCCCTGTCTTTTTACAAACCTTCATCTTCCAACATAGATTTCACCGTTTCTCCTTTCATTATTCCCATGCAGTTCTTACCGTGGAGGCTGCTCCTGTTTATTTACCATAACCCATTTTTTCCCAGGAGATTTCAGCAATATAGTAAACTGCAGAGGATAGGACTTAAATGTGGAAAGCAGTCAGTGTAAATGTGTACAAGTACATATTTTATATCAATATGCTTCTGTATCCTATTGTGTGGCATAATTTGATCTCATTTTCTACTGCCTAATGACAGACCCCCGCACAAATTTATAAAAGTCTGCTTTGGTCTTTCGTCTCTATTTCATTATACATTTGTTTATTCACTCATTCAACACGCAAGGCGTAGACTGTGTGCTGGGTACTAGGCTGGTGCCTGGGGACATGGAGATAAATAAGAAACAGTCCGTGTCCTCTTGGAATTCATAAACAAATAGGTTAGGAAAATGTAATCAATTGTACTAAACATTGTGGAAAATGCAATGAAATATCAGGAGGAAGCAGGGGTAAAAATGAGTTTCGGGAGATGTTTAATCTCACCTGGAATTTCCTTAAGCATAAAGAAAGGGCACTGCATGCAGAGGAAGCAGCACAGAACAAAGAATGGGTTGGTAGGTGTGTGACACTATTAGTTATCTGCTGAAGAAGGATAAGAGGGAAAGGCGTTGAAGAGAAAAGATGCAGAAGAGGAATTCAAGGATCAGATTTTGGGGTTAGTTTTTGTTGCAGAATACAAAACATGAATTTTAAATTACTAAAAAAAATAGCATCATATGCTTCTATATCAATATGGATCATCGCAGTTCTTTCAGCTTAGCAAATACTTTCTGAGTGCCTACTATATACACAATAGTACACCAGGTAGGGGAGAGATAAAATGAGGAAACAAAGAGGTGTCTTAGTCTCAGCATTCTAAAAATCAGAATGTTTATCTCACAGATAGTGCTTAAATATTTAAAAAATGTAGTATTGTATATACATGCAACACACACAACATACAAACACAGTTGAACAACAGTATAAAGTGAGATGCCAAAACCATACATGAGTTATGGCCAAATGATTATATTGACAAATAAGGGAGTAGAAGAAAAAGTTAATACATTGACATGGATGGTCAAGAAAGGCTATGTAGAGGATGTGAATTTAAACTGGACCTGAAAGGTGGAGTTTAAATAGGTAGAAAGAATTGAATTAAAGGTAATGACAGGAAAGTCCAAAGTATAATTAGAAGATAGTGAATGAATGGGATTTGTTGGGGGTGAAGAATCATGTACCTATCATAGCTGGGCCTGGAAGACCATGGTGTCTGCCAATAGTAGGGAGTCTTCAGATGTCAGATTAAGGGTATGGGACTTTTCCCAATTGGCAATAGGGAGTCACTGAAGGTTTAGAGTGGAGAAATAACATGGTATTGGTCAGACTTCTCATAGGGGCTCTTTGTGGCAGTTTCATTGCAGAAAAGCTATCAAGTTTAATAATTCTTAAGTCATTGGGAACATCACTGTGGTAAGAAGTCATGTCTTTAAATAGGAGCTCAGGAATGCTGGGTGCTGAATTAGGAGGATATCAGAAAGGAAATTTGGGGTTGAAGAGGATGAGAAGAGGCATTTTGAATGGCAGTGACCCAAGACTTTACCCTGCAGTATGAATTTATTCTAAAATAATACAATTAGCACTCTGCAAATAATATGCAGTAAAATCAAACTGGTGGCTTTGTGTTTGTCTCCCCAAATAGGAGGATTCTTATTTGGTTGCATAATTTTCTACCATTAATGCCACAAAATTTGTGTTTTGTTTTATATTTTTTACATTTTTCTCTTAATACCATGGCTTTTCTGATTTTATTTCTCTCTCCAGGAATTTCAGACAATAGATTAAATTTTATGACACCAGATTGACTGGGTTTTGAATCCAAGTTCTGCTACGTTTTTGCTTTGCATTCTTGCCTTGATGAACTCATCTGTAAAACTGGGGAAAATACTAGTAACAATTTCATCAAGTTGAGGATTAAATGACTTTTACACATGAAGTGTACTTAGCTACATGTACTTAGCATGTAGCAAGGAGTATTAGCAGCCATTATTACTATTTACAGGGAAGAACAGAAATTACTATTTCTTTTTAAGAAGAAGATAGAAAATTCTTGGTCTGCAAAGAGCTTATATTGTCTACTCTGTCAAAGTTCCTGAGCAAAGGACTGGTTCCTGGCTTAGAAGATACAGTTAGGGCGGTAATGCATGTGAGCAAAGTAATAACACATTACTAAACAATAAACAATCTTGTCACCATTGTAGATGTAATTGACTTTTCTAGTCAATTTCGCTTCCATTTCCTACTTCACCCTGACTCTAACCCCATTCTGAGCCTGACTTATTTCTCTGCCTATGGTTTTCACTTAGTGGGCTTCCTAATATCTTGAAACCCTTGTCAAGTCCATATAATTGGGCCCTGCTCCCAGAGTTTTGACTCAGTGTATCTGGGTTAGGGCCACACATTTGCATTTTCAATGAGTTCCCAGGTGAAGCTGATCCTTGTGCTGTGAGAACCACTTTAAGAATCACTGCTTTAAACTACACTGATCACTCAGAAACAAAAGTCTTTTTCTAGTAGGTCTGTCTTCACATCATACCATACCCAGATTGAGTCCTCTTTGCTCAGTGTTTACAATCTACCTTAATTAATTCCTTAGATTCTACTCAGAGAAATCCCTGTGTTGAGGTTTATTGGAATTCCTGTTTAGAATGTATTTCTCACCCAGTCACACAGTTTCTCTAACAGCTTGAGGTTCTTATGTAACCATTTTCTTGAGCATCCTTTAGCCCCTGGTTATCCCAGAGCGCCTATCCTCATTTTTCTGGTTTCATAGTTTCTTTAATCAAATATTAGCATAATGTATTAGCATATCTATAGCACAATTATATTTTGATTACTCTAGTCCCAGTCAGACTAAAGGATGCCTTCAATCTAGATATAAATAATTTAGAATGTTTGCACCTAGGGAAATTATGGGGAGGTGGGGGAAGAAAGGCAGGAGGATATGTATGGGGAGGCAGGGATTAATTGGTCAGGGTGAATAGGGGTGGTATTGAAAGGCAACTAGGATGATCACTTTCTACTGCATCTCTTCTCTGGGCAATTGTCAATAACAATGTGTGTGTGTGTGTGTGTGTGTGTGTGTATTCAAGATACAAATACCATTTTGAATTGTTTCAAATCCTTTCCTTCCTTTTAATCTCATTATATCTGTTAAAAGTGTGCTTCATTTAAGTGTGTGGGGGTGTGTTTTTGAGCTTTATTTCTTGCTGGTAGCCAGAATGTTTGGAAAATGGATGCTCTACAGTTTATCTTGGAGGATCTCTCTTGCCTTATCTAGTTAATTTCCTCACCTGATCTTGATATCACATATCTTTGTGCTACTGTATTGTCAGCTTAGAAACCAGATTTCACATTCTCTGTAAAGGGTAGCAGAGATCTTAATATAATTTGAAGAAGAAATGTCACACACACACACACACACACGTACACAAGTGTATTGTATCAGCTGGAACATCGGCCTATCTGTGGTAGGATTACAATCACTCAGAGCCTATGAAGTTCAGGCAACCTTGAGGATTAATTCGGCTTTCAAGTAGCTGTGGATGGATAAGATTGAAAGGACTGCTCTCCTTGGGGACTTTTAAGTAATGACATTATTGGTCGTCCTCTGAGCAGCACAGAGACATGTTTAAGATCTGAAATGCAGACGATTTTAATAGTCACATTTATAAAGAGTGATATATGTGTAAGCCCATCCACAAAAATTGCTACTCCTTTACCATCCTACTCAGAATGACAAGATTCGAGGGAGCAGTGGACTTAAATACTCCTTTTCATTCAATGTGAAAATATTATGGTTGATGGCTAGGAATTAATGTGGGAATGTTAAATGGGCAGAGATGGCATTATAAAAAAATAACATTGCCACAGCTGGTCACTAGATAAGGTTTAGTGAGGGTATTTTCAAGATAAATAAAGAAACAAACAAAAAAACATTACAGGTTTTCAGGCCGAAAGACTGGCAATTCTGATTCTGCACATCTGGAGATGGAATTTCATCAACTATTTTCCAGTTGGCCAGTAGGGGTAATTTCAGTTTAGATGGTGTCAGAAAGACCTGAGGGTAAATATCCTCCAGGACAATTAATATTTATAAAATCTTAGGCAAAACAGTTTCTCCCTAAGTCCCTCCTTTTATGGTCATTATCTCCTAACCCACCTCCTTTGTAGGTGGCAAACAATTTGTGGGTAGGATGCCTATTTATTCTCTCAGCTCCTCACATAGTGCCAGGCAGGTTGTAGCAATCTTGTTAGTTGGTTTGGAATGAAGGAAGAAAGGAGTGAATGAATGAGTGAATGTTGGAATGAAGGTATATATGAATGATGTCTCCTGGATTTGTGGTGTGTTTGAAATGAAGTAATCACATATTTATTCCTGTTACACAGTGGAAATTTGAAAAAAAAATTGATTTCCCCTTTTTCCAATTCCATATTCTCATATTCATTGTGGTGCTGTTGCTTTCATTTTCCTTTGTCTTCTTTTTCTCCTTTTTAAAAGAGGAAAGAGACTCTCAGTTCTTATTCCACTGGTTTTCTGTTCCACCCACCTACAGTAGATCCTTTATCATATATCAATAGCTCACCTAGATTTACAAACTACCTTCTTGAACCCAAACATTCTTATTTTCTTAAGGAGAAATCCTTCTTTTTTCCTAAAATTTTTAAAATTAAAATAGGTTTTAAGGAAATGAAAACAAAAAAAGTTTAACATCTGTGTATTTCAGTTATCGGTGTTACCCTGTGTGCCCCATTAAGGAAGTTAAGTGAGCCATCTCTGCATTGTTATTTTGTCAGAAATACAGTCCCTTCCCTTTCTCTCACCTGATTAGGCATTCCCTTCTTTTGGAAGCCTCATCCACACTTGGCTAATGCATCTTGACAACTCCTTTAATAAGATTGCGTGGTGTTAGCATTCAAGGATATGTAGGAGTTGAAAAAAATCTACCTTGCAATCTTTCCATGGCTTGAAAATAAACCCTTCACCTAGGGAGACCTTGCACCTGCATCTCTCAACCCAAAATGGTGAGAAAGCTTGAGGGGAGAGTGATGGACGTTGATTTAACACAGGCAGTTTGATTTGTTTGTTTCCTTTCCTCCTGTATGTGAAAGAGCTAGCTGTGGGAGGAGTAATTTGGGAAGCAGAAAATGTTTCAATCTACCTAAAAGGGGGAAAAATCCCACAAGAAAATGTGAGTAAGTACCCTCTCTTTGAAATAGATTAAAGACTTTATTGCAAGAATATTATAGTATAAAGGTATCTCTACAGGACTGGAAGCCTCAGTGAGGCACATTTTATCAGCTTCTCATACTTAGAAACATCCCCAGAGGAGGCAACCTACAAAGAAGGTGTAACCAGGCACATATTCTAAATTCAAGGAGAGTTCTGCAGTCATTTCCTTTGGGGACAATGCTTAAGGGCATGGTGCAATTAGAGATGCAAAACTAGGAACCCCTTTTCTCCAGATAACTAATATAGACTAGTATTAGGTCAACCAGAACTTCCATGATGCTTGTGTCTCGCAGAGTACCAAGATCTGAAGCTCTACATCCTTTATTGTTGCAGAATAGTCCTGGGCAGCACAGTGGTCATCTTTGACTTCTCACTGAATGTCTCCAGCTATTTGTATCCTGAGCACTTCCTGGAGTAGGGTTGCACTTCTTTGTAGAGATAGAATGTGACTAGAGCTGGACAATGAGAGGCAAGTAGAAATGACATGTGGTGTGTGAGACATGTGGTGTGTGAAGAATTCTCTCTCCCCTCTGTCTTGACCATGGTTATCTTTAAGGTTGTGGCTACTGGTTCAGTAAGTTCCCTGAGTAGGAAGAGCCTTTCCCTCCAACCCATGTTTGTTGGCTATTTAAGAAAAGTGTCACCTATTTTAAATGTTATAGATTCTGATCCTAATGCACAAAAATAAGTAGTAGTTGAAAAAGCCATCCCGACGTGCCCATTTTCTTCTCTCTCTCTCTCTCTCTCTCTCTCTCTCTCTCTCTCTCTCTCTCTCTCTTCTCTCTTTCTTTCTTTCTTTCTTTCTTTCTTTCTTTCTTTCTTTCTTTCTTTCTTTCTTTCTTTCTTTCTTTCTTTCTCTTTCTTTCTTTTATTGTTGTTGTCTGTTTTTGAAGGTGAGCCTGCAGGGTAGTTTGGAGAATTGAAATAATGGAATAATGGCAATTCATCCCAGGACCACATATGAGCACAGAGAAGACTGGAAACTGGATGCCAGGACAAAGTCACTGGTATAGTCAGAAGGGCACAACTCCTGCTAAACCATGCAAAGCACAATATGGTGTGATTTAGGTCTTGACCACAGCAAAGACTGAATGAATAGAACCAAAATCCAGGTTTCCAGCCTGATATTTCTGTTACTGCATTTTGTTGCAGTCTGCTTTGCTTTGTTTATGCAAAGGATATATCCCTAGGGGGAAAAATCAAGTCATATCATAAATGCATCCGAGAAGCTTACTATTTAAGGAAAACTGTGGCAAATCTTTTTGTGAAGGAATAATCATCCCCCTGATTTGTGTTTGCTTTGTAAATGTTGGCTTTTGTATGTATGCATGTGTGTGTATCAGGCTTTTATGAGTTTGGGGCACATTATGACAGAATGGCATAGAGTCCAGCAGAGCTTTATTTTCATCCTAGGTGAGCTAAAACATACAGGTTGGAATTGTAATGTTGAGCTGAGTGACAGGGACAACTGAGGATGGACTTTTATCTAAAATGCTCTGTACCTTATAAATGGAGATATGAGGTAGATGGTGAGAATAATTCTGGGTGGGTTTCATTTCATGTAAGAGAGATCAATAAAGGAAAGGAATATGGGAGAAGAAAACATTCTATTGACCAAGCTTCAATTTTTAGAATAGGCCTTAATATTGGAAAGAGGAAATCAGGAAATACCCACAACCCTCTGTTAAGACCCTCCATGAAGCAAGGCAAATGAGCAGATTCAAATGTACTGCATATGACTAAACAGAGGATTGGAATTAGATTCACCCAGTTTGCCCTTGAATCTACCATGCAGGGGATGGCGGGGGGGGGGGACTATAAAGTGGAGGGAGTATGACCTATGGTCTAGGAGGTTTGATCTTAACCCTGCTACTTGCCCTTACCTGATGCATCTCTTTGATTTTGCTTATTAAATTTTATAATTATATTAGCCTTTCTGAGCCTTAGTTTCCCATTGACATTTGAAGATCAGGATCCCTCCTTGCAAGACTGGTGTAAGGATCAAGTTCCCATGAATGTCAAGTGCCCAACATTATAATGGACCTCAGGTAGCACTCAGAAAATTAGAGCTCTTCATATTGTTTCCTGTGTTTATTTTCTCTTAACATCCTAAATGATGAAGTTTTAGCGTAGAGTTGAACCCATGATGGGACTTCGATAGATATTTGTGGAACATCTAATAGTGTAAGGGGATAAAGACGTGAAGTGAGTTCTGAAGGGTGGTCAGCCTCTTTCTAAGACTCAATTGTCTCTCTTCCCTGGCATTACAAATGTCTCCTATTTCTCCCAGAGACATATCTGTTTCATAGGGTCCACGTTGCTCAGAAAGATTAAAACCACTTTCAGTGTTCCATATATATATATATATATATATATATATATATATATATATATATATATATCATTTCTGTCTTGCCACATCAGATTCTCTAACCATTTGATTTCAACAATTCAAACAGCTCTCCCTTTTCTTTCCTCTATGTCTCTTTTCCTTTCTTTTTCTTTCGTTCCTTATTTTTTCCTCCTGTTGTTGGAGCCCTAGGAGTTTCTTTTTCCTTTTTAATTAAGAGCGAATGAAGGTAACAAAATGTTTTAGAACTGGAGAGAATTCACCAGCAGGACACCAAGGCAGAAATCCACATCCTGAAAGAAAGGCTCACAGACACCAAATCAGCACTGTGGGGAACTTGTCCTACACTCACTTTGCATCCCGCTGACATATTGCCCGGCCCTCCTCTGCCCATCAGCCTGGAAGCTTTACGTCTGGTGGAAATCTCCCCCGTCTTTTGTTAGGAAAAGCTACAATTGGAAGCTGGCTTTTGTAAAGCATTTTTAACACACAGTGTGCTTCTCTGAAACACGCCTGTGCCTGCAAGAGTCCTGGAAGTTAATTCTTGCTGCCCAGGGAAGTGTCCCAATTTTCCCTTTCACTGACCTACTCCTTGTTGTGCACCTGGCTGTCTCTAAACACAGGTCCACTTTGGGATGGGAACAGCAAATCCCCTGGAGGTCTGTCAGATGCATTCACATGTGCTCCTGTAGGGCTAAAGGAGTATGCAAGAGGAAGAGAATCAAGTCAAATTGCACAGGGTGACGTGGAAAGGGACACTTTTTGTGGCATCAATGCTGTGCCCAATCTCTTGAGGCCCTTCTCTTCTGGTGTCTTAGACGCATCCTAGCTATTATGAGGACAGAGCATAAGCACCTAGTGATGGCCTTGGTGCCCCAAATCTGACTCACTGCTTTCTGGAGCTCTGTTTAGCACACCACAATTGGAAGATGGCGTTATGAGATTCCTTCTGAGGAGAGTATGCTTTTATTAAACTCCTGGACCAAATTGCCTCCCTGTTGCCCTCTTTCTTTTTCATGAGACATGATGTGTTATTACATTTGTGATTAAAAAAATCTGTCATCTGTGTGTTTTGCTTCTTCAATTTTGTTGGTAGGTGATCATGACGTCAGTTCTCAGAGGCACAGAAGGATGGAGAAGAGAGAACTTATTTTGAAATTTAAAGAATCTTTTTTTTTTTTTTTTTTTTTTTTTACTTCATTTGGCTCAAGTGGCCATGGGATCACATATATATTATACAGGTCCTGCACAGCAGGAGTGAAGAAAATGGACAGGCTGGTGATTCCTGTAGCTGGTGACTAGAATGTGGAGGCCAATACAGATTATTCTACCATTTTTAGAAAATTCTAATGCTACCCTCACCATGGCTGTGCCATATACCAAATCAGCTTTTTTTCCCCTTCATATTCGATTTGTACTTACTATCTGGATCTAAATATTTCAGAAATGACTTCTCCCTGTAAAACCATAAAACATCAAACTGAGCCTTGGAAATTCAGTTGATAGGTAATGTAACTGCAGCTCAAACTTCTAGTTCCCTCAAGTCACACAAATATGTAAAGAAGACAAGCATGAGGATTCTGGTTCTCTATGGTGTGACCATCCGTGTCTGGTCTAGATATCAAGTGGTAGGGCTGACCCATGGAGTCTAAAAGTTCCTTTGAAATCCCTGAGCGCTCTCGCCAGTGTACCTGGACTCACACTTGCACTACTGTGATTATTTCCTAACTAGTTTCTTCATTTTCATTTCTGAATTCTGCTATACCTTATGCCAGGAGAATGACTTGATCATGTTTAATCTCTCCATGAGCAGACATCAATGGGATTCTCCTCCAGTGGCATCCTGTCTAATCCTAAAACAGGAGGCTCTTTATTAAGTGACTCACTTACGGTTGTTTTGGCTTTATCTTCTAATAGGCTCTTTTGTGAATTCTTCATGGCACTGAGTGGTTCTACTGGCTTCCATAGAAGGGTCTCTTGTCCTTCCCCTAGCTTTTGGAAGCTGCCAGTAATTTTCTGTAAAATTTTCTCTCCTTTATTTATACCTACCAAGTTTATACACTTTTCTTAGGGCCTAGCCAATGCTATCTCTCTTATGAATTCCCTGGGTAATTATGCCATTTGCAGGAAAATAAATGGAACTTGAGAACATTATGTGAAGCAAAATAAACCAAACTCAGAAGGTCAAGGGTTATATTTTTTCTCTCACATGTGGAAACTGGAGAGGAAAAAGGAAAAAGAAATTTGGAGAAGTATCTCATGAAAATTGGGGGAGATCAGTACAATAGAGGAAAGGAACCAGGGAGAAAGATGAGGGGAGGGAAAGGGAAATACTTGGGAATGATATTGGCCAAAGTATATTGTGTGCATGTACAAATGTGTAACAATAAACCTCACCATTTTGTACAACTATAATGTACCAATAAGATTATGGGGAAAGAAAAGAAGCCCCTGATGGAAGTATCATTTACTCAGTGCCAGATGATTCAGTTTGTATTCTCAGCTCCTGGGCAGGACACTGAGACTTCTTTTGTTCTCGTGTGTGTGTGTGTGTGTGTGTGTGTGTGTGTGCACTCGTGCGCAAGCACGGGCCCAGGTTTGTGTATATAAAATTTTCTCCTTTCTGGTATCTCATACATGTATATGGTCACTCAGCTTCCTGAGTCCTAATTCAATAGCAGCAGGCTATGTTATACTTACATAAAGCTGTCATATGGCATTAGCGCAGTGGCTGGGCTGAATGGTTTGTATAAATGTTTAATTATAAACTTCAGCAAGCCTAAAACCGTTTATTTTATTATTGATTTGTAGAATTTGTTCCATACATATGTGATTTAAGAAACGAATAAAACCATGTCTAGTTACAAATTTTGTGATACTATGATTTGAAAAAAAAATTGAGATGGGAACTCCTTGACAACAGTTTGTCTCACTGTTTTTTTACATTCAACTTGAAGCATAAATAAATGGAGTTTAGTAAATCGACCTCTGTTTGAAGTTATCTGAACACTTGCAGTGCTCTGGAATGAAAGGATCTGCGTCTCTGTTAAAGGCAAAACACAGGAGGTAGAGGAGCCAATTAAGTCAGTGCCTCATCCTGAACTGGGTGAGTGGTTGCTGAGCATTTGTCGTGTAGTGTCTGCAGCAAGGGTGTTTATGTCTAACATCTCTTTTTATCTTGAAGGGAAAGGGCATTTGCATTTGTGATTTATATTTTTATTGCCTACTATGTGCTTGACCTTTGCAAACATTATTCCAGTTCATTCTCACAACAATTCTATTACTTAGTATTATAATATACATTTTGAGGTTGAAACAACTAAGATTCAGAGAGTGTAATTAAGTTGGCCAATGTCACACAGCTTGGTAGTGGTAGTGATGGAACAACTACTGTAGCCCAGGCCCATGGATTTCAGAACTTCTGTTCTTCCTACAACCTCCAGGGCTTTGTATGTATGCCCTATGTTTCCCTGTTTCTGGGTCTTTGGGCATGCTCATTCTCAGTACTGCAAAGCCTTTGTTCATTCCCTACCTCTACAAGTGTTCTTTGTTTTCCCAACACCTATTCTCCATCATTTTAGAAATATTAAGTGCTCTCTTATGAATTCTCACTGAACCTTAGATTGTTATCTCAAATCTTTAATGCAACGAATCACTTTCCCATTCAATATAGTCATGTATATATTATGCACCCATTTCATGTTTCTTCCCATATGGGAAACTTCTTGCAGATAGAATTGTTGTCCTTTTGTTCATTTTGTATCCTTTGAGAGTGGCTAGAACAGTTGATGCATGGTGCAGTTTAGTCCCGCCCCCCCCCTTCCCAGTGTAGTCGGAGATGGAGTTGGGAAGAAGAGAGGGAGAGAAAGAAAGAAAGGAAGGAATTAATGAACGATAGAAGACACTATATAATTAAGCACTAAATTGTGTGGTTCAGACTAATTATAAAGCCTTTTAAAAGAAATGCAATTTTATTACTTTCAAGAACATAAAGTTAACTTAATTAATGGCTAACAATATGTTGTCAAGTAGTTTTCTTGTCATTCCCACTGTAATTAATCAACATTTTTTGCACAAATGCAAAAGTGGACTTAAATCCAACCCATCTCCAGATTTTTGAGAATTTTAAATTAGTAGTCTGAAATGATAGCATTTTTGTATCTTTGTTTTTTAAACAGGGTGAGATGAAAGTCAAAAGATAAAAGCACATATTGATAAAGCAGGTTCAGGATATTTAATTTTTTATATATACTTAATGAGTACTAAGAGGCCTCCATAATTTTTAAAGGAAGTATAGGATTTTATTTGCAAAGCATATAGCACATTTGCAAAGAACAATATTTTCTCCTTTTTGATTAATTGAATGATTCATTCATTCATTGAAAAAAGAGAATCTAAAGTGGATATTTTAAGGCTATTTTAAAATGCTAAAATCATACAGCAGTGAAGACAATGAATCCAGAAGTAGGAGGCAGTGAAGGAGGAGATTCAGTGAGGACTTGGGAGTGTAGGCGGGGACTTGTCAACAGTCTGCTTCAGGGACCAGAAAGAGAAAGGACTGCTAAATAGCTTCCAGGCTTCTGGCTCACATGGCTCTTTGGAAAGAAGTGGGGTATACAGAAGGAGAAGAGGAAGAATATGGAGTTTAATTTTGGGCTTACTGTGCTTGGGGTGCTCATGATGTATCTAGTTAGAGTTATTTAGAGAGTAGTTGACATATGCATGTGAACTTATGAAGTTCAGAAGTGAAGGTCGCTCAAAGATAACCAGTGAAAAAATAGTATCCATTTAAGAAGATATTTATTCAATACGTACTGAAAAGAGCTAAAGGAAGTCCATCAACTGGTATGAATGAGAAATAAGGAAGTGAAATGTCTATCATAGAACATGCTTTAAAGAAACTGAACTAAAATAAGAGAGGGGGCAGGAAAGGGTGGAGGGAGTAGAGAAGCTGGGAGAAACAAGGAATCCTGTTAATCCTATTAAGGAATAAATAGGATCTAGAAATAAAGATCAGCCCTGATCTGGGATGGTGCCATCTCCCCCACTGAGAGAAGACTAGAATAGAAGTAAATGCATGTGATTTCAAGACAGATCTGAATAAGGATTCAGCTCACAATTTCATTTTTGTTAAAATGCTATTAAGTATGCTTTTTAAGGCATAACTTATGTGCCTAAAATTTTTCCACCTTAAGTATACAATCCAGTAATTATTTTAAAAAATAAATTCATCAGGTTGCGTGATCATCAATATAATCCAGTTCTGAAGCATTCCTATCATTCCACAAATTTCCACTGAATCTATTTGCAGTTAATCTGCACTTCTAATCTCTGATTTAGATGATCCCTGATCTGTTTTCTGCCTGCATTGTTTTTCCCCTTCTGAACGTTTGATATGATAGGAATCAGAGGATGTGTAGTTTTTGCATTTGCATTTCTTTATAATGTTTTTCAGGTTTCATCCATGTTGCAGCATGTATTCATAATTTATTTCTCTCTATTGCACAAGTGTGCAAATATGTAACAACTTTTGTTTACTCAATCAGTACTTGTTAATGTAGATATGATCCAGATTTGGACTTTTATGAATACTGATGCTATGAACATTCACCTACATATCTTTATGGAAGCATGTTTTCCTTTGTTTTTTTTGGAGTCCTAGGAGTGGAATTGCTGTTATATGTTTAGTTTTCACTTTGGTAAAACCTGTCAGCTGTATTTTCCAAAGGGGATGTAGCATCACGCAATTCCAGGAGGGATTGATGAGCTCCCTGTGTTCTCTGTGTCCTCCCCAGAAGATGTTTATTCCATAAGCACTGTCTGTCGAAGAGTTTTTCAGGTCGTATATATAGGTGACTTTCTGTGGTTTTAATTTATATTTCATTAATGACTACTGATATTGTCTTTTCACATGTTTATTATCATTCATATGTTTTTGGATGAGGGGTCTTTTCAAGCCTTTTAGTGATTTCATAATCAAATTATCTTCTTTTTTTAAATTTTTGATTTGTTATATATGATGACAGAATGCATTACAACTCATATTACACATATAGAGCACAATTTTTCATATCTCTGGTTGTACGCAAAGTAGAGCCACATCTTTTGTGTATTCTTACATGTACTTAGGGTAATGATGACCATCGCATTCCACCATCTTTCCTACCCCTATTTCCCTCCCTTCCCCTCTATCCTCTTTTCCCCTTTCCCCTATCTAGAGTTAATTTACGCCCCCCACACACACCCACAACATATTATGAATCAGCATCCTTAAATCGGAGAAATCACTTGGCATTTGTTTTTTTGGTATTGGCTAATTTCACTTAGCATTATATTCTGCATCTTCATCCATTTACTACAAATGTCATGATTTTTTTTCTCTTTTAATGCTGAATAATATTCCATTCTGTGTATATACCACATTTTCTTTATCCATTCATCTACTGAAGGGCATCTAGGTTGGTTCCACAGTTTAGCTATTGTGAACTGTGATGCTATAAACATTGATGTGGCTGTGTCCCTGTAGTATGCTGTTTGTAAGTCCTTTAGGTATAGACCGAGGAGTGGGATAGGTAGGTGAAATGGTGGTTCTATTTCCAGTTTTCCAAGGATTCTCCATACTGTTTTCCATATTGACTGCACCAACTTTCAGTCCCACCAGCAATGTATGAGTGTGCCTTTTCCCTACAAACTCACCAACACTTATTGTTGTTTGTATTCTTAATAGCTACCATTCTGATTGGAGTGAGATGGAATCTTAGTTTTGATTTGCATTTCTCTTATTGCTATAAATGCTGAACATTTTTTTTTCATATATTTGTTGATGGATTGTATATCCTCTTCTGAGAAGTGTCTGTTCAGTTCCTTGACCCATTTATTGATTGGGTTAGAAAAAGCAGTTGACAAAATATAGCACCCCTTCATGATCAAAACACAAGAAAAACTAGGGATAACAGGAACATATCTCAACATTGTAAAAGCTATCTATGCTATGCCCCAGGCCAACATCATTCTAAATGAAGAAAAAAAAATGAAAGCATTCCCTCTAAAAACTGGAACAAGACAGGATGCCATCTTTCACCATTTCTATTTAACATAGTTCTTGAAACGCTGGCCAGAACAATTAGACAGATGAAAGAAATTAAAAGGGTATGGATAGGTATAGAAGAACTCAAATTATCACTACTTGTGATGATTAGATTCTATACCTAGAAAACCCCCAAAATTCATCATAAAACCTCTAGAACTAGTAAATGAATTCAGTAAAGTAGCAGGATATAAAATCAACACCCATAAATCAAAGGCATTTCTGTATATCAGTGACAAATCCTCTGAAAGGGAAACGAGGAAAACTACCCCATTTACAATAGAATAAAAAAAAAAGTACTTGGGAATCAACTTAACAAAAGAGGTGAAAGACCTCTACAAGGAAAGAGCTACAGAATACTAAAGAAAGAAATTAAAGACCTCAGAAAATGGAAAAGATCTACTGGGTTCTTGGATAGGCAGGATTAATATTGTCAAAATGACCATACTACCAAAAGATTTAATACAATTCCAATCAAAATCCTAATGACATTTCTCATAGAAATAGAAAAAGCAGTCATGAAATTTATCTGGAAAAATAAATGACCCAGAAGAGCTAAAACAACCCTTAGCAAGAAGACAGAAGCAGGTGGCATCACTATACCAGATCTTAAACTATACTACAGATCAATAATAATAAAATCAGCATGGTATTGGCACCAAAATAGACTTGTAGACCAATAGTACAGAATCAAGGACACAGAGACTAACCCATTTAATTATAGTTATCTTATATTTGACAAAGTTTCCAAAAACGTACATTGGAGAAAAAAATAGCCTCTTTAACAAATGGTTCTAGGAAATTGGAAATTCGGATTAGGAGAAAATATTTACCACATGCATCTCTTATAAAGCATTGATCTCTAGGATATATAAAGCACTCAAAAAACATAACACCAAAAAAAATCAACACATGGGCTAAGGAACTGAACAGTCACTTCCCAGAAGAAGAAATACAATTGATCAACACATATATGAAAAAGTGTTCAACATCTCTAGCAATTAGAGAAATGCAAATCAACACTACTCTAAGATTTCATCTCACTCCTATCAGATGGCAATCATCAATAATACAGGCAACAATAAATGATGGCAATGATGTGATGAAAAAGTACACTCATACATTGCTGGTGGGAATGCAAATTGGTACAACCATTATGGAAAGCAGCATGGAAATTCCTCAGAAAACTGGGAATGGAATCACCATTAGACTCTGCTATCTCACTCCTTGGTTTATACTCACAGGACTTAAAATCAGCATAGTATAATGATGCAGCCACATCGATGTTTACAGCAGCTCAATTCACAGTAGCTAGACTATGGAACCAGCCTAGGTGTCCCTCAATAGATGAATGGATAAAGAAAATGTGATATATATACTCAATGGAATATTACTTGGCTTCAAATGTAATTTCTACATTTAGATCTTTTTTTTTTATTTTTGTGCTTGACATGATGTAAAAACCTATGTTCATTTTTATTCACATGGATTCAACTTTCTAGAACCACATATTTTGAAAAAAACCTGTTTTCACTCTAATTAAATTGTCTTAAGACTTTTGTTAAAATTCAATTTAGCATAAATGGAATATATGACTTTTCCTTTGTTTCTAGAGTGGGATTAATTTCTGGATTACCAATTCTGTATCACAGATTTAAATGCCTATCCCTGCAGCAGTATCAGACATTTTTATTGCTATAAACTTATAGTAAATTTGGAATCAGGTAGTGTAATTTCTGTAAATTTTATTCTTTTTCAAAATTGTGTTGACTCTTCTACATTCTTTGTATATGGTTTAGAAACAGATTGTCAACTTATACAACCCTGCTGAGATTTTAGTAGGGATCTCATTTTAATTTACAGAACAATGGGGAAAATTGTCATCTTGACAATATTGAAGCTTAAATCCATGAACATGGAATGCCTTTATCTGTTTTAATTTTGTTCCACACTGTTGTATGGTTTTCAGTGCAAACATTTAGTATTATTATTATTTTTTTAAAGAGAGAGTGAGAGAGGAGAGAGAGAGAGAGAGAGAGAGAGAGAGAGAGAGAGAGAGAATTTTTTTAATATTTATTTTTTAGTTCTCGGCGGACACAACATCTTTGTTGGTATGTGGTGCTGAGGATCGAACCCGGCCGCACGCATGCCAGGCGAGCGCGCTACATCTGAGCCACATCTCCAGCCCAAACATTTAGTATTAAATAATTAATTCTCGATGCTATTGTGAATAGAATTGTTACCATAATTTCATGTTCGTCTCATTTACTTTTTGTTTATAGAAATATAATCAGTCTTTGTATACTGATGCTGTTTTCCTGCAACCCTGCTAAATTGTTTATGAGTTCTAATACTGATGGTTATTATGTTCACTCTTTAGGATTTTCCACACATATCCATCATTGTATCACCTGAAAATAGAAAGCTTTATTTCTCTATTTTTAATCTAGATGTCTTTTTTTTTTCCTTCCACCCCACGTCCTTGTCCTTGCCTGTGTCTTTCCTCTGCTTCCTCTCTCTCACCTTCTTTTCTCTCTTGCTGTTTCTTCTTTTCCCCCTTATATCATGGACCAGAATCTCAAATGTTGAGTAGAAATCTGGTCAAAAATATATATCCTTGCTTCCTCCCTAATTTTAAAGGGAAACATTCAATCCTTTATTATTGTACAGTGTTAGCCATGGATTTTTCATGGATATCTTTTGTCAGGTTGAGGATGTTTCTTTGTATTCTTCTTGTTTGGGATTTTTTGTAATGGATGGCTTCAAATTTTATCAAATAGCTTTTTTTTTTCATTAACTGAGATGACCACGTGGCTTTGTTTTCATACGCTATTACATGATGTATTTAATTAATTGATTTTCAGATATAAGTCAAGCCATAATTTCTGTGATAAAGCCCACAGATTATTAGCATATAATCCTCTTGTTGCTGGATTCAATGTATTAGTATTTTGTTAAATAATATGCATCTGTGATCACAAGATATGTTAATCTGTAGGGGTTTTTTTTTTCATATGATTTCTTTGCCTGGTTTTAATATTAACTAATGAAAAACTCAAGGAATTAGTTAAGAAGTGTTCCTTTTCCTGCATTTTGAAAGAATTTGTGAAGAATTCATATTGTTAGTTCTTAAATATTTAAAATTTATCTGTCAAGCCAGGTTGTTCTGACTTTACTTTATGGTGATTTATTGCTAAATACCAACTCAGCTTTATTCATTCACATGTTCTATTTCTTGAGTCAATTTTGTTAATTTATGTTCTTATAGGCATTTGTCCATTTCATCTAAATTGTTTAATTTGATAATTCCTTTTAAGTTCTTGGTAGTCTGAAAATGTTATGATCTGTAGTATCATGTTCTTACTTTTATTCAACTTTGATATATTTTTTAAAAACTTTTCTTGGTTAATGTAAACTTTGTCGATCTGTCAAAGAATGATTGTTTTGTTTTCTTGACTTCAGTGTTTTTTCATCAATTTCACTAAGTCCCTCTAATCATTATTATCCCCATTCTCTGCTGATTTTGGCTTAGTTTTCTTTTCTTAAATAATTTTTCATGTTAGAAGCTTAGTGTATTTATTGAACTATTTTTTTTCTAACATATATGGCTACAGCTATAAGTATCCTTTAAGCACAGCTTTTAATGTATCCCATACATTTTGACATTTTTTGTTTCCACTGAGTTCAACATATTTTCCTATTGTTCTTGTGATTCTTCTTTGGATCATTCATTATGAAGTGTATTGTTTAATTTCCAAAAATCCGTGGATATTCAGATATTCAATTCTGTCAAAGGTATAGAGACTTATTTTGATCTAGCATACTATTGTGTCTACAGAATATCTATGTGAAGAAACAAACATGTATGTGACAGTTATTGGTTGAACATTCTAGATAAATAAGTTAGGTCAAATTGGTTGATAGTGTTTCTCAAACTTCTGCTTGTTTTGTCATTTATATAGATTGGGCCACTGAAATATGTAATTTTAAATGATAAGTAGAATTTTTTTCTTTAATTTTTTTCTGCTTTTGCTTTCTGAATTTTGAGGATGTGATTTTAGATTTGTATACATTTATACCTTCTTGATTTATGAACCCTTTTATTATTTTGAAGTATTCCTTGTGTCCTTTGAAATATTTCTAATCCTAAAATTTATTTTGTTATTAAAGTTCTTCCTTTCTAATCTAGACACTTTCCTCCTATTGGTTGCAGTTTGTATGGTGTATTGTCTTATTCTTTTACTTTCAAACTATTTGTAGCTTTGAATCTAAAGTATAGATACCTTCTATCATAATATGTTTTCTATTTTAGACAACTTATAATGGCATATTGCTTTAGTATCTCATCCAACAACCTCTGCCTTTTGATTGGGGTGTTTAATCTATTAATATTTAATGTTAATTATTTTCATGTTTGGATTTCTTTGTTTTCTGTGTGATTCCTATCTCCTAAGTTTCTGTTTCTTCTACATTACCTTCTTTTGTACTAGTTATTGTTTGCATATATTTTCAATTCTTTGGCATATTATCTACATTTAAGTTTTTTGGGGTTGTAGTTGTGTCTCAGTGGTAGAGTGCTCACTATCATTCATAAGGCACTCAGCACCCACATAAAAATAAAATAAAGTATTGTGTCCACCTACAACTAAAAACTAAAAAAAGTTTTTAAAAAGTTTGGGTTTTGGTGGTTGTTTTGATGATCATACTGTCTATTTTAGCCATCTCAGATTAATAGCTAAATTCTGGTAAAATATTAGAGCAAAACTGCTCTGGTGTTACCTTTTCCCTTTCTTTGTGCCATTATTTTCAGATGCATCATATCCATACAGGTTATAAATCCAACAATACAACATTGCAACTTTAACTTACAAAATTTTGCTTTTAATATTCTATGAAAAGGAAAGATAAATAAATATTTATAGAGACTTTTATATAAATCCACATAGTTGCACTTTTTGTGCTCTTCATTTTTTCTTGTAAATCCAAATCACCATCTGGTCAATTCTTTTCATCCCAAAAGACTTTTTGTAGTACTATTTTCAAAGTAGAGGTCAAGAAGCAACAGATTGTTTGAAAGTGTCTGTATTTCACCTTCATAGTTGGAGGAGAATTTTACTGGCTATAACCATTTTTGTATAGTGCTATTTTTTCACCTTTTGTTACTTTGAAATTGTCTTCTCAGGGCCTTGGCCTCAGTTTTAGATTTCCAGTTTAGTTCCAAGAGTTTGATTATAGTGTAAAGGTATGGTTCTCTTTGTAGTAATTCTACTCTGGATTTGTGAAACATCTTAGGTATGGGGTGTAATGTTTTTCATCAAATTTGGGAAGTTTTGGCCATTATTTCTTTGAATATGTTTTGCTTCTTTCTTCAGATTTCACCTCTCCTTCTGGGAGTTCTGTTATTGTGCCTCTTGGGATTCTGAAGCTCTTTAACTTTTCTTTTTCCTCTGTTTTACAAATTGGATAATTTCTCATGATTTCCAAGTTCATGGATTCTTTCATCTGTTTCCTCAGATCTACTGTTGAGTCACTAGCGAAGATTTCTTTTTCTTTCTTTTTTTTTTTTTTTTTTGGTACCAGGAAATGAACCCAGGGGTACTTAACCACTCAGCCATATCCCAAGCCCTTTTTATATTTTATTTAGAGACAGGGTCTTGCTGAGTTGCTTAGGGCCTTGCTTCTGCTGAGGCTGGCTTTGAACTTGCTGTCCTCCTGCCTTATCATGTCAAGCCACTGAAGACTTATTTGTGCTTTTTATCTCCAGAATTTCCATTTGGTTATTTATAATTTCCTTTTAGTTATTGTTGTTGAGAATCACTATTTATATGTTTATTGTTGTCATATGCTTCTTTGATTTTAAAAGGATAGTTTCCCTTAGTTCTTTTAACACTGTTGTAAAAACTGCTTTGAAGCTTTGATTGCTAAATTCAACATCTGGGCACAATCAGAGTTCCAGTTGCTACTTTGCTTTGGGAGCATGGGTCATGATTTCTTTGCAATTTTTTAAGTGGGTGTGTTTTATATTGTAGCAAATCTGGATCTTAATTCCTCACCTCCCTTGTCCAATGTTTTGTTATTTTTATTTATTATCTTTTGATCTCTTCCTTTGTTTAGTAACTGACTAGGATACCCTGTGAAGTCTGTTTTTCCACTGTGTAGTACACAGCCACTAATGTCTCAGGTTGGTTTGTTTTGTTTATATTCTTGTGTTAATTTCTAAACCTAGCTTCCTACAGATTACCGGGGGTCTCTGTAGTTACATTGTCAGCTGAGGATTAAAGAGTTGTCCTCAAACACCTGGGGCAGTCCCCATCTGATAGTTTTTTATGTGGGTTGGGGAACTCACTCAAACTTTAGCCCACATATATCTGGTATTTGATTTATATGGGGAATTCTATGTTCCTCCTGCTTGCATTTGTAGCCTTGAGGTCAACCAAGGGTACAGGTCTGACTTGGGCCTCTTCCAGGTTATTCTATACATGCATGTAGATTTATGCTTGCCTGCCTCTAGCTATAACCTTTGGTCATCAATGGTCCTTCCCTGTAGGCTCTGAAACTGTCACTTCTACCAAGAGTAGACCTTGTTGAGAACATTGCCCATCATTCCAAGTCAACTGAGTCCCTACATGTGGCAGAGATGGTGCTGGTCCTCAGCACTGGCCCTATCTTGACTGGGTTGTGAGTGGGTGTCAGAACCACAGACTACTATAATTTTTAACCAAATTTCAGTAATTTTATAAGAGTATATGCTTCTTAGGTTGTTGTCTACCTGTTTTTTTTTTTCAATTTTACCATGAGAAAAGTTGGTTTTGTCTATTTTGATCAAATGTGTGTGTGTGTGTGTGTGTGTGTGTGTGTGTGTGTAATATTCACAGGTCTCTTTTCTTTGCCATAGCAAAATTCAATATGTTTTACTTAAGAGTTTTCTTGTACATTTGTATGTACAGTTTTGGGTAGTATTTCCTCCAAGTCTACAAGATATTTGTCATCACAGCTCTCTACCCTTGTAGATCAATTTTTAGTCCCATGTGGCCTTGCAAGATACTGCCCTCACTTTTTTGGTTGGCAAGAACTTACCTAAGAGCTTCTCAGGTTCCAATGCCCTACCTTTGAATATGAAGCAAATCACAAATTCATATTTGCCAACTAGAATAAAGTCAGATTGCATTTCCCACTCTAGGTATCTCTCAGATTTATTGATTAAATTCAGGAAAAAAATCCCATATGCAGTTCTGAAATTGTCACGTGGGTTGAGTGTGGGGACTGCATGGAATAAGTAGAGTGCAAAGAGTCTAAGGAAATGTACATTGTGGTCCTTTAAGATCTGAAAGCTGCAATGCAAGGGCTGTTAAGACCTTCAGCTGGTGATAATTGGATTTGTAAGACAGTGCAACATGTGATAAAAATGCTCCTGTTGGATGGGATCCCAGTTTTCTTCTATCCTTCCTATTAATGTGATAAATGTTGCTGTCTCAGCTGATAGGGCCATGTTGGATAATCAGATTGGAATCAAGTTTGAGTTCCTCAGGCTGGCTTCATGTGAAGCTCGTGGGAAGACTTTAAAAAAGTACTGTAGAGAATAAAAGAGAGACTTAGATTTGCAGAGGGGAATTTATGCTTTCATCAGGAAAATCTGTGGTACAGAGACTCATTAGCCATATACCCTGTTCACATGCTGCTCCTCTGATTGCTGTGGCCCATGGGAGACTATGGGGCGTTTTCGCCAGTATTACTGGGCACATGACATAGTGGAGCCTAGACAGCAAACAACAGCAACTCTTGATGTGGGTGTTGGAACAGGAAGGAGCCAAAATGATGTTGGAAAATTAAACCCCTCTTAATTAAAGCTGATGGCAAACAAATACAAGTAATATAGCAGTACAGCTGGGAAACACAAGTAAAATTTGAAGCTGAGCAGCTGTGAAATTGGGTCCTCCGGTCACAGCTGGGCCTTCAAGAGGGATAGAAACTCTGGCAAAGGTGTTGCCCTGGCTGGAGGACCAATGGAGCAAGGATGGGCAGCCAGAGTGGCTTGTTCTCCTGATTGTTTCTGAAGCACTTGGCCCACCCAACGTCAAGTTCCCTCTGTATCACAAGACTCCTGGGGTTTGCTCACCAAGGGAACAAACTTCTATAGGACTCGTCCAGAAGGGTACAGCATCGACCAGGCACCAGAATTGAAGGGGAAAGTTACAGGAAGGGGAGGAGGATAAGGTATGTTTGTGTGTTTTTAAAATTTTTTTCTGAGTTAATTTTCTCAGAGACTTTCAGGCTGTGCCCCCTCACTGTCCATTTGACCCCTTGGTCAGTTCCTACCACTCTACTCCTGCCCCTTCAGTCTTGAAAGGCCTGTGTAGGGCACACATAAGGCTGTCCCCTCCCCTTCAGAGGATGCTCTGATATATTTTGGCTGATCTTATACTCAAATGGGTGTATTTCAGGCTTTTCTGAAGTTGTCAACTTCTGACTCAGTCACACCCTTGACCTCTTAGGCATGTGACTATCACTTCTTTCTGAATATTTGATTTAATCTCCTTTCTCACTTGTCTGTCAAAGTTAGCTGATCATTCCACAAGTTTAGAAATATATACCCACCAATGTATCCTGAGCATCATGTGTGTGAGAGGATGGGCTAGACTATGATGCGAAACTAAATAAGCCCTGAGGTTTTGGAAGCTTTAATGCAGTGAAGCTGATTTTTACTGCCTTTCATGCCTGGATCAGGTTGCTCATACATGCAATGCCCCTCTGCTAACCAGTGACTCCAGGGTGGGAGCTCTTTCTGCTCTTGACACACCACCTTGGTGACATGGCATTGAGCCACAGATGGAAAGGAGAAAGGCTGGAAGACTGAAGGGTAGGACAGCTTGAATTGAGCAGAGCATCTGATGACCAGGCCTGGGAGTGGCTTCACTCCCCATAATACTTTGTCATTCACCTGTTGTCAGCCTCACTGTAAAGGAAGTGAGATTGGACTCTTGCTCTGTGGTCAGGATTTGGTGAGTAGGGGTCCAGCTTCTACAACTGTCAGAATCACTACATCCAGTTACTGAAGTCCTAGTACCTAACCTTGAAGTTCTCTTTGAGAGTAAGTTAGTAATTTTTCTATCTGCATATAAAATACTTCTCAAAGTGTGGTCCAGGGTCCCACAATGAAAATCATTTAGGAACTTGTTACAAATGTACTATTCAGGCCCCTTTGCTGGTATGGGGGATTCTTGTGGTGGGGCCAAGCAATCTGGGGTTTAATAAGCCCTCTGATTCTCCCTAAGGTTGAGAGCCACTATCCTAGACCAGCAATTCTCATTCCATTGTGGATACCACTGGCATCACCTGGGGAGAGCTTTAAAAAGAACTGACAGCTAGATTCACACCCAAGAGATTCTGATTGAACTGGGCGTGTGTCCAGAGCTAAGGATGAGAACCTTGAATTGCCCTAGAAATGATTTTTGAGGAATACCTTTCACCCCTGAAGTTCTCCATGAAAATAGATTTCATGTGGTTCCAGTGGTACTTAATAATCACTCAAAGGCTATGGGAATGATGGATTTTCACGTCATAAGCACTTCCTTTTCAGTTAGAAGCACAACCCAGCTTTGCATAAAGTACAGACAAAATAGAGATTTAGGAACCTTGGAAATGGAATACTGATTCTGTCACTAACTCACCATGTGGCCTTGGGCAAGCCAATTGATTTCCTTGTGTGTGTGTTAAGAGGGGAGTAGGAGCACTTGCCCACAGATGTTGCCAGCATTATCTAATTAATGAGCAGAGAGTGTTTGGAAAATACAAAGTACTGTAGAAATGCTAATCATTATGATGAATGCAGAGCATTTTACAGATACAAAAGTGCTGTGTATGTGCTCATAATTATTATAATTATTGCTAATACCAATAATATTGCTACTTCTAATACATTTCCCTTGCAGTTGTCGTTTGGGTTAACATCTTGCCCCACATTATCAGGAAGTCTTGCTCAGCAGCTGTTAAATGCCCATTGCTCTTCACCTCCCAGGAAAGTGTCATTCATCAGAAGAGCAAATAGTCATGTATGCAAACCACTCTAGTGTCCACTTATATGAGACATTCCTGACTGTTGGGTCATTGCCAGCTCTGTCACAGAAGCTCTTCTTTAGGTAAAGGAAGTACCCAGAATATAGAGGTCATCTGTTCTTTTGTATTTTCATCACAGGCGTTTTTTCCCCTTCTACTTGTCTTTTATCTACACTAGCTTTGTCATCTGCTTTCATACGGTGCTAAATGTGCTGAAGAA
This sequence comes from Urocitellus parryii, assembly GCF_045843805.1. Lineage (NCBI taxonomy): Eukaryota > Metazoa > Chordata > Mammalia > Rodentia > Sciuridae > Urocitellus > Urocitellus parryii. Next base: position 119,023,782 of record NC_135534.1, read on the forward strand.
AATTCTTGGGTATGTTGGTATGTTACTCAGTTTGTGCTGACAATTCACAGATATTATCAGCCACAATTGGTGTTGAGAACGAGACAATTATTTTTGCTGTGGCTTTGTGCTGTTCAGCTTTAGCTTGGATTTTGATGAGGGGGAGGGCTCTTAAAGGAAGGAAATTGTTTCTCTTTTTATTTCTCAAGAAGAGAATGGCATTGAGGATTGTGAGATCAGTTTGGACCATGCAGGTTAGAATCACATAGTAAATACATGATTTCCAGATACAGCTATCAATTAAAAATTATTCTTATGTTCATATTCACTCTGACTTCTATTTCCTGGTCATAGGTCATACATCCCTGAATTGCTTAGATATTGCCCACATTCTTGCCTCCCAATTTATTCATAACAAACTGAGTGAAATTTACAAAGGAAAGTCATTCTGAGAATTAATCCATGACCTAGTAATAAAAAAGATGAAGTTGTCTGATTATTTCTACCCTAGATCACTGCTGTCCTCACTATGCTCCATCTTTAGTCACCAGTTCAGAAACCGGAAGACCATCTTCACATCCTCTGAGTCAGGCCACACATGATAGCCAAAAGGTCAAGTATCTTTGCTTTGGCTGGGCTTATGTGTCAACTTAATTGTTAGTTCTGATTGTCTCGTGCTATTCTGAAACTCTGATTAATAGAGAGGTCTTTAATAAAGATTAGAAAACAAAATAATGATCTTTTTATGCAGATCAGGACTTCTGATTTGTATCATAATACCTCTTACTTATTAACTTTTAAAGTTATTGCAAGGCAGGCCTACATGCAACAAATTCCCTTGATTCTTGATTGACTGAGAAAGTCTTTATTTCATTTTGAAAGGATAATTTTGTTGAATACAACATTTGAGGTTCATGGTTCTTTGTTTTAACATTTTGAATAGTTCACTACTTTCTTCTAGTTTGCATGTTTCTGAAGGGATGCCCAATATTATTCTTATCCTTGTTCTTCTGGATATAAGATCTTCCTTGTTTTTCTGCCATTCAAATATGATAGGTTTAGGTGTAGACCTCTTGGTATTGATTTTACTTTTTGTTCTCTGAGATTTCTGATTCTGCAGTTGATATTTTTTCTCTTTCTTGCATTACCACTACACATATGTTATGCCTTTTGTAGTTGATCCACAATTCTTGGATACTTTGTTCCTTTTTTCTTCCATTTTTTTTCCTCTTTGTATTTCAGTTTTGGAAGCTTCTACTGATAGCTTTTCAAGTTTACTATGTTTCCTTGGCCATATACAGTCTGTGTTCTTCATTTCCTTCACAATGTTTTTGATCTATAGTATTTTCTTTTGATTATCTCTTAGGATTTCTATCTTCCACATGCATGGCCCATTTGCTCTTGCATATTGTACTTTTTTTTTTCATTAGAACACTTGGCATATTAATCAGAGCTGTTTTAAAATTCCAATCTGATAATCCTAAACATCTGCCGCATCTAAATCTGGTTCTGATGGTTGCTGTTTCTTCAAACTGTTTTTATTTTTATTTTTTTTTTTGCATTTTTTCCTTGCACTTTTGTTTTAAGAGAGATGTGATCTACTGTTTAAAAGGCACTATAACAAGTAGGCTTTTAGTTCAAGGTTTTATTGTGTAGCTTTGGGTTAATATTATGGTTTGACTCTGAGGCGTTGCGCAAAAGTTCATGTGTGAGACAGTACAAGAAGGTTTGGAGGAGAAATGATCAGATTATAACCTTGGCATGATCCCTGGGTTGACAATCCCTGATGGGATTAACCAATCAGTAAATGGAAGCAGGTGAGATGTGGCTGGAGGAAGTGGTTTATTGGGGGTGTGGCTATGGGGTATATACTTTGTATCTGGCGGGCAGAAAGTCTCTCTCTGCTTTCTGATCATCATGTGAGTGACTTCTTTCAGCCACACTCCTCCACCACGATGTTCTGCCTCACCTTGAGCCCTGAGAAAGGGAGCCTGCTGTCTATGGATTGAGACTTCTGAAACAACTGAGCCTCCAAATAAATGTTACCTCCTCTACAATTGGTCAGGTCTTTTAGGCACAGCAGCAAAAAAGCTGACTCAAACAGTTAAGTTGTGCTTCTTTGCTGTAGCGGTGGTGGTTGGATTCTAAAATTTCCTTTGCTGCTCTTGTTTTTGCTTCTTCTTTTGTCTTATTCTGAAATAGTACCTGAGATACAGAATTCTCATTTGCATCCTCCTGTGATTACAAAACAGGACCCCTATTAATGTGGCAGTAAGTGGTGAAGGGAGAGGATTAGGTCTCAGTGTTTTACTGAGGTTGTTCTCCTGGCCTGTGACCTTCACGTATGTGTTTCAGTTTTGTTTTGACCTCATCAGGCTCTGATAAAACAATGTACTTTAAGGTTAGGCCTTGAGAAAAAGAACAGAAGAACAATGCTCTAGGCATTGTTGAAAATATTCTACCTTCCTTTCCCCTATTGGAAACATGAGGTGATTTTTTTTTTCTAATCTTTACTGTGAGAACCTAGTAGGTCTTCTGGCAATATACTTTCTGAAGTGTGGCGTCTCCCAAGTCTCAATCGCCCCTGGTTTTTGCACACTGAGCCCCTAGCAGTACACATTAATTATACTGTAATCCTTCCTATTCTGATACTGGTTCCCATGGAGAATTTATTAATTTATTTATTTTTATTCTTGTTTGCTACTGAGCTTCTCAAGTTGTGATTCTTTCTATCCACCTACCTTTCTTCTCAATTTTGGGGGGCAACATTTTTCCCAGTGGTCTCTCTGAGGGCTCTAAGTTGTTGATTTTCGGTTTACTCAGCTTTTCTGGTTATGTTATTAGGAATGATGACGTCCAGGCCCTATTAGATGCAAGACTGAAAACTGGAAGTTGTGTGCTCCAGTCACCTCACAAATTCAGTCCATGTGGCCCATCAGGCAGAAAAATAATCACATGGACCTTTAGTGGTGAAAACATGGCAGGATAGAGTGAACATTAACTTACAGCTGTTACTGTCTGTTTGTACAGACTTTTAAAAAGAAAACACATTTAAAGCCATATAAAAGAGGGAGGATATGGTCAGAGAAGAAAAGTGGGTATAAAATCAATTCTGCATATTATTCACGGGGAAAGAATAATCAGAAAATTCATTACAAATCCTTATGTTGATATAGAAAAGTCTTATTTATGAGGCACCAGCAGTGTTCCACATGAATGAATTTGTCATATAACTGAGCTATCATCCTTTAAATTGAACTTAAAACATTACAATCCTTTTTGATAGAGTTCTTTCTCTAAAATATATTATTGTTCTGTCTTATTGAGCAAAGCATAGAGAATATCATTTATCTTATTTTCTTGCTCAGGTCATTATTGTAAACATCAGTCACACAGCAACTCTGTCATAATGTGGAGCAGCTCTCAAGGGCTCTAGAGGTGACCTGGACCATGTGCACTGAAATACGCTGGTTGCTGGCTGCCTCATGCTTCTCATTCCCATTCCTTCCAACCAACTATTCTTAAAGTCCCTACCTATCCCACCCATTTCACCAAAAACAAAATCAAATTTATTTCATTTCTGTAAAAGTTAGTACACTTATCTCTTAAAAATAGCTTACATATCATTTCATGATATACACACAACAACAAAAAAACAATGTTCAACAGCACAGGGAGAATTGAACTAAAACTGTTATTTTTTAAATTTCTAACAGGATTTTATGCACAAAAGTAATGTTCTGCTCTATAGGTTAAAAAAAATCAGTGTATTTTTATGTGTACTGCTGATTACTATGTAGGAAAACAAACTAAGCCAAGAAGATAAAAATGAGCCACAGGTAGGGTGGTCATGAAGTCTTGTTAGTATTGTTTTTAAGTAGACACCTGAAGAAAGTGAAGAAAGAGACCATTTGGATACTGAGGAGTAAGGAAAAAACAGTACCGCAATGGCTTGTGGCAGAGTATTTCTGGTCCAGAAAAAATAAAAGGGAAATGTGTTTTGGGAAGAGTCAGAAATCCTTGAATTAGTTAGCTACTGGCCATAATAGTGCCGAATAAAATGCTCATGTGTATAAAATATATCCTTTTTCTCACTTTTGGATTTGTGGTGTGATTCTGATAACTATAGACTACAAATTGGCCTCAAGCCTCTTCCATATGAGTTTATTCTGGGGCTCAGGCTGAAGAGCCAGCACCTACCAAACCCAAATGCTCTTCTGGTGGAATAGAAGAGTGAAAAATGACTGTCTTACGACCATGCACATTGCAAGTCTCAAGCCTACTCAGATCCTACTTACAAACATCCTTCAGGCCAAAGCTAGTCACGTGGACAAGCCTCAAATAGAGAGAGAAAAATATACCCTGCCCATGGTGGGAGGTAAAGGAATAAAGCAAATAATTCATCCCTCTACACAATACCAGAGAGGTAGTGCTCTTTGACTTTTACTCTGTTTGAAAGACTAAATTTTACTTTTTGTAAAGAAAAGACCTTGAAGAACAGTGAACCAAGGAATGACATGTTCTGACATGTAAGTGGAAAAGAGCAACCCAGAGAACATAAAAAGTGTAGACTGTAAGGGTCAAGTTGGAAGGAGACTGTTACCATATTCCAGATGAGAAATGGTGGTTCCTGGAACCATGATATACAAGTGAGGATGATATCAAACAGTCATTTTTTTGAATCTGTTTTGTAGGTAATGATATCAGGACTGATTTAAAGATTGGATGTTTGGTATGAGATAAAGAGAAGGGTCAAGAATAACTCCTGAAGCAATGAAGAGGGAAGACTGGACAAAGAATAAGCTTAGGAGTTGGGGTGGAAATCTTTTGAGATTCCTGTTAGGCTTTCAAGTGGAGATGCCACATAGTTAATTATATATATGAATTAGCACTCAGCCATGAAAGTGCAGGCTGGGGATAGGCTTGAATCAAAGTTTATAGTAGACTTAAACATATGTATCCTTGATTTAAAAATATTTTATTTAGAGTCAGAGAGAATTTGTTCCATAATATCTGTATGTGCAAGTCTCTAAATCTTCTTGTTCTCAACTGTTTTTTTTTTCTTGTGAAATATAAAATACCCAAACCCTCTCAGCCTTTTTTTCTCTACCTCTTTCATTCTTTTTTTTTTTTTTTTGGTTGTAGTGGACACAATACCTTTATTTATTTATGTATTATGTGGTGCTGAGGCTCAAACCCAGGCCTCGAATGTGCTAGCCAAGTGCTCTACACACCAGCACCCTTTCATTCTTAATTGACATTTTTGAAGAATAGTCTACCTCTTCTTTTCTATGCATTCCTTAATCAAGCAGAATCTTTATTATAACTACTATATTTATTGCTCTCACCAAAGTTCCCAAACTCTGTACACATTCCACATGTGTTCTCTCCAGTTGATTTCACTGCTGCATTCAAAGTTTCCACTGTTTGACCTGCACTGCTGCCCTCTCCTGCTTTGACATCTGCAGTGTTACTCCCCTTGCCTGGTTTGCCTCATGTTTCTCCAAGCTGTTCTGACCTTGTCTGCTTGTCAGCACCTTCCTTCCTATGCTAACCCCTTCCATGCTGGATCCATCCCTGGTCCAAAATACTTAACCTCCTCTGAAGGAAATCTCTTCCATCATCTGGATTTTCCCTGATGTTTGTGTGCAAGTGCTTCCCACATTCTCTCACGCTGACCTGTCCCTTGAAGATCATGAAACACCATGTTTCTCACGACATTTTGGACATGTCCAAATCAACATATTTGAAATGAAATACATGCTGATGATTGGCAAAGTATAGGCTATGACACTTCGAGTTATTGTGTTGTACTTACTGAGTTTCTACTCCAGCACCTGTCCACCTCTGAGATGATTTTTTATTTTCTCCTGTGCTATGTTCTCCAAGCCTTCCATATTTTTTTGTTTTTATTTACTCACAATTTAAGAAACCTGATTAAAATGGTATCTCCTCTAACAAGGGTCGGTAGTTCATAGCTACATTATGGTTACTAGTTACATCTGCTAATATCCTATACACAGGTCTCATCATAAGTTGACATTGTTTGTGCTTTTTTTTAAATCTCCTATTCTAAATTAAACTTCTTTGTGAAAGATTTAGGCATTTATCAGTGCATCCCAATCAAGTACTTGGATCAGTACTTGGCACTTAGTAGAATCTCAGTAAACATTCTTTACGTTGATAGAAATGCCATTTGATCAGTGACTCCAACCAGAGGTAAGCATGGCCCACAGACGGGCATAGAGACTATTCTTCTAAATGCCCTGACTTCATCTCTGGAATTCATAATAACTTTGATCCATTCAAAAGCATTGTCTTCCTACCAACTATGCCCAGATAATGAGAGTATGCTCATGGCTGCAGGCAAGTAGCACCGGATGATTTACATGAGTTCTGACAACTCCTCAGAAAGAGAAAGTAGCATAATCATCCCTGGATAGATGATGAGTGTGTCTCATGTTATTTCCAGGCAACTTAAGGTTTTATTTTTGTCGTGCACCAAATGGACCTGGTGTCAGGCAGTCAAATATCTGGCAATCTGCCTAGCTGAAGAGATAGCATAAGTGGTGAATAGAACATTATTGTGTGATAATGATTTCCAGCAGCTATTGAAGATAAATTCCAATGCAAAGTGGAAAGCTTTATTTCCAGGGGAGGAATTATCGATCTGTGGCCACTGTAAATAAAAGTTACAGGTTTAGAGACAAGTCCAGTCCTGTCAGTATCATAAGGATCTGTCTAGTAGAAAGTACTACCTCCTAAAGTCAAATGAAGGCTCGGTTGCTATAAGCAGTGTGATGTTTCCTCAGACGCTGTTGTCCTCTTGTATGAATGTGTCATGTGAATCAAATCAGCATGGGTAGGTTCCACATTAGAACAATTACAAATACAATTCCTAAATGTGCTCAAAATCCTCTGCAGATTGACCTAATAGGCCACAGTACAGTCCCCAGGATCTTTCAAAATAAGTTTTAATGAGTCAGAGAGAAGTTAGCAGCCTGGATTACTGGATTTGTTTTATAGACTTAATGGTTAGTTAAAACAGAAATCTCTTATTCTTTAGATACAGTTTGAGATTGAGGGTGTGATTACTCTTCATTAGCTTTCAAAGAACCAGTCATTACAGTCTGTCTGGCTCATAGAATATTCAGTCTGGTAAAGACCTTAAGGATCATCTCATCTAATCCTTTTATTTTTCAGCAAAGAAACAATGACCCAAAGATAAATAACACGTACAAGGTCCCATGTTAACTTGGGTATTTTTTTCAAGGCATTTTCAAAATGCATGACTTTTTTTAACCTTACTTGAATTCTGGTGATTGTATTAATGTAAAGATGTTTTCTTTGGGATAGTACTAATTTATTCCATAAGAAGAAAAACTTCCCTGAAACTTTACAAGGGCTTAAGTGTCAGGAGAGTGCCAACTCTCTCCTATTTCAAGGGCTAGGGCACATATATTTATAGTCCTTCCTGGGTAAATGAAAGCTATATGGTTCTCTATCTTTTCCTTCGTATCCAGAGATCAACTATTAGGTCCTATGCCTGGATTACATCACCAAGGCTTGCTTTACAACCAGGTCTCAGGAGGGTCCTGAACTTCAACATTACTAATTTTAGGATCTATATCAAATAGGTCTGTGCACATTTGCATATTAGTGAAGAGCATTGGCAGGGTGCTGGAGATCTGTGGCTAGAAGATGAGCCTGTCAGAAGCATGCTCAAATGGGCCCCTGGATAATGATAAATAGGTTTTCTATCTAATTCAAATAAAACCCCAGAGGTTTTGGTTAACCCCTAGCAATAGCTGAACAGTAACACTGACCTGTTGCTATTCCCTTGACACCTACTTTTGAACAGCATTCTAAGGTCAAGAGTTTAGGGACAAAGGAAACTGGAGAGAAAGGCAAATTCTTTTTTTTTTTTTCTTTCTTTCTTTGCAGTCTGAGAGAAGTGACCCCACTGATCCTCAATGGATTGCTTCTGAATTTAACTGCAGCATAGGTAGATGCTTTGATGAAAGCTTCTATCATTTTTTGAGTTGATGATTCTATTTTTTTTTCAGTTTTTGGCCTACTTATTAATCTGTGTTGATTAGAAAATATTCCCCTTAAGGCAGACAGATTATCTACATATACACTCCAGATACAGGTGCTCTGTCTGTAAAGAGATATTGCCATTAGCAACACTTTTCCGATCCACCAGCATCTTGACTGTAGGCAGTTTCAAAACTGTTTATGCTCATATTTCTGATGTTTTTCTTTCCACTGTTTCTGTTTTCATTAATGGAAATATCTGGTTTGTATTATTGTTGCTTTTAGAGATCTGAGAAGACTGTTGATGGAGAAAAAACCGAAATGTCTCTTTCTAATAGAGCTTAAATGAAACAGATATTTGGGTTCTCTTAGATGCTTATGTTAATCTATAAGAAACTATATATATGATTACACTACACCAAACTGAGTTCCCTCTTTTCCTTATTTCTGTAGCTCTCATCTATACCAGTCATTTGGCAGTTAATTATATACTGCCTTGTGGCATTATAATTTAGCATTTTATGTATTTATATTATCTGTGCAAGTGGACTCAGATCCTTGAGGGAGAGAGAATTGAGTGTTATGTTTCTTTGTTTCCCCTAACACCTAGCAGAATGCTGTATGCACAGTCGGCTGTCAAACAATATTTGCTGAATGATCTACCACACAGAATTTCTTAATGCTTCTGCATAATGGTCCCAGAGAGAGTGTTGCATAAAAATAGACAATCTTCTTCCTAGTATTAAAATATTTGGTGAAATGCCACAATAGTGATGTTTCAAAGGTTTGCAAATTAAATGTTTCAGGGACTGTAAATGGACTGTTGCTATGAGGTATGCATGTGTGTGTGTGAGTGTGCAGTGCATGCTCAAATGCATGCCTAACGTTTTTGTGTGCATGTGTTCAGAGGTCTATCCCTTTCATCTTTAATTTTGGGAACTGTAATCAATCCCTTTAGAAGGATTGGGAACACTGGCTGGGTAATGGATGTCTTGCTATGGCTGGCAAGGCAGTAATGCCTCAACTGGAAGATCATTAAATCCCAAATTTCAGCCTGTCTCTCTGCCACCTATCATCAGCAGCAAATCTGCTTTAACAGCCAAGAATTCCCTTATCTCTCAGTGGCTATGGACCGTGTTCTGCTGCTCTCTGTAGATGGGAGATAGAGCTGCATCATTACCCGGGGGTGACAAGGATATAATTTACAGGCTCAATCAGTTCTAGTTACCATGTAATTACAGAGTTATTACATGGTCATTTGTTCCTGATGGACACAGGCAATCTCTTATCTCCTTCTACTGTGTTCTGTTTCTTGTCTTATGCTACTAAAGATTTTTAGTCTCTTCTGCATAGAATGTTAAATGGTGTACTGGGGAGGAAGAACAGAATGATTTGGGATAAGATGTTGATTATATTGCAATGCTATTTGTTCTCCTCAATTGGCCTGGTGATAATAACAGAATCCCGTGGCTTTCCTCCCCTAGGCTCCAAGTTCACATTTTCTCCATAAGAGAGGATGGAGACAATATCTTGCTTGGCAGCATGGGGGAAATTGGGTGTAAGGAATATACTGACCCATCCCACCCAGCTCCTAGATGATAATATCAACCCCAAGATTATGTCACTGCCTCTTGTAATTTGAAGCTCATGTTAACACAGGGCCGGTTAGAAGAAAAAATTCTCTTTATAATGGAAAAAAGAGAGGAAAGCATTTCAGTGTGTAATTCAGTATCATGGAGAAATCATGAGAAGGTTCGGTAACCTGCCCACTGTTACTTATTGAATGGTATGCCTGGAACTCAAGTGATGCAGTTTGGGTCCTTCCTCTCTAACATATTTAAATGAATTCTAGTAATCAGGATTTTTACCTATTTTTAATAGCAGAGGTATGATAAATCCTTTAAAGACATTTTGGTATTACCTCGAATTTTCTTGAATAACAGGACTGCTCCTTAACACTTTTTTATTAATTATGAATTGGTGATAAAGTGTCAATACATGTGAATTCCAAACCTTTGAGTAAATGGACAGAATGTGACATTTTGGTTGCAGTTACAAAGTGTGACAGTCATGTAACAATGAGGGTGAAATGCAGGAATCAGCATCAGATTGCAAACCAGGAGACCTGGGTCCTGGTCTCAGATTTCTCAATAAATAAAGTGATTCAGAGCCTACTACTTTTCTGTGTGGGTCTCAGTTGCTTTCTCTGGTAAATGGGCATATGGACCAGACCATTGTATGATAGTCATCTATGTCTCCATCCTTTAATTAAACCTGCAGTGGAGAGTCAAAAAGCAGCATGGCATCTCAAAGGCAGAGATGATACCAGGTCAAGGGATGATATTGATGTTGATATCAGAAAGTTCCCTCCACATGGAAGTCAGAAAGGTACTGGTATGCACATCACATTTCAGATGATAGAATGCTGTGTGTTATTAACACACTCTTCTACTTCTCTCTCATCAAAACACCTTGATGATTTAATTAAAATTCTTTTTTTTCCGAATGACTTAAAAATGGCACCAATTATAATGTAACTGCTATGTGACTAATATGTGCAGGTAATATTGTGATTATATACAGACAGCCATATGCTACTATGAGGTTTCTCTCCATGCATTTAAACTGCTGAAGCGGATAACTCCATGTCCCTGCACAAAAGTAATTGCGCCACACTAATTTGTGTTTGCAAACAGATCCCAAATTAACCAAGTAAATAGACTGATCTGTAAACAAAATATTATGATGTGCATGTGTGCACACAGGGTGGAGTGGAAATGGCTTTCTGACTACATGAATCATGTCAGAGAAGAACTGGACCTTGTCTGTGGCCTGTGTTTCCTTTCTTGGCTTTTGGTCGGTCTGAATTCCTGTCCTATGCTAGTGATTCTAAGTCACTCTGTCTCAAACATAGATGACTGAAAGCCATCTGAATTTGTTTTCACTAGGGGTCGAGAGTTATTTCAATCAATCCACCTTTTTGGACCTCACTTGCTAATATCATTCATTCCTTCAACACAATGATGACTCCAAGATGGTTAACTGTATTTGTAGTGAGGGCTTTCTCCTTGTGAAGAAGCTAACGTGTGGAACTGAGGAGAACTTGGTTCTCTGATCTGCCAACTCAGAGAATTGTATGGTCTTATGAGTGAAAGGGGCGATTGGCACTGTGGCTCTGCCATGGGCAAGATGCTTCACCTCTCTGAGCTTGGTTTCCTCCATTGTAAAGAGGGGGTGATCCTGGGTTTCTCTCCTCAAGCAGCATAGAGGATTCAGTGAGTGAGGCATGTGTGCATTCAGAACAGTGCCTAGTATTGTAATCAGCACTTGTTGCTACTGTTGCTACCATTCAAATCTCTGGGGCTGCAGTCACGCCAGCACTTCTTCCTGTTTGCCCTGTCAGGAACTTCAGGCAGGTTCCCAGTGTGGCGGAACAGCCTCAAAGGAAACCTACTTTGTCCAGGAAAGGTGGACCCTGAGGGAGGCCCTACATGCCTGCCTTCTGTCTCTGCATCCCTCTTATATTCAGTATCTCTCTCTCCTCTACTCTGGAATATACAGACTCCACTGGACTGACCTCTTTTTCCCCTCCTTTTTCTGACATGCTTCTTGTTGTTTAAACCTTATTCTCTCAGGAACCATTTGCTCAAGTATTGCTCTGTGTCTGAGCAGTTATTTTGAGTGAGGTCATCAGAGGGTTACAGTAGCTCTGGTGTTCTCCTCTGAGCACTGGCCATAGCTAATCCTGGTACCTAGAACACTATTCCCATGGAAACTTACAGAGTATATGCCCTTTGCTCCTTTAGGTCTGTACTCAAACCTGACCTCCCCCATTAGCCCTGCTTTTGAAGCCAATTCCACAGCAGCCTGTCTCCCAACCCTGGCTATGCTCTCCATTCTTTTCACCCTGCTCTGTTTTTCCTGCTGTTCATAGCCATCATCATCACCTTGTGATATTTTGTGCACTTTACTTATGTACTGTTTTCTGCATTTCTCCCCATTTAGTTGAAAGCAGGGACTTTCTCTGTATCATCCATTATTTTGTGCTGAAGACCTCGGTCTATGACTCACATTAGGTAGGGTCATTGAGAACTTTAATCACAGATTCCCCTCTATGTTCCTCTACTTATAGTCTCAGAAAACAGATGGAGTGAGAAAGATCTTGAGACCAGGATACGGGGCAAAGAACCTTAGCAGAGGCTATTGGAGGAAATAAAACTAAGAGATGCAGTGGAGGTAGGAAATTTGAGGCCCCTGGGGACCTCCAGTGATGGAAACAGGCACATCAGCAGTGGGGTAGGGGATAGACATCAGCAGTGTGAACTGCTCTATCCTCTTGTTGCATATGTGACCTCGTGAATCACTTCTTCTGTCTGGGGCTGTTTCCTTGTCTATAAATGGTAATGAGACAAACTTGTAAAAGTGACTTATAAAACATATATCACTATTTAAATATTGATAATTTGTTATAATTTCTGTGTCTCAGTTTACCTGTCTGCAAAATGGATCATAGCAGGAATGACCACTAATTAGAATGGAGATGGAATGGGAAGGAGGTTATTTCTGAAGGATTGTAAATCACCATTAGCATTTGTGGATTGCTCTCATTAGCCAGCCAATCTAGAGAGCATTGGTGACTGGCTTAAAAGACCAGAGACAGACTCAGTATTTCCAAAGACTTAAGCCAAAGGAGTAATTAGCATGGGAATTATAAGCACCAAGAAATGGGTCAGTCCGGGCAAGCTCATAACAGGAGGGCTTTAGTCTTCGGCATCATGCTCAGAGGCAATTACCTAAGATTAGGAATAGCTCCCAGATACTAAATGCTGTGGATATTATCAGAACAAACAGCTGGCCCCAGGTACCAGGCATTGCCTCTTTCCAGCAGGCCTCACCATGAGCTTTTCTGCTTAAACTGAGTTGCCTTCCCCAATCCAGACCTGGGCTACAGGACAGGCAGCAGTGAAGGCAGAGGCAGCCCATCCTAAACCTCTACACATTATCATTTAAGAACAACGTTCCTTGAGGTTGCTGCTTCTTCAGCCTCTTTGGGAATCATTTCTTCTGTCAATAGGTCACCTAATTAACTTGTTCTTGAGGGAGTAAAGTAGACTTTTATCTGTGCATATGCTCTAGTTCAGATTTGGCTTCATATTTAAAGTCCCTGCTAGCTAGCAGTATGAATGTGAGCACATCACTTGAGCACATGATTTCTTTATTGCTATAAAATGGGCATAATAACCCCATAGTTTATATGAATATTAAATTTGTTTATATATGTGGAATATATGCCACTATTTCTTTCATATATTAGGCATCTGGTAAATATCGAGCTTGCTTTTCTGTTCATTAAGACAAAAACAAAACAAAACAAAACAAACAAACAAAAAACCCCAACAGACCAGAATCTTCCATATCCAGCACTTAAAAAAAAAAAAAAAAAAAAAAAAAAAACAGTGCTGCACTTACATTTACCTAGATTGGAGCTTTTCTTTGTGTGAAACACACACATCATCCTTTTTTCTTTATTATTTTTGCTCTGCCTTTATTTTTAATTGTGTGTGTGCGAGTATGTGTGTGGGGTTTTATGTGTGAGTGTGAGGCCGAAAGAGAAAGAGTTTGTTGTTTGGGCAAAATCATATATATATAATTTTTTTAATGCATAAGCAAAGGGATGAGAGAAACTAGGTGGAGCCAGGTGGAACTGAAGAGGAAATGTGGAAATGAAGGATAGACTCACTCTGAAGTGCTGATGGCAAAAGACTTCTGTTCATTAAATTCCCTCAAATGTATTCAGAATAACCTTAAGCATATTTAGACAGTCATACATTTTATTTTTGTCTCTGGGTATTAATGTGCTGACTTGTGGGATTATTAAACTATAATTCCCCAAGATATATTTCTGTCGCTCACTGAGTATGAACGTGCAATTGCTAGCAAATGCAAGATTTAGAAGTGTTGCAGAAGAAAATGGGTGCAGAAGAAGGAATATGTTGGTATCAAGGTCTAGGGTGTACACTCCTCAATTCCCAATGACTGTGGGATTTAAAAATGGAGACAAAGAGACTCAATCCTGTGTCTCCCATTTATTATTGGTATGACTTTGGACTAGTCACTGAAGCACTCTGAGCCTTAAGTTCTTCATCTGTACAGTGGGGAGAATATCGGTCATGTTGTGATAATTAAGTTACATATTATAGCAGATTAATGAACTGCAAAGCACTGTCATCCTGAATTATCATGCAGGATTTTCAACTAGAAAATAATTACCAGGATTGTAACCTAATTATTATGAAAACTGCTCTTTTGGCAACCCTCTTCAGTTCAAGTTGTGCAATGTTTGAAGTGCTGGAAAGTGGTAGATTGCTCAAAATGTGATTTCCCTTTTATACTTCAAATGGCAGGTATGCACCTACACATTTTACACTTGTAGATCCCAAATGAAGCATCTAGTTGTATTCAAATTTAGAGTGTTTCACCTTGACTTTAGATGTCAAAGAGCATGCCACTCTTTCTTGTTCTGCAGGAAAGAGCCATGGCTCATGCACTCTCTGGAACAAATATGGCTGCAATATCTAAAAACATCCAAGGGTACTTCAATTTCCTGATGGCCAATCATGTTTCTTCAGGGGGTCTTGCTTTGTGTTGTTTCCTTCTGAGAGGAAAAACTTGACAACAACAATAACAACAACAACAACAAAACCAAAACTGATGTGAATACCAAATAACCTTTTCTCTGTCCCAAATGCTAGAATGTTCCAGAGCACTAGTCTTTTCTGTGGATACTTTTACTGTTGTGCTGGACACTTCAAAGGAAATGCTGCTAAATATCACCATGGGTACTTCTATTGTCCATGCACAGTAAAAGATTTTCCTATCCTAAACAAGGATCTGTTTAGCTTAACATTGAAGCAGAAGATGAATTCTGCCTTCAGAAGCTCACAGATTCCAGGACAGACAGCACCTGTTCACTGTCTCATATCACAGCATATTATCTACAATATAAGACAGGGCAAAACATGATCATGGGTTATATCACCACTCCATAGATTGCATACTCGACCATGTAGACATAGTAACATGGGAAGCAAGGAGGGTGGTTCTGCTCTAAAAGTGTGTTTGAACTGTGTGTTAAGGAGGAATAGGATCCTCAAGAAAAAGAAAGCTTATTGCCCACATTGCATAGCACTCTATAATCTTTCAACACATCAATTATCTAGGCCATTTCAGCCTTGATATTCACTATGATATCTATCATTCTCAGAGGGTTGAGATCCATGTCTTATTGTTTACTTTATGTCCCTATACCCAGGATTCTGCCTGGCATTTAAAATAAATATTTTTGAGCCATATTAATTCACTGACCTTATTCATCATACACTGCTGATTTATATTTCTGTTTAAATAAGTGGAAGTAAGAAGAGCCTAGATTAAGTACAGGAGCTCTTAGAGGCACCGGCTGCTCTTAGAACATTACAGCATAAAAGAAGAGTCTAGGAATTCTATTACTCTACGGTTCAGGGTGTGGTTGAAAAGTATTTCCTTTTGGTAGGAGCTGAGGAATTCTGTGCTCAGTCCGAAGTCCTCCTGGTTAAAGAAGACCCAATCTTATTAGCATTGTGAGATTTCTGCTATCCCATTATTTTAAAATGGCAGATTTCAGGGCTGGGTATGTAGCTCAGTGGTAGAGCATGAATGAGGTATTGAACTCAATCCCCAACACTTAAAAAAAAAAAAAAAACACAAATGGGAGATTTCAACTTCGTGTGTGTGTGTGTGTGTGTGTGTGTGTGTGTGTGTGTGTTTATTGGCTTTGGAATATTTGAAATGGTCCTTAGGTTCTACTGACTATGAGGCCTTTCTACAGCTTATGACCACTCAGGCTGTATCAGCCAATAGCAAGGCTCAATTGTTAAGTTTGTTTATGTGACTCCTTCAAGAAAATAAAAGGCATTTGAGTGTGTAGGTGTATATTAGTGCTCTAGTGTGTGGGAATCAGGAGAGATGGAACACTTTATATTTCAGAACTGGGAAATCTGAGGCCAAAATAAATATGAATTGTAGAACTCCATTGGCCTGTCAGTTCAAGAGAGGTGCCTGCCTCTTTTGAGTAGTGCCTCTTCATGGATCAAGATTTTTTTCTTATTTCTGTGTTCCTGAGGTAATCCACATCTGTGAGAGGAGATGAACACACAGCACCCAAAGGCTGAGAAATGAGAGGGAACAAAGCTGTCTCGTTTGTTGCCATGGGTGTGTCCTTGGGCACAAGAGAAAAATCAGCCTCATGATTGAATTCTAGCCCGTGCCAGTCCTTGGGCACCATCTTATTCCAGAGCATCCTGTGCTGTCTGAGAGCATGACTCCATGGAATACTGCTCAGGAGAGGAGACTGAAATGGGATGAAGAGAAAAGATGGTTCTCATTTCACAGTGATGGCTTTAGGATTTCTGCTCAGACTGTCTGTTGCATTCTACTTGTTGCTGTGATGTGCAGTTACACATCTGTTGGCATGCATCAAAGGGTTAAATGCAGGCTGGTCTTTGAGGCAGTTGAGATACACAGGCAGCGGAGCAAAAGGTTATGTTCAGAAGGAAGAGAAACAGAAAAGGAAGAAGTCAAAAGAGAAAAAAGGAGGCAGGAGGTGATGGTAATGGGGCTTGCCCTTGCAAATGCATTGATAATTAGGCTCTGCTATTTAAAAGTTAATAACATTTCCATTTCTCCATCTATAATTCTATACATAGAGATATCTAAGGTTATTATTTTGGTGCATTCCCCTTAAATTAGTTACTTTTACAAACTTCCTATTATGATCTCCTGTGTGAACATTTAGTTTTTCAGACACAAAATATCATTGGATATTTAATATGCTTCTCTAGGGTTCTCCCACAATTTCCGTAAGTATAATTCAAAAAGAAAAGTATAGGATGTATTTAACTCACAATTTTCACTGCAGCTTGATCAGGGACTAGGGTTTCCTGGAAGCCCACATCTCAATATTAAATCAATACTAGTGGGGCTGAGGTTTTCCTCTCTGGACTCTTCTCTTTTCCCATGGCACTGCATGACTACTGTGCATAGTGGTGTTCCCAACTCATCAGTGGGCTTTTCTAGACACTCCAGAACTGGTGAGCAGCATTATTATTTTTTGTGTGTGCTCTCTGAATTCTTCCTATCTGTGGAAATCTGTCAGAGTTGTGGACAGGGAAATAAAAGCGTAGCTAATACTGTTATCCTGGTTCTGTGCAGGTTACATATAGAAATACAGTTGCAGAAATAAAGTTAAGAATCTAAAATGGAATTTTATCTGTGTAGCTGTCTGTCTTTCTCACCAGACTATCCTCATCCTGTTTGACCTTGGGTGAGTGACTAAACACATTCAAGACTTAATTTAAACAAAATGGGATAATGATAATGCCTACATCAGAAGGTGCTGATGAATAAATACGACAAGATAGACTGCATGGAGTTCTTAGCATGGAGACTGGCACCTAGTAAATGCAGAATGGGGTTGATACTTCTAGTCATTTTATTATTCTTGCTATCATTCTGCGCTTTTCGACAGGAGACAAATATCCTTTTTGTTTTCGTCAATAAATATTTTTTAAATTTAAATAACTATGCTGAGTAAAAATTTTAAAAAAACACGAAAATAGTCTCTCCCTTTAGATAACAACACAGTATTTCCACTGGTCAGTGCAGAAATGATACATTCTTACTGCTGTGAGTTATTATACCCTCTGAATAAACATAAGCCTTTCATATGACCTAATGATTAATGACTTATGCAAAGAAATTTTAATACCATTAATAAAATATTAAGCAGCGAGCTTCCCCCACTTTGCTGACAGTGTCAGGCTTTCACCTGTTCTCCTGGGGATGACAGGTTTCCGGGAACATGCTGAGTATGGATAATACATCATTCCCAGGCTGTGTTCCCCTGTGTTCTCTGTGTCTTCCTGGCCAGCTTGTGGGATGGGTAGGAAGCACTCTTTAGAGGAGGGAGTGGGGCCTTGGTAGCATGAAGTAAAGGGAGCAATTGTACTCTCCCTTTGTCTATATGCTTGCCATTCATCTATCAATTGCCTGCTTATTCAGTCATATTAAGTATTTAGATTTTGTTAGTAATTACACCAAAATCACTGATGTTTAGTCTTTTTACCAACCTTGGGATATTCATAGGATTTTTTTTTCAACTTTATCCATGGAATCCTAGGCCCAGAGATTGTTTCCTGTTCATGATCATGTACTCAATAAGAGACTGATCTGAAACTGGAGCTGAAGTCTACCTATTTCTCTGGGTTTGGCTTTAGCCTGCTTTGTCTACATCTAGTCTTCTGTGCTCTTGTGGACTGTGGGTAGATATCTCACATAGATAGTCATTTTAGAAGACTGAGCAAGATTCTTATGGTGAATTCTCAGGAAGCGAGTCTTATCCTATTAACTAAATAGACTTTCAATGCTCAGTTCAAATTAGAAGCAAGGTCCCTGAGCCAGCTTGATTCTGGCTCCTTTGGAATACTTTTATCTCCAAAATATTTTGGCTTAGTAGTGATTCTACTTCAGATAGTTTTCCTTCAATGCCTTGGTCTCAAATCCCATCATATATTTTGAAGAAACAATTCCAAATGTCCCAAAGTTGAATTTACAGTCTGCAAATAAGGGAGTCTGCTACAACACAGTCCTCACTGACGTTCCTTAGAACACAACACTATTCTTCAAACTGGTGACTGGGCAGGACAATTTGGAAGCTCCACTAAAAATGAACATCTTCTCCCAGTTTCCTCTTGGTGGACCCCATTGTTTTTCCCAGGTGTCTGAGATAGAAAAAAAAATCTATTGCTCTTTCCCAATGAATACCTGAGTCCTCAGTATGATATGAGAACTACATTACATCTTAACCTCTGTGAGTCCTCATGTTGGGGTCAAATTGCAATAGACAAACAGTGTGATGCCTTAGATATAATACTGGATTCTGCTTTATCACTAGTTCCCTCGTTTCCTATGCTGAATAAGCATTTCATTCAAAACTACTATTATTTTTAAAGCTCTGTGTCCCTGTATATGTGCACTTAGATTTGTGCTTGCATACCTGTGCTGCTTAGTCACATTTAAATATTTAGAGGGAAGAGAACATTTCTTCTTTATTTTCTCTGCGGATTATTTCCAAGTCCAGGAGGTATATGAGCATCTCAAATCACACCAATGCCTGATCAATACAAGGGGTTTTCCTCTCCTGCCAGACCTAAAGGGATGCATTGTTGAGCAGCACAGCACTCTACAGGGGTATGCCTCAGCCTCTGTCATTTCTCTCCAGTTCCAAAGCAGAGCCCAAGAGCCTCCTGCAAAAAAGAAGAGCCTGTTATCTTGTGTACTTTGCAAATCCTCCCTGGTTCACACCACAGGCATGTGCCTATCTCTGTGTGAGAATTGTTGAACTATTCTTTAGCATTAGGAATAGAGGGGCCAGTGTTGCTTCCTGGGGAGGAATGGGGAGTCATGAGAGTCCTGGCAACTTTGCTTATGTTCATCCTGGAGACAGAAAAAGATCAGATTCTTCCACCCCTCAGAGAGCAAAGAGTTCTGCATTTCTTGTAATGATTCCAGAGTTCTTCTGAAGCCTTGTGTGAGAAACCAGTGTGAACATGGTTGACGTTTGTGGATGTTTGGGTCCAGCTGGCAACCACAATGGCTCAGGGACCCAGAAATTGAGAAATTCCTACAGAAATCATTGTGTTCTCAGCATTAGCATCCCAACATCCTCAAAACAAATGAACCAAACACCATCACTAACAACAAACACAATGTGCAAACACTGCAGAATCAGAGCTAAATTTAGAGTTGTTTCTTATTGAGCAAATGCTAAACTACGTAATAGGCATGGGTCCTATCCTTCACACCATTTGTGCATGGTTGGGAGGTACCTGAATAGTCAACCCTTATTATGTGGGAAGTGCAAGGCTAACTTACCCAAGATGGGACTTCTGCATTGCTGCTCAGGGTTTTTGTTTTTATTTTCTTATTTATTATGAGCACATAAAAGATGTTTAGTTTTTCAGAAATGACCAGGACATAATAAATGTAATTGATGGAAAATATAATTGGAGGGAGACGTAGCCTCTTGAATTTAAAGCTGTATACCACAAATACTACAGACAAGAAGCAAAAAGGAACAACTCAGACACAACTTACAAGAGAAGAAAAGTCTGAAGGCAATTGCACTATGTTCCAAATGGCCTCTGGAGGGGACATCAGATGGCTCAGGCATGGAGGATGGGGGACTCACATCTGTCACCTGGGGGACCTTTTCCATTGTTGTTGGATTTAGTTGCACCTCCAGAAGTCATCAGAGTCCTTTCAGCCACACCAGCTCCCCTCCCAGGACAAAGGCTGTTGGTGATGGAGATGGGCAGAGAAGAGCCCAGAATCAACACTTGGTTTGAGAAAGCAGAGGATCACTTCTCCCCGACAAACATTGGTTTTGAAAACCATAAAATCTTTTGTCGCATTGTCAGTGTGAGAAGCATTCCCTTGACTTGTGACCCTGGTAGTTATCAGCACTGCTGGAGATGTTACCTGCTGTCATCACACCCAATTGGGGCTAGGTTTTACTTAGGTCATGGTGGTGTGACTGGTGGGATTTGATCACCTTGGGAAGTGGCCGGTGTTATTTTTATCCAAGGGTGTGGTGTGGGAAAACTAGACGGCAGAAGGGGGCATACCAAGTAAGGACTTATGCTTGAATTTAACTCAATCAGGAGAAAAAGCACTCAGGTTCTTGTCTCAGACATATCTTCCACGTGGTGACACCCAATTCTGAGAGTCTCCTTATGTGTGGTACTAGGACAGGTTTTGATCCAGAAGTATCTTCAACCTTATTACCAGGGGTTCTAAAAGATGTGGTTTTGCTCTCCCAGATTTCCTTCTGACCTTTTCTGTATTTCTGACTTGGGCTACCCTAAAAGGCAATCAGAAATTTGTTAAGTGGCATTTATGTAACTGAGGCCACTGGCAGTGTGACATAGTGGGTGACATTAGGGTTCAGAAAAGAAATATTGTCAGGGGAGTAGGGGATGGATGGACTCTCCTTTTTCTAATGCAATCAATGCTCAGGGCAAAATGGTTGGCTTTTAATATTCAGGCAAGATGAGTAGTAGGAAAGCCTCTGTCCAGGTCAAGGAAGTAGGAGAGAAATGCACACTCTGGGTATGCTGCTGGCAGGACCTCAAGAGCAACCAGGATAATGGTCCCTGTCCTCTTGGAAGAACAGGCATTCTATAGTTGGTCCACAATGGACTGGTACACTTCTGCAGAGATTTGCTTTCTCTGGAGATTTCTGAAATCAGTGGTAGAAGACAAAGATGCAAGGAAATGTGCTAGCCGTTCTGTCCCTGAAGGAGGTACATTCAGTGATGATTTTTTTTTTCTGTATGCTGGGCACTGTGCTCACTGCTGAAGTGAGAGAGAAAACTGACCCCTGCATCTTATTACCCATGGATCCATTATTAATGTATCTTATTGTCAAGTGGGGGGATAAACATAACCACACAATTGCATAGTTACTTACATGTGACCATCTCCCCAAGAAGCATGTGCTCTGAGAAGGATAAAGCCTAGATGGGAGAACCTAAAAAGCTCTATGAGGAAGCACCATTTCAGTTCAGAAGGAAGCAGAAATTGTTAGGTTAAAGGAGGACATAGAATGGCCTAGGGTAAAAAGATGGGAACCATGGCTGGGCTTGGGGGCACACACCTGTAATCCTAGACTCAAGAAGCTTAGGCAGGAGGATCACAAGTTTGAGGCCAGCCTGGGCAACTTATGGAGACCCTATCTCAAAATTAAAAAAAGATTGGGGAGGCAGCTCAACGGTAAAGTACCCCTGGGTTCAAGTCCAGCACCAAAAAGGAAAAAAAGGTGGGGGCCTGGGCACAAGAGACAAAGGAGGAGCTTGCAAGGGCTGACAGGTGTCTCTTCTCTTTGGATTTATTTGCCTGCTTCTGTTGTTTTCCTTTTCATATTTATATGTGTTGCCTCCCCTGGGATATAAAAAGCAGTCTGCCTTGTTCTCTATACTTTTTTGCATAACTATGGTGCCTTGTAGAAGGAACTCCATAAATAGTGCTTGATGACTTTTGAGCCAGCATGCTATGTGTCAGGGGGTGGGAAGGATGTCTTGGTGCCAGCTGGCTGGCTGACCTTGATCAAGAGTGATATCCTGTCCCCTGGTTAAGAGATTTTTTTTCCCCCTCTGGAGTCAGATATATGTCAGTTTGAATCCTAGCCCTGTGACTTTAGCCAAGTAACTTAATCTCTGAAAGTCTCAGTCACATTGGTAGAGAAATACAGATAATAAGCTACTTAATTCATTTTCAAATCATAATAATGAAGATCATAATGACACTTTTTATGCCAGGCACTGTTCAAAGTGTTTCACAGATGTTCATTCATTCATTCCTTACAAGTGACCCTGTAAAGCATCATTGTACAGATGAGGAAACTGGGGTACTAAGAAGTTTTAACCCAGTGGCCATCTAGAAAAGCCAGGATTTGGAATCTGTGGTCTCTGCATCTGCATACTCACTATGCTTTCTGGTCATCTGTGTGGCTTCTGAGTTGCTGGAGATGTTAAGTCCCCATATGACCAGAAAGGAAGGAACTGGGGTTTCTATCCACAGTGAGCTGATCCTCTTATTTTCCTTCTTTGTATATCATTTAAATGTTTTCCAGTGATGCTGGCCCCTTTTGGAGCCTCTTGGGGTAAGGATAGAGGAACCTGGAAGAAATGTTGACTGCCTGGACATGCAGACCCCTGATGGTAGTAGAGCTGACAAGCTGGCAGCAGGACTAGCACAAGGAGCCAGGAGCTCTCTCCTCCCCTAGAGGACCCCTTAGAGAGCAGGTGTTGGAGGAATTCTGGCTCAGCTTTTGCTACTCCTTGCCACTAACCCGAAGCTCCATCGTCAGCTTCGGGTGAAGAGCAAAGCCATCCTCAAGTGCTGAGTCTATTTTAGAAATGATTGTGGGGAACTCACTGATGCTTGTTGCTTATTACACCGTGATCCCTGATGATTGGATTCAGTGTTGTGGAAGTTGGCAGAATAATGGGCCTGACCCGACCAGTGGATTCTCACTCGATGATTGCACCGGTTGGCCCCCAGTGCTCATCTCCCAGGCCAGATACAAGTTGGAGGCAAGAAGATGGATTAAACTGGTGGTGGACATCTCACTCTTAAACATGTGAAAAGATGAAAGCAGAATAAATTAGGACTTTAATAGAGAAGATAACTTTTTAAAGAAAAAATGAAGTGAATTATTAAAGAAAAATAAAAATATCCAACTGGTTTAGGAAAATGTGCTTAAATCCCCAACTGATAATGTATCCAGCTGAGGAATATTCATGAAACCAAATTTTCTCTTAATTCTTAATCCACAAAGCTATGATCCCACAATTTTATCAGTAAGAATAGGCATGAATGCTAATCGGAACTCACCTTCTTTCCTTCCCTCCTTCCTTTGCCGCAGTCTGGCTGGGCACAATTCAGGAGCCACTTGTCAAAAGAAACGAACTTTATTTTTAGAACCACACAGGCCAAACAAAACAGCTCCTCAGGAAAAAACCCTCAGAGCCCAACTGCCACCACTGGCTTCCCACAAGCCTCTCCAGCTCCCCCACTCCTCCTGCTCTTGAGGCTGATTGGCTGGGTCATGTGGGCGGAGCCAAAAAAAGTCCCCCAAGGAGCAGCTCCATGGTCTGAAAGGGCGGGGAAACAGCCCAATGAGCATCACCACAGAGGAGCCAATCAGTTGGCAGCTAGAAGTTGCTCCGGCTGCTGTGAGCCAATCATCAGCTGGCAGCTGGAAGTCTGCTGGGGCCCCTTGGGCTGTGGCTCTCAACATTCCTTCCTTTCTCTTTTGAAAAATAAGCATTCTTTCCTAAGTTTGGTAGCTCTGGTTTATTTTCCCTCTTAGCAAGTCATGTTTGAATGCCACACCCCCTGTCTTTGGCATTCATAGTATAAATAGCATTTATCTGTTTAAAATGTGAATCTTGTCAACAGCCCCCAGCTCTGCCATGCTTATCAGGGCAAGAGAGAGGGAGAGTGAGATTCACAGAGATGTACACAGTAGTCCTGTTCATTCCAGAGGAGTGATAGATAATAACATTTCCAGGCAAGAAATGGCAGGAAATCTGAATTAAGGCACCAAATGGAAAAGTCAATTGCTTATTCATTCCAAGTTTCCTATTTGAAGGAAATGTTATTTGATTTTGGAGGATCCTTCTCCCCCACCCAATCCTTCCTTCTGTGAGGCAGACGGAATTGCAGAATTAATTCTTCTTCTTCCCAGTTGTATTGTCCAGACATATTGTCATGTGTGTGTCTCTGTGTGTATGTGTGCACATAAGTCCTCCTTTAAACCTTCACTGATGTTTCATGGATGTATATTTCTCAATTGTGCTAGAAATTTCAAAACCCCACATTAGCAAAAGGAGGAAATCTCTGTGATGTCTTTTCTCATGGTGTCTTATCGCCTCGAAAATGGACCTAACAGAAGACCAAAAATAACAACAAAATTAATACTTATCCTGCTTTTGTAGCATTGTGCACCTTAGTTGTGCAGAGTTTGATAGCTTTCTGCTGTATTTACATTGCATTTGATCAAAACTAGTCATTGCAATAGCATACAAATCACAATAGAAATCATGAGCAACTAAACACTGGGCATGAATGATTAAGGCTTACAATATCATTATGAGGAAGAAACTGTCATTGTCCTTATTTACAAGTGAGGACACACCGGCTTGGAGAGGTTATCCACCTGCTGGGTCAGAGAGATGAAGTTTGATCCAAGGAATTCATGAAATCGGGACTTGACCTTTATAAAATGGTCATTCTCCAAGTGATGGCAATAAGGTAAAGTGCTTGTTGGGTCACAAATAGATGAAGGATGAATATGGTCACAGGATTCCTGTCCACTTCTACTCTTGTGTTGCCAAGGCCAGGTATTTTAGTCAGCCTTTTCACTGCAGTGACTAAACAACCCAACCAGAACAATTGTAGAGGAGGAAAAGTTTATTTGAGATCACCATTCCTCAGGGCTTTGGGTGAGGCTGAACATGATGGTGAAGATATAAGGAACAAAAAGGCTGTCCAAGGAGACATTCCAATGTGGTAGGATATGATGGAGGGAAGCAGCTCACATCATGATCAGAGATCAGAGAGACTCCACTGGCCAGAAACAAATACGTATACCAAAGCCAGGGCCCAACTCCCACACCCTCCGGCCACATCCTACCACTTCAGTTACCACACAGTTAATCCCAATAAGGGGATAAATTCACTGATTGGGTTAAGATCTCACAACCCAATCATTTCTCCTCTGAAGCTTGCATTGTCTCACATGTGAGGTTTTGGGAGACACCACACATCCAAATGATGACTCCAAGGAAAAAGAATATCTAGTCACCAAAAACTACTTTCCTACAGGGACTTTCTAGTCCCTTTCCTAATACAACTGAAGAGGGCTCTGGAATTCTGGGCCAAGCCAATAGGTGTTTTCTTGGGATTGGGTGGTTTATGGAGTGGGAGGCCTACCTTACAAAGATGAAATAACATGAAATTATGAAAATTAACTGCTCTCTACCCTCCCTACCAACTCTCCAATACAATTTCTGCAAAATTAAGTAAATGTGTGCTTCAACAGCTCAAATGGAGTAGCTCATGTAGAGACACCCAGGTGTTTACTAAAACAGAAGGCACTTAATATGTGTTCTTTCTTTTCCTTCTGCTGATTACCCTAATTGGTGGATTCTCTTCCAGTGCCAGCTGCCAATTCCCCACCAGAGTAGCTCCACTAAATCTTAGGGTCTATTTACAGTGACAAATGTAGTGGTTACTAAACAACAACAAAAAATCAAACAAAAACTGAAATAAAAAAAAAAAAAAAAAACAACGATAAAATATTGTTCCCACAGTGTAGCCTCTACCTCCTGCTGTACAAATGGCCTGAGATTTGGTAAAGCTATGTGCCCTCCCAAGAAGACTCAGAAATAGCACCTTATGGTCTCGACTTATTATTGTTTCTTTAAACAAAGCTAGATTTAGTTTCAAAGCTATTTGTTCACACTTTCTACTGTATGGACACAGATGATTCTGACTTGGAGTCATATTTACTGACAATAGATAAATAATTTTCAAAATTCTTCAATGTGAAACCCTTTCTCCAAAGAGCTCAGAGCAACTTTGTGTTTATTATGTCATTTCTACTGAAAAGATTCCTTTAAGATGGGAGGGTGACAGTGATCATTTCCACTTTAGGGAGAAGCAAATGGATGGAGGCACAGTTAGTTTGCAATGAGTTAGAGAAATGTAGGCATTTTCTTGATTATTGAGGATTTACCATCCTGGTGGCTGGTAAACAGACAAATACAGACTATTCCACCTAGACCCTGGAGAAACTGGAGGGAGGGGCAGGAGTGGGCATGCAAACTGATGAATGTTGAGACTTAGAAGCATTATCAAATTTATCTCAAATGGGAAAAAAAAAGAGTCTCTTCAGATGGTACTTCCAAAATCTAACCCAAGTATTTGTGTAATTTATAATAAACCTGGGAGAATTCTGTTAGATTCTGAAGTGGGGCTAGAACAAATGGAAAATGTGCAGATGCCCTCTTTGTCCTGAGTGGAGCTCAGGATGAATTATCCACAGTCAAGAGAAGATATAAGGAACAGAAAGCCTGTCCTGAGGAGACATTCCAATGACTCTGCAGGCATGTGCTGGAGGGTGTGGGCTGTGACTAGGACACAAGGCCCCCAAAGGTGCTAGAATAAAGGTAGTGGGGGTTTCCTTATGGAGCTTTGCCCAAGATTGGGGGATGCTCCTTCAGGAAATGTAACTGCTTTGGACATTTAAGTATTTTGCTTTCTGCTGGCAATGCAGATGTAGTAGTATTTTTTTGTATTTTTGTAATAGTATTTTTTTGAGAGTTAGAACCCACAACAAGTGGATATGTCGCATGTGTTTACTCTTGTTTTGTTTGGGTAGGAGTTTTTCTCAGGCCTTGGAAAGGATTTGTCAAGGTTACTGCACACTCAACGATGGCCATTAACAACAACAGCAATAACTGGGGTGGCACTTGCTGCACATCTCAGGATGCTGGGCACCAAGTCAGTGGCTTCACTTGATTACTGCACTCTACTTTCGCAGCATGTTTTCGTTTTGTAGATGAGAAAGTCAAGGCTCTTAGATATTCAGTTACTAATCCAAAGTCACACACCAGACAACGTGGAGCTGCAGATCATAGATACTCATTCACTTTATAAGGCATTTTTCCTAATTTATTGAAAAGGGAATTTAAAATTTTCAGTTATGGTTCTCAGTACACATCTGAAAAGATTCCCCAGGTCAGTAAACCAGTATGATATTGTAGTTAACTGACTGGGTTCAAACCCTGAATCAGTCATTAATGAACTGTGTAATCTTGATCAAGTCATTAACATCTCTGTGTCTCATTGTCCTCATCTGTGAAAGGGGGATAATAATAATATCTACCTCAGGGGGGTGATATAAAGATTACATGAGCTAATATTTGTAAACCACTTAACATGATTCAGTCAGTGATATATAAGAGTTTGATAAACAAAATCTGTCAGCACCAGTGAACTGAATGGCAGAGTCTGATTTCCCTGCTAAGTTTCAGCATGGAGACAGACATATTGCAAAGGGCGTGGCTGGCACTAAGGCCAAATCAAACAAGGCTGGTTCTTTGACTGTCAATCTTTGTTCTCCAATCTTCTCACTTCAACACCTTTTATAGGCTCTAAATTTGTTTGAGGATAAGGAAAGCATCTGTTCCATTTATTCCCCTCCCCCGCTCACCCTGAGTCTATCTGTGCAAGCTACCACCTTGTCCACAGTGCTCACCCAAAAAGCCCATGTGCTGAGGACTGAGGTGGACACTTGGAGTACCACTGCTTTAGAGGGGTTAAAACACTATCTGGGCATACTCGAATAGCCGAGTCCATCAGACAAACAAATACACCAGCCCGAAAATGAGTAGAAACATGTTTATTAGAGTGGAAGAAAAACAGCTTTTTGGCACCTAACACCATGGCATCGGGTGCAGCAGCTGCAGCCGGGGACAGCAGACAGGGAGGGTAAGCAAGAAAACATGTGTTTTTAGAGCGCTTAACTTTCACAGTGAGGTTTCCAGGTAAAGAGGTGTGTGTGTGTGTGTGTGTGTGTGTGTGTGTGTGTGTGTGTGTCAGATAGAATCAGACAAAGAGATAGGTAGAAACAGAGGCAGACACCAGAGTGCCACAGAGGCAACAAGGCAGTGGGGATGTGGAAGTGGGATTCAGTAGATGTAGGTTTGAGGCCCTTTGGTCCAAGTATTGGGTGGCTGTACCCTTCACTGAGTCTCTCTGATCTTTTGCTTCTCTCTGTGTATAATCAATCCCATCATAATCTCAAGTTAGCATAAATTGGTTCATGATTTTAAAACCACAATGGAAACTATTCGTCAAATTTTGAACCTTGATCTTCTCCCAGGCTGGTGACATGCGGTGAGAGATTTGCTCACTGTGTTGGGCACAAGCAGCAGCCCTGGTCAGCCCTGCAGTTGTGAAGGGAACCAACAGACGCTCTGTGGAGTACCTTGTTGCCAGTGTTTTTTGGATGCCATGTTTTGTGTTTTCTCTCATCCCATATCATGTCTAAAAAATGCCCATCTGTGTGTGTACATGAGATATTCAACACTTCATCACAAAATAGGCTTCGTGTTGGGTGATTTTGCTTAGTTAGATGCTAATATGAGTGTTTGAATATATTTAAGGTGATCAAGGCTATGACATTAGGTTGCTTAGGTGTATGAAGTGCATATTCTACTTTCGTTTAGAGCATGAAATCCTATTACAAGTTGAGGAACATCTGTATATGCAGACACATGAGGTGATCTATTTTAGCATTTGGCACAAGACCCACTACACAAAAGGTGCTTAAAATGTTGGCCTTACTGCATGTCTGTGGGAGAATATTCCAGAAAGTCAGTGACTGGTCTTCCTTGGCTCCTGAGTGTGAAGGCAGCTGCATTTTCAGGAAGAAATGTGAAAGATATGAGGTGATGAGAAACCATAAAAAATAGATTATGATTGCTGAATACTTTTTTTTTCAAGACAGAGTAGGAAATGACAAACTCCTCCCATTATAAAATTACAAACTAGAAATGTTTATTTTTATTCAGTAACATGACTAAACTATGCCCGTGATCCAAACTTTGACAACTTAAAAAGAAAAAGAGGAAAGAAGACAGAAAGGGAAGGAGACAGAATTTGAATGGCTATGAAAAGGAGCCTTGAACCACAATCCTGGGTCCCTGAACATTTCCCTACCTCATCCTCCAAACAGCAGCTCAACTTTTATCAGTTGGTGAATTTTCTTATTTTTTCCTTCTCTTTGTGGTGCCTGGTATCAAATTCAGGGCCTTATACAGGCTAGACACTTTTGTGGTGCCTGGTATCAAATTCAGGGCCTTATACAGGCTAGGATTCTACTGCCTAAAACAGAATTTTGGTAGCCAGTAACAGATATCATCTGTTGTATCACCTGATGTCAGTTCTCCCCCACTTAACCTATGAGCTCCATGAGGGCAGAGAACTATAGTGCACAGAGGAGGTAATCCTTAATTCATAGAATGAGTGAGTGAATGAATGCATACAGGAAAAAAAAATAGTGAAAAGACAAGGAGAAGATATCAAAGTCTCTTGGATCCAGAAAATGTTCTGTCCTTGAAAATTAAATTGTTTTTCAGTCTAATCTTGCTCTTCTCAACCTCCTCCCAACAATTCTATGAATTCTTTGAAATTCTTCATTTACAGAGAACCTGATTTTTTTTTGTCAGTCAAGATCTTACACCGACACTGATGACCCTCAAGCTTGTATGTTGAACTCTTCCACAGTTCACAAGCCATCCAGGGTACTACACAAGACCACCCACCCAATGCCAAATATTGACTTGTGTGACTCCTGATCAATGGGTTATCACCCCACAGTGCTGTCAACCAGCCTGGTTTGAGGAGTGCCGCCTGCTTGGTCAGGGCAGCAGTGGTGTTTTTGCAATTTGAATATTTTATTGCATTCTGCCCTGACAGAAAAATGAAAGTGCTGATATCAGTGATAAGAAGCATAGGTTTCATAAACTTAACACAATTGAGGCAAAGATGGAAACCATGAGGTGTGCAGAAAAGGGCAAAATGTTTAGCCTCAATCCCATGCTTATCACACTTAACTATCTGCCTGTGTGTTTAGCCATAAAGCAAAAGAAATAAAAGAAAGGAAAGAAAACAGGCACAATGCAGTAAATATTGTCAAAGATGAAGTCTAAAATATATAGTATATTACAGAGCTGCATGGGCTTTTTTAGCTTTCTAGGAATGTCAATATAAATCTGGTTTCTTTTTACTCTTAGATAGGTTTTTAGCAATGTTGTGTGGTCTTGCAAGAATCTCTCCACGTGGTTTCTTTGTCCCCCTTTGTCAAATAGTCTAAACTATGTGATTATATTTTAAAGTATCTTAGTTACTTCCTCTCAGTTGTCTAGTTTTCAGGAAAACAACCTTGAAAAAAAAAATGCTTGTGATTTATCCAATTGTTCCCAGCATAAAGTGTACACTGTGTCCTGCACTTTCTCCAGGTATCTCAGTTCATTTGCACTACTGTGCCTTGTTTTCCTCTCTACATTTTTGTCCTTCTAGTCTTTCATGTTTCCTCTTAAGTTTGTTCTTCTCATGGAATATTTCTGGAGGAGATGCCCCTGATACTTATTTTGTATAGATCAAACACACATTCATAGAAGATCTTAGATATATATATTTGAATTGAATTTTAAAGTTAATCTATAATTCCAATATTTTTTCTTAGTTTATAACTCAAAGTGCTGGGAGCCAGAAACCTATCTCACTGTCGTTGTTTGTTTCACTGTCTCTTCCTTTTTCTTCCTCTTATGATCACTTGGTAAATTAACTAAGACTATTGCCTAATGGCTTCTCATTTCCCAAATCTCTAATTGTGTCATTTTTCATGCTCCCTGAGCTTATCTCATAACTTCTGTTCTTGTTTATTAATTCAACATGCTTCTATCTTTTTCCTTTGATATAAATCTTATTAAGTTCTATTCTTATTACTATTTGAGCTCCAATCCTCAGACTTGCATTATTCTGTCTGTTCAGTTACTTATGTTTTGTTTCTTCATTTAATTTTTATAGTTTTTGGTTCTTGTGAAATGCTTGCTGATTCTTGCTTGAACACTTGTTGGAAACAGTGAAAGCACATTCACTGCTGGTGCTTGTATTCATGAATTCTGGTGGAGGAAATGGGTAGGAGGTGTTGCTGGTGGAATGTGTGCTATCTGGAGATAACAGAGAGGAAATGGAATGATCAGTGCTCTAAGCCATTGAACCTGGTTATGACTGTGTTGGATCTTTTCTTTTCCTAATGCCACCAGTCTGGGGAATTCTGCTTTTCATATTGGACTCAATCTCTTCTAGCCTTAAAATAGACATTCCATGTCTTTTTACGTGGTATACAGATTTAATATGTTTTGTTGTTCCTATAGCATTATAACTGATGCCATATTATTTCTGACTTTCACTAGATCTTAATACACTCTTGGCTTAGACACTTGTCACTCAAAGATTATTCAAGTGCCTGTTGCTACTATGTCCCTTTTCTCTAATTTTCTGTGGGTTTGACAAGTGTGGAGGTTATAAGCAAGAAGGGAAGCCTTCAGCTTTCCATCTTCCATAGGAAATTGAGACATGCTGACATGCAGAACTTCCCCAAGCCATAAGTGTCATAAGATAGGACATAAATCATTTTCTTGGTCCCACATCATATATTCACAATCTGTATATTTCATTGGTGGAGGCAGGGGTACACATTTTATGAAATTAAGCGAATATTCCCCACAGTTTGTATGATAGATGTGAAAATGTGAAGTAGAAGAAGAATGAGGCGGGGGGAATTAAATGGGCTGATGATATTAATAGTAGCCACTTTTTCTTAGGACTCCTTTCATAGAGTTTTAAAATGGTCTTTCCTAGTTTAATCAACAATATATAAGTATTCCCCCACCCCAATTTGATGCTATCTACTTACTGTCATTCCTTCTTCCATTTCTGTCTCCTTTTTTCCTCAAAATCAAAAAAAAAAAAAAGTGCTTCAGGGTCACTTGACCTCTTGGTTGTCCACTGGCCCTGGTCTAGTTCTTGCCTCTTTGTAGGCATAAGCTGATCTAGTATATGAGGATCATGGGCCAAATAGTCCATCCTCCTCTCAACATAGAGCCCCTTGGCCCTGTATTCCTCATGACCAGCCATCCATATGGCTGCTTCTGAGACTTTGCATTGGACTCTTTGGGCACCTGGCCTCTACATAGGAAGATGAATCCTTACAGACACCTTGATAGTCTCCAAGCAACAATGCTTGGAGAATAGTTTGAAGAGAACAGAGAAAGACTTTAGGAACCATATGTTGATGGTTTTACACATTCATTCATTATTGAAATGGAGAAACTCTGGCCAGACTACTTGAGTGATGTTCCCAGCAACTGGGAGGTACTGGCCAGACCAGAATTCAGATAATGTAGCTACCAGTCTGGTTACTTGGCATTTTGAACCTCACACCCCAAGCCAGGTTGAAATCCCCAAAAGCCAAGCATCCAATATTACTCAGGGTGGTGCTTTGTGGCCAGTGTCCAGAGACTCCATTTCTGAGCCATTCAAATCCTCCCAAGAATCTTACCTTCACTTCACAGTCTGACTTATTTATTTGGGGGTATTCATGACATGTAGTCCCACATTTTTTAGTCCCTTCTCTCCCAAGTGATTTCCAGTGCTTTTCTGTAGCCAGGCTAGAAAAAGTTCCATAGTATCTCATTGTCTCCCTTCCTGCCCTGGGTTCTCAGGAGCACTATTAAAGCATTGTGAAATAGATGTGTATTTCTTCCAGATCCAGATACCTGTGACCATCCAAGTTCTCTAGATAGGTGGCTCACAGCCTCTTCCAGACTCTCTGTAAAGGCTCATAGCTCTAGCTGTACAGATGCAAGAGGGGCTTTTCTCTCCTCCTTAGACATAGGTCCCCAGTCTGGTGGCAGAGCTGCCTCCACAGGCTGACTTACAGACAGGCTACATCTCATGAAGACCATACCTTGGCATTGAACTTCCACCCAGAGTTAATACATCCAGTAATTGTGACTCTTGTTTACATCTAAATGTCTTATAATAAGTCTCCTGCTTGTTAGTGCATTGATAATGGAACTGTATGTGCAGGAGGAGACTAAGTTTGCCTGGTGCATTCAGGGTAGGTGACCTAAGAAAGCACTGAGAAGGTTGACATTATTATCCAAATTCCTTTTTTTAAAAATTTTTTTGTCTTTCCTTTGGTACTGGGGATTTAACCCAGAAGCACTCAAGCACTGAGCCACATCCCCATCCCTTTTGTATATTTTTTAGAGAGAAGGTCTCACTGAATTGCTTAGGGCCTTGTTGAATTGCTGATACTGGCTTTGAACTCATGATTCTCCTGCCTCAGTCTCCGAAGCTGTTAAGATTACAGCAGCACCACTGCGCCTGGCTCCAAATTCTTGTTTCCTTAAGAAAGTCTGCCTTAGAGGAAGGGCTTCCTAAATTTCAAATGCTAATATGCTATCAATTAAGGTTGTGTCTACATTTAACAGAGAACACAGGCAGCAAGAGGAAATGAAATATTTGGTCCACTGTCTTTCATTTAAGGTTGATAGAGCCTTTTACTACTAATAAACAGTTAAAGTGAATATAGAAATTTCGAGCAATGCAGAGAACATTTAACCCTATCACATGTTATTGGTGGAAACTGCTCATAGGAAACCATAGGCTGATTTTGACTTCCAGTCACAGAAAAAACATGTATTAGAGTGAATTTCTTTAAGAATGTAAAACCTCTTACAATTGCATGCTACTGGTACTTTGTTTCTGTCAGGGTCTATACCTAAGGTTGCAAAATAGTCTAGAAATCAGTGTATTGCCTGTTTCTATGATATGATTAATCTTTTTTGATTTTACATGTCTACAAATGGTGTTAGTGGTCATAACTGCAAACCGTTGCTATTTTTTACTGGTCCGAATGTGAATGTTTGTGTTGGAGCATCTGCAAAAGCAAACACTTTTGCTATGTTGAAAAAATAATGAAGATATAAGTGATATTAAGATGGCATTTTGTGAATGCACACTAAAGTGCTTCTAGATTTTTATTTGTTTTACTGTTAATGCTGCATTGAAGATATAGTTGTGCTGCAGCACGTTTTTTTCCTCTTGTTTCCTTTGTCTTTCAAAAAATACCCGTTTTAGCTGCAATTTTAATTTAAAAATCAAGATAGTCATGCATTAAAATAAGTTTATAATCTAAGAGGAAAATAAATATAAAAGTAAAGCCTCTCATAGCCATATCAGCTATTTTCTGTCATACATAAATAATATTTTGCTTAGCCTTGGCATACTTTCTGTGTACATTTTAATAGAATGGCCAATATATCAACGTCATCTAAATGTCCTTATCAACACGTTAGGTGTTATGCTCACTGATGTTTAGCATCCTTCATATTACAATTATGAAGGTCCCTCAAATTCTGACTGATAAATTATTTCAGGTTCCTTCTGGGGAAGGGTTGTTTGTAACTAATTTTCATACCAGCCTATACCTAATAGAATATGTGTCTAATGAATGTGTTGAATTAAATTGAATTAGATTGAATAGAATTGAATTGAGCAGAAATAAATTGAATCGTGTTGGATTATAAACCAGAGAGTGAAGATGCATGGTGAACTAATAGCATCTGATAATAACAGAGTGTCGGATTCATATGGCTAACTTAGGAGACATTTGATACCTCGTGAGTGGGAAAATTGTCCTCCTCCTCTGTTCTTGGGCATCCTTGCCAAGCACAGATGAATGTCCCCCGAGACCCCAGGCAATTACACAGTTCAAGCATCTTCAGTATCTGTGTGGTTGTAGATTGTGCCAGGAGGGTTACAGACCTGCATTATTATTCTATATGTCACCAAGCAGGAGCTCCATTTTTTTAAAGATTTTTTTTCCAATTTTCCTTTTGTTCAGCAGCAGCTGGCTCTGTACAAGCACTTAGGATGAAGTGATGTGAGTGTGTGTATATCAGATAGGGGGTATCATTTGCCAGTTTTAATTGGTAGATTCAACATCTTCCACTAACAGTGCAGAAGCCACTGGCTGAGACGTTACCATGGTAAATCAAACCCTGGTGTTTGATTGGTAGACTTCTGAAGCAGGTACAGTCATTTTAATCAACTCCAGGAAAGTTGAGGCCATCTGGTTTTGCCTCACCTGGATGTAATTTACCTCCCAGGTGCAAAAAAATTACCCTGAGGTCAGTAACAGTAAACCTGCCTCAAGATGTTCTAGCAGAGGATGAAAGAGGAGCACTGTCACATAGTAATTTCTATCTGTTTGTTTTTATATATTTGAGCTTGGGAGAGTGAGGGGCTAATCATGCAAACCAGAGCCAAGAATAGATTTGGCAGGTGCTAACCCAGCTAGTTCCAAACTGAAAAGTGAAAATCCCTCAAACTCATTCTATAGCAACTGCTTTAATGATCCAGTCATGAATGTCTAACTAATTTGGATATTTTTAAGAAGAACTTTTTCTTAGAATCGAATTGCTCAAGAATATGGCAGAAGAGACTGGGATGTTTTGGAAGAGTAAGGAGTGAAGTGGAGAATTTTTGCAATGAGGAGAATATTTCAAAAAGGATTTTCCCTCTTTAAAAATTGCACTTTGGGCATATGCATTTTGAATAGCAACTTAGTATTGCAGATAATATTGTGATCACATAGTATGTAACCAGCCCTAACCAAAATGCAGATAGTGAGAAGACTTCAGGATCATTAGCACTGTGAATTAGAAGGATTTATTTGGCTCATGTGACATTGATTTGTTTTGGCTGCACTTGAAATGTGTGGTCTTTGCAAGTCAATAGAAATGAAGTCCTTTATTGAATAGGAAAAACTCCATGTAGTGAATTATACAAAGAAACAGAAGGCTAAAGCTCTCAGTCACTTGGGTGTTTGTGGTTGTGTATGCCAGGCACAATGTGCTGGGATTTGGGAAAGAAAGCTTGGGTCTTGGGAGAAAGGGTATGGGTAGGTGTCTTTTTCATCTCAGCTATTACAAAATACTATAGACTGGGTAGCTTCAAACAGCAGACATTTATTTCTTGTAGTTCTGAAGCCTGGAAAGTCCAAGACTAATGGACTGACAGATTCCATGTCTGGTGACATCTTGCTTCTTGGTTTACAGAAATTTCTTGTCTTCTACCTATGTCATCACAGGGAAGGACTGTGGATAGACCTCCTCCTGGCAAGGGGCTCCAGGAAAGCTCAACCTCCATGAGATTACCATCCTTCAAAGATCCCACTTCCAAATATCCTCATACTATGTGTTGAGTTTCAACATATGAATTAAGGGGTCACATAAATATTCAGTCTGTCTGAGTAGGAGATGCAAAATCTGCTTAAGGAGAAACCATGGAGAATCTTGGTTTGGGAGTTGGCAGAATGACACCTGTCCTGTCATCAGGAAGAGCCTGGGAGAACAGAGGTCAGATTACCACAATGAATCACTGAAAGCCTATTATTCTTCCTGAAGTGCCCTTATCCCAAAGGGCTGGGAATGGAAAAGACCCACAAAATCATCTCGTGAGACTCCTTCTGTTACTGTAGAACAGAATGCCAGAAAGTGGCAAATGATAAAGTAGATGAAGAATAATCAAAGCTGTGTTGAATCCCAATTTTTCAATATCCTTTTCAAAGATGTCCTGATGGAACAAGTGTGATAAACCAATGGAAGCCAATCTCTCCTCACCCTGATCATGTCTTAATTGTTCAGTTTTTCAGAGCTGGACTTTAGTTAGTGACATGATTTTAACATAGCAAGGGTCAAGGTGGAATTGCTTTTTTGTTGGGATTCTCTTTGATCACGGGCTCAAGAGGTGAGAAACTAAAGTGCTCTTCTTTCTCCTGCCTCCCAGGGCTTTATCTGGAGAGGGAACATAATTAGGTGAGTCAGACTCCTACTTCAGCTCAGGTAGAGAAAAGGGAACAGACACAGTTCCAGCATTAAACCAGGACCTCTCACATCTTCACCTTCTCTTAACTTCCCATCCCCTCTGCAGAGAGTCAGTTAATCTCAAAAGCAATGTGAATTCAGCCAATCTCAAAAGCAATGTGAGTTTAAGGAGAAGAATGCTCTCTTCCAGAGCAAGATGAGCACCACAGACTTTTCTCTTATAACTAAACAAAATTGCTGGGTGCGGTGGTAAATACCTGTAATCCCGGCGGCTTAGGAGGCTGAGACAGAAAGATCAGGAGTTCAAAGTCAGCCTCAGCAAAAGTGAGGCAACTAAGCAATTTAGTGAGACCCTGTCTCTAAATAAAATAGAAAATAGGGGTGGGGATGTGGCTCAGTGGTTGAGTGTCCCTGAGTTCAATCCCTAGTACCCCCAAAAAA
Organism: Urocitellus parryii; assembly: GCF_045843805.1. Taxonomy (NCBI): domain Eukaryota; kingdom Metazoa; phylum Chordata; class Mammalia; order Rodentia; family Sciuridae; genus Urocitellus; species Urocitellus parryii. The sequence goes on from NC_135534.1 coordinate 119,061,374, forward strand.
AAGAAAGAAAGAAAGAAAAAGAAAAGAAAATAAATAGATAAATAAAACAAATCAAAAAGAAAAACTAACCAAAATCTGTGGACAATTGAGGAAGGATGTAATGCCAGAAAAGCAGTGTGGGGAAAAGAGGAAAGGGTGTAAGGATTCAAGGAAGTGGTAATGAGGGTGAAAGAAAGGATGAATACGGAGAAAAAGGTCATTTATACATATATAACAAGCAAGAGTTAGTCATTTATGAGGACAAACTCCATCTGTATGGGTGTAATAAAGGAGATCTTTCTCCAGAAAACCAAATGCAATATTACCAAATGTGATTGCATATTATTTAGGGTTCAAACCCCATCAATGACACATACATATGAATATGCATATATGTGTGTTTGTGTGTGTATAACCTCTTAACAACTGCAATAGCAAAGTTTTATGTGCATATAACTTTGCTAAGTTTCAGTTAAGTTAGATATAAGTTACACAAATGAAATGCCCCATAGATATCAAATACAGTCCTTCATTATCCAAAAAATACAAGAGTGTATAATGAGAGGAATCTGAGCAAAGACAAATTCAAGGTGACTGTCAGGAATGAAGAGTTAATGGTGAGGCCTCCTACAATGTAGCAACTTCTTTAAGAGAAAAGATTTGAAGCTACGGATTTTTGGATGATTTAAAATGAGCCTGACTAAAGCCCTGGATCACACAGTGCAGGAAACAAACCTGAAAATAGCTAGAGGAGCAGGCAAAATGACTAACAGATCTGTACTCTTTGAACCCCATGGCTCTCTTCCATTTAATTTCTCTTCAGGCTAACAACTGTACTTTCCATATAGAAGGCAGCTTAAGTGACCACCTTGGGTTATGGGTCAGAACATAATACCTCTCTATTTCAAATGGATGAACATTTTATAAAACCACTGCATTTCATTGGTTTTCCAGAATATGATTCATTGCACATGTGTTTCTGCATTTCTGCTTACTTGTGAAATCCAGCAGAATATTATGGATCCATTGTTACACCTGCAAGGATGTACATGTATGCCTAAATTTGAACATTGCATTTGTATCTACTTTCCTAGGAAGAGGCTAGGGGAATTGCATGTTCTCCAGACCTCTCTGTGCACAAGAGTGGGGGGTATATGACTCTTAGAAAAACACATGCAGCTGGCCGATGGGATCATTAGGAATCATGAAAGGAAGGCTTTGTAAACATCATATGCATTCCCAGCCATTGAATACTGTGACATTTAATAACCAGCTCCCTCAGAAGAGTTGCCAAGCTCAGATGTCCTTTCTGGTATAGCTGTGCATAATTAGGCTGCCCTCAACTCTTCACCACATGTGTGTAACATTTTCCTGCCACTGAGTAATCACATGTGGTTGGCCACTTTTCTGCCTCCTTAAAAACAGACTCAAGTCAGAAAGGCACATTAGCTGAAAAGTGCATCTTATGCCATCTTTAATCAGTGATTCAGCATCTTGCTCCAGAACCTATTGCAACAGGTTCCAAACTGGCTCCCTTCTCACTCAGTTTTGATTGTTCTTATTTTTCCATTACCAGGTAATGATCTTGTTCAGAACACCAAGTTATGTTATTTCATATTTTACAAACATTCTATGGATTTTTACTTATAAAGATGACAAATCCCTGGTTATAATCCTGACTTTTCCCACTTGCTTGTTTACTGAGATTACTTAAATAAAAGGAACTCTGTGGGTGTGTGACAAACATTAGTTAAATGTAGCAACTGGGGGAGGCAGATGCTTTTAATTCTCTACTGATTAAATTGAACCAAGAAATATTCAGGAAATTTTCAATGGGCTGGTGGACTCATCTCATTTGAAATGAAGTCCATCAGACATCAACATCCATGTTTTAACTATCTTGTTACACTGCCTTTATTTGCCTCAGGTTATTGCAAAATGGAGATATGGGTATTTATTTATGATACTAGGGGTTGAACCCAGAGGCTCTTTACCACTGAGCCATATCCCTAGCCATTTTTTTTTTTATTTTGAGAGAGAGTCTTACTAAGTTGCTTAGGGACTTGCTAAGCTACTCAGGCCTGCATTAAACTTGAAATCCTTCTGCCTCATTCTCCCAAGTTGCTGGGATAACAGGCATGTACCACTGTGTCAGGCTTTTTATTTTAAAAAAATTAAATTACTTTTTAATTGTTGTATTATTATTATACATAATGGTTGCATTTATTGGGACATACTTGTGCATATACATAACATAATTTGGTCAATTTTATTCTTTAATACCATCCCTTTCCCTCCTCTTCTTCCTCCTCATGATACCCTTCCTCTACTCTACTGATACCCCTTCTAATTTTATGAGATTTCCACAGTTTTTCTCTTTTTCCTCTCTTTCATCCACATATGAGAGAAAACATAAGACTTTTGACCTTCTGAGTCTGCCTTATTTTGCTTAACAGAATGTTCTGAAGTTCCATTCATTTTCCTGTAAATGATATAATTTCATGAATAAAACTGCATTGTGTACATATACCACATTTCATTCATCTATTGATGGACAGCTCGGCTGCTTCCATAACTTAGTAATATTTATAGCTTTTGGATAAATAGTGAGGAGTTATATAGCTGGGTCATATGGTCCTAATTTTTTGAGGAACCTCCATACTGATTTTTATATGCATCCTTCCACAGGTTGATTCATAATTTTTTAATGAATGAGGTTCATAACTTTTCCATCTTAGTTTTCTGTAGGATCTGTGTGGTTTTACTATGGTTGCTATAACAAACATGGTTATGGGGTTTTATTATCTCACAATTCTGAAACCCAAAAGTCCAAAATCGATTTTACTAACCAAAACCAAAATGTGAGCAGAGCCATACTTCCTTCAGGAGATCTGGAGGAAAATATATTCCTGGTCCCTTCCATGTTCCAGGGGCTTCCAGTGGGCTTCCAATGTTCTTGGCTTGTGGCAATGCCACTCCTGTTTTCAAAGCCAGAATTTCCCTATCTCTCTTTGCTCAATCTGCACATCATAGTCTCTTCCATAAATGTTCAAAGCTCCCTCTTCCTTCATCTTATATGAACACATACAATTGCATTTAGAACCCGTCTTGATAATCCAGAATAATTTCTCCATCTCAAGATCCTTAGTGCATTTGTAAAGAATCCCCTGCCACCACCATGTAAGCTAACATCCTCAGATTTCAAGGATTAGGATGTGAGTAGCTTTTGAGGGAAAATGTTCAACCTACCATAAATTGGCTACCAATGATTCTTATCTATCCCACATGAAAATACATTTATCCCAACCTAACATCCCAGCCAGCTGTAACATAAACTCATGTCCAAAATCTCATCTAAATATTATCATTCCCAAAAGTCCCATGTGGGTCCCATATGTGAGCATGTTCCACTCTGACATGGGATTCTCCTCCATCTAGGCACCTGTAAGACTGGAAAACAAATGATCTGCTTCTAATAGGACACACATAGATAGACTGTTATAGTTACTCTATTACCAAGAAGAGAAAATGGAAGGAAGCAAAATGCCTCCAGTCTCAGTGACTTTCAAAACCCAGCATAGTGAATTTCATTAAAACATAAGGCTTAGAAATAATCACTAGTAGCCCAAATCTCCACCTTCTGGACTTACAGCTCTGTCGTTTGGTCTCAAAGCTCAGCACTTAGACTCACCCATTCTTCTTCATGTAAAGGGAGTAGCTATTTGAAACTGGTTAGTTTTGTCAGCCTATTTTCTTCCTGTACACTTTTGTGAGTCCAACAGCCTTCCTTAATTTTGTCACATCACCCTGTTTTACAGTCTATGTTGCAATGTTTCTGTTGACACAATATTCTCAAGAACTGAATCCTCCATGTATGTCCCAGGGATTTATATTATTAGATGGATAAGTCCTTCACAGACTGTTCTAGATAATCTCATCTCTGTTCTGACTCCTGCTGATATCCACGAATCACACACTTTTTCTTCAGCAGTAGTAAAAGGTTGCTTAGCCACACTATTGGTCTTCTCTTCAGAGCACAACTTTGATAACAATGTATTGCCTAATTTTAGCATCTTTTGCACATTAAATAGCCTGAGAATTTCTCAAATTATCGAAGTCTGGGTCCTTTTTACTTAACAGTTATTTCCTCAGTTTATCCCTTTCCTCTTCTATATTTCTATAAGCAGAAAGAAGAAACCAGACTCCACCTTTCATATTTTCCATGTTCATTGCTGACACATTTACTTTTAATTAACTGTAGGAGTCAAATCAGCTAAATTTTCTGCTACTTGAGAACAAGAAATGCCTTTCTCCCAGTCTCTAGTAGCATATTCCTAATTTCCTTCTGCAACCTAACCAGAAGTGCCTGTGCATATCCTGTTCAAGGCAATGTGCTTTTGCTACCATACATGCAAAACCCCTCCAACTTCTACCTATTATCCAATTCTCAAAAGCCAGCTGCACTTTTTAAAAGACATTTCTTTGAGTAACTTCTTTCTCAATTTTTCAAAACAAAATTCTCATCATCCAGTGTTCAACCAGAGAAACAGAACTGGAAGAAGGCATCAGAAAGTGGTTACTGCAGGGAAATGGCTTATAGGATTGTGGGGCAAATCAGAAATTCAGAGGGCAAGCCCTCAGGAAGAGCAGATGACCCTCTCTTGCATATGCAAAGGCTGTTGTCCACAGGTGGAATTTCTTTTTCTTCCTGGAAGTCTCAATATCTGCTTTTAAAATTTTTCAATTTGTTTGATGAGGCCCTCTTAGATCATCTAGGATGATCTCATCTACCTGAAGTCAATTTGATTTTGAATGTTAATCAACATCTACAAAACATTGTAGGAACCTAAGTCAGTTTGGTTGAATAACAGCATTATAACCCAGGTAAGTGAACAAGGGAAACTCATCATCATAATATTTACTCAGTGTTTGCTTATAATGACTTCTTGATACATGTGTATGGATTAAAATTAAACACTGTGGTATTGGACTGATACTTTCCTATCAGGGAGGAAATAATTTTCTATCAGCAAAGAATAAGAAAATCAAAGTCATTAAAGTCGGCTAGACATGGTTATAATGGGAATGCAGAGAGGGTCATGCTGAATATTTAGACCTTAAATTTTTAAAAAAATTGAGATCTTGTAACATGGAGCTGGCAGATCCAGATGAGTTTCACAAGGTCCACAAACCTCCTAGAATTACATGGTGTGTGTTTGTGTGTGTGTGTGTGTGTGTGTGTGTGTGTGTGTGTGAGAGAGAGAGAGAGAGAGAGAGAGAGAGAGAGAGAGAGAGAGAGAGAGATTGAAAGCTTGGTCCTTGTCCCCAACAACAAGGACAAAGTTTTGAAGAAAGGAAAAATAAAGGAGATAAGCAATAGACTCACATCACAGAGACTGCCATTCTTACTGCCAGGGGAAAAGGAGCTTTCAAAAGGGGATACAAGGACTCTTTTCCAAGAATCATCATCAGTAGATCTATTAATGTTTAATGTGCATCTTTGAAGGAGCTGTTCTTCCAGCTCCCAGGTCTGGAGTTTTCTTACTCTTATGGACAGTAAATGAAAGGTCAAATAACTCTGCTTAGGGCAGAAAGAATGTTAATCATGCTTCCCTTGTGGTTAGGGAAGAGAAGAGGAGAAGGGAAAAGAAAAAAAAAATCAGTTTTTAAATAAGCTGCCAGTGGTCAGGCAGCAAAGTTCATATTCAAAACATGAAGTGGACTCGCCATTGCATGAAAGGACCCCTGGTGTGAAGAGGTGGGGAGAAATAATACAAATGAGATAGAGGAAAAAGAGTTAGTGAGAAAGAAAACACACATTTATTTTTAAGAAGTGGAGTCTGTCACTTTCATCAGTTTCTCTAAAACGTTTTCTGTTTTGACACTTACTATACAATAAAATATAACTTTATTTATATGGTATCCAGGGCATCCATCCGTAGCAATAGGTCTGTGTTAGGAGTCCTGGATTATGAATCTGGTAACATCTTCTGTATACAGAGTCCACACCCACCTGAATATTCTGTATATTCCAGAGTAAACTCTTGAAGAACTCAGAATTAATTCTGATTATGGTTCTTACAGGGATCAGCTAATGCAGAATCTGTAGGTGCCTGTTAAACCAAAGCCTATTAGTGTATGTCTCCCACTATTAAAAATGAACTGTCTGGCCCCAAATCAATGACTTGGCAGAGCCAGGGAGTGGTGAGGCAAGCGCACAACCCCATGAATGAGCCAACCTGTCCTTCCCCTGACTCAGAAAGGGGTTAATACACACAGATGGCTGCAAACCCCCCAAGCAGTCAGCATACTGTAAAACAATATTAACATCACTGGCTTTTGAATACCATGTCTTGTAAACCCCAGGATATGACAAGCCTCTTTAGAATCTTCTTTGATTGTGTTACTCAGACTCCCGTAGGGAAGTAGGGAGGGGTAGGGGGTAGATACCAGAGGAAACATATAATTAGGAGTCTCTTAGAACAATAAGGGTTCTCAAACACATATGCATGAAACTGATTGTTGCTTTGGTATTTCTGTTGGTGAGTAATTAACTAACCAAGTTTTGAGGGAGTGTATCATAGCTTGGGCAATCTTATTGTTGTGAACCATGGGGAAAGAATCGTTCCCTTTAGCTATATTTTCAGAGAAATCCTAAGTGGAGATGTGAATGAAAAGGAAAGAACAGACTTTCTGGAGAGATGCCATTCTGGTAATGTCAGAACTTCCTTTCAGACTCAGATAAATCTTTCTTGTTATCATCCTTATTTTTAGTTTTACGGAAGACAGGAGGCCTGTTTCAATGAGAGAATGCTGTGTGCACAGATCTCCCTGCCACCTCCCCAGGAGAGATCCACAGTCATCTCCATGGGTTTGTGGTTCTTTCTTTTACAGTTGCAATTCTTTATCACTGTAGGGAGAATATGTGCATCATGAGCAAGGGGTGGGGGTGCTTTTCATTTTACTGCTGAGAAGAATAGAGGATTTTCTCTTGGGAACTCTTCTGAGAGAACAAGTTTCTAACAAACACTTTCTAAAAGTTACTCGATGGCCAGATTGGAACAGATCGGAGGATGGTGTCATTTCTGAAAAATGAATCTGGTTTATGAGTCTAGCCCTGCTGCACATAGCTGGCAGTCTCGGAGTCCCTGAGCTTAGAGATGTGCCGGCTCTGCCTGTCCTGTGGACCACTGGGGTTTCATGTCAGTGGCATCAGAAAATAGAATTCAACCGTCCTTTTTAGTCTCAGGGCTTCCAAATTAAGTGTTCTTCTGTATTAAGAGTAAAGAGTTGGCATTAGAAGTTTCCTATTAGAAAGAAAATCCAAGTAAAATATGCTATTTTGTTTCATGTTGGAGACCAGAGCCATGGGACTTATGTTTCTTGGGTCTCAGTTTATTCAACCAGAAAAATGGGAGTAGGGCTGCTTACTTATCCTTAGGAATGATACATGACTTAAAAAATAAAAGAAGGGAGATCAGCAGAGTAGAGCAAGAGGATCAGGGGGATGGAGGAAGGTAGAAAAAGTAGAGGTACTGGGGAATAAGATTAATCAAACGATGTTATGTGCATGCATGAATATGGTATAATGAATCCCACTATTATGTATAATTATAATACACCAATAAAAATAGCAAATATCCATAAACTGCAGTAGGAGCTATATAAGCATTTTCTATAAATAGAAATTATTATGTTCCAGTACAAATAATGTGTGTTTCATGGAGTGATGCCTATTGTCTCTTTTATATTCTTAAAATTTGCAAAATATACTATATTGAGTTTATCATATCTTTAATGCCTCAATATAAGACTCAGAAAGTCTATGTGCTATTATTATTTTTCACATACTTAACAATTGAAATACCCATACAGAAAAAGACATCTTGCCAATTTTCAGGAAGAAGGCTGTGCATTAATGAATTTGAAAGTTATTGGAGTAAACTAAGACTGTGTTCCTGGGTTTATGGGTTTTAAATGAAAGTCCCTCAACTCATCTGTAGAGAGCCTGAAGGGTAGTTAGGAAGGCATCTTGGAGTATGGTTCCCTTGTTGGTAAGAGTGACTGAAAAACTTTTTTCTTCTGCCCTGCCACAAATCTAGTAGACAGGGCTTCTTATGATGATTAATGTAGGCTGCTATTCACATGATTTTTACTCCCTGAGAATATAACAAAGTTGATAGTCAAAGAGAGCAATCTGGGCGTCAGGAATAAACACATTTGGGATTTAAAACTATGTCTTCTTGCTTGCTTATGCTGTAGGAGTTACTATAAAGTTTGATTGTGAACTTGGAAAAAAAAAACAGAAGCAATGCTTATGTAAAGATTTAGAGATGTAAATGGCCCCAACACTGAGGTACATTAGTTGTAGTAAGAATGCAAAGTACCTGGCCCTTCTTATAAAAATGAACTTCGGAATGGCAAACCATGAATATTGTAAAATGGAGAAATGACTTCACCTTTTCTCCTGAAAGATAATTGAGGAATATAAGGACACTTAAATAACATGGGAAGAGATACAACATGTCCTGACCTGAAGCAATCCTTAAAAACTGCAGGGCAAATCTCCATGAGGAAATTCACGAATCTGACCATTAAGGTCAATTCTATTTTGAAATAAAGCACCATTAATTCATCTCTGCAGTATTCTAAGGCTCCTATGTGGCTCAAGGTTTCACTTGGAGACCAAAGTAAATGGTGTAGCTGAGGAGGCACTTCTCATATGAAAGCCTCTTTCATGTCAACAATTTCTTGATTGCCATTTTTATTTCTTTATTCTACTCTATATCTGACCACAAACCTGTTTTAGCTTTGCTCAGCCATAAACCGATATATATTCCTAATCTCTCATCATGAATTCAAAGGATGCTGTGAGTCTAAGGGGTTGGGACTTTGGGAGGTCAATGTGGTTGGAATTTGTGCCATCAAGCAACTGTCACAGTGGCAGTTCTAATTGGCTGAGGATGAGTCTTGAAATGTCACAGTAAGATTTATCTCTCAGCACAGATTCTCCCTTTACTAATTTGCAATAGGACAGGGATAGTGCGTTGTTTGGGAAACAATGCAGAATCTCAGTTGATTTTTTTTTTTTAGTATGAACTTGGTGAACTGTTTGAAGCCAAAGGGCTGCTGGGAAGGGAAACCATGAGACTATTTGGCACTCAGGACAGACTTTTTTTTTTTTTTTTAAGAGAGTTGGTTGTATTGCTTCTCCAGGAACTATCATTGTTCTTGTGGGACTTAGCACACAGGTGAGTAGGTAACCTGACCCAGCAATTAGGGCATATAAGAAAATATAGACTCTCCAACTGGGCCATATTATATAAAGAACAAGGATTAATTTCAGAGAAGATTTTTTTTTTGTGAAAAGTGGATTTTTTCCTAGTCTGTTTTGGTTGCCTAGGAAAATATACATTTGCTTGACCTGAAGGTGTTGTAGACCATAAGGTGTTTATTGATTTGATAATAGCATTGGAAGAAGTATAAAGAGAGGAACCATGTTAAATCCACATACAAATTATAAGATAAACTTAGAGACATTACATGCTTGTCGCTATGGCCAGGATGTGGAAAAAAACTAATTGAGTTTGATATATGAATTGATACAAGAAAATGAGGTATAGACATACAGTGGAATATTATTCATCCTTGATAAAAAAAAGAAAATTCTGCTACGTTGCAATGACATGGATGTACGTTGACAACATTATGCTAAGCGAATAAGCCTGTACAGAAGGATAATTCCACTTTTACACAGTATCTAAAAATAGGCAAATTCATAAAAATCAGATAGTAGTGTGATAGTTGTCAGCAGCTTGGAAGAAAGGGGAATGAGAAGGGCAAATCAATGAGCATAAGCATCATTGGCAAATAATTAAGTTCTAAAGATCTGCTGTATAAAATTGTACCTGTTGTAACTAATGTAAATACTACATTGTACACCTAAGATTTTTAAGTGGTTATAGCTTATGTGATGTATTCTTACCACAACAAAATCAAGTTAAAATATACAGTTACAGCACTTAGTTTGGTGGACCCTCATCACATTACCAAAATTCCACGTTACATTTCCCATAGAATTTCATCCCAAAATGGAATTCCATGTTGATTTTACATTTCTTTAGATAGCAAAGTATGTTGTCTTTATTGGTTGTTTTATGCATGTGTTATACGTTGAAGTAAGAAGAAAAATTTTGATGATTTTGGGTAGAAACACTGCTCCTATCGTCTCTAAATGGCTTTGGATTTTCTGAGCTATTATTAGCCTAGAGAGTATAGATAATTGCAATCTACACAGAAATCTAAAAATAAAGTGTTTATTCATCTTCTGTAAAGATTTCTTCTTGGGTGGTTTTTTCTTTTTCTTTCTTTTTTTGCATGTCACTTTTTTTAAAGAAAGGTTTACAAGGATAGCTCTTTTTTTTTTCTCCCTCCCACTCCCCTCTGGAAGTCTAAAGAAAAAGTGAAACAGCCTAAAGGCAGAAATCAGGAGGAAAGAATAAAAGTGCAGCAAAGCTCTTATTAATCTGTCTCAGAATGATTGAGAATTGGCTAAAAATCTAATTCTTCTTATGCAATAGGTAACCTTTATCTTGCTGCCATTTACCTCAACTAAGGTAAATATTGATAGTGCTAGTGGGTATGTAATCAATGACATACTTTCATCATTTATTTTTTTAAACCACAGACACAATAGTATTGATTACCTCATACATTTCTTGCTAAATAGCTGCATTAATCTGACTTAATGAGCGTGTATTATTGGAACAGCTGTTACCTGTTTTTAGCAAGTGTCCTGCTTGCTAAATATTTCTCTTTTTTTCACGTGTAACTTTTGCCTAATTATTGCACACCCAGGGTCAATGATGTTTTTCTGTAATATACCAAAGAGTAAATATTTTAGCCTTTGGGAACAATACTATCTCACTGAAATAACATGACTCTGCCCTTGAAACACAAAAGCAACAATAGATAATATGCAATCAAAGATGCATATGGCTGGATCCCAGTTGTGTGGGATTTGGACCATGGGCTCTATTTGCTGATGCCAGTTGTGGTCTACAGTTGAAGAAACAGAAATCACCACCATGTTGTGTTGAGTGCCAATTGTGTCAGAAGCATGGCCAACCAGCTGGTCAAATTTTGTGGAGAAACATTCTCCTGTAGGGTGAGGAAAAAAGGTTAACAAGAAAATAAGTTAATAAAACAATTCCAATTGTCAATAAGTTCAGTGAGGAAAAGGTGATCTGATAAAGAAAAATTTAAGAGGGACATAATTCATAGTGGGGGCATTATGGTATTTTAAGTATGAATCTGAATTTTGGAGTCCCATGCCAGCAATTTTCTAAGGAATTTCTCATTCTCATCTTCCTCAGTTATAAAATAATTAAGAACAATACTTATTTCTTGTGTCTCACTAAAGATAAAATAAGGCCTGTTCTGTGTCTTTTGTAAAAGTACAAAGCTCATCACAAGTTCATTGCATTTTGTCAATTTGCTCTGGGTATTAATACTCATTACTTACTGTCTCTCCATTTTACTTGCAACTTTTTCTCAGAACATAACAGAAATTCTTTAACGAGATTGAATAGATTACAATTCTTTGCCTTTCATGTCCCCAAAAGAGGATTTCTCTAAATCATTGGCAAGTTGAAGCTACTTTCTTCCTGTTTACATTGATAAGCAAAGCCAGTGTTTAATATCCACATTTCACCTTTCTCCTAAAATACTGGTCATGATCAATTTATGGACTTGATAACATGTAGGAAAAAAATGGATGAACTTGTCTAGACTCTTAAAAAAAGAGAGAAAAAAACTTAGAATTTGATCTTGCTTATGAGAAACTATGTATCTACTCATAAAGGTTATCAGTGACCAACTTAACTAATTAAACTTTCTCACCTTCATCCTTGTCTCTGATTCAGAATTATGATCAGAAATGTGTGCTCTTTTCCACTGACTGGGGGAAGGTTTCAATACAAGTCTGGACTCCTTTGAAAAATCCATGGCCACAGAATGGAAACAGTAAGAAAGAAAGGTTATAGCAGCTGTCTCTTTCAGATCCCTTCCTATACGCCAGGAACTTTGCGAGATCCATCAAATTCAACTTTTTCCTAAAGCCCACTATTCCCTGCCACAACCTTCAAAGGTAGTAAAATTCTCATTTTACAGAGGAGGAGATGGAGAGTGGGAGATACTAACTACCTTCCTTTAGGCCATTTGGCTGATGAGTGACAGAAACAGAATTCAAGCCTGAATCTGCCTGATCTGAAGCCAGTGCTGTGGGCATCAAACATACAAATCTCTGAATTCATTTTGTCTGCTTACATCTACATATGGAAAAACAAATCCTGTAAAATAACACAAACCACCACCACCCAAAACACCTCTTGACTATCACCCATAATATCCATGGAATTCATTGACAACATTCATTAATATTTGTTAGTACCATTTTATTAATATGTAGAGACAAAATGGTTGAACCTTCACAAAAAAGTAGAAGTATAAAAAGTTTGCATTAAAAATAATCTAAAAATAATATAAATGGAACAATTCATATTTGCTTACATTACTTGCTTCTTATCTACTTTAAAGACCGGAACCCTAAGCCCCTTGGACAGGCCAGGGATATTAAGTGAACCAATATCTTTTCTCTCAGAAACTTAGTTCAGTTTCTGTATATAGCCTGACTACCTAGGCTTAGTTTCCCAAGAATTCCAAATGCGGCTTCATTGTCTGGTGAAGCTGGCTCAGTACGCTGGAAACTCGTGTTCTTGTTGGTGTGAGTTTCATCCCTCAGCAAATTGATGGCACAGAGGTTAGCATATCGCCAAGAATAGGGCTTAGCCTCCTGTGGAGCTTCTCTGGCCAATGCTGCAACACACTTACAACAGGGTATCTTGGTGAGTGCCATGGGGTGACCTGAACAGTAGGCTCTGGCCATTTCAGAAAATGAACTGCTTCTTCCATCACACAAATATTCTACTAATTAGCAATTAGCCATTAAGGGAGAAGAAACGGAGAGGAACAGGGGAATCTGAAATAGTCTCCTAAGAGACATAGGGGAAAAAAAAAAAAAAAAGCACTTAATGTAAGCCAGATAGGAACTGGCTTCATTTGGGCATGCTGTCTCGAGTCGTTTTTCTAAATGTTTTAGATTCAGCAAAGGACCCCAATGCATTCTGCCAAGTGCTTTTCCCTTTAATTTTTAAATGCATTCAAATTTCAAGGGGAATTTAATCCGTATGTTTCTGGTTCTTTTACACTTAACTCATCAAAATGTTGTTCTTTAAGAGCTGTTTGATCGGTAAGGCTTATGAGCCTTTGTTATAAGCCTTTTCAAAACCTCTTTCCCCTTTTTGAATCAGCAAATGGAATTGTGCCAATTCTGAATGGGATTTGAATAAAGAAAAGTCCAACTTAAAGATTAAACACAGAAACTCAAGGGTATCTAACTGGACCTTTCAGAGTGGTCCACTTGACACTTGCATGATAGTAGGACCACCAGCATCAAGGAGTGGAGCCAGTATAGGGAGCAATGCTTGGAATTAGGATCTAGAGAGGAAAGGCAATGTGGCTCAGAGGGCACAAGCTTCTGTTAAAGAACTAGAAAACCTCTGGTTTTAGATGCCATGTTTGTAGCTCTTCCTTCTGCCCAGTGATATCCATGTAATAATAACTATATCTAGCATTCATGGAAACTACCTCTATTGCCAGCTTTTATCCCAATTTCTTTATACACATTATCTCTCTTAATCCTCATCAGAACATTATGAGGCATGCTTTGAGCTCATAACATTTAGTGGATATGAGATTTGGATATAGAATCAGTGGACCTGGGTTTGAGTCCCAGCATCAACTCTACTAAATCAGCAAAGTTCTTGAATCCTCCCAAGATTGTGTTTCTATTTGATGTTGCCTCTGGTATTGTTGCTAATGATGCTGATGATGCTGGCTCAGTACACTGGAAACTCATGGTTCCATTGTTGGGAGAAGTCACCATACTCTCTATTATATATTATATCTATAATATCACAGTACATAACAATATACTCTAATTTAAAAAGTGGTTTCTGACTATTTACATACCAGAATCTGATATCTTGTTCATTCCATCTATTAGTCCTAAAACAGGATTTGCCTAACTGTTCTTCCATATGACAGACTTTTTACATAATTGAAGATAATTATGTTATGCCTCCTCTTTTCCAAAGTTAATAACAATTTCCTGATGTGGACCTGTTTCCTGACCCCTGTCCTATCTCGCTTTCATTTTTCCTGACACACCAGAGCAGAACATGATTTTCTAGATAGATTGTTCTAGATGAAATCTGATTAGTATATAGAACAGTGAGGCCTTGCTGTTTTCTGTTTTGTTCTTTATGTCCCTATAGTATGGTTTTATAATCCACTAGCTTTGGGGAAGCCACATTATACTTTTTCATAAACCTAGAGTTAATGTAAACTAGCACATTTTTAATATGAATTATTTTAAGACAGTGTTTCATTTCCTATACTTTTTTTTTTTTGGTTACAGAACACAATACCTTCATTTTATTTATTTACGTGGTACTGAGGATCAAACCCAGTGCCCTACTCATGTGAGGCAAGCACTCTGCCACTGAGCCTAGCCCTCATCTCCTATACTTTTACAGTTGATTTTTTTAAATTTTTGCAAATAGCACTAATATGCCTTATTAAGTTAATAAAAATGAATATGGATTTAATGGGGAAAACGAACATTGTACAGAACATTTTGATGTTAAGTGGAGGTTTGGTCAAATTGGAAAATTTCAGACATTTCTGTTCCTATATTATCTAAAATCTTAGCTCCGAAATTCTAAGCCTTCAGAGCCTCTTCCTGAAGAGTCATTGTGAAGCTCCAGTAAGCTTTATCATGAAAGAACACTGAGAAATAATCAATGGCCCTTGGCCCTCCCATTGGGGAAGCGACTGAGAGTGAGCTTCCAGTCTGCATAGGACATCTTTTAATTTGCCAAGTGACTAAATGTGCTGTCGCTGTAGAAGGTATCCACCAGCTGTGCCCACATGGCCCACTCAGCTGGACTGCTTTTCAAAAAGCAGACAGGGCTTATCTTGGTACCAAAACCCCATGCCAAAAAGATCATCATTGGGTTTGAACATTTGCATGAAATCCCAGCATCCAAGGGTAGACAGCTTTGCTCCTTCAGGCCAATGGGCAACTTTGCCCACTGCTGGACACTGTGCTAAAATGTCTGGCCCCAGGGGTAGGTCTCAGCCCTACCAGTGATTCGAGCCATCTGTCCACTTACCTCTTACCTGCACTTCATTTTGGTATTCCCTTGAGCTCAGTAAAGCCTGTAAAGCTTCAGTGACCTATTCTATCTGTGAGCTGGGAAGTCTCTGCAGGTTTTGCTTAACCTGAGAGCTTTTCAAAAACATCTCCATGGAAATTTCTTCTCTTGCTAACAGTCAATAGTTTGGATTTTCATTTAAGAGAACTGTGAAATCTACTTGTTTCATATGATGTTTTTCTAAGTAGACACATGGAGATCTAATAGTTGGGTAGTTTATGGCAAGTGGGAATGAAGACAATTGATTACGCAGCAGCACCTGCACTCCTGATATGTACCAAACCCAGTTGTAGATATAGGAAAAAAATGTGAAAGTTTAAGGCAAAGTTCCCATCTTCTATCAAGAACAAAGAACTACTTAATGTGATCGAAACATGAAGATTTATGTAAAGGAAGTAATATAAGAATTAAAAGAATATATAAGCAAATGCAAGACAGTTTGGCATAGGCTGTACATGCTGTAATTACTGAAATGGGGAGGACCTCACTGTCAGCAGCATATTCAGGAAGGGACCAGGTTTTAAAGCTGAGTATGATTTATATTGATGCAGGAGAAAGTGATATTGGGGAATGACAACCAAATACACACACACACACACACACACACACACACACTCACACACACACACAGAACATCACTGCTGACCCCAGCAGTGATGTACATTGGCATGTTTTTAGTAAGACCTTCTTTTACTCCTGCATAGGATTGCTACTACCCTCTTTGAAACTCAATGTAGCTCTTTAGATCTATTAATATTTGTCTGAAATAGTATCCAAAATGGTCTTCAAAATAATGTCTGAGATAGTTCAACGGTTGACAAACACAAAATAAAAAGCATGTATCATATTTACAATTTCTAGGGTCTTCAGTGTGTGTTAAACACATTTATCTTCCCATGGCTAGTGAACTTCCATTTTAGTGTTTCATCCCATGTCTACCTAGTGAACTTTGTGATCATGCCCAGTATCTCCAGCTCTCAGTTACAAAATGAGATATTTAATGCTGTGACCACAACCTCCTGTCTTTCTGAGCTTGTTAATTCAGCTATTTCTATTCTATGACCCCACTGGAACATAAGGCACTTCTAACAATGCCCTGTCCCCCAGTCCTTCAGATTCCTCCCTCTTCACATCCTTCCCCGTCCAGCCTAGACATAGAAATCTATGGTTTCACTTGCCATTGAAAATGTCTTCAACTTCCTCATCATCATTGTCTCTTACTCTTCTGGAAAAACTCACTCCAGAAAAATTCACATCATTAGAGTTTTACATTGGGTACTACTGAAGATAATCACAAATGTCTTTGCAGTGGTGCCACCATGAATATGTGATCTCCAACCTCATGTAGACCCCTAAATGCACACACACACAAAAAAAAAACTGAAAAAAAAACCCTGAAAATTTGATTTCCATTTTCATTCTCTCTTTCATTGTCCAAAATTACCAGTACAATTTTCTTCATTCTACTTAACCTTTTTAATCCTGCTTTTCTTTTTTACTTCGGAGGATCACTCGTTCTTTAAATTGGCCTCTCTTCTTTTGTCACACTCCTCTTATGTTTCAGCTTGAACACCATTTTCTCAAGGAGGCTCTTGCTGATAACCATATCTTTTTGTAGCTTTCTATACTTCCCAGTTAGAGCACATACCAGATGTTTTATGGTTTTATTACTTGTTTAACTTGACTATTATCTTTGAGTTTCATGACATCAGACAGTATGTCTCGTATTCCCAGGAAGCACACATTTTAGTAGATATTCAATAAGTATGTTTTAGAAAGCAGATAATTGAATAAATTGATGAATGAAGAAAAATGTGCACCCACAATCACACAACATCTCTCATGACCTCCTGCAGTCACAGCTGCAAGTCCTTTATTCTGACTTCTCTCTTCCTGTAATGGAAATGCTCTTGCTCTCCCACCCAAGGCTGGATCATTGAGTGATGCCACAGACAGTGCTCATTCACATTTTAATGTCAAGTCTGCTTTGTAATTTCAATTCTCTTTCAAATTTCTTTAATCGGACTTTCTGCAATTTCTCTTCAGCAAATTCACTTTATATTTAAGTTTTCTAATTTCCTGTTCAAATTCTCTCTTTTCTCTGTCTTCACCCCAAAGAATTCCTACCCATTGTTTATGCTTGGTGTCTCTGTTGTTCAGCTCACATTTTCTCCTGTCTCAGGGTGCCTAGCTTCTGTCCTGGCACTCCACTGAAAACAGTTTCAGTGAGATAACCAAACTGACCATCAGATCTGTTGCCCTTTGCAAAACAAATTTTGCAGGTGGCTCACCTAACCTACTCAAGCCAACTGGAATCTCTCCCTTGCTTCTGGAAACCAGAGTGCACTGATCTCATGGGCCTTTCTGGCTGTTCTCTTAGTGTTCTTTGGGTTTACCTCCTCTGACAATCATAGAAATGTTGGTGTCCTTGGGGGTACCTTGTTGAGTCCATTGCTTTTCTGGGTTCTAGTGTCACTTATCTTCCAGATGTTACCTAATCCATGACTCTAGCTTGGTTTACCCCTTGACCCTCAGCTATTGTCATCTGGCTATGTCCATGTAGAGACACAGAGACACTTTAGACTCAGTATGTCTAACCTGAACCTGTTTTTCTTTTCTTTCCTCAATTCACTTATTTTGGAAGTAGATTATGAATCCATAACCTTGATATCACCACAACTCCTCCATCTCTACTTCCCAAATATCTAAACTGTGCATTCCTCTTCATCCCCACAAACTCTTTGATAATTCAAACTGCCTTGATCTCTCATTGGGATTATTATAGCAGCCTTCAACTGGCCTCTCACCTCAGGCTGGCCCTGATCCAATTCATTCTCCATGCAGCAGCTAGAGAGAGCCTTTGAAATGGAAATATGATTCCACCCTTTCACTTTTAGAGTTTTTCATCATTTTTTTTAAATTTTGGGATAAAGCCCCACTTTCTTAACTTGGCTTATAGGGTCTTAACCCATCCATCCCCTAATATTCTTATGCATTTTATTTCTCCCCTTTACTCTATCTACCTTGTCCCTCCCCACATACTGCTCACAATCCACATTCTGGCCATGCTGAACTGATTCCCTCTTTTTTCAATGTTTCTCCTACTTCTAGACATTTGCAAATGCTGGACCTTCTGCTAGCAACACTTATTCAGAGCAAATAAGAGTATGATGGATGAGGAAAAAGATTTAGAATTGGTTTGCTGACCTATTCTTCCATTTTTTCTATCCATCCATCCATCAGTTCATCAACAGATACTGGATCCAGCACTTTTCTCCTGCTTCCTTCATCTAAAGCACATTTCATCTGGATATCTCCTACCTGTCTTTATGCTGCATCATGGGCATCAACTACTCCAGAGTACTTTTCTTTAATGCACAGACTCTTACAAACCTTTATTTAGATACAGCATTGTATCCTGAGATTGTTGGAGCCATAGCAGCTTCTTTTAGTGAACAAATTTGTATTGAATGCTCCTTTTGTATAAAGCCTTGTGCTGGGCACTGGCTATACCAAATATTGCTTGTCTGTATCAATAATAGAAGGCATGTGGCATGAGGGCTCTAGCAGTGACCATTTCACAATTATATTCTACCATTAACTAGCACTGCTCCTGGATTATGGAAGATTGTCAAAAATGTGGCAGATTCTACCCAAATATTTGTTAGCTGGCTGGATGAATAGAAAAATAGAAGAAGGAGTTATAAAGCTATATCTCTGGTTCCACATCTTGTCCTCTTCCCTGTAGACTAAAGTCATGCATCACCATGACTGACCTTCTGATATCCCACAGGGAACACTCACTGTTCTCAGGAGGCCAGGGCTTCCTATCCTTGGTTTCACAGATATCTCTTTATCTCATTTTTCCTTGTAGTCTGAATGCTTAGAAACCCTAGTCCCTCTCTTTAGGAAGGCCCAAATAGTGACTTTGAGTGGCATATCTCTGAAGGATGAAGCTGGGTTAGGAAGAGCTGAATTATTTGGTTAGAATTCAGCAGTCCATGGAGGACACTGGACTCCAGGTGTTAGTAAATAGAAGCCCCTTTCAGCAGAAGAGCAGCAGGCTTTTCCTCCTCTTTTATTATGATGATTATTATTATTTTTGTGGTTCCCATGGAAACTACCAGAGAGAGAGAACAAAAAAGTCAAGGAGGTTAGAGCGATGAGACAGCCCCCATATGCTTAAGAAGACTGTGTGTGTGTCAGTGTGTGTGTGTGCACTCACACACAATGCCCTCACTTTATTCTTTAGCACACTGCTGGGTCAGGGGAAATTGTGATGTTTATTCACAGCATTTGTTACAATCGGGCTCAACAAGGAGACAACTATCAGCTTTTAGCAATTAGGGAGTCTTTGTAATGACAGCTCCATCAGATTAATAGCAGGGAGAGGGAAGGCTGAGATGGAGACGTTCAGTATGTGAGCCAGAGGAGTGTCAGAGAAAAACATATAACTCAAAAATGAAGTTGGGGCCTCGATGCTCCCCTCTTTTCATCAACAGGGGATTGCTGTGGATGTCTCGTGTGGGGGGTTTTCAGAGGGGTGTGGTGGAGATAGCTACCCACAGACCCGAGAGCCCTGGAGCTCTTCATCTGATATCTGCCTTTCTGATTCTTTCTTAAAATGATGTTTTATTGGTGCACTGTAGTTATATGTAATAGTGGGGTTCATTTTGACATAATCATATGTGCATGGAATATAATTTACTCCATTTCAGTCCCCAATACTTCCTCTATCCCTCCCTCCCCCATTCTTCCTCTGCTCTACTGATCTTCTACCTATTTATTTGTTGTTCTTTTTTAAAAATAGATATGCATTCTTTATGGATATAAATGCTTTATAGATATGTGTAACAGTCAAATCCACTGTGGTATATTCAGGTAGCAACATAGCATAATTTCATTTTATAGTTCCTTCTTTTTCCCATCCCTCCTCGCTCACCCTCTATCCCCTTCCTCTACTCCACTCATCTCTCTTCTATTTTCATGAGATTATCCCCAGACCTTTTTCCCCCTTATTTTGGTCTAGCTTCCACATATGAGAGAAAATATTCAACCCTTGACTTTCTGAGTTTGGCTTATCTTAGTTATCATGATGTTTTCCAGTTCTGACCATTTGCATGCAAATTCCATAATTTCATTCTCTTTTATGGCTGAGTAAAACTCCATTGTGTATATACCACATTTATTAATTCATTCATCTTTTGAGGGGCACCTGGGCTGGTTCTATAACTTAACATAACTGGGTTATTGTGACTTGTGCTGCTGTAAACATTGATGGGCCTAGGCCACTAGAGTATGCTGATTTTAGTTGTAGTTAAATGCCAGGGAATGGGATAGCTGGATCATATATATGGTGGTTCCATTTCTCGTCTTTGAGTAATCTCTATAGGGCTTTCCAAAATGGTTGTACTAATTTGCAGTCTCACCAATGATGTATAATTGTATCTTTTCCCCTATGTACTTACTCGGGGGAGGGTTGGAAGAAAATCTAGCCCAGGGTCTTTCTCAGAATTGTCAAGCAGAGTGTTAGCATCTTAGGCCACCAAGATAGGTTCCTAGGAATCTTTCCAAAGAAATTCTCCCATCCTCTGTCTCCCCTGTGGCTCTGGAGGGACTGATTGGCCACCTGCTAAGGTTCATTTTTGGCTGTCATGTTTAAGAACACCAAGATCTAAGTGGTATCTCAACCAAAAAAGGCATAGAAACAAACAGACTTGAAACCCCTGAGCTGAAAAGGAATTCATTGTGATTGGCAGTTGAGTAGAGAATACACACGGCAAGAACCAAAGAGGGCATCCATGACCTGTCCATTTCAATCCATGTTCCCTCCTCAGCAGTATGCTCTCCTTTCTGAATAGCTAAGAACATTTTTTCCCCCAACCTTCTGGGACTAAGTATGGCCAAGTGATTTATTCCCACCCATGCCATGATTTGTGCCACTCTCAGACTTTCCACTGGCTGCATGTCAGCACTCAGGGCAATCTTAGGTTCATCCATTTTCATCACTTGTATCCTGGGAGCCTAGGCTGCTAAAAGACTTCCCAGAACAGAGCCTATTCTTGCCTTCGCTTTGTCTACTGACCAGGAGCACCTGTAGCAAATTACACCTGAGCCAAAAACCTTTGTTCGATGTTACCCACTGAAATTTTTGAGTTTATTCATCACAGAATTTATCACTACCCAGTAGCATTTACTTTACAGCAAAAGGAAGTGGAGTGTCACTACCTAAGCCCTGTCCATGCCTTGTCAACCCCCTTAATCTGTCACAGCTCCCCTTTGACCAAGTGAGTCAAGCCTGAATGACAGGCTACTCTCTCTCTCTCTGCCCATACCACTGCCAGTGATGTGCCCCCTTATATTTTTGGCTTATAGTTTTTTTTTGTAAATGGCTTTCCCCCTATCTTTGTGACCATCGACCTTTGATTGCAAGAAGCAACTCAGTTACACATTACCAGAGTTACAGAGTATGTTGTAATTGGTCGGGAATCGGTCTTAAAATGTCAAGGAAAGATTTATTTCCTAGTGCAACCTCTCTAGGTGCTAATTTTGCTATAGGCTGCTGGATAATGGTTCCTGCTCACAATGGGCAAGAGTTCCTAATCAGAATACAGGGCTGTAATTGGGTTGAAGGGATTTTAAATCATTAAAGTTGCATTTAGAAAGGGGAATAGAAATAGAACCCCAAGATTGAATGACTCACTTAGTATTTAATGAGAGAGTCATGGAGTATTACTTATAATATTCTCTTAATGACCTTACAAGCAATGTAACTCCCCCCCCCGCCCTCCAGGGCCTATTCACAAGGCACGATTCTGCAGTCTCAGACCCACCACTCTGGAGCAATTAATTACTGACCCATCAAGGAGCAATCAGGCTCCGGGAGACCAGCAGAAGCACTGATTTCTTTCCCCACTGTCTACTCACTCTTCATCTTCCAGTCTGCCTTGTGCTAGGGCCTGCCGGGAGAGGAGCTGATATTTACCAAGCCATAAATCATCATGCAGTTTGGGAAAAGCCCAGCTTCCATGAGAGCAACAAGGTGACAAAGAGGGTCTAAGAGGAGCAGGCACTGGAAAGGAGATCTTCAGGCTCCACAAAGCACACAATCTGCAGATTCTAGAGCATAATTTTTTGATGCTTCCATGTGGCCTTGAATATGCCAGTCCATCTTATCTCAATGTTTAGTGTAGTTCTTTAATGATTCAATCCCTCCACTGCTGAGTAAACACATTACAAACCACTGAAATTAAACTGCAACTGGCATAAGTGGAAAGGACTGAATTTGAAGTACTGAAAGTCAGGCCCTGCCTCCTATCAGTCATGAGATCATAGGCATGTTACTATCTGGCTCATGGGATGCTTAACAAAATTGTAGCTTCCCTTAAGTGACCATGGGTCACACAACCAAGGTCAGTAAACTTGTTTCAGGAGATGTGCAGTGCCAGCATTCATTTTGGACTTCATCTCCAGGTTGATCTGCAAAGCCGATGATATCACCATTTATTGGATTCTTTACATTGGTGGTAGAGGGGTTGTTTAAGGCATTTGGATGTTTAGAAATAGCTTAATCCTCTGGAGAGGTCACTGCTATGTGAATGCTGATTGCATCATTTCTCATGGTCTCTCCTCCTGAGGACAGATAGTTTTGAAGCCTGATCTCTTGTAGATTGACCTGACTGAGTGGCACTGGAGTCCTAGGAGGTCCCTGATCCTGAGTCAGCTTCCCTTGTTGTTGGCTTCACATCAACCAGGCAGCTGGAAAAATACCCACCATGTTGCACTTGCTGCCAGGATGCCCATGGATGACATAAATGATAGCTATAAATCATCAGGAAAAGTCACTTGATCCATCTTGAATCAGGATCTGAAAGAAATGACTTTTGTCTTTCTAGTACTCAATGGGGGGGGGACTGCATGAGCTTCTTGTGTGATACCAGCCTTGTCATTCTTATTGTCTTGACAGAACAATTGAGACATCACAGTGAGTGAATGACACTTGCAGAGCATCCCAGATCAAGCTGGTCTGGGAAGGCTTTCTATTTGTGAATGTCATGAACATAGTGTCTGGAAGGTAGTAGAAACTTTATAAGTACCTGAGAAAAGAATGATTGAATGCATAATGCACAAGGTTTTCTCTTTAAAATTTTCAGTATGTTCCACTTGGGTAATAGATGAGAACCTTCTTTCATAAAGAAGCCAGAGGGAGAAGGGATGATGTTTGTTGAGTTCCTCCGAATGGGCAGTTAGTAGACTCATCGTTGTATAGAAATGAACTTATCTGCTAAGCCCATTTTGCAATTTAGCCAGACTATACTGCAACACAGACTTGATGATAAATGAAAAATTCTCCTCTATTGTTCTTCTGTCCAATTAATGAACATTAGGAGGCTTGGCAAATGTTTTATTGTAATATTTGTTAGTATTAATATCTATTGATCCCACTGTAAAGGTGTTATGTTTTGGAAAGTCACAACAGGTAGGATATTTTTAAATTATGAAGTATTGATTGATTTAAACTTAGTAATTGTGAAAACCTCAGTAGATATATCAGTAGTTTACCAAAAATTAAAAACAATAATGCCTGCTTCATACAAACCAAAGCCAAAACATTGTAATGCTGTGCATGAGAAAATGTACCATACTCTATGCAAATAGTCTTTCCTACCCCAAATTGCAATTCTTTAACAGTAAATTTAATAATGTCTTCAATGTAAAAAGATGGTCCATTATTTTTAAGACTCTTACTAAAAATCTTTTGTGTGGAAAATCTTTGGCATTAAAGCTATCATCATTCATTCATCAGTTCTGAAACTTCCAGTGCCTGCTTTTCTTGTAAAGAGGCCACCTTTGGGCGTTATGAACTAAAGTTTTAGAAAAGCCTTCGTGCGCTACTGTTGCTAATACCCAGATGCTAGAATTACCAAGATCTGTGTTCCAGAGCACACATTTCAGTTGCTCCCAGATGGTGGCCCTGCCCTGAATCTAATGCCTTTGCTTTGGCTGTGACTTTTCAATCTTCAATTTCAATTCCAGGCAGATCTAGCTGCTAGCTCATAGGGATCACTTTAAGAAGTGGAAAACTCGTTTCCTGTGGACAAACATGGCCCTGCAAATGCAAAGCTTAGTGAACCTACAGCATCTTTGTGCAAATTCCATTAGGGAATGTAGCCCCAATCTGAGGCTCAGAACTCAGCATGGAAAGGGTACTTAGATTTCAGCTCCCCATGTCTGTTTGCCCAGGTACTGTTGTGCAGTAAACAACATGTGCAACCCCTACATGGCTCTCCTGAAAGCTGGATTGTTCTGAGAATAGCCAGACTAGTGTCCGAGGAACCTGTTAATATTCACGTGAACATTAGGTTCATGTTTAATCTGGAATGATAGTTTTGTCTTCTTTATAAAGGCAACAAATCCCCAGAAGCTGGTCAGGAGCACCAGCTGTTTACTGCCCGAAGAAGCTACTGCTTATCTCCTTGTAACCACCTGCCTCTTAGAGATCATGTCTTAATTAACTCAGTGTTATCGAAGCTGAAAGTGTAGCAACACAGTAAAATCAAATTGTAAATGAAAGATAAAGGGGAAAGGACTCTGCTGACCAGAGAACAGAGCATAGGAACTCTCTTGAGCTGCCAGGAGTTGGCTAGAGGCAGATTGGTGGCTGCCTGCTGAGATTTAAAATAATAAAATCACACATTGTTCCATTGGAAGGGAACTTAGAGGTCTTCTAATTCAGTGGTGTTCAAATACATTTTATTTCATCAAATACAACTTCTTCTGGTGTTCAAAATTTGCTCATATTTGCTAATCTCTCTTTTTTCATTAAAACAAAAATTGCTGGTTTAAATTCATTCAGTTGATTTTATGACCCACTACAGAACATAAAGACAGGAACACAATGACCTCATCTAATTCCTAAAATTGTAAGTTTAGGGCTGAGGGACAAAGAGATGAAGTGAGTCTCTCTATGTATAATATGAGCAGATGTCCTGAAACCCATGGCTTCTTAGGAGTTTTCTTCCCTGCCAGGCCTTAGAACCAGAAATTTGGGGGAACTTTCTACTTTCAGGATAACATGGCTGAGCACTGGTACAATACCCTTTATGCTTTTTGAAGATGGTCAGGTGCTTTCACATACCAAAAGAGTGTGGGAAAGCATACTGGTGTGTTGTATGAGGCTTGCATACCCATACCAAGGCAGAAGGGGGCGCCATGCCATCTGGTCCTGCCGTGTCTCCCTAAAATCTTAAAGTCGCTGGCTGCACCTCATCCCTACCCCTCTTTTTAAAACCTTCACCCTAATTGCACCAGCCAGTTCTATTGTTGCCCAGTTCCACTTGAGGTACTCCTAAGGCACTGGACTAAAATGTCAAACACAATAGACATTCTGATGGTGACAAAAATTACAATTTTTTTAAAGGAAAACAGAACACAAAAATTCCTTAATTTCCCTGCCTAAATTTGCATATTTTTAGTGTATTGAAAGGAGTTTTTCAATGAAATCCAACTGGTTGATGACCATACCTATTTGCTCCGCCCTGTCACTCTTTGATCTAGTCTGTGGACCTAAAGTGTGTTTATTGAGTTCTCTGCAGTATTGCTGAAAATACGCACTTGGTAGGCTGAGGATTTAGCTCAGTGATGGAGCACTTGCCTAGCACTGTGAGGCCCTGGGCTCAATCCCGAGTATTGAAAATAATAAATAAACAAATATACACTTGGCATTGTTATCAGAATGGAAATTGATTGGGAAGACGTCTAGCCAGCACCTACAATGATCATGCCCTGGCAGGCAAATAATCTCACTAGGGAATCCATAGGCCCAAAATGTCTTGCAGATTCAGTTTGAACTATGCAAGCATCCTTTTGAGTTTGCTTACTAACATGTGCTTCTGGGACTATTGAATTCCAAGATCTAGAATCAGGAGTAGTAGGGGAAGTGAGCCATCTCTATTAACTTCTCATAAATCCATTGCTTCATTTCCTTCTACCCAAGGCATGTGGCCACAAACTGATTTGAACGGCTGCTTTCACAGAGGCCCAACTTGCTTCTGCAAGCTGCTGTCTTGCCACTGTCTTGGAATTGTTGAGAGAATCTCCTCCATTTTTATCTTTGAATATTCACTACCAACCCCCTACCGCCCCCTTACATACATATACAGACACTGAGCTGTGTTTAGATACCGGAGGTGAGCTATCAGCTGATATTTAATGACGAGTATCACTGTCAGATTTTACAAAATGGAATTTCATCACATGTTGAAGGAAGACTTCTGCTTAGAAACTACAGAGGGGGGTTTGACAGCTTTTTCAATCCAGTTATCAAAGCATTTGCAGTTCAAAGCAGGTGAAACAATAATGTAATCTTAGCACTGAATGCTCATTTGTATCTGAGTGTTTCAATAAATAAAATGGCCTGGGAAATGAAAGCAGACCTGTTGTCTCCAATCCACTAAATTTAATATCCAGGGTATTGACTGACAGCTTTTTATCACCATAATTAGTATGGATTGTTCCTGAGGCCATTGATCAATCTTTCCTACCTCTATGGACTTGAGTTGCTATTTTCTTTCTCTCTTGCCCTCCCCACCCTTTATTTTAATATTGATCTTGCCAGTTGTGTTCCACCACAAAGACGCTGTTCATTTAGACAAAAGAAAACTCACAGTGATGGGAGACAGCTGAGCAGCAGCCAGTCCTCAGTGGTGTTCACCTGTGACGTCACTTTTCCCATCTATGTGGACTTAACAACTTGATTCCTTGGTGCCGGTGACCTTCTGCTGCTCTATACTGTACCAATGTCCACTGTGTCTCCACTGGTAAAAGCTGTGCAAGGACAAGTCATGGAGCTAGGATTCAGTAAATATCTGTTCAGTCAATGAATGTCCCTTCTTTAGTGTCACCATGCTAAATAAAGGGCTTTGGATAAACTGAAGAGCTCAACACTAGGCATGTGTTTGCATGTGTAGGGCCATGCCATAAAATGTCCACATCACATAGGCCAGAAACCTAAGATCTTCTCATTTCTTACTTTTCAATTTGATATTGTCCCCTTCTCAGCCTATATATGTTTCTATCACCAAGGACATGATTGCATTCCTCGCTATCTCTTTCCTTAACTATTGTAAAGATTTATGATCTAATCTCCCTCCCTCCCTGTCTTGCCTCCCTTCCTGTTTGCCTAACCCCAACCTTCATCCTAAATCCTCCCCACAATGATAGGTAGCCTTATGTAAAATACAAATTGTTACCATACCCCTTGAATGTTTAACATCTCTGCTGCTGACACAGCATGTGAGGCTTTCTGCAACCAACCTGATCTCTACTCCTACCTCTCAGCCCCATTTCCCACCATTTCCTATTGGTATTCAACACTCCATGAAGATAGAATTACCTGTAGTTTCTCCTACTCATTTCCTGTCGCACACCTCTGTGTCTTGTCTCTTGTTAATTTTGCCTATAGTAGCTTTCCTTTCCTTTTTTTCCTCCAATAATCTCTCATTCCTCAGAAAATAGTTCATAGGGCATCTCTTTAAAGAATACTTCTTTTAGCCCTCAGAGTATCCTAACTATCCTTTTCTCTTCTGAGACTTTAATGGAATGCATATCTCTCTGGGTGTGTACCTCTCTGTGAGTCTGTCTCTATATATAAAATGTGTGTGTGTATGTGTGTGTGTGTGTGTATGTGTGTGTGTGTGATTTGTGTACCTCTGCTTCCTACTTGAGGGAAGCTCATTGGGAATAGCTTTTGTTTGTGTTTTTATTTTATTTACCCTATCTTCAATATGAGGCACAATGACTGCCACTAAGGATGTGTCCTTTGTATGGGAAAGAAGTGTCCCTAAGAAGAGAATCAGTAGATCCCATAAGCTGAGGCATCCTTAATGTCAAACTGTTTGTCTGTGGTGTCCACATTAGACTGTGCTACAGAGATGTACTAACAGTAGGTACAATCTTATTTATTTTCGGAGGGAGGAGAAGAGATGTAACAATGTCCCTTTTTGCAAATAAGGAAGTTACTATGTATCTGCTATGTTTGTTACTATGTTTCTTGGGTCCCCTGAAGATTCATGTTTTGGAAGTTTGATTTCCCAAGTGATGATGCTGAGGGATGGTAGAACCTTTAAGAAATAGGGCCTAGTGGAAAGTGGTTAGGTCACTGAGGGTGCTGCCCTTGGAAGGAATTAATACAAGTCTCACAGAGTGAGTTCTCTCAAGCATGGATTGTTAGAAAGCAAGGCCATGCCATGAGCTTGGCCATTTCCCTTCTGCCTTCTATACCATCTTGTAAAACAGCCAGATGGTATCTCACCAGAGGATGAATAATGGGACCACACAATCTTATATTTGCAGCCTCCCAAACCAAAATTTGAGTTAAATAAACCTCCTTTATTTATAAAGTACCTAGCCTTAGCTATTTTGTTAGAGCAGCAGAGAATGGCTAATACAGTACCTTTCTCTGGTCTTAAAGAACCCAGGTATTATAGATTGTTTACATGTCATAGTATAGAAAAGTTTTACAACCTACACATTGAAATAGTGTTTTCATGTTGGTCTTCCTATTGGAATTTCACTCGGCATTTCTTTATAGTAAGAATCAGATCATCAGCATAACTTTGCTGAAGGACATTTTCTAAGCAGAGTGAATGTTATGCATTTCTAGATGTGCCCCAAGAGCCCACACTGACTGGCATAGCTGCCCTGCTGTGTGTGTGACAGCCCTGTCCTCCCAGGGCTGCAGGCTGCATGGAGCTTGTCTTCCTACATTCCTGGCACAGCATCCACCCCTACACTTACAGGTGCTTGCATGCATCGATTGCCTTATGTTGAGGCATTAAACCAAGTGCAACTCTTGTTCTGAATTGAACACAGCAGAGCCAAATTGGACTGTAAAGGCCACGTGTTACTTGGGCCCCAGGGAGAGTGAGGCATCTACAATGCAAATTGGCCTCATAGCAAAGCAAACCAGTGCCAGGCCCTGCCGTTCATCTCATCCCCATCATGCCTATTGTGGAACATCAGCGGCAGATGTTCCTAGAGGTGACCCCCCAGATGCACAGAGGCACAGGCAGTGCCCCCTCCTCACGCGGCCTCTCTCCAGGCTTATAGAAGACAGATTTGACAGACTGATACCAATTGGCACATCTTCCCAGCCAGATTGGAATCAGGCCCTTCTACGGTCTTTGGGGTCCATTGCAGCTTCAAGTAAAACGTAGAGAAGGAATGTGATTCTCGGCTACATGGCCAATTTTCCCTTTACTTCTGTGCTGGCATTTCTAATCTCAGGCATTTTGTTGCTGGGGAGCCCATCACTGCAAATCCAGTCTTGAGCTTAGGAACTTTGATATTTTCAGGGATGTGGAAATGTTGTTCCAAGTTCCTACAGTTGGTCTGGCTAGTTTATTTTAAAGAAACATTACTAAGGGAGCTTCAGATTATATTGCTGTTTTCTTCCAAATTTAGTTAAGTATGGCTGGGGTTTGGCTAGCAAAAATGAGGAACAGCACATAATTCACATGCTTTCTATCTTCCACGTTTACCTGAGATTTCTGAAGCTTTTGCATATATATATACTTTAGCTTGAAAGAGATGTCAGTAGTCATATTTTGTCACCTGGATTATGCCTTGATGGTACCACTGACTGGCTATGAATCAACCAAGACACTTAATTTTTTTGATTCCATTGCCTCACCTCTAAACTTCTTTCTGGATTGCTGTGTGGGTTAAATGAAGGGACATGGGTAATGCAGCCTAGCAAGAACAGGAGTTTACTAAGTGCTTTTTCATTTCTCTTCTTATCCTTTCAAAAGGGGTTTTCACCAACAGACCCTTAATCTATAACATCTTTGAGCTTAAAATAGTCTACTAGCAGTATAACCCCATTTAATATTATGCTTACAATATGCAACACATATATATGTTTTTTAAGAATGTGTGTGAGTACACTTAACAAAATATTTATAGCAAACATATCTGAGTGAGGAAATTACAGGATGATCAACTTCCTTTATCCTCCTTTCTCCCTTGCCCACCTGCCTTTCCTATTTATTTCCTCCCTTCCCCTCTTCCTTCCTTTCTTCTCTCTCTTGTTAGTCAGGTTTTCATTACCATGACAAAATACCTGAGAAAAATCAAATTAGAAGAGGAAAGGTTTATTTTGGCTTAGAGTTTCAAAGGTTTCAGTCCATAATTGGCTGGCTCCATTGCTTTGAGCCTATGGTGAGATGGGACATCAAAGCAGCAGGAATGTGGTGGAGGAAAACTCTTCACCTCATTGGTGGCCAGGAAGGGGTGGGGACAGGGACAAAATAAATCCTTCAAAAGCACATCTCTCTCCCACCAATGACCCTTTTCTTCATACTAGGCTCTTTCTCCTAAAGGTTCCACCACTGTCCAATTATACTACCATCAAAGAACCAAGCCTTTGACAAATGAGACTTTGGGGGATATTCCAGATCCAAGCTATGATATTTTCTTTGCCACTTTTCTTCTTTCCTTGCATTCTTCCTGTTCATCTGTTTTTCTATAGCAATTTAATAAAAATCAGTGAAACCTATATTTAAAAAAAAAAAAAAACTACTTCAACTCTTTAAAAAGTGATCCGATGGGAATCTAAATGAAGAGGACAATGTTGAGGCCCAAGGAGGAATCCCCACTGTGCTGTGTTTGAACTGTGGCCCTCCTCCTCTGACATGAGAAGCCCTCAATTGCAAGGTGATCACCTAACTCCCAGTCTGACCCTGTGTCCCATCACCTTCTCCCAACATGAGAAAGAGTCCCCCAAGTCTCTAATAGAACATAGCAGTGGGGACATGATTTGAGACCAGAAGTGTGAACACAGCTTAAGAGCAGTGTCATTTCTTGAAGCTATGGCCCATTTAGTGAAGATAAATAGAGACTTAGAGCATAGAAAACTCCCAAGGGAGAGAAGCACTTGTAAGTTCAGGATAAATAAATGGGTCTGTTTATTAATTTAATATGTGCTGTTAGACTAGGAACCCATTTGTAGTAGTGCAGAAAAGAGAACCATTAAAATTTATTAGGAGAGACATGTGAGAAGAGAACTCAAAGACAGTAAACCCAGCAACAAGAGGAGTATTAGGAAGTGGAGAGAGAAAGACTGAGTGGGAGATGACAGAAATGAGTGGAAAAAAGAATGGAAAGAGAAAAATATAGCAAGGGGCAGAACCAAGGGACCCACAGAGTTGCTTGATCCTAGGTTTCCTGTAACAGCTAGACACATGGCTAATTGTCCTTAATTATCATGAGTTGACCCTTCCAGGCTGGGGGTCATAGTCAGTTTTCTCTGGTTGGCTGGCTGACACCATGGGTTTCTGTCATCATGCAGCCTTGACAGGCAGGCCACCAAGTGCTGAGCTGATTGCTTCATGCTGGAGGACATTGGCTTGGGGCCACCTCCACTCTGCCCATCTTTCTCTCCCTAACCAAAAGATTTTTTTTTTCCAGGTGAGGGAATAGGGGGCATTCTAGATGCCACCTGTTCATGCTTTGAAGGGAGGTGGGGATAGAGCATTTTTTACCTGCCTGCACCAACATGTTTTTCCCTACTGTAAGCCTGGTCTCTGCTCTGCAAAGGAATCTCATAATCACGTCAATTTGAAGGTAGTCTGGGATCCTGTGCTCCATGGCTAACAGGGTGGATGTTGGTCTGTAATAAGTCAGTGAAATAGTGAGGTTCAATTACTTACATGTTCCCTGAAGCTGAAACAATTGCCATTATCCCACATAATATTGCTTGACCTACATTTTCACTTGAAAGCCTTCAGCTAACAATTAGTTTGAATGTTGAGTTATAAATAAACACATTTGTATTCCAGAAATGAAAGAAGAAAAGGGATTGATGCCGTCACTGTGCCCCCTCTTTCCCACCTTCTTTTTCTGTTTGTCATTGGTATGATATTTCAACTCTGCTTTTCCGAGGTGGTAGCCATTGGAGAGTTCATCTAAAGGGGGATCGTTCAGAGGTAATGAGGCAATTGGGCTTTATCCGGGAAAGGGGTAGCAGCATCCATGCCAGGGAGATTTGAGCCATCTGGATTAAAAGGGTCAAACTATCCGCTGGCAGCAATTAAGCAGCTCCGTGTGGAGAAGCCACGTGACCACACCAAAGGAGCTGCCAAGAAAAGGAGATTAGTAAACAAAAGTACCCACCAGAAGGTTTCCAGGTTGGCTACCGCTCTGGCCACTTGGCATTTACACAGCTTCCTCTCTCTCCAGTGTCCCATCTGTCTGTGCCCACAGTCCACCCCTAAGCTGTCTGCAGAGAGTTTAAACAAACTTGAGCCGAGCTGAGTTTGTTTAAAATGTTAAAAGTCCAGAGTGGAGTGGATGGTGGTGATAAATCTTAGACGTCCACAGTATTGCTTCCCTAAGGCATGGCTTGTGCCTCCGATGTTTTTGATAATTTTTCACTGCTTCAATGTGATAAGTTGAAAGGTCTGCTGATATGGAGTGGTGATGCTTCATTCCCTGATGACAATTGTGATCCTTTTTTTCCATAGATATTTGCAACTCAGGAAGCATGTGTCTTGATTATTTTTATACAGGCCTGTGTCATTTTGAAGTAGTTTTGGGTTTGCTCATTTCTCCTAATTCTCTTAGTTTTCATGACACATCACACCTCTAGTGTCCTTCTCTGGGTATTGCTTGGTTCTCTACATTATCTTGATATTGACATATAAAAGACTCAACCCTATGTCTCCTACTATGCTCTGTCTACACAGGTACACTTCTGATCTCCTCATAAATTTACATCTTCCCCTGACATCTCCACTGAGCCCCAGATGCATGGTAACAGCAATTTAATGGATAGTTCCACATAAGCCTAATGGTCTTATTTACCGCGAATTTGAGGGGTGAGTCCAAGAGACCATTATAGGTACATGTCTAAAATAGAATTAATGATTTTTTTCCTCTCAAATCCTGTAATTATGCTTAGCCTATCTCAATAAAGGACACTACTTCCCACACTGTTCCTCAGACTACAAATGCAGAGTTCAAAATATTCGAACTATTTTATAGTTCCTTCCTGCTCAGCCATTTCTCTTGTTTCTAATCTATCTGTTTGACTGAGTGTACTTCCAAAGTATATAACTATCCCACACTTTTATCTTTATTTTCACTTACTTCTAGTTCACTGCTCTCACTCAAAGCAACAATAGCTATATGAGCTCCCTAACTGGCCTCTCCATTACCTTGATCTTTCCATTAAAGTGTTCTCTAGAAAAGAGTTTAAAAAAATTTTTTTGAAACAAATTATATATCATATTGCTCCCCTGCTTGGGGATCTTCAGTTAGCCTCTTCATACTTAAAATCTAGTCTGCATGCCAAGAAGTCAACATATGTAAACCTGGCCCCTCCTTCCTCTTGGACCTCAATGCCCACTGTGTCCCACCAGTCTTTCCTTTCAACTCCTGGACTACAGCTTCATCAAGCTCTTTCTTGCATTGTTCTTGTCTCTGCTGTCACCAGATTTAACTTGACTGCCCCCTGCTTGTTACTTAGGTGTCAAGACAAATGTTATCTCCTTAAAATGGACTCCCATAAGTATATACCGTGCCTCTGCTGAATTGTCATTGTCCTCTAGTTTATAGCTTGCATGTTTTCTTCAGCGCATTTAGGGATCTCTGAAATGCACTTGTACCTTTTTATAGGGTCTCTCTCTGAATAGCATACAGGTTTTAGAAAGAAGGACTGGGTCTCTTCTGTGCTATACCTTTGTGCCTTGGCCCAGACCTACTACAGACTTAGTATTCGACAAATCTAAGTGAACAAATAATGGTTTGAATGAGTCCTGGTTCCCATTCCCTTAATTGTAGCTTCCTAGCACTAACAAACTTAGGAAATAACCTCTTCAGTGTTTCCTCATGACGTTTCTCGGCCAAGGACAGTTACCTCTCTGGAGAGCTGAGTTGTCAGCCTATGGCTGGAATGTGATCAGGTAGACTGTAGGACTCAGTATATTCCTTGTGTCACATATGCCATGTGGCATGGGGCATAATGCTTGTCTTATTTTTTGGCTAAATGATTTCAATGCATATGTTTTTACTTGTATTTGGTTGAACTTTTATGACAAGAAATAATGAAATGTGGACTTTAAAAAATATTTGAAAATTACCATAAAATAGACTTTTATTTTTAGGTATATCTTTAAGATTTAAACAAATAAACAGAGGTCTTTCTTGGACTTCTCCCTTGACAAAGAATATAATCACGAATCATTTCCCTGAATGGGTAATCTGGGATGTTGAATTTTCACTGTGTGTTATAAAAGAAGTGAAACTGTAGTTTAAAGTTTAATCCTACTTGGAAATGGAATAATCTAGTCTCCTTGGTAGCTATGTATATGGCAGCAAGTCCCCTAAGGTTTGTGTGTGTGTGTGTGCTTGCATTTGAGCTTCAGTTCCAATTTGTAATGCTGTGGTGCTCAGAAGTCCTAAGCAAGCTGGTAGCCACTCAATGTCACAGTCTCCCACATGTAACATGGGAATTGTTTTAGGAAGATCAGTGAGAACTTATGATCAGACATTCTGGAAAGAGTTGCAGATGTCTCAAACACCAAAGTCAACATAAGACAAGTAAGCACAGGATCCCAATTTATTCTGCCAAACAACTCCCTACCTAAATTCTTCAATAGATGAAATAGAACACAAATTTTCCATCCAGTCCACACCACCTGGGACTGGGGTCTGTCTCCATAATTATAATCAGGAGCAAAGTTGCTTCACCACAAGTTTATATTTTCTGACAAGCATCTCAGTGATTTTTGCTTGAGGCACAAGGAAATCAGTTTGCTTCTAACAGGCATTTTGGCAAGAGAAGAGGAAAAGTTTGCTCTTCGCAATAGAGGCTAGAAATGACTCAGATAACAAATGGCTCCTATACCATACAAACAAAGGTTCCCGGTTCCCTCTCATGTTTCATTCCCAGTTGTTCTAAAACAGGGCAATTCCCCCTTTCCCTTCTCTCTCATCTTGCAATGCATAGCAGTCTTTATGTATCACAGACCCATTTGTGTGTGACCCAGGCTAAGTCACTCTGCACAGCCTGCCCCATCTTAAACAGACCACAATTGAAGCAGCTGTGCATCATTTGTCCTGTGCACTATAAAGGATTAAATGGTAAATGAATAAAGCTAGTGTTCCTTAACATTTAGCTTTGTTCAACATCTTGAAGACATGTGCAAAAACAGGGTGCAGCTAAATATTTTTTTTTCATGGTACCAGGGACTGAACCCAGGGTTACTTAACCACTGAGCCACATTACCATCTCTTTCTATTTTTATTTATTTATTTTTTATTGTGAAACAGGGTCTCACTAATTTGCTTAGTGCCTCACTAAATTGCTAAGGCTGGCTTTGAACTTGCGATCCTCCTGCCTTAGCCTTCCAAGCTACTGGGATTACAGGCATGTGTCACTGTTCCAGGTATAGCTAAACTCTTAAGGGGGGAAATTACAAAAGAAGAAAAGGGAAAAAAATGAAGACAGACATTTTCAGACACCATTCATTTAGTAAATTATGGAAATTCTTAGAAAATCCCTTGTGTGTGTCATGTGTCTGTGTGTATTTTCTGAATTGGTAGACAATGAGGATTCAGGATTGGTGTGGGACCCCACTGGTGGAATCAACAGCAAGAAAACCAGACTCCCCCTGGGAAAGCATTTGCTACCAAGTAGTGTGGGCACCACTAAACCCAGGCCAAGATATGCCCTTTCTTTAAAGAAGATGCCCTACTCTCTAATTGTGTTGTCCCTAGGCTCTTGGGCGGCAAGATTTGTGCCAGTGTACGTGTGCTGTCCTAATGAACAATTACTAGCCTGTTCCTTCCATGCTGCACACAAGATGCATGGCAGGAGTCTCTAGATTTAGGGGAAGGGACTGCAAACGCATCTGTGGGCTCCAGCTCAGGCTAGCTTTGTATGAAAATTACAGCAACACTGTTTTCTTATTTTAAAAATTACAGAGATAATCTTCCTTGGTCACAGTTGGAGGAAGAGCCAGAGGGGGTCTTGTTACCTCCAGAAAAGCCCTGGAAGACACTTGAATTCCTGCTGGGCCTATCGGACCATCCTTTATGATTTCAGACAGAAGGAAAGGTCACCCCAGTGAGATATTGAAAGTGGCTCCTCCTCAGCCATCCTCTCTTAGTTATTGTTCAGCATTTGGCCCCTTAGTGTGTGCGTGTGTGTGTTGCTGCTGCTGCTGCTGCTGTTGTTATACCTTATATGAACTGTCTGATTTTCTTGATCAAGTTCAGGATGAGAGCTGACTCACTTTGTCATGTGCCTCTTCTGTACAACCTGTTCTTGGTCTCAGTGAGGCACTTCACCTGAGTGGTAGGTAAGATATTCAACCAGTGGCTTGCTTTTTAAATAACTTTGGAATCACAACCATGGTTGTAATAAATGCCTCTGTGATTTGCATTTAAATAGTATTTTCATCCACAGATCACAAAGAGGAAGGCATCTTAGCTCAGTATCATGACCTGAATTCTTTTCATCAGGAAGCCAGACTGTGTGCACCAAGCACATGTTTCCATCCATGTCTCACTCAATTTTGTGTACCCAACTACTCAGAACAAGCTCCGCTTGCCTTAGTGTAGGAGCACCCCAACAGCTCTGTTGTGTACTGACTTCTCTGCCTCACTCCTGCATCATGGTTGTGGATGCCGGTGAGATCTGAATGCAGTGATCTGCTTCTGGCTGGGTGGGATGTGAGAGGCAGGAAGACACAGCATGGCTTCCCCACTCCCAGATGGTGCACTCAGCACCAGGCAGTTAGCAAAATCCTCTTGGGTTGTCAATGAAGGCAACTGGGTTTGTAAACGATTGAGAGACAGTAAATATAGACCCTGAAAGTCACCTTAGCAGTCACTTTCCAGAGTACAGCGGTATACCTCAAAAGATTCCATGCAGCCTTTGGGTTCATTGTCAAAACCCAGGGAAGACTTCAGAGACAAAGACCTGGCAGAAATCAGAGGCAGGACAGGAATCTGAAACAAACATCGGCCCGAGACTTCAGCCCCATGGATGACAGCTCCATCCTGATGACTCAATTTATCCACTGCTGCGACCTTCCCAGACAGCCTCCAGTCTTTGTGTCCCTTTTCATGTCATTCTTCCAAATCTGTTGAAGGATTTTTTTTTTCAAACTGCTCAGTTGAACTTATTTCATCATCAACACATTTTTCTCTGTCCCATGGATTCTTTAAAAGACATTCTTTGAAGATGTGTTTCTATTCAGACACAAGCTTTTGTTTAAAAAAATAAAAGAGGTGTAAATATGGAATGTTATTGAAAAGGCCTTATCTTGCTTTTGACATGACATCTGAAAATGTGTTTAAAATAAAGAGCAAGTATTGTACAAGGCATGTGTCAAGGCAGTTGGCTTCCTGTAGTGAAAGCTGGGGAGTACTTTAAACGCATTTGTGCCCCTACAAATACCTTTCATGTGTTAAGACCCTGCAGCTCCATGTCTCTCTTGTAAATGTGGCTTCCTGATCTACCAGGAGAGGGCAGTGCAGGGCACTTGGTTTCCTTCTTTGTTTAGTTGGTACCTTCATTAAACCATTTTCAATGAATAGCTTCTCCAGGTAGTTTTCCAAAAGTAGTCACATCACCTTTGCAAAAAAAGCATGCTTGGGCTGAGGATGTAGCATATTAGAGGAGCACTTTCCTAGCAGGCTCGAGGCCTTGGGTTGATCCCTAGCATCCCTACTTACTCCCTTCCCCCTTGCAATCAAATAAATTAATTATGAAAAGTGTGCTCTCCCTGACTAGCTTATGTCCTTCAATGGAGATATCTCCCTTTCCCAACTACTGGCCATTTGCTCTGCATCATCATGTAACATGTTCACAATCCTATAGGACAGAAAAGAGTATAGGAAATTCATGTTTGCTCTTTAAACTTTGAAGTAGAATAATAAATGGCTGTTGGGGCAAATAATTTTAGAGATCATCAAATTTAGCCTCCTTATGAGGAAGAAAGGTAGTCTGATGTGGTCAGTGTCACACAGTAATTAGAGGCTGTCCCTTTCTGAAAAACAGTCTTGTCAAATGTTTGAATGTCTTTTGATCCAGGCACACAGCTCTCTTCTTATTTAATGATTGTCAACTCTAGTGCTTGAAACCTTAAGATTTAATGTCCTATAGTTTAAAGTAAGGGTAGGATTTCCTTATTATTTTTTAAAGCAGAATACTATTATATTGCATATATACACACACACACACACACACACACACACACACACCCCTACATATTGCATTTTCTTTATCTAGCCATCTCTTGCTGAGTGGACATTTAGGTTGTTTCTATATTTTGGATATTGTAAATTGTGCTGTAATGAACATTTAGGGTGCAGATATATGTTTGAGATAGTGATTTAATTTCCTTTGGATATATACCCAGAACTGGGATTGCTGAATACTATGGTAACCATTTTTGACAACATGGATGAACCTGGAGGGCATTTTGCTATGTAAAATAAGCCAGAAACAGAAAGACAAATACTGCATGGTTTCACTTATATGTAGAATCTAAATCAATCAAGCTTATGGAAGCAAAGAGCAGAACAATGGGGCCCAGGGAGAAGTGGTGAGAGGAGTGCAAAGTCTCAGTTACATAGGATAATTCTGGAAAACTGATGGAGAGCATGGTGATAACAGTTAATGATACAGAGTTGCATTTGCTGAGATTTGCTGAAATATGCTGAGAATAGAACTTGTGCTCTTGCAACAAAGGAAAAAAATTGATAATAGGTGAGGTGATGGACATGTCAATTAGCTTGATTGCTGTGATCATTTCACAATGTATACATGTATCAAATATATACATATATATTTGTGTGTGTGTGTGTGTGTGTGTGTGTGTGTGTGTATATATATCTCCAAGGAGTACATCTTAGTACTCCTTGGATATATACAATTTTTATTTACCAATTATGTCTCAAGAAGGCTGAAATAAAAATATGACATTATGCACGGGGGACAATAAGTCAGGGGAGGCATAAGTAACATTTTCCTGTGAAGAACACACCACTTCCAAAAGGTGTTTCTGAAAGATGAAGATGGCTCTTTTTGTAAGAGAAGGCACAGCCACCTGAATCCAGGGACACTCCGCCATAGTCATTAACTGTGCTGCAATCAGGCAGCCTTGGAAACCAGTGCTGGATTCCAGATTTCTTAAAGAAACCATGACTTAGTATTTCTGTGACCACTTGCCCTTGTTGTTCTACTGTTTACTCAATTTGCAAAACGATGATGTTGCATTCCTTTCCCTTCATTGATTAAAGCTCAGACCTTGTAGGGGTCTTTAAATGCAGATCATTCCAAGTGCTGCACAGAAAAAGCTGTTGCGCTCAGCTCCTTCACCACTTCTAGATGGGACAATCATTTCTCTGTGGGGCAGGGTACAGATAAGCAAGACAACCTGAACATGATTTTACAAGCATCCTAAACCTTTCTAATCCTCCTTGTAATGCTCTTCCTTCATTCATCCTCTGACTGCTACAGCTTATTCTATATTCAACTCATGTGTGCTCTTCTCTGTACCTCTTTGAATATTTCCCTCTCTCCACATTCCCTGGATTAGGTGCCAGTACTAGCCAGAAATTACTGGAAGTATATCAGTAGACACATTTTTGTTTCACTTGTGATGGTGTTGCAGAAAGCCAATGAGGAGATGTTAGAGAAAGTAGAGACTTCGACAGCCAATTATAATACTTTATTCTCCTACCCACACCCATCTGTAGGGCCCCAGGACTTAGGATGAGTCAGTGTTGTGAGTGTAGGGGTTAGGAATGGCCAATCAGAGTTGAAGTCAGGTAGGTAAGGGTTGCAGTCACAGAGAAGACACAGTCACTGTCATAGATACCAGCCACACAGAAGGGGAGGTGTGAAACCTTCTACCCTTCCACTCCAAGCTGATGCTGAAATCAGACATTAAGGAAGCCTGGGGAATGTAGGAATGTGGTCCGATGGATACAGAGAAGAACAGAGAAAGTTTACAAATGAACAGAAAGGACAGATATGGACCCTGACAGAATCCTGTATTTGTTCCTTAATTTAATGGCATTTACCACATTGTGTCCTCAATGTCATTAGGAGTCATTCCAAGGAAAGGAATTTTCATTTTAATATACCTCACATACCTAACATAGTGACTGGCACAGAAAAGTACTTAATAGATGCATTATAGGTTTGGAAAATTAAGATATGCTGTGAAAATGCAAGTCATTTTTATTGTAATCAAGCCAAAAGTGTGAGCTCTGCTAAGGGAGATGGAGTTATAGACTTTTTTTTTTTTTTTTAACCACGTGTAATGGACAAACAGCTCAGAACGTTCCCTTGGTGCATTTCTCATTCAGATACTTGCAAACTAGTGCAGTAAACTAAGATAATGTGAATGAATGAAGTATAGATTTAAGGATACAAGGTTAAAGGAGTATGAGAGGAAAAGAAGAGCCTGCAAAACAGAACTTATGCTAGTACTTCCTTAAGAGGCAAGACTATTTCCTGGAATCAGCTGAGCAAGGCAAAGTCTTGCCACTGTCCCCCAAAGTCACAGAAGTCCAAAGTTCCTGAATGACTCACATTCGTTTTTAATTCTGCATTAGAAAATTTTTATTAGAAACTATTAGTTTTGGGGCTGGGATTGTGGCTCAGAGGAAGGCATTTGCCTAGCATGTGTGAGGCCCTGGGTTCAATTTTCAGCACCACATAAAAATAAAATGAAGGTATTGTGTCCATCTATACTAAAAAATAATTGTTTTTTAAAAAGAAACTATTCGTTTCTTTAAAAAACAATTGTATTTTTATACCGCAATTGCATTCTATCAGTCTAGTTAACCCTCTAGCAAGGGAAACAGTTTTCATTCTTGCTACACGAAGACAAAGAAAATATTTACCAAGGTCTCCATAAGGGAAGGTAACATCATTTTGTTCTTTTTATAGTTGATTGATATTGAAAATGTTAAGAAGGTGTGTCAGTCTTCAGGCAGGGGACTCTGAGCATGCCCCCTCTTTTAGCCTATGTTTGCCTCCCTGGCTATATTACCAACAATCCTTTGGCTCTTCCGAAAGAGTGACAAGTTCTACTCTCAATAATGGAAAGCTGTCATTTGGCAAAGGGTTTCGAAATACCCTGGTATGTCAAGTATTACCTTCATTAGTGTAATTGGTACTAATAACATAGGCCTACTAGGCTCTTTGATTGTTCCCAGAAAGAAAAGGTTCAAATATGCTTGACCAGTATAATGAGAATATAGTAGAACTGTAGCAGCAATTCGCAATTTCTATCATCCTTATACTGATTAATTGTTCTGTGTTGTACTTATCATCTGATGTATTTGTGTATTTGTTTTATTTTTATTTTGTTTCATAAACTTCATGAGAAAGGAGCTTACATACACACACACACACACACACACACACACACACACACACACACATATATATATATATATATTACATTTCTGTTATTGTTAATATATTTAGTTCACTGTTCTATTCCTGGATCTAAGAACAAGCACACAGTGGGGACTCAAAAAATAAGCACCATACAGAATAATTAGTCCTGATTATCTGTCCTCCTTCAAGTAACACTTACC
The DNA here is from genome assembly GCF_045843805.1 of Urocitellus parryii. Lineage (NCBI taxonomy): Eukaryota > Metazoa > Chordata > Mammalia > Rodentia > Sciuridae > Urocitellus > Urocitellus parryii. Next base: position 119,103,319 of record NC_135534.1, read on the forward strand.
CAATAATTACAGATATCTATCCAGCTCCATGCTTGCCTCCACACCCCCATATACCTAATTCAATACAGAAGAACTGTGGTTGCATCGGAACCGACAATGCTGGACCATCTTGAATTGAATCAATCTTGTCACTTCCATCTGCCCACCTCCATGACATCGTAGATTAATTATAACATAATATAAAACACATTTATATAGCATCGTCACAATAGTTCCAGGGTCCTTTATAGTGTTAAAATCTCATTAAATTGCAGTTTCAAACATGAATTTCTTTAGCTTAAATGCATAAACGGAGCAGACAAGCTTTTCTTTGTTTAACCTCCCTGTTCTAAAACTAAAAGACCAGCTGATCACAAAGTCCCTGAGTATTATTAATTACCAGTGGTTCAGATCAATGCACAGTGCTTGTCTAGAAAGCTATTTCCTCCTTAGGTGAATGGTTGGGAATACAATATATAGTAATCAACAATTTGAGAAGGTTGAGCATAGATTGAGGCTGAGAAAAGGCAGGGACTTGGCATTGCATATCTCCCGTGCAGATGGCAGAGAATGAATCTTGACTTCACAAGGAAGACAAAGCAAGGTGGAGGTGTTGCCATTACAGTCACACACCACATGAATGGCAGAGAAAAGACAGAAGCCCCAGAACACAGGCTTCCTCTCCAAATGCAGCTTTTTGCCATTGTGGGGAAAGCTGTTCTACTCCTACTTTACCATGGGAAAACTTCTATCCCGAGGAGCTTGGGGAGGGTAGCAGGAATAGATGAGAGCCCACCAACGAACAGAATGATGAAGTGGCCCTTTAAATATAAATCTCTGGAGCCCCAAACCTGGTAGATGTTCCCTTAAGTATTCAAATGAGATTGCAGCATCAGATTGGTATGCATTAGGCTGGTTTCAATGAAAATTAACATGTAATTGCTTCAAATGAAGTAAGTGAGGAGGTAATCTGTTCTTAAATTGGATTCCCAGGATTTTGTGGTACCATAATGCAGCTGTGAAATGAAATATATTTTAAGGATGATGTCCTCAAGGGGGTGAAGGGGCTGGGCGGGGGTGAGGGGAAGGAGAACAGAGAGTATATAGTGGAAGATCCTCTCTCCCCTGCCTGTTTCCTTCTTTCTCTGTCTTATTCTTGAACTGCCAATGGATGAGAGAAGTTCTCCTTTCCATGGGTGGCTCCCATTCTCTGCTCCCTAAGCAAACAGTCTCTCTCGTGTGCAGCAGCTGGTCTCCTCAACTTCTAGCTGAGTATTGAGCTGATTCCCAGAGGCTGTACCTCCAAAACCTGGTCCTTCCTCAAAGTTGAAGTAGCAGGGGAAATGTTCATTCTGTATATAGTGTCTATAAAAACCTTCCATTGGTGAGGGGTACACTGCCATGGTTAGTCATATTGTCCAAAGCAGTGTGCAGTGGCCAAAATTATTGCTCCTCGTATTCCCGGTATCTGAAGACAGAGACATGCATATTTGATCTCATGACCGACCCTTTCAATATCAAAGACAAGCTGGAGCAGCTACTGGAGCAACAGCAGCCAACTTCATTACCACCATTGGCTCCAAAACCTAGGTTCAGCCAGACCAGGCCCCCCTGCTAGCAGCAATGATATGGTCTGTGAAGTCTGAAGATGAGCCTGGGAATAATTAACCTTCTTACCCTTCAATCAAGATGGAAAGCAGCTGGGTGAGGAGTCAGTGCAGGTTAATGCATTAAATTGTTTGCCTTTGCCATCCTAAGCTGAAACGGGATTTTCAGTCACAATGGAAATGAGTTGGCAGTCTTCTAGTCCTGTGCATCAGTCTTCTGCACCAAAAAGCCATCTCAGATAGGGTCTGGGGATATTATGCACCAAGGCAACTGGGCAGAGCTGTTAAATTAAATGGGATCACCTGGCTATGCACAGGCAATACTGGGTGAAGGTTGGAGTAGCAAAGCAATACCACCAGTCTACACAGAGTCCTACCAAGGGGGTTTGAATCAGAATGCATGGCTGCCAGTGCTTCAGCTCTGGAGGAGATGTGATATACAATATGCTGGAGAAAGAATATATGTTTCAACCGAAGAGCTCCTATCAGAGCTGTAGAGTGGAGACATTAACAGAAAATCTGAAAAGAATTAGATCCTGCAAATTTGTAATTTCACTGCAGATCAGGCCCCCAATCTGAGCCCTACTTTCCTTCCTTCACAGTCACAGCTTGGTTTTATAACTCAGCTGATGATTTTTTAAACTCCTGTCTTTGTTTTTCCCTCTGTTTATGTTGCTATTTTCTTTCTACACATGTGGAGCAGCCCTGGTGTTAAAACTGATCAGAGCTAATGGCATCTTCAAATTTAGATGCTGTGTTTCTGGAGATGTCTCAGTATATGCTACCAAGAGGATTTCTGAAGGAACTCCAAATGTGTTCACTATCACTAAGAATTAGTGGACTTAATAATTCAAATAAGGTAGACAGGAAGAGAATGAGGTTGGGGAGAGGTGACTAAACTCTGCCAACCAACCTGAGATTGGGGTCCCCAAAATCAATGGAAGTGAGATCTGTATGATTCTATCCAGTGACTTTTAATTCCTACTATAGCTATGAGCACAAAGTTTTGAAGAAATTCCTACTCACGGTCTTTGTTATGGGCAAGAAAGGGACTGAATGATTTGCAATGATAAAATTTTAAATCACTCCATAAAGGTAATAGGTTACTTTTTGTCTGGATACTTTTAAAGATGTGGTATACTTTGGATAAACAGTCTTTGTTGATTGACTTATTTCTTTCCCTATTTGGTGTGGGTGGGAAATAGTATTTACCTATCTGCCTAGGGTTCTGAAAGAATGAGATATACTGACCTCAGGATTCCCCAAAGAGAGGCTACTTGAACAAAAGAGGACAAACCATGCTTTTCTTGATTATCCACAGATGAGGAACCTACCCTCCAGTTTAGCCTCTGGCATAAGCCCAGAGAGTACTCCTTGATAGAATACATAGGATCTTGAAAACTGAGCTACAACAGAAAAGGATGAATAGAGGTTGATTGTGTGTATGTATGTGTACATACATGTGTGAGAATACACATTCAATACAAACCATTCCTTTTTTGATTATCTGATACTTTGTATTAATCATTTTGATACCATTCTCTGCTGTTAAATCCATTCAGTGCTCACCTTGATATACCCTTTTGGCTTAAATTTTCTCAAAGTTTGTAATATTCACAGGAGAAAAGTAGAAGGAACCAGTGCTTTATTCCCATTTTAGAGATAGGGAGGGAGGATCTCACTGCAGGAGACAGAGGATGTGTAATTCATCTTAATCACTAAAGTTGTCTTGTGCAATGACCTCCATAAGCCCTTCTTTCCAGGACCTCATTTGCTTTGAATATGAAATCAGGGTCATGGTGTTAATTTCCTGCTCTTTAAATGCAAACCAACATCAAAGTTCAAGTATAAAAAGTAAAATATAAATCAGAATGCATAAGGTTGCAACAACAGTAGATACCGGAGTCTAACATGAAATTCTGAAAAAAAAAATAAATAAAAGTCATATGAAAGATGCCTGGGGTCAACAGAGGTGTGATGAAATGTAGGAGATGAAGAACTAAATGGAAAATGCCCTGACTCCATTTATATAAGTAAAAGGACTATGAAGTACAGAAAATATAAGTGAAAAGCTGATCCATTACAGGATTCTGTTCCCCGCTCTATTCTTGCCAACCTCTCTTTGACCTATGAAATCCCCTCCTGTTTCTTTCTTAAAATCAACCTCAGAAGATTTAATTCTCATTTTATTTCCATTCCCTCTGGTAATCTATATCCTCACACAGCACTGTGTCCCTCAATTCCAACCAGCAGACCACCCCTTCTGTTGATCCTCTGCTTCTGTCTCTCTAACGAGCCTAGACTGACAATTTTGCCAATAGTTTTCATACATAATAACTTAAGTGCATCACTTTTCTACAAACATGTTATCATTAGAGTTCAATTCTTCTGCTCCTAGCCTTTGTGCCTGGTAAATATATTCCTTTGACGCGTGTTTTGGAAGATGGCTCCGTTTTATGCATGTGCCATTAGTGCCAATTGCACAAAGCAGAAACACAAATTACTTGCATTCTGCAGGCATATCTAATAACCTAGACACCATGGGCTGGCATTCATTGCAGCCTCCGCCTCTATACAGGAAACTGAAAGGTGAGCACCCAAACTGCCTATTAATTTGAAATGTAGGTAAAGTGCTGCAGGCACTGAATAGCGTGTTTAGGGGAGCTATGGCACAGCATCATGCTCTGAGCTCTGTACTTGGCATAGGTCCTCACTCAGAATAGATGTTTCATTGCTGGTCTGTTTGGGGAGATGTGGAGCTGGGGAGCTTAGGACCCTGCCAAGACTGCAAAAACATGAGCGCCATGTATTAGTATTAAAGTTAATTTCTGCTGGAGACAGGAGAAGGAATGAGATAAACACCAGGGGAAATGAAAAAAGGGGTGCATCCATGTCTGGAACACCTGCAAAGGCAGATGTGGATTTTCCTACTATTGTGTTTCTATAAAGATCTTCTTCCAACTGGTTTTATTTAGGCAACTATAGTCAGCAAATCAGCCTCCCTTGGGGCTTTTAAAGTCCAATCAACTGGGTTTTCCTAGGAACAAATATTTATAACAAAAAGCCAGGGATCCAGCAATGATGCCTACTGTCAGACTTCATGAGTTTATTAAAGGAAGCTAAGATGTGCCTTGTCTGCCAAGGAGGAAAGGAAGATGGGGACCACTTAGCAAATGGGCTGGCACCTGCCTACTGAGCACAGGGCCTTTGCCTGCTGGTCTTGAGAGTCTGTGTATAGATGAAAGCAGAAATGCAACCTTGGAAACGGTGACTCCAAGTCCCATGGAAATCCTACATGGATGTGGACCTTTTCAAATCAGCTTCTCCAGGGAGTCTTTTGCCTGGACTCACAACTACCAACTCAATCTCATGAGCTCCTCAGTTGGTCTTTTTTAAACTAATAAGAATGTCTTCAGGATTGGAGCTAATCACAGTGCTACTTAGAATCAGATTCCTATTGCCTTGTGACAGATACCATACTGTTTCTCTCTCTCTCTCTCTCACATGCATGCACACGTGCACGCACACACACACACACAATCTCATTCATCCAATAGGAAATAAAAATAACCAGGAGGATGGAAAACCCCATCTCTTATTTTCCCCCTTACTTCTCATTTTAAGCACATGTCCTTATGTTCTTCTTGTCTTTTTTTTTTCAACATTCTTCTTCTCTTTCTCTCCTATGCTGTGTCCTGTCAGCCTCACTCTCAATCTCAACTCCCAGTTTTGCTTCTTCCTGCCTCTCTTTTTCTCTCATTTGTAATGAGACTCCACTGCTGCCAGAGGGTCAGTTGTGTGTATCACTGAGGGATCTGCATGAGGGCCACAATGACAAGGAAAGCTGTCATCAAATTTTACACCTAGCTTCATATAAAATGCACTGTCCAAGGCAAGGACAGAGAGAGAACCAGAAGGACACAGAAGGTATTTTAGGGAGAAGGGGGCAGATAGGAGAGAGCCTGTACTGGATGGGTGGGTAGTGAGATAAATTTTTATGCTTTCCACATAGGGGTATTCACAAAGACAAGTTGGCTTCCTTTTTTAAACCAAAACATGTTCTGAGAAATCTTACTAGGTAATCCAACAATTCATAACAGTATCAGTGGTGGGCTGTCTGTGTGGTCTCTTGTACAGAGACATAGAGAAAGCTGATCCCAGCTGTTAAAGTGCAGGAAGTCAAGGAAAGTGATATATATATATATATATATATATATATATCCCTTAGACATTCCTTCTTGAGAAGAGGCAGGGGGCTGTCCTGCCACTGGTCTTTCCCATAAATGATGCTGCATATGTTTGGTAAACCAATAAGCAGTTGTCTGAGTAGCTACCTTAGACCAAATGGTCAGAATTCCTGAGACACAGCAGAACAGATTGTATCCTAAAGGAATTAACAACCTGATGGACAAGGAAGACCGGCCCCCAAGAATCAAATAAGAGCCATGTGTATGTTGGTTCATGACTCAGTATCTTACATGCACAAATCCTATTTCTTCTTCTAGGTCTCTGCACTCATCCATTTACCCAAACCAGAAAAATAAGAGGTAGATGGATACCTTGCTATAGAGTACAGATCTCGTGGGGAGAGATTATTAGACAGTTTCCCCCCTTACTCTCTATTATAAGCACATTTGCTTAAAATGGAAAGGCTTTTCCATCCTTCTGGTTCTTTTTATTTCCTATTGTATGAATGAGATTACTAGAGTTCTAATTCCTGCTCCATAATTTATTAACTATGTGACCTTAGGTAATGTATTAGGCTTCAATTTCCTTGTGAAATTGCGAAGTGGAGATGTTTTCATATCTACCAGAGTAGTTGTATCACTCAAGTAAAATGATGCCTGAAAGGTTTTAGCATGATGCCTGGTGAATTTCAATGGTCAATAAATGTTAGTCATCATTATTGTACCATACTCCTTCCTTTCCATTATTACTTCTTCCATTTCCAAATTCTGAATGTGGGCCACAGGTTCTACTTCTTAACATCTCTAATTTCTTTCCCCTTCTCCTTAGCCCTTACACAGACCTCAGCATCACTTGCAGGGATGGCTCACTGCATGATCTCATGAATAGTCTTGCTCCTTCCTCTTAATATGGGCTCCTAAAGTGAAATATGGTCTCTCTAGAATACAGATCTGAGCACAAAAGCTGCCTTCTTGAAACTCTTTGTACATACACAGTACATTCCAGATTCCACTGAGTAACTTAAAAGGCCCTTCCTGAAAATGACTCTGCTCACCTCTCCAGGTTTCTTGCACCTTGGATTTTCCACTTCTAGCACAATCCTCCTCATCGGCCATTTAAAATAATGGATTTTAGTTTTGGACATCAGAAAAAGCTGCAAGATTTATTTTTAATATTGTGTGTGCTTCTGAGTTTGTGTGTAGGGGGATTGGATATTTGTAAACTACAGGCATCTTTTAAAAACTCTGGGTGCCTGATGTGCATTTCAAGCCAGAAAGCACGTCCTGATTTTGACCACACAAAAGGCCATACCCTGTCCTATTTATCTCTGTATTCCCCTGGCACACTGACTGATACACACTAGGGATGCACAAAAACTATTTAGTATCCTACTGAGTAAATAAATCAGCAAAGGATGTTTTTTCATGATACTGTGATGCCCATGAGAACCATGCAAAATTGCATATACCATAGAGTATCAGGAAGTAGAATATAATACATAGAACTGGTGTGTGTGTGTGTGTGTGTGTGTGTGTGTGTGTGTGTGTGTGTGTGTATGAAAAGGGTGAGATTGACTGGGATCCAGATAGGGGACAGATGTGCGTCTATTGGCAGAAAAAGGAGCACAGGACAGAAAAGGTGCAACATCACTTTTTGGAAGCACCTTGAGTCTCCACAATTACCCCTGTGAGATGTGGGGGAGTGAGAGACTGCACATAAGCCATCTGTGTATGTCAGTGCATGCCTGTGATGGGAACAGAAACAAACAACCAAGATCAAAAGGGTCCTCTATTTATCCATTCTTCTCAGAAGAGTCTGATGGATGGAAATTGTGGGCAAAAGAACACTGAACAATAGCAGGGAGATAACTGTTTCTCTCCAGCCTGATAGTGGAAAGTTACCTCTTAAATGCGAGGTAGTGTGACATACATGTGATACACACCAGGGACACTGCTGAGGGTGACAAGCAATGACTGTACCAGTTATTCGTTATGGGAAGGAAAGGTGTTTCTTGCATTTTTCTTCCCTCCATCTCCCCTTCTTCTATGTGATAAATGGGGGCTGAGCTGTTTGTGGTATGCAGAGGCTGACAAAATGAGGCGATGGGATTGGAAATCAAAGCTCTCACCATAGCTGGCAGTGTGCCGGGGCTTCACAGCTACCTCCCATGGCGGGGGCAGCAGGAGGGGGAGGAAGCAGCTGCTGTCATTTTTCCCTTAGGAGTTGTTTTTGGTTTTAGTTTTCTTTCTCCTAAGACAAGAGGAGCTGGAGGGGGTAGCCAAGTACAAGAAAGAAAAAGAGAAAGTCTCGAATCAGAACGTCCAAGCAAAGGGGCAGGGGGAGAGGGGAGATGGAAGCAGGTAGAAGAAGCATCTAGAATATAACTTTTTTCTATTTTTTTTTCTGGCCATATCCTTGTGGCCTGTCTGTCCTTCTTTGGTGATTGAAGTTACTCTTTATAATTTGTATATTGTGGTTTAATTTACAGAGGGCTTTGGAAGTAACTCAAATATCTGCCCCTTTCATGTGTAGAGAAACTGAGGCACAGCACATGATGAGCACTTTCACCTGCTCCTCTTGGGTCCTATTGTCAGTGTTTTGCCCTGATAATTCAAATGTTTTTGCATTTCTGGCTCCTTGTCCCAGACACATTCCTTCTTCAAACTGCCCCATAAGGTCTCTAAGCCTGAGTCTTGCAGGTTGACTCTGCCCTCTGGTGGATCAAAGGGTGGTGAAAGAGGTAGAAAAGGGAAGTCCTTCCAGAAAATGTACCCTGGCATGGTTCCCAGAAAAGTCTTTGGTTAAAGCAACCCGAACCCTAAATGAATACAGCTCAATATGTCTGTGATGTATTAATATCCTGATAAGCTGGTCAGAATGTGTTTCCAAATAGACCTATTACATAAGTAGCAATAAATACGAACCATCGCTCACCTCTCCACAGTTTGTGTATAGAAAGGGATTCCAGGGCCATGCAGACAGAGTCTTGGCAATGCTGACCTTCTGACTAATGAGAAGTCCTGAGCCCCCCTAACATAGGTCCCCAGTGACATCCACATCACACAATAGTGCCCTTTGCCCACCTTTTTAATGACTTTCTATTTTGTTTTACAACCTGCAATCTGCTGCATGTCCTGGTCGACAGTATCTATCTTTTCTGCCATTGCTTGTGCCCTGGATGCTTTTATGGGCATTGATTTCCTTCACTGGTTCCCCAAAGAGGTTCTTTTCCTTGAGCCAGAGCAGCATTCCAGCGGATTACAGTGTCTGCCACTCTGCACTCCGATTTATTGCCATCCTGGGTTTTATTCTCTCCTACACTTGCAGCCAAGCCTCATTCATTTCATTTTCTGGGGCAAGCAGAATGGAAGAGGTTGCTATTAATAGGAGAAAGGATGTCATGCCAGCAGGCTTAGTGATGTCTAAGTTTATAGCCTAAAGTTCCAGAGGCTAACTCTAGCCTTAGATCCACCCTTCTCCATCTGAAGAACTGAACAGAACAGGAGGCTAGTGATGGGAAATGAAGAGAAAAAGGTTTACACTGTTTTTCAAGCTTTCTTGGATGAAGGATACTATTAGATTTGGACAGGATCATTCATATGTCTTCCACTTTTCCATGCCCTATGGCTAGTTTGCATTTGGTGGGAAACTTACCAAGGTTGTAGATGAAGTCTGAGGGCAGAGAGGTGGATGAGAGGAAGATGGAGATGAGGGAGCATATGGTAAGGGATGTAGTGGATTCTTCCTATGAGGATGGTTTGCTCTCAGGTTTCCCTATGGATTTCACAATGAGGTATGTGAATCCAATTGAAGTTGCTCTATATGTTGCTGTTTGTTTTTTCTACATTGATAAACATGTTTACTAGTTATTTATCACAAATTAAATAGTAGAGCAATTTCTAAACAATGTCTTACAGATAGTAAATATATTTTGAATCTTAATACATAATATAACAACTCAACTGTTGCTTGTCCCGCCTTAGTTTATGAGATGTAGAATTCAGAAGTTACCCAGGACCACAGAGAGCAAAACCCTAGATGAGGTCTGCAGGGCCCATTCTCAGCTCATTGTGGACTGGCTCCAAGCAGTGTGAATTTATACTTCCTTCAAGCAGTGTGAATTTATACTTCCTTGTTCCTTCACATAGGAACAAGGGCCATAAAGAATCTTCTGGTGCATTATAGTTGTAAGGATAAGAGTTAACTCAAACAGCTTAACTTGCCAGGAGTTCATGCAGGCACAGAGAGATGGCAAGGTCAGAAATCCTCTTGGACAGTGTGGCAATTTTCTTTGGGGTGGATTGATGTTATTGGGCCCAGAAGATCTTTGTATTAAGTTTTCTCTTTATAAAATGCTCCTAGGGAAGTAAAATTTGCAAAAATAGCTCTTGTGTGGGTGTGGGGTGGAATCTATTTGGTCATATATTCTAGAGGAGGAATTTCTAGATGGTTGATAAAGAATTTTGTATCCAACACTGTATCTCTAGAAAGATCAATGTTGCCAATGAATAATATTTTGTACTGCATATATGACTGTACAGGTTAGTTTTCCAGCTTCTTGCATATATGCTGATGCAAAGTGCCTGCTTTATCCTCAACGAGATAATAAAGAACAGGGAAGCGGATCCCTCAAGACTATGTCCTGATTTGTCATTCCCAAATGTTCATACATGTCAGAACATTGGGAAATATGACCCAACTGCTTAGACCCTCTGGGCTCTTACCTTCTCTTTTAAGACAAGAGAGATACAATTTAAGATGGACTTTCTAAAAACAGAATTTAGGTTGGGTTTTTCCTTTCCCAATTACTTCATATTGGTTCTATGTGTCTATATTAGGTAACCAAAAGAGAAGAATAGAGTATTGTTGATATGAAAAATCTGTGGACTTGCTGGGCATGGTGGGGCTCCCCTGTGATCTCAGTGGCTAGAGAAGATCCTTGGCAGGAGGATGATGAGTTCAGAGCCAGCCTCAGCAACTTAGTGGGGCTCTAAGCAACTCAGTAAGGCCCTGTCTCTAAATAAAATATTTTAAAAGGGGGCTGGTGTTCAATCCCCAGTACCAAAAAAGAAAGAAAGAAAAATGAAAATCTATGGCCTCAATAATATATAAGCCATGCTAAAACTGTTACATCTGTCTTCCCTCATTTCCTCAACTCAAGTCTCTTTTCCTGATCTCAGAGACCTCCCTTTTCTTAAACTTTTCATTGCTATTTAACTCAAGCTACTTATTAAGAATTATTTCAGCTCCTGCAGATAACTGTATTGCCTTTTCCTTCCTCTGGGTATTCTGCTAATCATTGAACATTTTTAACAGGTTTCAATGAAACTAAAACTATCAAAGTGCATCCTATTCTTAATGAGAACCCAATTCCTGAGCCCGTTAGGACATAGGGAGGAGATTTCGTTTTGTGCTCAATTTTGTAAGGAGGAGAAAATAGACTAATCTGATGTCCTCACAGCTGACCAGTAAGTGGTCCCACCTTTTACATGGGTTCATTTCTCATAGGTTCAGTTATTTTTGATCAACTGTGGCCCAAATATACTAAATCAATGGAAATTTCCAGAAATAAACAATTTCTGTTTTTTAAACTGTACACTGCTCTGAGTAACATGATGAAATCTCATGCCACTGTAGCCCATCTCACTCAGGAAGGGAATCATCTCTTTGTACAGCATATGATATAATGAGATTTTTTTGAGAAAGAGAGAGAGGCACTACATTCACATGACTTTGGTCATAAAAAAAGTTGTTATAATTGTTGTACTTTATTAGTAGTTATTGTCAGTAATCTTTCACTATGCCTAATTTACAAATTAAACTTTATCATAGGTGTGTATGTATAGGAAAAAACAAAATACACATAGGATTTGGAGGTGTCTGCAGTTTTATGCATTCATTGGGAGGTCTTAAAACATATCCTATAGAGATTAAGGGAGGTTTGCTATGATAAGAAATCATCTTGAGAGATAGAACCACTTCCACTTAAAAACCAGTTGATTAGCAGGTTGAGGGGAAAGGAAGCAAAGTCTCAAAAGTGATATTAGTTAGGAAGAGGCTATGAAATCCCTTGCTAGCCATATAAAGTCATAAGATTAAGAGTGGAATGTTGTCTCCCAGGGGTAAGAGAAGGTTACCACACTCTTATCCCTCCGATTCTTTGCAATTCCCTTGATGATAACACTGAAAGGAGTAACCATGTTACTCATTTTATTGCATGCATTTATATTCTAATGAATATTATCTGATTATTTTGTGTTCTCCTGAGATGAAATAAAACATGCCCTTTTGCACTTCTGCTCTTCTTTCTCCCAAGAATCTGCATAAGAAGTGAAGGCATGTTTGCATCTGATACATTTTAGTAATTTTCATCAGTGTCTTCACAGTTCTGCTCCACTTTATTTTCTAACTTAGTAGCCCCTTCCTCTCTCTGTTCAACATAGCAAAGAATGGAACAGTTTTGAGTTTTAGAAAGCCCTGCCCATCAGGGAATAGGGAAATTATAATGTATGCACAGGTGCTAGACATGGGCACTCACTTGGAGAGGTCTGCATGAATCTCTACAGAGCAAGGTGAGAGCTTAGTTATAATGAGACCTGCCCAGCTGGAACTTTTGACTTCATCCTTGTCTTGCACAGATGAGAAACAGAAGACCAGGTAGATGAATTGACTTGGCCATGTTTGTACATTTTATATCCTCAGATCTGGAATTTGAGAAGTGTCTCTGCCCCAAGATTTGTTTTGATGATTTCAGGAGATCCTAATTACAGTGAAAGGGCTTACATGCTGCCATGCATGAAGAAGGTTTGAGCTATTATTTTTCTGGTTAATTAACAAAAATACTCTCATAAAATGTCTGTTGCATCCTCTCTTCTCATAGTGCAAGATTTTGTGTAACACAACATCTGGCTTTATGATTTCTAGTAACATTGCCCACAAGTGTTACAGATGCAGGCATCGTAGACTCCTGGCAGCCCAGCATAAGTAACTATGGAGAAGGGTTGGAGAGAGTCCAGTATTTGGACTCTGTGAGGTCAGCTATTTTCTCAGAGACACATGGTTTAGGATAGATGCCTACTATCATGTGTCTTCACCCCCAGCAACCACTATTTACCAACTGGTTACGGTCATAGATTCAGTACCATAATATGCACAACAGGTCTAGGAGGAATTTAATAAAAGACAGATAAAGAAAATACATTGGTCCTTCCTTCAAAAGTACCATACAGCATAGTGAGAGTGATGATGGAGCTGCATAAGGTGCAGCATTGAGAGTGGAACCAAAGGGAATGTTCATGTGGGTGAGGAAGTGGAAAGGGGCTTTAGGAAAAGAGCACAGTGTGAAATGGGTTAAGAGCATGGCATACCATCCCACAGTGAGGAAGTTGCAGGAAATCTGCAAACACTTAGTGTAATATAATGCCTGTGCAAAACAGTGGGTCTAAATGAGCTTGGAAGTATGAGCTGCAACCCAGACCTCAGATCCTGGTATGTGTTTCTGAACCGTTTCAGCTTTATTCTGAAATCAATGGGAACCAGTGACAGGTTTGAACCAGTGCACCTCACACACATTTGTTAGAAAGGTACCGTCAACATGTCAGAAACATTATAGAGTGGAGAGAGGTTGAGCCTGGAGGCAGGAGGCTAGGTAGGAGAGTATGCTGTAGCTGTGTGTCTATCCAGGTAAGGTGAGTCTGGATTCTACGCCCACCCTCTCTGACTGCCTTGTGTCCAGAAGGTGGCCAATTTGCATTGAGATTAGGGAACAAACAATTTGAGCTTGTTGAGAGTTCAAGATCAGGAGGATTTATTCAGGGAAAGAACCAGTTTTCCTGTGTCCCACCTGGAATCCCTTCCTACAGAAACCAGTTAATATCGAACATCATCAAAAGCACCAAGTGGCTCAGTAAAGGACTTGGATAATCCTTTGCCCAGTGTTGATGTAAATAAATTGCTCTGGAGGGAATGACAGATGTGTCTCTGATGCCCCCAAATTGATCCCTCCTGTTCACCTACTACTCTACCCCTCCATCTCTGTGCCTGCCTCAGGGACATGCCTTACTCTTTCTGTCTGCCTGGAGCTTTTAGGTGCAAAGGAAAGAAAGCACCCCTCCTTCATTTAAGAAGAACTTCCTACTTCTGGTTCCTCGTTGGCCGGTGTACTCCCAGGGTTAAAATTGGGCCTGTTTAGTTTTTTTTTTTTTTTCTTTCTCTGTATCCATCCAGTGTTTATCATCCAATTGTCTGTGCAGGCCCCCTGCCTTCTTTCATTTAAGTAGCTGTTATCTTCTTTGTATCATAAGCTCCTAAAATATAGAGAGTAAGGAATATGTTTTGTTCTGATGAGTGAGCACTGCATCTCCACAGGCATAGGAGCACAATAAATAAATGTGTAATGTTGAGTGTGGTGATGCAGACATGTATTTGGCTACTTGAAAAATAATAATGAAGAGAGGGGACGACTGCATTTCCACACAGAAGGATGGCAAATGTTAACACCTTCCTGCTCCTGCAGAGGCCTTTATGCCTTCCCTTCCCTACATACATTTGCTGACTCTCATACAACATGAAGATCAGGGTGGGGAAGGGAACCTTTCCCCCATTTCACACATTGGAAACTGAGCCACAAGATGACTGGGGAGGCAGGCCTGTCTCAGCAGAAAAGATGTTGAAACAGGACTCAGGTACCTTGACTCCAAGGAAATCACACCAATAGTCCTGGGCTTGGTTGCTGCCTCTCTCTCAAATATGAATGCTCTCACTGAGGTGATATCATATAAAATACTGGGACGCATGGCAGCTTCCAGATGGTAGAGATCTTGTTAAAATCTGAGTAACACCCAACACACTGTCAAGCTTGCAGAATGTGCACCACGGAATCTCTTTCAGAATCCACTATCCAGAAAATACCGTTATTTTATCTTGGATTAAGAAATCAGGAGATGCAGCTCTCATCACAAATCTTTTTTGAAATAAATAGCTAAATAGCCTTAGGCTTGTGAGCAAAACAGATGCATAGTCTTAACCTCTTTTGGTTCTTTGTTGGTAGGTTATCTCCTATGTCCCTTCATGTGTCAGATTTATACTTATTTGAAAAGTTTTCTCCATACAGACCACTTCTGCAGGACTCTCCTTGGCCCATCAGGCTAGGCTAATTTTCCCAATGCATGTCTACATGCTGTGCAATACCCATTGTATTCTATCATATAGAAGTGTCATGTGTCTTCATGTCTTCCTCTTTCTATGCTCCTCTTGTGCAGGAACAGAATGTGTGTCTGTCTTGCCTGCTTATGTATTGAATCCCTTCAGTGTTTAATGATGCTTGGCACATAGTAGGTGTTTAATAAATAAATGGGTAAATAAATGGATTAAATACCTATTCAAATGCACCTCAATTTATCCACATCACTCTGAGTAGAAAGGCTATATATTCAGTGGGCCTGAAGAATGCGTAGGAATCTTGTGAGACACAAATACCCCTAACACACAGCCCCTCCTGTCAGCCTTGCTCAACTTCTTCCTTTTGCCAGAAGAGATTATATGCTTAGATATGGCATGGTATGAACAAGACCACACATATTTTGGAAAAGTAAAGTAAAAAACCTCTCAAAGAAGGGGAAACCTCAGTATTCCCATTGTGACTGGTGGTGACTGGCTTCCCTATCCTTGTAATCTTCTCTCTGTTGCATGTTCTTTCCCACTTCCAAATATATTATTTTCTTTTGATGTTACTGGGGATTGAATCCAGGAATAGTCATCCTTTTTTATAAGTTTGAGAAAGGGTCTCTTGCTGAATTGCCCAAGCTGGCCTCAAATCTGCCGTCTGCCTTCTTCGCCTCCCGAGTAGCTGAGATTACAGATGTATGCCACCATACCAAGGGTAAATATGATTTTTTATCCTTTCATTCTTCCTCCCCAGGCCCCTTTAATAGCAGCTCACTCTACAGACCAAAGCAATCTCCTCATGTAGCATGCTAGGGCTTATCCCTTTCTTGACATCTTGTTCTGTCCTTACAGAACCCTGCTCATGTCAGACCAGAATTCTTGTCTGGGGTATGCGCCATATTTACATCCACAGCTCTGGGTACCGTTTTCTTCCTAGGGAGACACTCCACCTGTTCTCGATTTATCTACATGTACTTTTCATTCAAGGTGTGCTCAGGAATGAACCCTTCATAAGATTTCCAATCTACATATCCCTGTCCCCAGCTGAATTCTTTTTTTTTTATTTTTATTTTTTTTAATTTTTTTTATTATTGGTCGTTCAAAACATTACATAGTTCTTAATACATGAATTCTTAAAACTCTCACAGGTGTCCCTCTTCAGTACTGAGGGCTGGCTGGATTGTATCAGCCTTAATGTGGGTGTCCCACATCCCAGAAATGAGCTCAGGCCTCCAAGCCTCCACTTGGACCAGAATGGCACCTCTACTCCTGAGGGTAGGCTCTAGAAGTCACTTTCCTCTCTCCCAGGGTCAGGGGACACCAACTGTACCCTTGCTCCCAGTGCTTGACTCCAGAACAACTTAACTTCTTCTAGTATCTGCCCTTCTCTGCAGCCTGCCAAAATGCCTCACAAACCCTCCCTCTAAGGGTTTCACCTTCCAATCCCAAAGTGTCAGTAGACATTTCTACAAATAGAAATGCCTTTATTCTGGTTCCCAAGAAGCAGAGCCAGAGATGAGGATTAGTGTACAGGTGGCCTCTTAGGGAAGTGGCCCTGGGAGAGGGGGCTGGAGGAGTGGGGGAAGCAGGGAAAGACAGAAGCTCTGGAGTTAGGCAGAGTGGCTAGGGCTCTTCCTACTCCCACTCAGAGTGATGTTGGTGCCCCTGGGGTATGCAAACACCAGGGCATTTGCAGCTCCCTGTGAGAGGGTGTGAAGAGGCCAGGAGCCTAAAGGCAAACCTCCAAAGAGAATAGAATGCGTGGGCTGTTAGAAGCAGAAGCACAGAAACCTGGGGAGAACCTCAGAACTGAAAAAGGAGGCCTAAGAAAATTGGGCTCTACAGCAACTACTGCTGTGTTTTGTGTAGGTGGGAAAGGCATCAAAATACCAGAGACCCAGGCTTGGAATCCTACCTCCGGTCTGAGCTGGGCTTGTGGCTTGAAGCTTCAGATTCCCACGATGGGCTTGCACACCTCTTCTCCGCAGACCTGAGTGTCCTTTCCTCACTTTCCTGACCCTTTTCCTCCAGTGTTGCCTCTTTTAGTCAGTGATTAAGGTGGAACATTACAATGTTCCTTTCCCTTGGTTGAAAATACCTATGAGACTTCTTTGTTTTTTTCCACTTGGCCTAGAAGAGGGACTTTTAGAGTTTTCCACAGTATTTGTACAAAAGGCAGATAAAGCAAGAGCCGGCTAAGAGCTCCAGTTGGTCCACATCTCCCTACTTCCCCTCGGTCCTCACTGCAGTATCTTCAAAAGTCATTTCTTTCATAGAAAGGGTAAGGGACAGGAGAAGACCATGGCTGTTCCTACTGGCCTGTGGTAACAAACTGTTTTAAGACATCACTGTTCCTCTGAGAGGGAATTCTAAAAACAACCAACTATCCTAGGGTTGTGGATGAAAAAATCCAACAGAAACTATTCAAATGATGAGGTCTTCCACCCAGGTTTTCAGGATGGGCAACAGGGCTGCAGCAGGCTGAGCAGGGATTCTCCCCACCCCCTGGGCCCCCGACTGGGAGTTTTAGTCTTTCTGGGAGATATATCCTGCCCCCACTCCCAGAGGTATCACATCACCCAAATTAACTATCTAGAGAGATCCAATTAGCTTTTCTGCACTTAATGATTCTTGCATTCCCTTGACTTAGTGAATGCTGATTTTCCAGACCCTGGGGACTCCTTCCTTCTTTCCCCTTCACAGGCCTTTGGAGAAAAGAGAGGATGCTGTGGGCTTTTAAAAGACATTAACAGAGAAGGAAAAGCCCCCAGCTGCTCATGGGCATTTATGCACGTTGGTTCTGTCCTTCTGTTCTGTCTCTGCCTCACCTTCTCAGATGGCATAAATGGTGCTGTGTAACTGGGAGGCTTCTCTCCTGGGAGGAGGCCAGCCCACTTACCAGCTGCCTCCTTCCAACTAGGCCCTGGGCAATCATTTAGACATAGTGCACTACCAAAAGGGGACATGATGTGTGGCTAAGATCACTTAGTGTTAGAACAGAGAAAGCCCCCCACCCCTTCACACAGGGGTAACTCCTGTCACTCTGAAATTGTCATTTTAACTAGCCTGTTCTTCCTATGTATCGTGGGTTTTCATAAAGCAAGGGGCTGATTCTTACTGGTCATAAGCCAGATTGTTTTCTTTTAATTCTCTTCCTCTCCACAAATAGGGTACACAATCATGTGTATACAGGGTCATATGGTCCCTCATGTACACAGTCACTTGGGTGGAATACTAGGCAGTCTTCATGTGGACCACATAGGACTCCCTGGATAATAGGCTTCACCCTTGCTAGATAGAAAAAAAAATACCACCTGCTCTTGGTCTGAGGTATGATTTCAGTCTCCTAAACTATGAGGCTCTTCCCTCAGGTAGTGTTCAAGTCTTAAATATAGATGATGCCCCACGGTGATAGTCGAGTGCTAGAGACATATGCAGGCCTGGGGAAGAGGCCGGAAACAAGGGGTTGGAGATGGAACTAGCTTGAGGAGTGGGACTAGGGGTGGAAACACACTGGCTTCAGTAGAGCTTGATGTGCCACTTATGAGGCTGTCAGATAAGGGCAACCTTATTTATCACACCAGGCCCCAGGTATGGGAGGAGCAGGGCATTGCTAGCCCCTTTTCTAATATGGCAGTTTGTGCCTGGTATATACTGTCTAGCCTGGTCAAATGCCCAATCAAGTTCTGGCTAAGCCAATGCCATTGTAAATATCATCCAGCCAGGACAACAACTAATAGTGTTTTTCATACAGATTCCCTCTCAGGCTGTATCTAATTTGTCCAGGGACTGGACAAATGCCCATCTCATGTGTGGGCTAGACAGGATAAGAGAGATTCAAAGGTAGACGAGAGACTACAGATAGATTGGTTTCCTGGAATATTTCTTTTCCCTCCTAGCCCCTTTCTTGCAAGGTAGGGATGCTCACTGAAGAAGAAATAGGCAAGCTCAAGTCTGGTGCTATTTGTAACTATTGGTTTTTCATTTTGTTTCTTTGTCTTCAGGAGAAAGTGAAAAATCTTTCATATGGTACACTTTACAAATGCCTACTTAGTTGGGGTTCCTTGGGAAAAATGTCATGCTGAAGTTGAGTAATTTCAGAAGAATTTAATAAAGTAGTTATTTACAAAGGCACAGCCTCATAAGGGACAGTGAGGATCTATGACCTGGTAACAGAAGATATCATTAACACTTCGAGCCCTGAAGGGATAAAGGCTTTGTGGAGAGAGCCACTGGCCAGGGGCTGTGATCTCTGATGGAGAGACAGAGCCTGTGATCTTTGATGAAAGGACAGAGCTCTCCTTTCTCCTTCACCCCATCTCCTGCCACTAAAAGAACACTATGCCACTCGAAGAATCCCATGGGAAGTTGGACAGAAGGGGTTCTGCCTATGGGATCACATAAGTCACTCTGCAGTGGATGTGAGGGGCTCACAGAGGTCCTATGAAAGGAACCACTGGCTTCATCTCTCCTCACTCTCCCTTCCTGCATAGCCCACATCTCCATCCAGACTTCCTGTTGAGCAAGCTTCTTCCACTTTCCTTGGCTACCACAACATTCACCAAGATCCAAACTGCCCTGAAGGTAACTAGGAGTCATTGTGTGTGTCCTTGTAATAGAGAAGCAAATACTACACCCTGATTATCCCCCATTGGAAATGCTTGGGACCAGAAGTGTTTCAGATTTCAGATATTTTTGAATTTTGAAATATTTGCATATACATAATAAAATATCTTGGGAATGAGACCCAAATCTAAACACAGTTTATTCATACTTCATGTATAATTTAGACAGAAAGTAACGTTATACAATATTTTAAAATCTTTTGCATGATGCAACATGGCATGGTGTAGAATTTTTCACTTGTGGTATCATGATGGCACCCAAAAAGTTTCAGATTTTGGAGCATTTCAGATTTTGGGATGAGGAATGTTCAAGTTGTACATGCCTTTTTGTCTTCTCAGAGCTCCACAAATTACAAAAACATTGAAGCATGAGCTTTCTCCTACCAATATATAACTGGCTAAACTACGTTTGGAGAACAATCATAAAGGATAAAGGAAAAGTTCAGAGAAAGGATAGTTTGAATGTGAAATGATATTTAAAATTGGTCTTGGTAGAAGAATAGAAATTCATCTAAAAACTACTAGGCTTTCAGGTGACCTGGCCTTATACTTGGAAGTTTACCTGTGTTTACCTGTGGTCCCCGATACATTGGAGATACCCTCACATTTCCTCAATCATCTGTTGAGTCTTCTTGCTGCAAAGATGGAACATAGAGTTATTGAATAAAGACATGGCTACTGGGAGCTATGACTTACAAATATTGTGTGACCTATTGATCAATGTTGTGCTTCCTTCAGGATTTGGATTAGTATTGGGTTTTTGCAACTTGAACAAATCAAAATGCTATGCCATTCATTTCAGAAAAGTCATGACCCACTTAACTCAGTGGATTTTTGTTGTTGTTGTTGTTGTTAATGGTGCTACTTCTTTGAATGGGCAGTAAGGACAGATGGTTAAGCGTGGTTAGGGAAAGCCCTTCAGAAATTCCACAGAGAAAAACCTTTTTGCTATATCCAGTAGGACTCACAAAGAGGTAGGGGACTGCCTCCTTCATGCTAGTTGCCAGGTATAGTGGAGGGGTGTATACCTGTGTTGGTAGGTGCCAGTTGGTAGGGACATACAAAGCAAATGTCCTCACAGCTCGGGCCTTTACTGGACATAAACCTCATCATCTATTATCTCTTAGGAGTTTGTGAAAATGGAAGATTTTAATCAAATAATTAGCCAGTGAACTTATATTTATTGTGTCCTTACATTGGACTCTATACAATATTCTACAGGAGCACAAGGGGAAATAAGGCATGGCTCAGGTCTTTCAAGAACCTGCAGTCAAGTCAGGGATGTAACATAGATATATCGGTAAAATAAGGAAGCAGTATATATAATAGAGTGCATGACAGTATTATTTGTTGAGTTTCTACAATATACAAAGCAAAGCATTAACATGCACGGTTCCCTTTCATCTTCTCAATACCTCTTACACAGAAGGAAGATTTATTTCTACTACACATGATGTAGATGCAACTCAGTGAAGTGAGATAACCTATCTGAGACCTCAGAGGCAACAACAACCGCATTGGGTCTTTCATTCCTGCAGTCAGGCTTCAGAGCCTTTTCTCATTCCTCTTACCAACCCTCCCTCTGACCACCACTACCAGCTAGCAGCGTGGAGGTCATAGGATAGTATGCCTGCAACTGTTTCTGATTTTTGTTTCCCTCCCCCAGCCTTTTCACCTCTATCATAAGTGAGTCCTCTGATTCTACCCAGGTTGCCTTGTCATTATGTTCATAGTTAGGAAGGATTTCATAGCACACATCTGTTTACTTATGTGAAGCAAAAACAGCAACAGTTGGGAGATATAAGGCCTGTGTGATCTGAGTGTTAACTTGTGTTTTTGTCTCTGTAAGATCCAAATAGATTTTGTACACTCTAAAAAATATCCAGCAGGGTCAAAATCAACACCATCAGTAGTGAGGGTGTTTTGCTATAAAGAACTAAGGCATTAGCTGGTATCAGAATTTTCATTGTATCCGTCTGAAACATCCTGGCTTGTTTGTTTCTTGGTTTCCTTGGAAAACACCTCCCTGAAAAAGCAGATGTGAAAGATGCATATGGGGTGAGTCTCAATCCCCTGGAGCTGAGTGTAGGTATTCCAAGCCATTCATGTAATATTTTGCTGTGAAAATTCAGGTGGGGCAGGGCACAAACCAAATGACCAGAAGAACCAAACTTAGGGGCAGCTGGAGCATTTCAGTGTGATAAGAGGTGATTGTGCCCAGGTGCTGTGAAGGATGGAGGCACTTATTTTGCTGTGGTCTCAAGCGTGCTGCCTTTCAAAAGCTGTTAAAGGGCCATTTGATAGAAGGAACAGTTGGATTG
This sequence comes from Urocitellus parryii, assembly GCF_045843805.1. Lineage (NCBI taxonomy): Eukaryota > Metazoa > Chordata > Mammalia > Rodentia > Sciuridae > Urocitellus > Urocitellus parryii. Next base: position 119,125,204 of record NC_135534.1, read on the forward strand.
CACACTGTCTGGATCCATTATTGCCTTCGGATCTTCAGGCAGGTGCGATTAAGAAAGGCCAAGCTTGGATTTTTCTCTCCTTTCTTCAGTAATCTCACTCTTTATTTCAATACTCTCTTTGTCTGTAGAAGGTTACAAACAGATAATTTTGCTCCATTTTTCTTCTAATTCCCAGGTTCATATCTCTCTTTTTCTCCTCTCATCCTAAATCCAAAAGCATGAGCCTTGAGTCCATACTTCTATGGTTTTATTTCTGCAGCATATATCCCAGGCTTCCTTAATAGTTTTGTGGTATCCCTCACTATATAAATGCAGCATGTGTAATAAAGCCACTTTCATCAGCAAGACATTAAGGATACAGAGGACTGCATTTTTAGAGATTTGGGACAATAGATGTAGTAGCTGAAAATTACAGTTGATACAGCTTTCTCTACCATATTCTGTGTTCTGGTTCATGGCTAAACATGTGCTCATATGGCAGGGTCCTCTTTTGGCCAACTACACATGACAATTTTCATCATTAAAGAGAATGCATTGACAATTAATATGAGGAGGGGGGAGGATGCCCTCAATAATCCATGCTCAACTAGAATATGTCTATCCACTAAGAGTTTCTAGAAGAAATTTCTCTAGAAGAAGAACAAGAAATACACATACACATATACATACATACACTGAGAAAGTATATGTAGACTGAAATGGCAAATGAATGTCTCTTCAAGGCTTTCTATCTGGATGCTCCAGGATGCTGAATAGGCTAGGCCAATGGCTGTCCATTGGGATCACATGCAGGAGGGACTGGTGGTGATGGAAAAGTCACTCAGAAGTGCCAAAGGCTGATGGCCAGTGACTGAGTGGCTGGCATTGAAGCTGGATAACCGAAAGCTACCAGAATGGAGGGGAGCTGGCAGATCTCAGGTCCAACCCAGAATCCTTGGGCACACTAAGGTTGTTCTTGGTTCCTTTTATCTTAGTTGTGTTGGGTAGGGAGGATGTTGAAGTGGAAAGGTGGTATGTATCAAGATTGTGGAAAAGGTGAGAGACTTTCAAAGTTTATTCTGGACCCTTCCCTCCCTTCTGTCTCCCATCTCTCTTCCTGGCCTGCATTCTGTCAACTTGGGACTGTTTCTCTGATATCTGAGGAATAAACATCTCCATGTTTGTTCACCTGTCATGGACAGAAAATTATGAAATCTTATTTACTCCTAGTTAATAATATATTTAATTTCCTTCTTGAAGAAGGTGAAATAAAATCATGTGTTTGAGGAGTCATTTGATAGAAAAACCATATGAAGGACAGTATCTGAATAAAGGAACATGTTGGCTTAATTCCCCAATCCCAAATTTCTACCTAATCCCTATCCACCAGAGCACTTGCTCTGACTGAGAGAGCAATTATGCTCATTTTCACTTTTTTTTCCTTTAACCTAGGAGAAATGTCTCCTCTGCATTGTTATGGCGACCGGATAAATGAGACAGATAGATGGGGGCAGGTATGAGGAGGTGACAGGAGTTGGCTGCCAAGTTACCTTTGTGATCCATCTCTGCAGAAGCCAGCGTTAATTCCGTGGAGACTCAGCAAGACTGATATCCAGCAGTGACAGTTTGGACATCTAAACATGACCTTGGATGTGCCCAAAACCGCAGCTGAAGTTATGCCAGCTTTTCAGTGTAGTATATCACAGGGGCCGCATAACTGTGCTGGAAATTGGCTATGTTCTGAGCGCTAGTGTATCTGCAGAGGAACCTCTTTGGCTTTGTAATGCAATGCAGTGTGGTGGGAACACTTCTGTTTTAGTTGATTTTCAATAATTAGATGCTCACAAAAAAGCCCAGGACAGTCCTCATGTATTCCTCTTGAGGTTGTGAGATGCCTGTGTTACAGCCATCAACAACAATTATTCACGTTACTTAGAGTCTGTTGGTCAGCATTTCCTGCACTATGGGCATTTAACTGGTAGCTGGCTGGAGAAAAATAACTAGGAGTCTGCTTCTGTTTTCCCAGAACACACTGGGTACAAGAAAGTTCTCTCCTGCAGCGTAATGGGAAATTGTTCCCAACAAGAGTCATTTCCTATTGCCTATTCACTCTCCTCCTCTCATTCCACCAGGAACCAGATATCTAAGTTATTGGTTTTCAAAGTAGGGGTCTCCAGATGAGCAGCATCTATACCACTTGGGATTATATCAGAAATGCAGTTTCTTAGACCCCCATCTCATAACTACTGGATGAGAAAAGTGCAGGCAGGCACTCAGCAATGACTAATGCTTTCAGATCATCCAGGAGATGATGATTCAATTTGAATTTGAGAACCACCAATCTAGATGTTCTTTTGAGATCACATAAGGCCATTTAAGAATATCAAATTTGGGGCTGGGGATGTGGCTCAAGCGGTAGCGTCCTCGCCTGGCATGCGTGCGGCGCGGGTTCGATCCTCAGCACTACATACAAACAAAGATGTTGTGTCTGCCGAGAATTTAAAAATAAGTATTGAAAAAATTCTCTCTCTCTCTCTCTCTCTCTCTCTCTCTCTCTCTCTCATTAAAAAAATATCGAATTTGAAAAAAAAACAACAGCATTGGTTATTCTTATTTCTACAGCTTAATATCAGTGTGATCATAATCAATAAAGATGTTTCTTACTCTCAGTCTCATCTGTAAATTGTCAACAGTAAGTGAACATGATCAAGTTTTTGAGATGCTAAAATTGCAGCTAATGGAATTGCATGGTAACATAGCATATAGTAATATGTGTTCATTAAAGTATTAGCCATAAATGTGAATTTTAACCAGTTCCTTTCTTGGACCCACATGCAAGTCAGAGCAACGAATGCTTGTTAACATAAATGGTGTCCCAGGTACATTACTAGTAAAGCAAGCTGTGGATTGTGTTGTTGCTCTTGAGGGATTTGAGATCAATGTCATTTCAAATCCATATTTCAGGAATGGCAGCCCAAGATGTAAGGGAAGGAACAGTGTCAGGAACCTCCTTCATTGTTTGACCTTCTCTCCACTTGTTCCCTCCCAGAATATAGTCCGGATATTATCATTAAAGCATAAAAGAAGGTTTTTAGTACACTCTAGGCCACGAAGTGTGCATTTGAGTTACCTGGAGATCTTATTAAAATGCAGATTCCAATTCAATTCCTCTGATGTAGGGCATGGGATTCTGTATTTCTAACAAGTTCCCAAGTGATATTGAGCCTGCTGTTTGCTGATCACACTTTTGCTATCTTGGTGCTTTGCAAATGCTAATGTACACAAAATTTACCTCCAGATAAATGCTTCTCAAGAAGCGATCCAGGGACCATCTATACTGTCATCACCTGTAAGCTTCCTAAAGATACAGAATCCCAGATTCTACCTCAGATCTATGCACTCAGAATCCACATTTCATCAAGATTCCCAGGCAGTTCAATAGTATAAAGAAGTTTGAGGTGCATTCATAGCTAGATTTCCAACTGTGATTACTTGCAGTGGGACCAGCAATTAGTTTCATGTTCTACTCTTACCATCTTAAAACTCTTACTAATTCTTGAGCAAAGGTCTCCCCATTTTCCTTTTGCTCCAGGCTCCAATAAATTATGTAGGTGATCCAGAATACACTATTCAACATCAGACTTTAGTGAGTACATGGCCCTACTTGCCCTTTATTATAAATTTGTATTTCTGGTTTCCCAGATTCTGAATCAGTAGACTAGTGGGTGATAGAGGTTAAGTACCTCTCATGTGATTCTGACATAAGTGTGTTACACCCTTTTCCAGAAATAGTCTCCTTATCTTTCCCCCAGTAGATCTTCCACCATTTTCATGCTGTATGTTTTACTGATATCAGAGACAATGCATCTCTTCTGAATTTCCAGAAAATTCAATAAGCAGCTCAAAACTTGCTGGATACCAGAACAAAGTTTTTTTTTTTTTTTTTTTTTTTTTTTTTTTTTTTTTTTTTTTTTCTGGTTGAGCAATTTTCCCTGCAGGAGCTCTCAGCAAAACGTCCACCTGCACCTTAGTGGCCCTTCCATAGTGGTGTGACATTTACACAAGTAAAGTGGAAAGGATGCATAGTACAGGATGTCTCATCTCGAGAGGGACCAACTGCCTGAGGAAACTAGAAATAGCAATGTGAAGGTGCTCAGTATTAGCTCTTAGATTTTTATTTTTTTTTTAACTTATGGACAGATCATTTTGAGAATAAAATAGAAGAAAAACCCCTCCCCACTAAAAATGAAGCTTTGTGCCTTCTGAGGAATAGTCAGAACCAGAAATAAAAAACACTGACTGAGAGATAGATCTGACTCCATTATTTCCGTGCTCTTACCTTGGGCAAGACCCAGATCATTTGGAAACTCCAAAGTCCTGGTCTCTAAACAGAGAATGGGTGAGAGCATCTACCTCACAGATACGCAGGAATCAAATGAGACAGTGTGAATGTAAAAGTGCTTTGTATATTGCAATAGAATGTATAAATTTGAGGCATCATTATGTGTACTGTGTAACATTGCTATTTCCAGCATTATAGTTAGGATCAGGATGCTGTATTTGTGAATTTGCCCTAAGGCCATAGAATATGTGTGGTATAGCAAGAGAGGGGAATGAATACAGACAGAAAGACATGATGAGGACTTGTGAGATCTCTGGCAAATTTTAAAGTATAGAAAAGAGAAGGAAGCTTCCACAATTTGAGGACTCCAGATGCAAAAATAAAAGAAAAGGAATCTATTTTTATATGTGCAAACAGTTTTGAGCTTTGGGAAAATGCCTTTAGTCTAGCAATAATTGAACATTTCTGCCCCTGGGTGTAATGAAGATAAATAGCAATGGTGGTGGTCCATATTTAGTTTTAACTTCAGAAGCCTTCTGTCAGAATTTGCTATTCTGAGACGCATGGAATAATGGTTAGTAGTTAAAAGCTGGGTTTCTGATCTAGCACATATTATCCGTATGAATTGGAGAATTATTCAGTCGCTCTGTTCCTCAATTCCTTCACCAAGAGAATATATACCATAGAGTGGTTGTAAGCATTGTATGAATTAGTACACTCAAAACACCTAGACAGTAATTAGAGTGATTATAAGCATCCACAGCATGGAAATTCTTGGGCCAAGGGAAGGCCAGTAGTGCTAAAGGATCCAGCCATTCTGAGTATGCAAGATACCTCCAGGTTATAACTGAGAAGTTGTTTGAAGCAATTCTTTGCCCAGATAATTTCAGAGGCACTGAACTCCTTTGGACCTGCAAGTCTAAGACAACCAATATTCTGAGATTTTAATCCCAAAAGGCCTTGGCTACTGTGTTTCAGAAAGTTCACCAATAACAGATCAAAAAAGTAAATGTGTGTGTATACACACACACACACACACACACACACACACATACACATACACAGACATAAGGGGGAAAGATAAGGCTGAATAATAATCCTAGCCTTGCCATGACAACCCCACTCCAATGGCCCCTGTTTACTCCCTGATCTTTTGACTTACCTGTCTTGTCTTACCTTCAGGTGCACGATTGACAACCGGGTTACCCGGGTGGCCTGGCTAAACCGCAGCACCATCCTCTACGCTGGGAATGACAAGTGGTGCCTGGATCCTCGTGTGGTCCTCCTGAGCAACACCCAAACTCAGTACAGCATCGAGATCCAGAATGTGGATGTGTATGACGAGGGCCCATACACCTGCTCTGTGCAGACAGACAACCACCCAAAGACCTCTCGGGTCCACCTCATTGTACAAGGTGGGTGAAGCTTGGCTGGGAGGTCAGAATGGATGGCAAGGAAAGCCTGTATATTAATTACTTTTTCATTGACCTTAATAGAGATGTATTCTTTTTATCCTTCCCAGTGAGGATATCTTTCTGTCATTTTGTTTTTAGAAGCTGAATTTTGCAATCATTTGCCCATTGAATAGAACTTTTGTTTTCATTTTTGCTTTTATTCCAGAATATATTTTCATAGAAATTATCCTCTAATTATTGCTTTTCTTGTTTTTTTCTCCTCTAAGCATTTTTTTTAATGTTTCATCCATCTCCAAGATTGCTTTATGTTAAGACCGGCGTTACAGTGTTCTTTTGGTGCTACACATATTCCATAGCCTAGACCAGCCTTGACACAAAGCAAAGCCATCAAGGAGGCTCAGGGGTCTTCCCTCAAGTGCATCCTTCCCAACCAGCCCCTTTGTTTCCGGTTTGCTTGCATTTTCCCTCATGCCTCAGCCTTGGGTTTTGATTTGTCACTTCTCTTCTAAAATCGGTCAGATTCATTGTGTTTTTGTTACAGCTTGGCTGTCCTTCCCTTCTGCACTTTTGAGGCCTTGTGTGTTTGTTTGGGTTCTTTTGTTGCTGCAGTTCATTTGGAGTTTGTCTCTGTGTATGTTTCCCTGCATTATGCTCTTTTGCTCAGAACTTGGGACAAAGCAGAACTGGTCCCTGGAGCATTCAGATAATGCAGCCTGTGGATGCATTCCTAGTCAGTAAGAGCTTAGAGTCACAATGGGCTGCTTTCTGGCTGTGAGAACTGGATCAAGTTATCATTGTGCCTCACAGGTCTTTTTCTGTATAATGGGGTCAATGTGTGGAGCAGGGGTAAGGATTCAATTTTATATGTACAGCACATAAAACACTTAGGAGAAGGCCTGGCCCATGGAAAGGCTACTTATGTGTTAGCTGTTGTGCTATTAAAGAAGTTCTTTTTTTTTCTTTCTATTTTTGAATGCTGTTGTCATTTTTTAAACTTTTTAGATAGGTTTTACGATGGATTAAAAACATTTTATTATCTCAGAAGCTAAAGCCCCCAAGCAATTAAATGCCAGCTGCTCTGTTGGCGTTTCTTCATCCAGACAGGTGCAATGAACTCCTTCCTTTCCTGGAGGTTCCTGGAGCTGACCCTTCCTGTCAGCATCCTTGAGAGAAGGGTAGAGCTATGGGAGGATTGGCTATAGGAAAATGGGAAAGAGCATGGCTCAAGAAGGTAAAGCTCAACAAACTGGAAGAATCAGGGGAAAGCTAGCTATGAGAATGGAGGAGACAGCAAAACTTGCCTCGGGAATCCAAACTGTGAAAAGCAAGATAGGGTGAGCTGTAATAACAGGAGGACAGGCTAGAATGAGGGGAACATCAGGCCTTGCTTGGTAAGAGATGATGCCAGTTTGACATTGGAAGCTCTCACATTGTGGCAGAGTGTGCTCACAAAAATTTTTTTGTGTGTGATTTTTTTCCCTCACTCTTTTTTTTTTCACCAAAGAAATCATAATGTTTTCTTTATTTTATTGGTTCTATAAATGAATAAGTCTTTTTCAAGCTGCTACATGCAAATTGCATTTTTTAAATAGAATTGCAAAAAAGGTATTAAAGTATGTTTTCCATACCAGGGTAGGAATTGTTACATGATATTGTTGTTTCAATGTCTGTCTGTTTTAATACAAAAACATTTTTATGGTAGACAAAATAAAGAATCACCAAACTATGGGAAGGTTTGGCAAATGTTCCAGTGGCACCTTCTGTAATTTCCACTAGACTGTGCTTTTTGAAGTAATTCCTAGGGCAGAATATCTAGTAATGATAATGAAAGAGTAGGAACTACGAACAGGAATTTGCTTAGGAAACAGAACATTTATGGATAGAGGAAAGGAAGGAATTATGAAAATGCTAATGTCTCCTTTAAAACAAGACACTGTGGTTTATGGCAGATTTTTTTTTCCCTTAAGTCACACACCCACACACTCCTGCACACACCTACACAGTCCTGTCCTAATACTTGGTCGAATGTCTTATACAAATTGAACATGTAATAAATGCTTATTGAAGAAAATGGCTGGAATTATAGTGTGAAGATCTTACATGGGCTCCAGAAGAGAAGGTAGAGTACCTGGGAGATGGGATGATGGGAGGGGTGAGGGAATGTACTCTACATCCATCTTCACTCATGTCCAAGCTAATGGAAAATGTCTAATCCACATCTTGATGTTTACATCTGTGACTTGGCTAGGTGCCCTCTTAGCATGACACACCACCTCAAGTATTGGAATCTCATCTTGGGCTAATTTTCGAATGCTGATGGGTGTATTGATTTGGAAACAAGCTGGGTTAAAAAAGGCATTGGTCTTGTACACAGACTCAGCCCAAGCTAATCCGCTGTCAATATGCCTGGGCTGAGTTTTATTGACACTTTAATGAATAGAGGACCATAGCTTTTCCAGAGTCAGCCTGTCCCCTTCTTCAAAGCAATCAGACAAACTAAATAGAACCAGACTCCTCTGTTTCTGTATTGGAAAGAAGATACACTACCATCTAGGATTTTAAAAAGAATTATATTTATCTTGGGATCGTTTATTATACTGAACAGAAACCCTAATTCCCCTAGCAGAAGCTGGCTGTCTAGATTTAAGTTGCTTTTCAATCCTGAACAGAACCCTGCTGGAATGCAAGTCAGATATATTAAGTTTTCAAAATGTTATTGAAATCATTAAAGAAAAAAAAATATAAAAGCAGCAACAGAAGAGAACTAACCTGATACTCTGCCTAGGTATATGTGTATTTATGTCTGTGTAGTCAATATTATATATAAATAAACCCATACAGAAGGAAGGCAATGGAGTTTTCTTAGTATTGTGCAATTTATTTCAGGTTTAGGACTATGACTATCAGTTCTTTGTATTAGATCCTCTGACTTTATGGATGTGATTCAATATGTGTGTCTCCTACAGTTTTGACACCATCTGTTCATCTACCTGAAAAGCTGACTGCCAGTCTTTGTGCATGAGTTTATTCATTCACATAATAGTTGATCATTGGGAAAAAAAACAATCCTGGTAACTAGTTCCTTGGTCCAGCACTTAGCACATAAGGATGGATAAAAAGCTGCTTGTGGAAAGTTAGTTCACCTTTGTGTGGAGAATATGGACTCGTGTAACATTTGGCCCAATCACTCCCATGAAGCTAGCTTCTGGAAGTATAGATGCTATTATCTAATCAATTCTTCAAACACTCCTGGAAACAGTTGGAATATGGATCCTTTTACTCCTCTGGTATTTGATTAGCCACTTAAAAACCTTCATAAATGATCTATTCAAAAATCCAACTGGCCCATTTATATGGCAGCCAAATCCCCAGTGCTTCTCAGGACTTATCACTTAGCTCAAGCTCTATGTGAGGGTCTAGAGACTGTCCTTGATTCATGTTTTCTAGAGCTTCAGCAGTAACCACCCTCTTCAGTCCTTCCGAATCTCAGGATATGCTTTCCTATGGCAAATTCTAGATCCAGATTTTGTGCTTTGTTCTCTGGGATGTTTTTTAAAAGTCATATAGCAGCAGGTTTTAGCAAAAGAAAAGAAAATTGCTCTCTTTTTTCTTTTCTTTTTAACCTTCCACTTCTTTTTAAAAGGAATTTGTCTCATTCTTTTCAAAAATGTCTACCTGTTGTAGCTGGGCTATTTTCAAAGCTTTTTAAAGAGATAGTTCTGTGGTTGTCTAAATTCTCTTAATCCTTACATCTTCTCATGGTGAAGGATATAAGGCAGTTTACAAAACAGTACTGGTCAAGTACCAGAAATATGAGTGGGTTCAGTTTGGCTTAGACTAGAGGTGAGAATCTTTACCCACTGCAGGCAATGGACAGTATAGGTAGTTGCAGGAACAAATATTAAGCACAGCCATAGAGAGAACCAGGTATAGTAAGGATGTAGATCAAAGCCCATTAGTCCAAGGATGAGATTCCAAATGAATTGGAAAAAGAGAGCTTCTGGCCAGGGACATAGGTCCAAACTTCAGGAATATGAGCACGGTGCTTCTAAGCTTCACTGTGTAGAATCAGCCTTGGGGAAGGAACACTGAAAAGAAGCAGCCTCACATCTAGAGACAGAATCCAGGCAATCACATGGGCAAGCTGTCTCCTTGGGTGAGCTAGGAATAAGAGCCATCCTTGTAAGGAGGGTAGTATGAAAGGGTGGTAGAAGAGAAGGCAGCAGGAAGGGAAGGGGTAGATTAGGAAGAGAATTGAGCTAAGTAGTTACCTGCTACAGTGGCTATTTAAAATTAAATTTAGACAGATAAAATTAAATCTTTAACATTTACTTCCTCAGTCACACTAATCATATTTCCTATACTTCAGTAGCCTCATGCACTCAGTGGCTATTGCCTTAGTGAGGTCAGATATATAACATTTATATGGATTTCCATTAAAGAAAATTTTACAGGACAGTGCTAAGATGGTCAACAGTATGACCATCTGGTGTTAAAGCCAAAATGGTTTTTCATTCCTGAAAGAACCAGGTGTTTAAGTCAGCAGTTTTCTGCTATGACCAAAAAACCTGACAAGAACAGCTTTAGAAAAGGAAAAGTTTATTTGGTAAACATGGTTTCAGAGGTCTCAGTCCATAGACTGTTAGCTGCATTGCTCTGGACCCAAGATAAAGCAGAACATCATGGGAGAAGAGTGCAAAGGAAAAAAGCAACTCAGAAAATGGCCCGCAGGATTCAGAGAGAGAGTGTGCTGCTCAGCAGGGACAAAATATATACCCCAAAGGTACATCTCTTCTGACCCACCTTTTCCAGCCTCACTTTATCTGCCTATAGCTACCACCCAGTTAATCCATTCAACTGGATTAACACACTGATTAGGTTAAGGCTTTCTCAAACCTAATTATTTCACCTCCAAACTTTCTACATTGTCAAACACATAAGCTTTGGAGGATACCCCATGTCTAAACCATAATACCTTAAAAGAGAATGAAATTTTGGAGAATAGTGATAAGAAAAGATGGTGGGTGAGCCTTAAAAAGCAGAAGAGAATTGTTGAAAAATATGGAATACTATAGAGCCTTTCTTAGCTAGGGCAAAGAAGATGGTCTAGAGATTAAAGATGCAAATGAAGGAGAGGCTGAGCTTGGGGACTGGTGGCATGGGAGAGGAATCTGGCAGGGCTCTGAGAGTTCTACTTTGGAGCCCTGTGAGAGGTTGACAGCAATGTATCTAAAGCATCACATGTCAGAGATCTGTAGTTCCTGACTTGAAGATGCCTTAAATGCACCATTCAAAATATGAAAGTAAGAAACTACAACCCATACAGTTAGACAGCCAGAACATAATCTTTAAATCTGAGTGAGGTCCACCTACAATTTATTAAAATGTGGTTCTAATGATTTCCATCCCTTTAACCTTAGAGTTTTATGCTTTATGAGCATAATTAATATGTGATTGCTGCTGAAATCTAACTGAATCTTTTAAGCCTTTCACCTTCTTGATCTTGTTATCCAACCACAACCAAGTTTTTTTTTTTTTTTTTTAACATATAAAATGTCCATTTCCCTGTCTTCAGTGTTTTTTGTAGAAGCCAGATTTTGGAAAACACTGAGTAGGTAAAATACTCAATGAGACTGAATTGGATGCCAAATTATATGCAGATTGAGAATAGTTCTCAAAAGAGCTATTTGTATTTCTAAAAATCTGAGAGCATTGTATGGCAACATTGTGCTGTGGTAGTGTACAAGTATTAGAAAAAGGTACCCTTTATCCAAGCATGGAAAGCTGAGTTCTCCGCCTGGACCTGAGTACCTGTGGGACTTCAATCTCACTTAGAGAAACATTTGCATGACAGAGGACAGTAGAATGCAGAACTTATAAAAACAGAGATATTAGTGTGAAAATAATAAAAAAAATGCTTTTGGCCTCTTTATCAGTTTCCCAGGCAGTATCTGGGTTTTTCTTTTGTCACTGAAGCATCTAATCACCCCCTCCCTTTTGTTTGGTGAAATGAGTTTTCCTATTTCTTTCTAGGCAGAATTAATCTGAAAATCCCTGCTATTGTTTGATAGTTAATTACCTGCCTTTGGAGTCAAACAACTCTGAAGCTCAGGTGAAAGGAGGGAGACACAAATGTCTTCAGAATGATACTGGAATGAGGGGCAGGAGCCAGGACACTCATTCCCTGTGATAGTGGAATCCTGGGGAGAAAGGGACTAGGATGGGGAGACAGCCAGCCTCCGCAGAATGACTTGCAAACAATGGAGCTTTGGCCACATCAGTCCTTCATTTACTTTGTATTGTCTCACGGCTCTTATCCCTCTCCTCCTACCTGCCTGACATACACAGTGGTGTTGCTTCCCAATCTTGAATAATTAATTGACCTTGTTAAGCTGAACTCATAATTAACAGGAACAGCAACTTTTAATTTCTACATACTTCTGCACCATAGACTCCCCCTCACCCTGAACAAAAGGGAAATTGAAACCCAACATATCCAAGGGAACTATGTGATATAATGCCACCTTACTTTGAAAGTGAAGATTTCTGTCTCTCCAGACTCATCCCTAAAAAGAAGGCACCACATCCTCCTGGCTCTACAAGGCTCCTGGAGAGCTGGGAAGACCTTTGCTCTGACAATTTTCATTCAGTCTGGCTAAGTCTCTGGTGGAAGAAAACATCACTATCTCATTCAGAATAGACAGAGTCACCTTCTGAGTATACTTTCATTTCCTGAGTTTCAGTAGTCTGGTGACAAGCAGAGGAGAACACTTGCCATCCAAAACTGCTTCCCAATGGCCTCTTTACTTCCTGCCCTGTTTAAGAAGTAGATGAAAATGCACATTTATTTGGTCTGGTCATACGACTCTGCATCTAAATTTGGTACGATTTTGAAAAGGTAGGGAAATTAAATTCAACTACAAAATTAAAGTGCTCCTTAAAGCACCCTGGAGAATGGCAAAGAAGTAGGGCATTTACCTGCAATTAATTTACACAATTTAGACAGCATGCAGATGAGGCGACTCAGCTCTACCTGGTGAGTTTTTAAATTTCTTGAAGCAGCTACTGACAATGAAGGGACATTTATCAGAAAGACGAGACCAAGGCTAATGTTTCAATAAACCCACTTAGATCTTTCTTCTAAGCCAAACAGGACAGTGTACATAAATACTAAAACAATCTTAGTGAAATGCTACAGTAAAAGTCATACTGGTTTAATTTATGGCATTTCCTGTGCCTTCTGGTATGTTGGGGAGGGCTTATCCCTCATGTTTTCTAAGCAGTTTGAGAAATTTGGCATCTGCCTTCAGGTGCCTCCTGGTCAGAACAGTAAATAAAATAAGGTTCCTCTATCCAAGTCCTTCAGGCCACTTATGGTTCTAACAAAGAGAAAATTCAGGTGACCCTTACTGCCTCACAACACTTACATAACTCTGCAGCAACAGCTCTCCAGGTACGCAGTTAGGGCTCCCTAAGGAAATTCTATAAGCAATCACCAAATGCCTACCCTTTTAGTGGTTTTCCTCAGGGAATCTGAGCTGCCTCTGAGCTCTCTCAGATTCCAATACTAGAGGCTGGAAAAAAGTATCTCAGTTTCCTTCTGGATCTTGATTCCTTCTGCAGCTTCCAAGTGAGACAGGCTATCACTTTACTTGGGGAAAGGACAAACATCAGATCCTGAATTTACAAGATATATTCCTACAGCCTCCCACTGCTGTATCAGAGATGCAGAACTATTCAAACTGAACTTGAAGAAAACATTCTTATTTAAGGGCCGTATGAGGTCTTTTATTGGACTCCTTTTGATGGAAAATTCTAGAATGTGTCTTCATTTATCATATCCTCAAAGGTTTCAGCATGTTTCCCATGGGACATGTACACAGGGATATCCAAGGGAGCATCATTGATCCCAGGACTATTACTACTACAAAAAGACTCTTGGATAAGCAAAAGACTGATACAGGCCACCCTTCTTTAGAAAGCTAAAATACTTAGCTCCATGGGCTGGCAAAGCTCTCAGTCCATCTATTTTTGAATTGAGGATTGTCAGATGATACCTTTAAATTCTGTTCAACAGAATGTTTTAAGCCAGGTGCTATGAGCACAAGATTCAGACAGAGTTACTGTCCTATTTAGTAGAGGAAACCACAGTACTTGTAAGGAGCAGTCTTATAAGTTATCAAGGATTAGAATGATTAGGCATAAAATATGATGAGTACACTGAGAGGGAGTAAGTGAATTTGTCTATAGGATAAAACAAAACTACAAGGTTATATTGCATGAGGGTGTTAATTGTGAATTGGGAGTTTTGGGGACTCTGAGGAAGATGTGGCATCCCAGACTGGAGCAATAGCATGTGCAGAGCTTAAAAATCTGACTGTATGTTATCATTGGAGGAAGAGTGGAAATGCTACAGGGATCACAGCACAGGGTTCCTGGTTGGATGAAACAAATCTACAAGGTTATATTGCATGAGGGTGTTAATTGTGAATTGGGAGTTTTGGGGACTCTGAGAAAGATGTGGCATCCCAGACTGGAGCAATAGCATGTGCAGAGCTTGAAAATCTGACTGTATGTTATCATTGGAGGAAGAGTGGAAATGCTACAGGGATCACAGCACAGGGTTCCTGGTTTGAAATCACTGGACATAAAGCTAGAAAGCTTAGTTACATGTCAATTTTGGATAAAGCCATGCAGGTTTTCAATCTAGACTTGGTTTTCCATATTTGGCAAAAATGGCTTTCCGTTCTTTAAGAAAACTTACATTAAATTGTTTTGGCAATTGACAGATATCCAAATGTCTGTCAGTGGAATAGCTCATGACAAGCACCTGGGTTACTAAGCCTTGTGTGGAAGGAGGAAATCTCAGGAGGAAAAAACGTAACTAATGAGGATCTATGTCCCTTGCATGGTTAAGACATAAAGGGCAAGGATTGCCATAGAGCTTTCTACCAGTTCAGTCAGTTTTTGAAAGCACTAAATGTTTGTTTACAGTTGTAGTTACAATCATGACTTTTTCAGCATAGCCTGATAAAAATAATATTCTTTGTATTCTAGCAAATTTAGTACATAATGTTGGATTTTGCTGTGTCGTCATAATGATTATGCCCAAGAGGATAATTGGCAGCCACAGGAAAGGACTCCTAAACCTTAGGTCCCAGTAGCCACCTTCTCCTCTTACCTGAGAGACATTACACAGATGAGGGAAGATGCGATGTTTCAGATGTCTGCCTTCAGATGTCACCATTTAGAGCTATATTAAAGCATATTCCTATTGGATGTGGTCAGTGGTAAATTATTGTCTAGCATTGGTAGGAAATCTCACTGGTGTCTATTGGAGTCCAGCTCCATGATACAATGCTTTGAGAGTTGTCAGAGATCCCACATTTTGCTTTTGGTCTTCATGTTATTTGAGAAGGAATTTATTGATTTAAAATTAGGACAGTTTAATTTGGTGGCATGTTTTCTTTATGTCTCAATTATATATTCATGTCTTTGTGGTAAACTCAGCTGGTGGGGGATTAAGAATTCAAAATAGAGGATTTTCTCTTGGCAAGTAGTGCTTTCTACTGTGATTAATTGGAAGTCTGCACAATGAACCCGGCATTGGCTCCATTGGGGATTGAATAGCTTAGTTGAAAAGAAGTAAATTTCAGGATTTAGGAGTCTTGGGTTCCAGTCTGAATTTTGACAATAATTACCTGGGAAAATGACCTACATCTTTAAACTATCCTGAATAAACATACTTTGTAGAAATGTTTCAATATATCCCTTAATCTGATTTGGAGAAAGGTGTCCAATGGATGCAAGGAAGCAAAGCATGACTGTATATTAACATCTTTCAGTTTTGTAATCATTTACTAGTGATAAAGGTTTGCAGGATCTTACTTCTGTTTGTCCTAGTCTAGCTTCTTTAATCAGAGCCAATCCTTTGTACCGATAATCCATACACAGTCTGCTACTGACAGGAGTCCCTGTGCCCAAGAGTTTGCCTGAATTACATCTGTTTTCCCCAGCCTGAACTCCCCTAAAGTTTTCCTGCTTTTCTGAAGTCTGACTTTGTGATGTCCTGTAGCTCTGTCTTCGCCATGCCCTTACTTCTCATCAATCTGCTTGCACATGTTTTATGGTGGTTTTATAGGCCTAAAGCCTGCGCTTCAGAGAGGGGGCTTCTGACCTCACATTGTCCCTTATTGTAAGGGTACACGTTAGCCAAGCTCTTTATTCCAATTGAGGAAAGGAAGATCAGAAATTGAGATTATTTTTCTCTCACATATACATAGGCTATGATGTGTCCTATACTAAAATAAGGTTGGAAGAGGTATGAAGAGAAATAAGACTAGTGCCTGTGATCTGGATATATAATGGGGGGGGACAGCAATAAAAGGACAAAGGGGAGCTGCTAGGATGCAGCCATTCATGGGAATCCTGGGGCTAAGACAGATGACTGCCCTAAATTCGGGAGCAAGGATTCCCTATCTCAGAAGGTAAAAAGTCTTTTGAAATAAATAATCTGGCATTTCAGCTCCAAACTATTAAAGTGAAAATGAAATAAGTGAGCAGCTCACATTCACTTTACTATCCTCACTCATTCTTTCTGAACTTGCAGCCAAAGTAGTCTTTCAAACATGGTGGACCCTCCAGGTCTTTTCCTTACTTAACTCAAGAGAGCCAGTTCTTATCAAGCCATTGATTAGCCCAGGGGTCTGAACCCAGGGAACCTCCTTTCTTGACTCCTGTCATGTCCCTGACTAATTATTTTTTGTCTTAGTTTATTTTACTATTATTGCTCTCTCTGGTCACAGACCCATTATATATATTGCCTCTCTTCCTGAAATTCTTTTCCTCTTTTCATTCAACTCACCCTGTTTATCCTTCACACATTATCTCAAATGCCTCTTCCAAAGAAAGCCTTTCCCAGACCTCCTGACTTGGGTTAACCCCTGCACTCTACCTCTTCCAAGAGCTAAAGCTCTGTCCTTGCTGGTTACTGCCATAGGGAAAATTGTGCATCTGTTTGTGTGATTAATACATTATTATATATATACTTTCCTGAGGTGATATATCTCCTTTGTATTCTGTACCCAGATCCTGGAACTTAATAGGAGTTCAGGGACTATTTGTTGGGTAATGAATTAATCTATAAAGTTTCTTTTAAAAATAATTAAAGTTGTTCACTGTGTTTTTGTTCAGTAATGATTATAGTAGACAGGAAAATGGCCAAGCAAAGATAGAAGATCCTAATCCCAAAGAAATGAAAATAGGCTTTGTATGAGAGTGTCTTTGCAGATGTAATTAAATTACAAGTTTAAGATGAGATTATTTTGGACCCTAAATACAGTCCTATGTGTATTCTGAGAGTTAGGGGCAGTTTACCAAAGACATATACAGAAAAGAAGGCAAATGAATATTTAATAATTTTGACCTTGAAGATAGGAGTGATGTGGCCATGAACCAAAGGATGTCAGCAGCCACCAAAAGCTGGTGGAATCATGGCAAAGAATTTTCTCTGTGGCTTCCAGAGGAAACATTGATGCCTTGATTTCAGCCCAATGGAAGTGATTTGGACCTATGGCCTCCAAAACTATGGAAGAATAGAGATCTGTTGTTTAAACATAAAATCTGTAGAATTTTGTTATAGCAGCAACATAAAACGTACACATACACTGATTTTAATATTTCACATCCTTTATGGCTGAAAGTAGAGAAAACCCTGGTATTCTTAATCTCCCAGAAATTTACATTTGTCTCTGTGACAGTTAGACTCATCTTTGGAGCAGACTGATTTTCTTTACATTCAGTCCTTCATGTCTTTGAGTTCCTCAGTTCCATATCCACAAATTTCACCAACCCTGTATCATAAAAGATGGAGTGTATGACTTCACAGGCCAGGCCTGTATAAACAAGGCAGCTTTCAACCTTCATCACTTAGATTGCTTGCTCTAGGAAAGTGATCAGCAAATTAGGGCCTTTGGGTCAAATCCACTCTATTTTGTTAGGACTTGTAAGCTAGGATTGTTCTTTTTTATATATTTTTAGAATGTGGTTAAAAAAAGAAGAAGAATATGTTAGAGACTTGATGTAGCCAACAATGCTGAAAATAGTTGCTCTCTAGCCATTTATATATAAAAAAAATTGCAGCTTCTGTTCTGGCAATTCCAACTGCCTTGCTGTGAGGACATTCAAATAGCCCTGGGGTGACCCACAGAAAGGAACTGAAGCCTCCCTCTAAGAGTCACAGGGAACTTACCAGCCATGAGAGGAACCACCAAGAAAACACAGCCCTCCAGCCCCAGTTAGGCCTTCGCCAGGTTACAGGCTCATCTGACATTGGCTTATTTTCTCAGGAAAGATGCTAGCTGTGACTGCCAGGCCACACCACTTCCCAAGAAGTGACTCACAATAGTCATTAAAACAATGAATGATTATTGTTGTATTTATCCTTTAAAAAATATCTAACTTAGAAAAAAAATTTCATTTGTCTTTAATATGTACAGACTTGTCATTATTCTCTAAACTATATATACTTAAATAAGTGGAATACTATTTACATAGCATTTACATTGAATTAGATATTATAAATAATCTAGAGATGACTTTCAGTATGTGGGAGAATATATGCAGGTTCTATGCAAATACTGACATTTTACATAAGGGACTTCAGTATCTGTGGATTTTGGTATCCCAAGGGGTCTTATCTATAGATTCTGAGTGATGACTATTTTTTTTCAAAGATATTTCTTTAGTGATCCACCTTGACATGCAGATATAATGGAGATATTTGTTCCTTGTCTTTGGAATATCTACAGAAGTTGCTCATTAACACTTTGGTACTAAGACTGTATTTTTTTGATGTTGAAATGATTGCACTTAGGACTCTAGAGGATGGGAGTATGGCACAGAGGAACTTGTCAGCCAAACAGATGTTACTGAGAGTCATCAAAGAGATTATCTAGCACCAGACTATGAGATTTACTTTGGGGACATAGGAAGAGAGTTGAAGATAAAATCCCTAATTGGTCTCTTGTTACCTTGGATGGGGGACCAGCATTTGGACTTTAACTCCACTATTTGTCTTATAGGCATCTCAAATTCAAAATATACAAAATAAAGCTCTTTAATCCATGCTCATCACCCACCAACCCCCAATCTTTTCTTCCTATATTCTTTGCATTCAGGAAATGATAACTCCATCTTTCTAGAAGCTCATACCTAGGGTTCAGCTTCCATTTCACTCTTTTCTTCTCCCATATTTTCCTTATTCTTGGGAAGATCTGGTTAATTTTGCTACATTTTGAAGTTTATCTGGATTCTAACCTCTTCTCCCCATACTCAGCCCTACTTTTCTTTTTTACCTACCTTTCTTTTTGTTCCCACTCTTAGTCATTATCATTTGTTCTATACATTCAGTCCAGAGAGTGAAAATTTTTATAGATTTTCTTATTGTGATCCTACTGTTTCCAAATAGTTGGAAGCAAGAGAAAACAAAGCTGGCCAAGTGTCTACTCTCTCCAGGAGTGAATGTTCAGTGGGAATAAAACTGAATACACCCTTTAACTCAAAATGTATATTATTCCTATAGAATATCTGTGTTATGAAGACAAATAAAGGAAGGAAGTGCTAGGACTCCCTAGCATAAGCAAGGTGAGAACTCTATTTTACATAGGTGATCAAGAAGATCCCTGCCCTGTCAAAACCTTAATAAAGATGAGAAAACTTCAAGGACTGAGGTACAGGAACCAGCAAGAGATCCACAGGACTCTGAGCTAGGAGCTTATTGGTGTAGTCCAAGAACATCAAGGAGAGTTGGAGGGAGGGTAGGAAAGAGGCAATATGTTTTGGATGGGTCAGACCAATGCCAGGGGTTGGCTTGTGTAAGGCCCTTTAGTGTATGGTAAGGACTATACAATTTTTTTTATTTCTTTGATCAAACCTCCCAGTGAGTTGCTTCCTGACTCTCATAGAGTGAAACCCAAAGTCCGTATCATAGACTCAAGGGCCTTATACAGGCCAGCGCCTGGCATTGGTTGGACCCATCCAAAACATATTGCCTCTTTCCTACCCTCCCTCCACCTCACCTTGATGTTCCTGGACTACACCAATGAGCTCCTAGCTCAGAGTCCTGTGGATCTCTTGCTGGTTCCTGTACCTCAGTCCTTGAAGTTCTCTCTTTTTCCTTAAGGTTTTGACAGGGCAGGGATCTTCTTGATCATCTGTGTAAAATAGAGTTCCCTCCTTGCTTATCACTCCCTAGCACTTCCTTCCTTTATTTGACTTCATAACACAGATATTCTATGGGAATAATATAAATTTTGAGTTAAGGGGTATATTCAGTTTTACTCCCACTGAACATTCACTCCTGGAGAGAGTAGACACTTGGCCAGCTTTGTTTTCTCTTGCTTCCAACTGTTTGGAAACAGTAGGATCACAATAAGTACTTATCCAATAAGTAAGTGGATGAAAACAAAGGCCTACATTAAATAAACATTATCATTTTTATTTCACTTTTATTTTCTTCTGTTTCTTTGATAAAGTGAAAGAATATGAATTTTGCTACCATTTCTATCCAAATAATTTGGTCAATCCAGTCTCAGACCCAGAGACATTAAGCTGAATTTGGCACCATGGATTGTCTTAGCAAGGTGACAAAGGGGACTAGATTAAAGGGGGGGGGAAACACATAGCAGGAAGGAGTTAGGAGTCCTAGTACCAGTGGCTCAATGAAAAATGTAGGAGCTACTGGAGAGCACCATGGCCTGGAGAGCTGAAGAGTGCCAGGTCTGTGTTGCCCATGAACTACAAACTATGGAAGAAATGAAAAAGCGGGAAGGTTTTGAACTGGGAAACTACATAAGTAGTTTCAGAAGGACTTTGGGCATTAGAATGGAGGATAGATTAGAGAGGTAGTTTTGAGGTAGGGAGACATAGGAAATGAGAACACAGTATAAATGCATATTCCCTTCGGTTCCTCTCTGATCAAAGTGCTTGCAAATAGCAGCTGATAAGTGGCTGGAGGGTGTGCACCCAGGAAGGGCAGGCAGGGTCTGGCAGCCACATGCTCCCAGTCTTCCCAGAGGGTCCTTTCCAAGGAGACATGTGTTCTTCTCAATGTATGGTTTGGTAAGTTTCAAAGTAAATTAAATGTAATGTTTATAACTTTGTAAAAGATTTAAGTTTATACATCTATAAATGAGGAAAAAAAACTGTGCCAGATTTTCTTTCAGTTTGGAATTCTAAGAAGATGGCATTTGGATTATTGAGATGAAATGACATCATCGGGTGGAGATGAGGATTGTGTGAACAAAGGACAAAGCTTTAAATAAGTTAGGATAAATACTGGAGGAGGGGCACTCAAATGGGAGAAAATATTTGGAAGTAGAAAGGAGAACAAGTCCAGAGAATACTAAACATGATATGTTGCAATGTACCTCTTATCACTCATTCATGCTGCCTGGCTTGGAATCTTCAAAGAAATTTTCTAGAATGAAAGGAATGATAGGAAATTCTCCCCCAACTGCCTGGACCTGGAGCACTCATAAAGGGACCTTGTGTAGATGGATTTGGGAATCACAAGATACCTAGCCTGGTCAAGCCAAGGGCCAGATGAAAGTCAGATTTGGAACATTTCTTGCGTCAAATCCTAAATTACATTCATGCTCTATAGTAAGAACTGTGTCAAATAAGGTGAGCAGACTTGTTCTATGCTTCT
Organism: Urocitellus parryii; assembly: GCF_045843805.1. Classification (NCBI taxonomy): domain Eukaryota; kingdom Metazoa; phylum Chordata; class Mammalia; order Rodentia; family Sciuridae; genus Urocitellus; species Urocitellus parryii. The sequence continues at coordinate 119,146,649 of NC_135534.1, forward strand.
AATTATAGTGAGATTTTCATCTCCCTGAGCTTGCTGCTTTTGTGTTGTTCAAATGAAAGACACGAAATAAAGGCATAAATGAGAGCTGGTCACCTAAGTGGGTCAACCCAGACTTACTCCAGACTCTCCTACTTTGTCTTAAACTCCTTTATAAAGAGTTATTAGCTTTTGTCCTTCATTGTGACACACTAAGACACAGTAGCCACTTCCTCCCTCTCTTCAGGAAGACAAGTTTTCAGCCTGGTTGGTGCTGACCAACCATATTTGAGACACTCCTTTTACTCTTTTCTGAAGTTCACATGACAAATGATTTTCCATGCTAAAAGCTTCCTTAAATTTAGAATAAGGTTAGTCCTATAGGTGATGGCTGGGGCACCCTTGGGGCATATCAAGGAGGCCAGCCTTGGGCACTCAGAGGAGGAGCTTGACAGTTGAACATAGGAGATAAACTAAGTCAGGGTGATCATCATCTCTACTTCCACACACACATGGAAACTCTTACCTCACCTTTTAGCAAAGGCCTTGGGTAAAGCAATAAGCATCTGTCAAGTAAATCCTTGATTTGTTCACCAAATATTTACTGAGCTCCTACCAAAATCAAGCATTGTGCTAAATTTAGGATAGAACACAAACACCCAGCCTACTTCCAGAGAAATAACATGCAACTGGGTGATAAGACAAGTAAATAATTCATTTTAGTATAAGGAAAGAGTTGGGACCAGTACCAGTTGGGTATAGGTGCTCTGATAGTGTGCAAGAGAGGACCCTGCCTGTGGAGACCTTTATGAAGCTCAGGACATGTTCAAAAGGAAGCTCAACCAGAGCTGAGAGCTGAAGTAAGAAGGTGAAGTCTCTTGGACGATAATGGCATCTGCAAGCACTGAAGAGGAATAACTGGGAGCGTGGCCCACTAAGAGGAGGTAAAGCATCCCACATAAGAGCTAGGAAGAGCAAGGAGGGGTGAGAGGTGAGACCCCAAGAGGTGAGGAGAAGCCAGAGGGACCTTGTGTGTCAGGCTGTGGACCTTGGAATTTTCCTTAAGGGCAAAAGGAACCCAATTTAGTAAAGAGCAAATCTTATTCAGGACTTCTCACACAGTTTTGAAAAGAGGACATAAGAGAGCAAGGCAAAGACAAGAAGGCCCCTCAATGGTGAGTCACCCTATCCATCCAGCCTCACCTAAGCAGCTGCCCAGACGGCCCTGGGTTAAGAGGACTTGATGTCAAAGCTCATCTATGCTGTATTTTCAGCTCCATCCAATTTAAGTTGCTAGATGAATTTGCACTGTGACCATAGTGATCACCTTATTTAGAAGAAAAGCCATCAGCGTGGAGCGCATATGCATTGTTCTTCCTGAAATGGGTGGTTTTTCATTTGCTCTTACCAGCAATTTATTTTTCTTTATTGCTGCTGAGATATTTTTTTTGTCTTCTGATTATTGTAGTTTTTCATCTTTTCCCATTTCTTTTTCATAGTGTTTTGTTTCACTTTCCTGGAAGTGTTCTTTCCAATTGTCCATTCTCTGATGTGTCCCCAGGACCATTCTTCACTTTGACCTTCTACCCTTGGTACCCTGCCTTCTTTTGCTTGTGTGTGTTCTCTTTTCATATTTCTCAGAATTTTCTTTCTTCCCTCTACTTTTTCTTTCTCTCCTTCCCCTTTTCCTCTTCTCAGGTTCCCTTGGTATTTACCCTCAGTTTTTTTCTCCCAGCACATAGCTCTGCAGCCTTCTGTTCCTTCCCATCCTACTGCCTAGGCTCTCACAGCACCTCTGACCTGTGCAGTGGGCTGGTCCTTCTCTCAATGACCCCCAGGTTTTGCCTCCAACACTCAGGTCACATAACCTTTATGAAGAGGATCAGATGATCAGATGGCCTTTTATTTTTATTTTATTTTTTGTTTCACGTAATAAACACATCTTGAAATTGATGTGGTTTTATTCACAATGTATCATTTCCCTGGGGAGCCTACATCCAACCCCAGAGGAATTATTTTTCTTTCTCAGTGCATGGAGAGAAGGCAATATATTTAGATTTCTTTGTTGAGACTCAAATATGTGGCGTCTGTGTGCATTGTCCCTAAAGCAATGTGTGTGGTTATGTGAGAGTATGTGTATGTTTTTGTGGGGAGTTGGTGGGTACCTGTTTATGGTGAATGTATTTGTGAGTTTGTCAGGTGAGGTTTCTATTTTTATGAACCAAAAGAAATTCACAGCTGGTCGTGGGCATACTAGACAAGTGGTACTCATTCAGAATGAATTTGAAGACCATACAGGGTAAAGGTACTCACCCTGGGCTGGGGTGACTTCAGAAGTGGGGTCACTCTGAAAGGACTGAAACAATACTCTACTTGATTCTCCACCGCCATCTACTTTGGCCTGGTCACAGGCCAGATGTCAGCAGGAGGAGATTTCTTGGGGTAGAGCAGAGGACTTAGCACAAAAGTGTGAACTGAGCCCAGGAGTCTGCCAGCCCCACTATGCCCAGAGGACTCTTCTCTGCCATGCTGAGGCCCAGTGTGGCAAAATGACTATGGGGTACACTTGGCTGATCTGGTCAAAGGGGATTATAAGTATAACTTCTCATCTCAGAACTATTAAAGGCAACTGCAGGCAAACAGTAGCAGGCAGACTTTTATCATACAAAGATATCAGTATTTATAGCTACATCTTATTTAAATCCTATTATGTAGAAACCAGAAACTAGATGAAGCTCTTTATGTATACTATTTCATTTAATATTTGGAACAGTCTTGAGCAATAGATGTTCTCATTATCCTTATTTGGGAAAAAGAGAAAACCAGCTATCCTGGGTAAGGTTACACATTAGTAAGTGGCAGAGTGAGAGTCAGACTTCAGACTGCCTCACTATACACAGCTCACCTCAGGCTTTGTGAGCAAAGGGTCAGGGTTAATCTCTAACTTCCCTTTGTGAGCAAAGGGTCAGGGTTAATCTCACTCAGAGGACTAGATTCCAATTAGGAATGGGCTGTGCAAGAGCAGGCATGGGCTCAAATCAGTTCAGAGCCAGGAGCTGCCTCAGAGGCCATCTAGCCAGTGATTCTAACCTCCACTGTGTATTGTAGCTGCTTGGACTAGTGTTAAAAACCACCATGTTGATCTTCCCCAGAGATCTTCATTCCATTTTAGGGGGAAAAGTCCATAATATCATTATTTTTAAAAACCCCTCTGTGCTTTTATTGTTCACTCCTGTTGAGAACCACTGTTCTAATATTACAGATGGGAAAACATGAAATGCAAGAGGTTAACTGGCTCTTAATCCTAGCTCACACCACTGCTTAAAGGAAGTAGTGAAGACTAACCCCAGTTCTCCTGGCTCTCATCCAGGGCTCTTTTCCTTGCACCTGATTAAAGACAGATCTTCTCTTTGTATGTGAGGAAACACAAAACAACATGGTAGGTGATATTTTAAGCTAAGAAACAGTTATACTAGAATACTAGCTGTGCAATCAGTTGCCTTTAATTTTTTCATGTGTAAGATGAGGACAAAAATAAATCCTATCTGGCAGGTTGTTGTGAGGTGACAATATGAAATGATAACATATAACAGTGTCATAATCCAGCCCAGTATATAATAAATTATTTTCTTTTTTTTTCTTCTTCTCTTTTTCTGGATTCGTTTTCTTCCTTCCTCATTCTCTGCACCCTCCCCAACCCTTCTTTTCTTCTTCCTTGTACTCTATGGAGAGTACATTTCACCCCATTCTCATGAGCTCATGCGGCAATCATCAATTAATATCAACTTTGGATTTTTTGAAGTACTATATGAGTAAAGAGAACATTCTTTTATACCACTATAAACTCATGAAAGGTAGCATGTGTCATTCAAGTCTACCCTGACTAAACAGACATCACCTGCAGGTGGCTCATTGAATGTTGATGAAGAGCATACCTGATGGTTGGTTTGTCCCAGGTAGAATCAGCCTGTGAGCGCAGTGCTGCCATTTTGCTCATCTAGCATTTTATCACTAACAGGGGAATTTATGTTTTGCCTCCCCAAATTCTTTTTATCTTATCACCAAAGTAGATGCCATGACATTTTTAATGCTGACACCCCAATGGATGAGTGTTAGCATTTATCTTATGAAGAAGTTTCTAAGTTTTTCCCATATGGTACAAATTTTATTAGACAAAATATTTTATTTTTTCTATCATTGGTTTCAATTCCATTGTAGCTTCCATTGAGAAAGTAAGCCATGATAGAGTGTAATTTATGCTCTTGTTACATGATATTTAAGGATCCACCCATGTCCATGACCTCTCCTACTGTGATTTCTCATTTATGATAGCCACCTCTTTATATCCAACACTAGTAAACCGGTATCTGTAAGAACCTAATGGAATCACATCTTGAAAATGCCTCAGTATATCTCATATTAAACAGATTATCTCATCTCACCGTGCCTCTCTTACCACCCAATTCTGCTTGCTTCTGTATTAGCAATCTTGAAGGATGACACAACTATGTACTCCATGTTCTGGACAGAGACCTAGAGGTCATCCTTGATTGCTTCCTTTCTGTAGCAGCACTTAAAGACTTAAAGTCTTCTGATCCTGTAGATATCTCTTACTTGTACATAACTTTTCATCTTTACTGTTACTGACTTGGTTCAGGCATTTATCCCAATTTACCTCATTTTACCTGATTTTTCCTGATTCACAGTCTCTGTCCTCCATCCTGCATCCTTGGTACAGTGGTAACAACAACAACAACAACAACAACAACAAACATCAATTGAGTATTTACCATGTATGTAGTAAGTAATAGGTTTACCTTATAAAATCTCATTCAAATCTCCTAACAACTTTCAGCATTAGATAATACTATCATATCTGTATTTTTTAGACGAGGAAATGGAGGCTTAGAGGGTTGAAAATCTTGTTCAAGATTCTCCAAATGGAAGATGGGGCTTGAATCCTTATGTGCTATTAAGAAGAGCTCAACAGTGGGTCTGTTTCCTTGGTAGGAAACTTAACTCTTCCCCTGTTTACTCAAAAGCATCCTCCTGCAAAGTGCTGCTTTCTTGCAGAGAAATGTTTATTTATTTATTTTCTTCCTTTTATTTCTTTTTGGGTTTCCCTGTCTCCTCAGTGATGTTGATTTCATTGCATTTCCATAATATTTCATGCTTTAATTTAATTTATTTAGTGCTATTGTACAGTGCCCTGAGCACCTCAGAAGAAGTGAGAGTTTTATAAATAAAATTATTATTACAGCTGCTCTGATAGCAGCCCCTGAGCTATTTAATGGATATATCAATTACTCTCAATGTTGAAAATTTTCACCTAAAGCCCTTTATGGCCCAAGTTTTCCTTGCCTTTTGCTACTTTATCCTGCTTGTGGTTTAGGCACAGTTTTATAGCATTTCTCCTTCATCTCCCTATCAGGAGTGCATAGACAGTACCCCAGCAAAAATTTCTTGTAATGAATTCTGAAGAGCATGATCTAGTTTCCTTAACCTTTCCGAGTCCCTGAAGTTCTGAATCCCATTTGCTAGACCTATAATATCAGTCTTGCAATGACTCAGCCATTCTTGCCCACCTTATGCTAAATAAGATCTCATTCTGGTCTATGACAGAAATCTCTCCCAGGATGAATTGATTAAAAAACTATTTGGCAATGAAGGTTTCAGAATTTGAAACTGCAAGGATTATGCAGATGAAATTTTGTAAGAGTCTTCACAGCAAGTGAATCTCAAACAAAAGGAGTAGGGTGAGAAACGCCCTGGTTCAGACCATCACTTCTAGCATCAGGCTACTTTTGGGATTCTGCCTTCAGATTCACAATCTCATAGCATTTCACTAGCAAGAATGTGAGACTGCTGCTCTCTTATATTTATAGAGTTTCAATAACATACTTAAGAATTGACAGCACAAACTAATAGTCAAGCTGGCATTATTCTTTGGACCTATTCTAACTTGAGCTATTCCATTTGACCTTCCATCTTCCACTTCCCTCATGGCATATTTATATTTCATTCTACTTTTCTGCTTCCTTGTTCCACTTTTTTCCATTATATTTACTCCTTCCTATTCATTCATTAAGTAAACATTAAACACTTGCTATATAGCAATGATATGTCTGGTTCCTTACAATGTTGAGCAAGACTGACATTTTTCCTTACTCCTTTTGGAACTTGAATTCTTCATTTCCTCTCCTACTTTCATCTTGATGGTCTCCTTTTTAAGCATCTCTTCTCTTCATAATTTATAGTTATATTAAGGATTTCTGAAGAAGTTTCCTCTTTAACAGGGAGCAATACACTGTGCTGTCTCTATTTATTTTTAAGAAAACAAATGGGAGTAGCCAATCTGTCCATTACAAATGAATTCATTCCCATTCAAGCAGTGCTATCACGTACCTTGCCTGAGGCTTCTTGGGTTATGAGCAACATATTGGCTTCAGTTGTCTCTACTTTTAGTCAGCTACTCTGGGAGCCTTAGATGGAGAAAAGACAAAATAACTCAACATAATTTATTGTACATACATAGTCATGCATAATTTCAATACTAGAAAACACAAAGAGCTTTTCTAGGTGGATATTCACAACTCTCTTCCCTGGCTAGGTAGAGATTCTAGCCAAAAAGAATCTCAAATGAACTATGGCCTAGATACCTACACAGAAATAAATAGACAGTATTGAGACTGTTTGACCACCAAAGGGAAGAATAACCTTCAATGAAAAATGACTAACTAGAAATATTCTAATAGCTATAAAGGAAGCAGTGTTGAGAACCATATAATGAAATTCAGTATTCTTGAAGCTCAGAAATGCTTTGCAATCCACATAGTAATCAGAGAGAACCTAAGGAACTTTGCATTCCTAGACCTTGTCTTCTCAGGAGCTTTAATTTGTCAGTGACATTTTCCATCCCTACTAAGTGCAAACCACTGTTCAAGAGGCTACTCATGATGAATAGCTGGACTCTGCTGCTATTCTCATTCCATGATATGTTAGGCTAGTACTACTCATCAGATATTGTCTTTCTGGAATATACCTAAAGAGCTCCAATTCCAGTTCTCATCCTCCCCTCCCTTTTCTCCAAATAGTGTGTGAACTTTGATGGTTCCTGGTATAAATAAGGATTATCCTGAGGCTGCTAATTGAAGGCTAGTTTGGTCCATTTGCCCCTACTCTATTGAGTATCTCAGAGCACTTTCATTGTAATTCTATTTTAGTCCTTTAATAAAAATGGCCAGCAAGCCCACGAGATAACAAAATAGGAATCAATGGGACCTGCGATTGTCTGCATGCCAGATTCTCTTGTCAGCCTGGTCTCCAATCCATCCTGCCAACTCACCCTCCTTTGGGACTGAGACGTTTGAAAACAGTGAAGCAGCCTCATCTCCCAGGCAGTGTTTTTCTCCATCATTTGCTTTATTAAATATTGATTTTCTGTTGCATTATTAAACCTTAAGTCCAGAGCATAAATTCTAGGCTGATACTTTAATCTGGCTCTCCTCTTTTTTTTTTCTTTCTTTTTTTTTTCTATTTTGGCTTTTAGAACTGATTTTCAGGCCAATTCTCCTGGGGAATCTTTAAGTCAACTCAAGGCCAGAGAGAAACCTGCCTGCAGGAAAGGGAGGAGACTAGAGATGAGAAGTAGTTTGTCTTGCCAATGCACTGCAGAAACAACTGCTTGTCTGAAGGAAACCCTTACTTTAAACTTGTCCCAGACACAGAAACTTTTCTTGTTGGGATTCAGATGATCATGCAGGGAAGATGCTTTAGAGTCACATCTCAAAAATTATTGAGTAAGCAAATGGTATGCTGAATTGATTTTAGAAGTGCGTATCATGGAGCTTCAAATATTATCTAATCCTTTGTTCATCCACAGCCCTTCTTTTCTTTTGGTCCCTATTATTACTAGGATTTGAGTCAGAGATTATAATCATAGAAGCCTTTGATGTTTTGCTTACTCAGGGACTCTGGCTCCATATTTCCATTTCTTCTCTCCCTGGTCTGGTCACCTGTAACAAATCCAATGCAGAATGGAGCCCTGACACTTCACAAAATTCTTTCTGATAGATTCAGATATCTTCAAATAGTTAGACAAGCCAGAGTGATATCTTGGTTGAATTCCCAATTCTAGATATCTTTCCAGACCAACAGTCATTGACCTAAAGTTTGGTAGAGGTGACAATTCATAAGATAGGAAGCAGAAGGTGTTATACTTTTGTCTTTGACAGTAACAAACAGGAGAAAAATAGGGGTTAATATTTATGGAGTTGCTCAAATAGGCATGGGGCATGTTGCTGTTTGCACAAATGTTCTTAGACAGTCATTCATACTTCTCTCCCTGGACTTCAGTCCATCCCATCTTTCTGTCTGTGACTATTACATCCTGTTCTCTAGAAATCAGGTGTTAGGAAGTTGTTCCAGGACCTGGCTGAAACTATGCTTAGGAGAAGTATAAGGAATGACTTTGATCCATTCTCAACTCTCGGATAGAGAGAGTGTGGTACTAATTCAAGCTGGCCATAGACACTTGTCAAAGCAAACACTTATATTCCAAGGTCCAAGGGTTGACATAGCCTACGCAGCCTAACAGATGTTCCTTGGGGAATATTGACAGAGACTATGAAAGTCCAGGTAAAAGAATCTCAATTCCATTTTCATCAACATGCCACATGTCATTAATACCCTTGGGCCTGCAACGAATAAGAGATGTTATTTTGAAGATCATGGGAATTTCAAATTATATATCTTCTTATAATCCCATTTCCAAAACTTTAATTCTGTCTGTAATAGGTAGATAGATAATGATTATGGGTCATTTGAACACTCTGTATTGATGGGCAGCTAACTTCTTACTCACGTAGATCTTGCTTCCTTTAGAAATACACTAATACACATGCACACACACACACACACACACACACACACACACACTCACATACACCCCCAAACCTATTTCTCTCATATATCTATCTCTTGACTGGTTTGTTTTAAAACCATATAGAATACACTGAATTCTTTCAGGTAATAAAAACCATTTGGCTTTTAATTAGAAATTATGAATTTTAATCTTTTTATCTATGTATATATCTACCAATGATAGGACAAAATGACTGAATATTGGCAGTTGCATATGTTTTCATGGAATATTTAATTTCTCTGAATTTTTGCACTCTCATTTGTAAGAGCTTGAGTATAACCACTCATCAGTTTATTGTGAGGGGGACTGAAATTAGGTAAAATACCTACCATTAGAAAGCATTCAATCTTTTCTCTAATTCATTTCAGCAAGTATTTGCTAAACACCTTTTGTATGTCAAGTATTTTAGCAAATGTTGAGAATAGAAAAATGAGTGGTAAATGGTCCCTGACCTCAGGTTGGGGATTACAATATTTGAAAATGTCTATTATGTTCCTGAAGTCTTCTTTTTCCCCTGACTAAATACAGCAAGTATCACCCACATCTGTCATTGTGTTCGCCTCATTATATTGCAAGTGTCTCTTAACCCAAAAGTTGTAACGTTTTTGAGTGTGAGTATTCTTCACTGAATGTCAGATCTTTTTTTTCAATAAACATTGGTTGTTGAATGAATATCTAATACTTCCTCTTTCTTTTTATGTTAGATTCTAGTGTCTTCACTTGCTTCTTCAGATGCTAGATGACTTTTTTTCTCCAGGCCAACAGAAACTTAGAGTTCAAGAAAGCATGTACACTGATTGTCACCTAGTCACCTCTGCAAGTGTTTTCTCTGACTTTTCATCTTCTATCTTAGTCCATTTAAGCAGGCAAAACAGAATACATAATCTGGGTGGCCTACAAACAACAGACTTTTTTATCACAGTTCTGGTGCTGGGAAATTCAAGGTCAAGACACCAACAGATTCTGTTCTGATTAGAGACCACTTCTTTATTCATAGATGGCACTTTCTCTCTCTAAATGCACTTGGTGGAAGGGATGTAAGTCTCTCTCAGCTGTTTTTATAAAAGCACTAATTCTTTTTATTAAGGCTCTGCCCTCAGAACTAGATCACCTCCTAAAGACCTTGATAGTTAGGACTTCTACATTTGAATTTTAGAGAGACATAGACAATCAGTTCATTCCATTGCCCTTCCATTTACTTTTAATACTTCTGTCTTCCTTTTGTTTTCTTCATTTTTCCACTATCCAGTCTTCATCATGGGTAAATATCCATTTGAATTACAAGGATTCACTTAAATATTTTAAAGATTTTTATTGTAACAATGAGACAGACTTAGCAGAAGAAAATACAGGAAGAACAGGACTCTCTATAAGAAGGAAACTTCCTTCAGTGAATCTTTCTGTGTTTCTCTTGCTATTTGGTCTCCTTGTTGCATTTCCTATGCATAAGAAAATTGCTGAAATAAGTGCGAAGGTACTTCTTATGGTGGAGTCTTGAATCTCTTAGTTGAGTTTCTCTGATCTCCACCGAACCCTCACCTAAGTGGCCTTCATCTGCCTCATAGATGACTTGATAGACTGTAGTAAACTGAGTTGGTTTTTGTGTTTTCAGTCCAAATTAGCAGAAAATCAAGCATTCTTTCTTAATTTGAATTAAGTGACCACTTTTGGACCAATCAGCTATTGCTGGGTGAGCACAGAGATCATTTGATATATGATACTACCTGTCTTTATTTAGGGTTCTACTAATTGAGAGTTGATAAAGTATTAAAACAGATCTCATACAGAGTAATATTGTAATTCTCCACAAGGTCAAAACCAAAATTATCTGTTCAAACCTTCTGTACTTCTCCTCTGGTTCTTCTCATCTTTCTTACACCTTTTCTAGATATATCTACTACTAGGAATATGTAGACAAATGGTCAGAAAATGTGTTCAGGGCATTCAAGCCTTCTCTTCAAATGACAGGACTTCAGGAAAGTCTGTTCAATGGCTAGAAATAACCCTCATTTGAAGTACTATGGCCTATGCAGAATGAGACTATTAAGAGCTACTGAAATGTCAATAATTAAAAGCAGGAACAATTATTAGCAAAGCCAGCCATATTCCATGCCAACTCCTAATTCTTCCCAGCATGTAGCCTCACAAGATATATAATTTCCTATTTGTGCAGAGTGGGTGACTCCAGGTTGAATAGGAATATTGCAAATGGGTTGAAGACCCAGGGTCTTCAGGCTATTTCTGTCTCAAGTTATTTTGATTTTTCCATTTGATGCAGTCAGAAACTCAGGAACTGATCATTTGTGCTGGAAATAGCACAACTTCTGCCCTTTGTTTCGATCGCTTTTGCCATGTGTGATTGGTGAATTTGATTGCTGGCCACAGAAAATTGCATTTGTGTCAAGAGCATTCTGAACAGATCAATGTAGGAGGAAACCAGGCAGGATCAATTGTAATACCAAAGGACTAGTATAAAAAGCCATGCAACTCACATGCTGTCATGTAATTCTCAGTGTCTGAGCACTGCACAGGTTCTCCCCCACAATTCATTAGCTAACCCTCACAGTACCCTAAGAGGTCAGTTAGTGTCTGATGCTAGACATCCAGAAGAGAGGGAAATAATACTACATCCACCTAACTTTTGTTATACAAAAGCAACGTGTAATAATACAGATAATTATTATAAGTGCCTCCATATATTTTTCCAGGTGCTGCTTATGTTCTCTACATGCATTTGTAATTTAAACTTCAAAAGAAGCTTATGAGTTAAATCCCCTTATCATTCCCATTGTGTGACTAATGAATCAAACTTAGAAAGATTAAGTAATCTGTTTGATTGTGAGTGCATAGTTCTGGTCTGACTCCAAATGTCATTCTTTTAACTATCTCTATCTGTTCCCTTTGTATTTTTAAATCACAAAGCTGTATGCAATATGAACAAAAATAAGGATTGCTGCCCCAATTCTTGTTGTTTTATGGAGTCCACCAGAAGTATAGTAGACCAAGCATTTTCTCCTCTCCACAAAGGATCCTTAGAGTTCTTGGAGGACAGTTATTTAAATTAATACATCTGTAATATTTGTATGCATCTGACTTTGTAAAGTGGATTCCACATCCTTTATCATAACCAGTTTATGAAGTAAGTAGGGCAAGTATTATCAATTCAATTTTCTAAGTGAAGAAAGTAACACTCACTAAATATGACTCATGCCCAAAAGTGTAGAATGAAAACAAAATGAGAAGTCAGCCCCCCAGCTATAGAATTTCTCTTCTATCCACAGTCTTGTCCTTATGTAAAATAGAGCATTGACTTTTAAGGATATCACCCACTAAACAGAAATAACCTTTCTCTTAAGCTGTGAACTTTTTCTACTTTTTTGAATGTCATTGTTAAAGAATAAACACAAACAAACAAAAAGAAGTTCATAATTATTTAGCTCCAAAGTTTGACATACAATCTTTGGGTTTATGCCATCTTATGAACATGTTTGGTCCTACATTAGCCTCTAATAGAATTTCTTCAATAAAGGAAAGCAGTGAAAACAGGCCTTAACTGGCTGCTACAAGATCAAATTATGACTTAATGTTTTATTTGCAAAATAAAATTACAAAAAAAAACAATGTTTACCAGTGGCTTCCTGCATTCTAGGATCATCAACTAGGCTCTTAGTCGCTTTGGTAAGTCATTTTCCTTCTCTGAGTCTCAACTCTGTCATCTGCAAAATAGGCATAATAATAATATTTCTCCTCCTTTTAAAAGGAGTAATTTTAAAAATAAAATCACATCATAGATGAGTGCTGATTTTGTAAACAAATGGATCCCTGTGCTGAGGTGATATATTGTTTTTGGAACTCAAAAATGTTTGCAGTGGATTGGTAAAGTGAAATGCATCTTTCTATCTGAAATAGAGGTAACAGAAAATGATGCTAAAAAGATTCAAGTGGACTCGTGAACTCAGGTGTGTTGGCAGAGGGACAGGCCAAGTGGAAAGTCACTGTGTCCTACTCTATCCTCTCCCTTGTAGAGATATGGCTGCCTTTGGCAGGATTTAGCTACTCATCTCTGCTCAGTCATCCTCTTGGAACTGCATACTCTGAGTGGTGTGATTTCTGTGGCACTTTCTTCATTCTCTTCTGTGTCTGGCAATGACTTTTTGAAATATTATTTTTTCTTCCTCGACGGCTGGGCTGTATAATTGATGGCCTCTCTAGGTTGCTGGAGTCGTGCATTTAGACCACGATTGCCTTGGCTCCAGTGCCTCAGAGTTCATTACTTTTTGAAAAGCTTCACGTCTGTTTGTGTTCAGATTATTGTTGCTCTGGAGAGGGAGGTTATTGTCAGGCAGGAAGAGGAGTGTGGAGCAGAATTCATGATAATCAAATTCTCTTCTCAGATGAATATTTCTGGGTAACAAGACGTCACATTTATCTGATATGGCTGTTTGAACCAAGGGATCAAGGACCTTCACTTTTTCCCTACAGCATGCTTCGGGGAGTTCAGGAACATTGAAACTTGGGGTGTGGGAGGCTGCTGCTTTGCAAATAGAGTGGATAATAAAGTTTCCCAGCTCTGGTATTAGAGAATGATTTAGTCGGAAGTACATGCATTTAAGATTTTTAATTAGAGGTTTGGGACATGCCTGGTTCCAAGTCAAGGTGTGGGTGGAGGGCGCATGTCCTATGCACTTCAGCCTATGATATTCTCTCAATTCCACAAGGACTATCCTATCATTCTCAGCCCTCATCTCTCTGTCAGCTAACACTGTCCACTCACACAAATATCATGTCCGTTCATCCATACCCTGTTTTTTACCATAAGCATAAGAACCTCAAATTGGAAAAACCCAACCAGCTTCATGTCAATTTGAAACTGATGAGAACATAGTCTACCTGGATGATGAAGAATTAATCCTCTGGTTTTTGCAGAGAGGGAGATTCAGAGACCACCTTGTCTCGAGTTGTTGTGGAAGATGTAACAAAATTTTTTAATTGATATTCTCCCATACTTGTCAGCATGAAAACAAAAATCTTGTTTGGTAAGATGAAAATTAACCACATGTTTTGAAAATCTACCCTTAGACATTCCCACACCCCACACCATTCAATCTCAAGGATGTTTATGGCCTCTTCCTTGAACTTTCGGAGGTCTTAATTTTTATCATGATTGCAGTATTCTTTACTGTATTTTGTAATTATCTATCCTGTAGCTATTCCTCTTACTCTCAATTTATTCATTTAACATAGGAACCAGGTTTTCTTGTTTGTTTTATTTCTGTATCATCACTATTTAGTGTGGTTCCAAAATATGCTTGACACCAAAGAAAGCCCAAATGAATGAATTTACAAAAGATTTTTTATATAAAAACATATTCCAAATGTGTGTGTGTGTGAATGTAGAAAATAGTGTGTGTTGTACTGCAATGAACTTGCTCATTCATTTGTCCCTGGAAAACACCTATAGCTTCTCATACCCAAGAGTCAGGTACAGTGCCTCAAGTGGGGCTATTTGCAAAAGGATGGGTAATTTTTTTTAAAAGTAGGCAATTTTAAGAGATGGGTTTGGAGCATATTGGTCAGTCACAGATATAGAAGCAACTTCCAAGGCAAAAAGAAAAGAGAAAAAATATATTTTAAAGTTTTCATTTCTATAGGAGACAAAACACTTTTAAGTTGAAGACAGGTTCTTCTCCTTTTGCAATATAATGAGTAGAAGATATTGTCACCTTCTTTGATTTGAAGGGTGTAACACTGGGCTATACAAGTACCTAAAGATGCCAGGCATATGCTGGAGTTTAACAAATAATAAAAATTTGAGAAATTGTTTTCAATACTTTTCAAATAGTACACTGCAGGAAGAGGTTTCTCCCAGATATATTTGACTTGTGGTATTTTACCTGTATATCATTGAGGACTCTGAGAGTGGAGAGAGATTTCTGCTTCTCTGAATCTTGGTCAAGGATATATGTCTGAAGTTTTTTTCATTATTGCTTTGTTACTTAACCTTCTCCTTGATGCATTCTAGGAGAATGCTAGATTGTGTGGATTTTAACAGCCTAAAGCTCTGCAAAGTGGAGGTGATTATCAGAATTTTAAATGCTGTGACATTTTGCTGCCAAAAAGTAATTGATTTATTAGAGACATTACAATACATGCATGATTCAACATAAGAGGTTCCTTTGAACTTGTTCAGTACCAAATCCTCTGGGAGACTATTTGCTTTCAGTACCATGGACAGAAACTCTCTTTCATTCAGATTCAGTTGGCCTTATACAAGTAAATATTATAGCTCAGCAGTAGCACTCCAATCCAGTGGCCACAGTAAGATCCAATTTAATGGTTACAACAATTCCAACTGATGGTTACCAGAATATTAATACATTGTTTTGCATTTATGTTTCCACAAAATGGAACAGGGGAACAGGATCAGATGACTTTATAATATATTATTATTATCATTGTTATCATTACTGTTGCTAAAAATAAGGTTATTATTTCACAACAAATCAGATAAAATATGGAACATTTCGGAAGACATTGGAAGTTTTCCTAACGAGCATCTCCTTAGTAAAGCCATACTTCAAACAATAAGCAGGAAGCCATAATTGAGTTCAGTGATTCCACACCTGAGCAGTGAACCAAACAGAATAACAAAATGCCTTAAGCTAATGAAAACCTTGTTGTTGAAAACAATGAAGCCCCAATGGGGCTTGTGGTAGAATACTGGGAGCATTAGGATCTCTGTCTGCCAAAATAGCTTGACTAATATCCTTATCCTGATGAGGTAAAGCTATAGTTCATTACCAAGTGCTTTAGGCAGTTGGTCAAAACCTTTGAAATAGAGACACAATCTTAATCTAGGGTGCTGTTTGCTTTCTTATTCAGTGATTATTGATTACAAACGTTCCAAAACAACCTTATTCCTCTTCACACAAATAACAATAGAAATGGAAATATATGATAGAGTAATTCATGAGCTTTGCTGAATAACTCACACTGAATTAGATGATGAAATAGATATCCACCTTAATGCCCAAGTTAAAAATCACAGAATACAAGCTAATAAAGATCTTAAATAACAGGTAGTGTGACCCTGTCTTCTTGTAAACAGGGAGATACTTGTTCATCAAGATCATGTCTGATGGCTAAGATCATGCAGATAAATGTATACTTTGAAGGATTTTATCCTTATTGTTTGTTCAAAAATAATTGGGAGAAAAATGAGCTTTAATAATATGTAAGTTCTCTTATTTCCTGTTTTGAATGTTTTTTTTTCTTCTTGGACAAAACACCATATAAGTATCTATGATTTTTGCCCTCAGTCAAGAAGCTCAAAAAGAAATTTAAAGCTTAACATCAAAATCTGTGTTGACATTTTGATCACCATTTGATGTAGTCTCTTTGTAGCTAGACTTGTTTTATGTATTTACTCTTTTAATTTGTATTTCTTAAGATCCATCAAATTTATTGAAGAAATTATAAAATTTAATTATAAATAATTTAATAGGCAGCTTTTTATATATAATTTAATCTTTTATTAAGTGTGACCTGGACAGCTGATGGCTGTGTTTTATATTTTTTGTAACATTTCCTAACCTTAAAATTTAGGTATGGGGACAAATTCCTATCATTTGTCCATCAAGAAAGCATGGTGGGAAAATAAACATTAAATTAAAAAGGATTAGACTTTTATTATTGTAGTTATAAGACATTTAAGAGAGGAAATATTTTTATTCAAAATAAAAAACATTTTTCATAAATTGAATGAAAATGTAGGTTGTAAGAATTTAGAATTGAATTTGTCACTTGGATTGATGGATTAAAAGCTAAGAAAAACTTGGGCGTTTCAGTTATCCAGTCCAAACAATTAAATTAATTAAGTAAGCGGTATTCACCTTTTATTCTTGATTCTCCATTCATTTACTGAGTATCTTCGGTATTTCAGGCACTCTTTACTATTTGTGTATCCAGAGAGAAAAGAGAATTGCTGTTGTCAATGAGATTTCAGGACGCTCCAATCCTTTATTGAAGTACAATAAATACCATAAACTATTATAAGACATGAGAGGGAAAAAGAGGGATCAGACATGAGCTCATTCAAGGTAGAGTGAGTTATGGAAAGCTTCTGAATTTAGGTTTAGATTTAAATGCTAAATAAAATTAGTTACAAGGAAATTTGGAGTTTATAATTTCAAGAGTGGAAGTATAAGAGAAAATTTTTGAGAGAGAAGGGTAAGACAAAGATCTTAATCTGGGGTACAGGTAATACTACTGAAAGATGGTGATGAGTAGACAAAGGTTATGAGTAAGATTGTGTGTGTGTGTGTGTGTGTGTGTGTGAGAGAGAGAGAGAGAGAGAGAGAGAGAGAGAGAGAGAGAGAGAAGGAAGGGAGGGAGGAAGGTAGGTAGGAAGGAAGGAGGAAAACAGGAAAGAAAGAAAATGGAGAGAAGTAAATGGGCAAATCCTGAAAGACCACATTTTATACACCCTGTTAAAGATTTTACATAGTGTTTAAATAGATGAAAAGGAATCTTATAAGCAGGTGAGATTTGCATTTCTGAAAAGATCATTCACTTTGGAGACAAGACAGAACTGGAATACTCTATTACTGTAACTTCAGGGGATCAATAAGGATGTCCTAAATTTAGGTTATTTGGACATGGTAATGGAGAAGATGTAGAGCTAAATGATTCTTTACCAGCAAGAATCCATGGATTGTGGTTACTGCTATGGGGAGTAAGTAAGGGAACCGAAGAAGAGTGGGAAATGTCTTTGATTGAGGAATAGTATAGCACACCATTCTCAGCAACAGGAACAACCTGTATGGCTGTTGGGTTCGGAATGTCCCTTAAACTCTCTGTGCCTCAGTTTCTTAACTTCAAATAGAATAATTGGCAATGTCATTTAACATACACTTTCAAAAATGTTCAGTGCTATCTGACACCTCCCTTGAACCTCCTAAAAGCCCTGTGGGCACCAATTTAAGAGCTCTTGAAATATACAAGCAGGATTGACTGACTTTGGAGAGAAAGGTGACTTACTCAAAATGGGACTTCACATTCACTGTGCATCATGTTCTCACAGTCTAATAAATTATTACATAATTTGTGAAAAGATGAAAGAGAATAAGAACATCCTCAAAAAGGATAAAATAATCCGATAGAAAAATGTTGGAGATGATTAGTGAAGGCATTCAGAAGGCAGAGAGAAACTGACAGTCGTGTTAAGTCAAACATGACTTTTAAAGAAGCTACTAAACGTTGATGGATTATTATTAAAGACAGAAATTACCAAGAAGTAAAGCAGGCAACTTCAAAGTAACAAGGGAAATGGGCCACGGTGTGGCAGTGGGGCAGAAGTTGGTGATGTTCAAATACTTAAAGGGACAAATGATAGAAATTTTATATAACTGAACATGTTTTCATAAACAAGTAGTTCTGGTCTGTTCTTGATTCTAGCGCTGTGAGATCATAGGTTTCCAAGCCAAGAGAAGAAAAACCAAAACCAGCACGCACACACACACACACACACACACACACACAAACTACAAAACCTCTCTCAATATCAGATATATCTATAATCTGTGTCCTGGGTAGCTGGGTATAAATTCCAGAAATATAAGGCCCTGAGTGATGTAACAAAATACATATGATTTACCAAGGACTGGGATTGTAGCTCAGTGGCAGATTGCTTGCCTAGTACATGCAAGGCACTGGATTCCATTCCCATTATTGGAAAAAATATATATATACATTTATAGTCACCACAGTTAGTAGTTCCCTTCAACACCTCAACTCCACTCATTTATCATTAGATGATGAAAAAATATGACTTTTTCATCATATTGCCTTTTCATTGTTTGCTGCTATTACCAGTCCCAGGCCAACATGAGCTCCTTCCTAGAGAGAGCTGAGAGAGAGAGAGAAAGAGAGAGAGAAGAAGGAAAAAGAAGTGATAAGTTTTGTTGATCACTGTGGGTCACCCCACACTACTTATTTAACTTAAGGATCTCAGAATAACTTATAAAATTAAGGCAAGCTATTATGCTAAGGATGCCAGCAATTACTTATTGTCAAATCCCATGACACCTTTTCAGTACTCTTTTTCTGTTGAAATTGATGACATTGCTACCATTCTCCTTCCCAAGTTTTCATAAAACAACTTTCATGAATTACTTCTATGACCGCTGACCACTCCATCTTAGGTCCTTTTGTTTTCACACCTTAATCCTTGCATAAATCATAAATGCTGGCATCTGCATGTGCTCTATCCTTGAATATCTCTCTTCATGTTTCTGCTGGTGGTGCTCCTCAATCATGGCGTTAGCTTGAAGGCACTCATGTAGGTAGTCATCCTGGCATGTTCTGTACAGACTGTCTCCTGGGTATCTTAACTTGTATGTCCTGAAGAAAATTGAGAACTCAGTATATAACTCCACATATTAAGAGTTTGAAAGCTATGCTTATTACCATCTGTACCTAACTAGTATAAGAATGGTTTCAATCAACTGGCATTGATTCAGGTTAACTTAAAAGAAAAAGGAATTGACTGCAAATGTATTGTGGAACTTGTGGAATTGACAGAGTGTTTATTAGAAAATGGGAAGGAAGTCAATACACAGAAGAATAGCAGAGTGCAGGAAGAGTCTTGCTAGGGTACTACAGTCACTGTGGCTTGATAGTGACGCTGCTATTGGTGTCATTATAACACTGTGCACTTAACACCTTTTCTACCTCTTCCAGTGCCTTTAAATAATCAATCTCCCAACAGGAGTGAATTCCACCTATTCAAGCCTTTTTGCATCACTAACTATAGAGGCAAATTCCTTGGTACATTTCAGGTTACATGCCATGCTCCAGCTACCAGAATTTTGGATTACAATCTTTGACCTTGCCACATTTCACAGTGGACTCTCACTCTCTCGGGTTTTCCAAATATAGGAAGGGGTTCAGATTTTGGGTAGTAACTTAAAATTAACCCACTGTACATTTCATGAGTAATATAGTCTTTCACCTCTTCAACTGGTATCTCTTTCCTGTTTGAAGTAATAACACCAACACATCAAGTCAACTAATTTAGATGTCTCTGATTCCTCTAAAAGTTGTTTTTTTCTTAACTTCTTGTTACACGTTTCTTTTCTTGCTATTGTTTATTGAAGTCACCAACTCTTACAATTACATCTATTAAATATACCTCAATTTGCTTTCATTCTGTTTTTTCTCCTCTTAGATTAGTTCCCTGCCATTTCTAAGGAGTACTTTCATATTTTCAAGTAATGGCATATGGGTTAAGGCTGTGGGCTCCAGTGTCAGACCACCTGTGTTCATATCTTAGTTTATCACTATCTGTGTTAGTTTGGACATTCTTTCTAACCTGTCTCTATGCCATATATAAAATAAGGTTAATGTTAATGCCTGCCACACAGGATGGCTCTGGGGATGAGTTGAGGCAGTAGGTTTCAAGCATTTTGTGTGCCCACAAACTAGGCACTCAAGTAAGGTAATTCTAACACTAAGAAGTTGGTGATGAGTGAAGAAGGTATAACAATGGTAGTCATAATTGTAACTATTTAAAGTTAATATTCTCTTAGATATGCAGTCTATGTTGCTGCCGGCCTTATCTTTCCAAAATGCAAATCTGCTTAGGATCCTTTGATAAAACCCAAACACTTTGGTAAGAGATAGAACATTCTGCACATGTGACCCCAAATTCTCATTCTACCATAGAATCCAACCACCCACATTACAATAGATGAACATGGACCAGCTCGTTTCCGAGCATTTCTGAGGTTTTGCACCTACTAAACTTTGATGTATGCTATTTCTGCTTCCATTAATACTGTCCTTTGCTGCCTGGGAGTTTCCACATTTCCTATAAGACCCAAAAATATGGCAACTTTCTTTGCCTTTCTCTCCCTGATAATCTCCCTGTGTTCCTATCACACTTTGCGTGTCTCACACAGCACTGTGCAGTAATTGTTGCATATATTGTCAACTTATACATCTGCTCTTACACCTATGAGCTGAATTATCCTATTGTATTTGTTCTCTTACATAGAAAGGGCACATAGTAGGTGCTCATGATATAATGAGCACATGTGCCATGATGCTGTAAGTACTTAAAAGTGTAGAAAGGCATGCCAACTTATTCTAGACCAGTTCATTAAATTCCAGTGGCCACATATTTAGCAGTGTTGTCAACATCCCCAGTACTTATGGGCTTTCACTACTTCAGCTCTGCTTTAATCATTTCTAGTTTCTGTTTGGCACCAGGCACCTGCTAGGAACTTTAACACAATACTAGGAAGATGCAGATTTTTTTTTCCTGAAGGAATTTTAATTCCAGTACAAACTGTATATTAGCAGACATCATAACTATGGGGCTCTGGAGCCAAATTTGCAATCACCATTAAGAGAAAGAGCCAAAGGACTGTGCATGTCCTAGCAAAATATTCTAGAACCGAAATAACTATCTTTAACAGTACAAATGTCCTTTGAAAATGCTGAATGTTCCTTAAAATCACCAAGGTAAATATGTCTTCTCGAGATCTAACTTGTCATTGGAGCTACAGATGCCTCCTGTAGGAAAAGGATAAGATCACAGACCCTTAATCAGGCTAACTGCTACTGTCTTTATTGTATTTGAAAATACAGGCACTGTTTCAGGATGAAACCAATGTCTCTAATTGGTACTGAGAACAAGAGAAACCAGCAAGTTTCAGAAAACAGTTCTCACAACATTAAATTATTCAATAAGATTAACTGTATAAAATTGCCTGCACTTTTGTAGAATATACTGTACTTCTCAGAAAAATTCCACTGGAATATTAAATTCTGGAGATCAGTTTTGGGGAAATAACAGTGTAAACTGCTCCCATTCTGGTCACTTGTGCTCTGATTTAAAAGTGAAGGATTTAGTCAGTACTTTGAGATTATAAATTATTATCTGATAAAAGAATGTGCATCAGCAAAGGCAGAGCACTTTCATCCCACTGATCTGAAGGATTACACACTGGCTTCCCTACAGACAGAGCTAAGAGCAGTCAATTTCCCCATGACCAAATTGCAACCACTATTGCTTTAGAATTTGAGACCTGCATCCCTTTAACCTCCTGCAGTGCCAATAGTTCTCACTTATGTGCTTCCTGATGAATGCTACCTATATAATTACTGTAGAAAATAATTTAAGCTAAGCATCCCCTATGCATACAGTTGAGCTAAAATGAGTTAGAGGGATTCTGTATTTCAAACATTTTACTTGTGCTTTTTGAGGGTTCCTCTTAAGAAGACAGGGTTTATGGAGTGTATTGGTCCATTTTCTGCTGCTATAACAAAATATTTGAATTAGATGTTTCATAGCATGAAGAGGTTTACTTAATTCATGATTCTGTTGGCTGCAAGATCCAAACACCATGGCCCTGTTCTGGCAAAGACTGTTCACAACATAGCAGAGAAGCAGGAAACTTGCAGTGGGTTCCAGCTCTTAAAGATCTTACCACCTCACTTCAACCACACTGGGAACTACACACTTCCATCAAATGAACCTTCAAGAAACCATTGTCATACCATAGTAAGGTCTATGCATGGTGCTTCCCACCTCGTATCCTGTATCCACACACAAAGGAGGGATTTTCTACCAAAGTGTCTAATTTCTTTGTAGAACTGGAGGAGAGGTTTCCTCTTCCCCTTTGCTCTCAGTGTTCAGGGTGAGTCTCAGAAGATTTTGTGCATCTGAGGATCCTCCATGGCCTCCAAAGCAAATTTGTCTTCCCAGTTGACAATCTTTGCACTTCTCCTTCAAGGTGTGGGGGACACTTGTACTTCCTTGATTCCTGCATTACACAGGGGGAATTATTACTCCTCCTTTGAAAAGTTTTCCCCCTACTGCTACAGAAGCAGATCAGATTGGCTCTAGACAGAGAGTTTTGTCTTTTCACTGGAGGCAGAGGGGCATGGGAAGTCCTATCCCCACATATCCCCTCCTTCTCATCCTCCTGTCTCGGAACACCATTCCCCTTTGAAATTTGGCCCCATCCCTAAATTGTTCTTACCTGGAAGGAAAGACCAGAGAAAGATTAGCATCCTACACTTTCAGTGTTGTTTTATTCTGAAAATATTTTAGATGATTTCTAATTTCATTAGATGAATTTGATGAACTAGCCACACAAAGTTTTCCAATGAAAAGAATATTCTTTTCCAGGCAGTTGACCTTCAATCAGGTAAACACAGCATCGTTAACGTCCTGTATAGCAGTGAATCTATGCTACCACATCCTGGGGTCAGAGTTTCAATTTAGAAGGCAACATTTTTATGAAACTGTATAGCTGGACCTTCTGCTTTCACCTTTCACCTCACTTTTTTCTTTTTTCTTTCTTTTTTCCTTTCCTTTTCTTTTCTTTTCTTTTTTTTTTTTTTTTTTTTTTGTACCAGGGGTTGAACTCAATGGTACTTTTGTCACTGAGCCACATCCTCAGCCCTGTTTTCTATTTTATTTAGAGACAGGGTCTCACTGAGGTGTTTAGTGCCTCACTTTTGCTGAGGCTGGCTTCAAATTCTGATCCTTCTGCCTCAGCCTCCTGAGCCACTGGGTTTACAGGCATGTGTCACCATGCCTGGCTTCAATTCACCTTTTTATTGTTCTAATTTACCTTGATTCATATTATTATTGTATTCTGACTCAGCATAACAGTTTCTTCTTCAGAGTTTATACATATATATACACACATATACAAACATATATCTGCATATATGTTTATGATAGTATCTGATGTGTTATTCTCCCATTTGCTCTAAGTAAACTATTGTATCTATGTTCAATGGTATAAAAATAGAACTTCTTAACAACAAGAACAAAAAATGAAAAAATGAAAAATAGAAATCACAAAATACTGTAAGTCCTCATGTTGGAGATGATAAGTATCTCCCCAACTCATTCTCTGCTGCTCTCACTCTCACCTCTCCCCCAGTGTGTGTGTTTTGATGTGCATGTGTACCTATGTGGACATGAATCTTCCTTGTCCATGTACACAACTGTGTATACATTAAACATCTATGCACACATATTTTGCAAGAGATAGCAAACCTCTTTGTGGACCCTGTAATGCTCTCCTCTCACTTATTTCTCCAGTGGGGAAGTCATCTTCCATCAGAACATCACTCTGAAATAATCCCTGCATGTATAATGTACAAAAAACTTCTTGTGCCTGTCTAATGAGATGTGATACCCAAAATTAGAGCTCAATGCCTTCCAATTATCCTATTGCATATAATTTTGTTATACCACAAATAGATATTTTCTCCCTTTCCAATAGCAACCTAAGTGGTACATGGTAAACCACTTCAAAACAAATCCTAATAATTGCTAACTTTGCTGTCCATAATGTTAAAAACCTTCACTATTAAGAAAAAAAAGAATGTCTGCACATTGAATTATTATTTTAACATCATTATTTTTTTAAAATGATCTGCTTATTGTAAGTATCAAAATAGGTTCCCAGTCCTTGGCACGGAAGAAAGTTGGAAGTTAGTTCTCCAAGAGCATAGCTTTTATGAAAGCTGGGAGAGAGCCCAGCATAGAGTGGAAAGGAAGCCTCAGGGCTCTGTCACATCAATTACTTTCACTTTATTTTGGGTCTCGTATTTTCTAATGTTGACCCTGCTTTGTAGTCAGGCAAATAATAGGTCAAAGCTCGTAAAAGCAGACAGCTGCACTGGACTTGATTCATCCTAATCAAAAATAACTGCCAACCTTGCCTATTAATCTCTTTGCTACCCTAGAAACGAGAGATTAGGGGAAGAATGAAGTCAAATCTAAAGTGTTCTGCTTTAGATAGTTAAGAGGATGATTGAAATCAATAAATCCCAGGCTTTCAGGAAGCCCAGTTGATTCCGAATTTACTAGAGATAGGAAGAATGACAAACCAGCAAGAGTCTTGGGTGACCAGAACTTAGCCACTGAGCCATTGACTCGGCTCTCTTGTCACTCCTAAGAGGAGTCTAACTTTTACTTGATTCCACTTCATTATGATGTTTCATCCACAAGGATTATAAATCCTAATGAGAGTGTGATGAGACAAATTAGGAAACAGAGTGGCCCAAGTTAAAGGAATCTGTCATTGGACAGCACATCCATGAGGAAACCAGGTTATCCATTTCCAAGGGCTCAGATTTTCACACTGGGATTTCCACCCACTCTCACGTTTCCAATGAAGTCTTCTCTTTTTAGCTTGACTAGCATTCCAGCTCCCTGAAGCACCTGTACGCCTACAGAAATGCACACTGTAACAGGAGCAGATGTGGACACCATCTTATCATCCATATGGTCACCGTATCGGGCACCCTCCCTGCCAGCTTTTTTCCACCCTTAAATGTCTGGCCCTCAGGCCAAGGCATTGCAGCCATTCCTCATATTATTTTCTTTAGTGATGTGAACATTTCTTTCACATTAATTACTTTATTTGCTTCTCACAAATATACAACAAAGCAAAGCTGTTGAAGCACCTATTTCCTAAAACATCAAATGTATGACAAAATAATGTCTCAGGGCTAGGGCTTCTATAGTTTTGTACTTGGTCCAGTGCTTACTACACTACAGTAGAGCCCCCTGTGGGGTTCCATATGAACCGTGCAATGCTACAGTTTGGCTCTCTATGGAACCCCCTTTTGATCACACTTTCAGAGAGGAGTCTGGGATGGCAACAGGTATAGGAACATGACTACTTCTATGCTTCTATGTGTAGGAGAACATTGTCTACAACTGCACACCAGGTTCTACATGTACCATCTAACAGTCTCCACTTGGGTGCACGACAGAAGCAGGACCAGACCTGCTCTGTGGCCTCTCAAACCTCACCACATTCCTCTGAGGACCTCTTAAGAATCCTTGCCTCCTTTTCCTTGGAGGTCAGGTGTCTCTGGTTTCCCCCTAGTCTGTATGGAGGCTCAGCTTGATACTAACAAAAGAGGTGAAAGATTTATACAATGAAAATTACAGAACCCTAAAGAAAGACATAGAAGAAGACCTTAGAAGATGGAAAAACATACCCTGCTCATGGATAGGCAGAACTAACATCATCAAAATGGCGATATTACCAAAAGTTCTCTATAAGTTCAATGCAATGCCAATCAAAATCCCAACAGCATATCTTGTAGAAATAGATAAAAGAATCATGAAATTCATATGGAATAATAAAAGACCCAGAATAGCAAAAACAATACTAAGCAGGAAGTGTGAATCAGGCGGTATAGCGATACCAGACTTCAAACTATACTACAGAGCAATAGTAACAAAAACAGCATGGTACTGGTACCAAAACAGGCGGGTGGACCAATGGTACAGAATAGAGGACACAGTAACCAATCCACAAAACTACAACTATCTTATTTTTGATAAAGGGGCTAAAAGCATGCAATGGAGGAAGGATAGCATCTTCAACAAATGGTGCTGGGAAAACTGGAAATCCATTTGCACCAAAATGAATCTGAATCCCTATCTCTCGCCGTGCACAAAAGTTAACTCAAAATGGATCAAGGAGCTTGATATTAAATCAGAGACACGGCATCTGATAGAAGAAAAAGTTGGTTATGATCTACACGCTGTGGGATCGGGCTCCAAATTCCTCAATAGGACACCCATAGCGCTAGAGTTAACAAATAGAATCAACAAATGGGACTTACTCAAACTAAAAAGTTTTTTCTCAGCAAAAGAAACAATAAGAGAGATAAATAGGGAGCCTACATCCTGGGAACAAATCTTTACTCCACACACTTCAGATAGAGCCCTAATAACCAGAATATACAAAGAACTCAAAAAATTAGACAATAAGATAACAAATAACCCAATCAATAAATGGGCCAAGGACCTGAACAAACACTTCTCAGAGGAGGACATACAATCAATCAACAATTACATGAAAAAATGCTCACCATCACTAGCAGTCAGAGAAATGCAAATCAAAACTACCCTAAGATACCATCTCACTCCAGTAAGACTGGCAGCCATTAGGAAGTCAAACAACAATAAGTGCTGGAGAGGATGCGGGGAAAAGGGCACTCTTGTTCATTGCTGGTGGGACTGCAAATTGGTGCAGCCAATTTGGAAAGCAGTATGGAGATTTCTCGGAAAGCTGGGAATGGAACCACCATTTGACCCAGCTATTCCCCTTCTTGGTCTATTCCCTAAAACCCTAACAAGAGCATGCTACAGGGACACTGCTACATCGATGTTCATAGCAGCTCAATTCACGATAGCAAGACTGTGGAACCAGCCTAGATGCCCTTCAATAGATGAATGGATAAAAAAAAAATGTGGCATTTATACACTATGGAGTATTACTCTGCATTAAAAAATGACAAAATTATAGAATTTGGAGGGAAATGGATGGCATTAGAGCAGATTATGCTAAGTGAAGCTAGTCAATCTTTAAAAAACAAATACCAAATGACTCCTTTGATATAAGGGGTGTAAACAAGGACAGGGTAGGGACGAAGAGCTTGAGAAGAATATTTACAGTAAACAGGGATAAGAGGTGGGAGGGAAAGGGAGTGAGAAGGGAAATTGCATGGAAATGGAAGGCGATCCTCAGGGTTATACAAAATGTCATATAAGAGGTAAGGAGGGGTAAGTCAAGAGAATACAAATGGAAGACATGATTTACAGTAGAAGGGGTAGAGAGAGAAAAGGGGAGGGGAGGGGAGGGGAGGGGGGATAGTAGACAATAGGACAGACAGCAGAATACATCAGACACTAGAAAGGCAATATGTCAATCAATGGAAGGGTAACTGATGTGATACAGCAATTTGTATACGGGATAAAAGCGGGAGTTCATAATCCACTTGAATCAAACCGTGTAATATGATGTATTAAGAACTATGTAATGTTATGAACGACCAATAAAAAAAAAAAAAGAATCCTTGCCTCTCTTGTCTTCCTCCTCACTATAAAAAAAAAAAAAAAAGAATCCTTGCCTCTCTTGTCTTCCTCCTCACTATAAAGGAAGTTGCTTAGATGGTGCGATTTTTTTTCCCTTTATTTTGAGCTTGAGTGCCATGAAAAAAAAATCAAGATGAAAAGTCTATAAGTATGTTCAGGAAGACCATAAGTGGCTTCTCTGCACAGACCCCCTCACCCCACGCACACACTTTATATTTTTCTTAGCTGTTCTGTTTTAGTTAGCGCCAATATAGTGCTGCCCTCCCACATATCCCTTTAGGGTGAAATGCCTGCTCAGTATGCTTTGGAAAGGCAGTATATTTTAGGCAGCCTGATAAAAGACTCTAATAGCCCCAGATTAATGCATTCATTCCTAGCCAATTGACAGATTCATTACAGTGCTTAGGCTGAGGCTCCTCTCTGACGAATTTGCCCTGGGTAATGAGCCATTCAGTAGTTAGCTACCCTGCATTGCTGGTGACCTGCAGAAGGGGCAGTGAGATGAAGCTGAGCCGACATGGGTAAAGTATAAAAGAGTGGGAGAACTTCAGGTGTCTCCAGATGCTGGAGAGAAGTCATAAGAGCAAGGAAGTGTTTAAAACACACATCCGCCTCTGGGGCTGAGACTGAAAATCTGTGACTGAGATGGGGTGGGTATACTAAGGATACTAAGGAATAGGACATGCACATGGCACTTCTAGACCATTTAAGGCTAAGAATGTGGTTCAGGGTAAGACATTGTGCTTCTTGGCTTTGAAAGTAAACCCAGATTGGGCAACTAAAAAGGGAGTGATATGTAGGAGAAACTTCCAAATAATTACAATCTGTGCCTCTGACTAACATCTTTATGCAGAGATTTCCAAAGAAGGAAAATGAGACATAGAGTAATAGAAAGCTAGAAGGCATCCTGCAGATTAGCTAGCTAATCTGCAGGGTACATTTTACATTCCAAGGGACATTCAGTGAGGTCTGGAGTCATTTTGGGTTGTCCATAATGTATATATGTATCTCATTTGGAGTGTGTGGAGGGAACAGGTACTACTGCTATTAAGCAGGCAAAGACCAGGTTTGTAGCAAAATATCCTACAACACACAGAACAGCCCGCATACTACAAAAGATTCATCTGGCCCCAAATGTCAAGTGCTTAGATGAAAACACTCAACTAGCTGAAATCCCTCCTTTTACAAATAAGAAATCTGATCCCAGGGAAAAGAGTTCGATTCCAAGTTACACAGAGGAATGTGGAAGAGCTAAAGGTGACAGATGCCCGTATCTTTTCTCCCAAGACCATTTCCTTAGAACTGCTGGTCCTGAGTTTGCATTGTTCCTTGAAAAGGAGTTTCAAAAACGAAGTTGTTCCTTCTCCTCCCAGACTCTAGAGCACCCTTCCTAGTTTCCAGGAAGGAAAACACGGGCTGCCTTAATGAACTCATGTTAGTCTCCAAACACTTTGGTCTAGGCAGATCTCTTACGGGGGTGGGGAGTAGCTTATTATCTTTATTATGCATTATAAGATGATGATATTGCTGATAAAAATAGAAATTGCCAGAGGAGCCAGCACCAGGCATTATGAGAGGCTGTATGTGCAATACTGTTGCAAACTGTTCCCCATGAGGATGAAGCAGAGACCCTTGCACATACACATAACTGTATCTCACAATTATTAAATATTGATTCATCTCAGCAGGGGCCTGTACCTGATTTAAAATGAAAGCAAGTGCATTAACTTGTGCTAATCTAATCTAGACCCATAGCAGTGCCCCCTTGGCTGTCTCCACCGACCCCAACTCACTGATTGACGGTGTAGATGGGAGCTGATTCCTTTGCCAACCATTTTGAGTCCAGGAATAAGCATGTTTGAGTTTATATCTGGAGTTCCCGAATATGTGAGATGTGAGCACTAGTGCTTAATAAAAAAGAAAGGAAGCCTACATGATGATGAATAGCAATTACAGGGAATTAGATTAGTATCAGTGTCTGGAGTAATCGTAAACATTTTCTGGTGCTGATGTTTGATAGCATTGGGAAGGGGAGGGGGAGTGGAGGACAATAGAAAAGAAGAGAGGCCAAAGATAAGACCAAATATGCAAGTCCATAGTATGTGCTTAATAGAACCGAGATTTATTTTGCTGTGTGTCTCTAGATAGATCACAAAAAAATACAGCCAGCCAGAAAAGAAATCGCCCAAATGTAATTTAAAGGACAGCTTTTTAACCAATACTTCAGCTTGGAGACACCTGTCCTATGTTCCTTGAAGATGCCCAGCTCTGGGGAGGAGTATTAAAGTTGTTGATTTATCTTCAGTAGCACAGACCTATTTTTAATTTATTGCCCAGTGACAGGTTTTTTGTTTGGCTTTTTTGTGTTTCTCAACATGACCTTCTCGGGAAAAGGAGAGCAGCCCTTTGGCCATTTTTTTTTTTTTTTTTTTTGGTGTCCTAGTGCCTTTGGAATAAACTGGACTTGCACTTCTCAAAAACAAGTGAATACTTTCTCTATAAAGCATATTCTGTGTTAGGAAATAGGGATGCCCTATCCTCTGATTCACAGTAAATATCTGTGCTTGTGTACACATACAATCACA
Source organism: Urocitellus parryii (assembly GCF_045843805.1). NCBI lineage: Eukaryota > Metazoa > Chordata > Mammalia > Rodentia > Sciuridae > Urocitellus > Urocitellus parryii. The sequence continues at coordinate 119,177,061 of NC_135534.1, forward strand.
AACATAGACTCGTGTGGCTTTTGGGCTGTGTATAAAAGTAACAGTTTAATCAGTCCAATGTCAATAGTGGTGCCATAGAAATCTTTCCCAGAAATATGTCTTTTAATACCATAGAGCCACAGGTTAAGACAATGAGTATGATTCAATTCAGACATATAAATGAATAGTCAGTTTTGGTGACTATGCTCTTTGGAAGGAACACAATTTTATAGGCAATCCTTTACTCGTCTTCCTATTTCTACTATTTAATTGAACATTCCATGGTGACGCACATAAAAGAGAGAAACACGTTATAGGTCCTGTCTTCTTGAGTCTGATAGTCTAGTGGGGTGATTGGCAGACATGTCAACTGTTATTAAGACAAATTAGTTATGAGCCATCAGAGTGATTTGGATGAAAAACTTTGGGGGACAAAGAAGGGACAAATCAGTTCTGGCCAACATAGTTCATGTATTCAGCAAGATGCAGTAAGCCCCTGTTGTGTTCTGGGTGTTATTGTAGGTGACAAAGATCAGAAAGCAATAAATGATTTGGTTCTCCTGAAAGTTATATTCTAATGAGAAGAGTGCAAACACTAAACAAATGGTTGAGAACTTCAGGGAGTGATGGGTGCCAGGAAGGTATTGGGATGTGGTAGGGCTATTATCGAGAACATGGTCCTGAAAGATTGTCTTCCTGTTTCTACTGTTTACATGGATGTTCCTATCTCTGTTCCACATCTTCAGTAATTAAAAAAAAAACAAGCAAATCCACAAAAAACACAAACCAGATCATATTATTTTCCATTTGAAATCTTCCAATGGCATCTGATTGCACTTACCATAAAAGTCAAAGTTTATAGCTTCATCTGTAATATGCTACAGAGTTGGTCCCTGAAGAACATCTCTGACTTGATTTTGGACTTTTTGCCCAGGAATCACTCACCTCCTTCATCTGCTTTCTATTCCTTGAAAGAAACAAGCTGATTTCTTTTTCAGGCCTTGGTAATTTCTGTTCATTTATATTTTAAGTGATATTTCCCCTGATCTTCATATAGTTTTTATTATTTAGCTCCCTTTTCAGATGTCACCTACCCAGTAGGGTAAGTGTTAAAAGTACACGAATTTATGAATGTGTAATTAAATTACTGAACTGTGTACTTAAAATGGTTAAGATTATAAAATTTATGTTATGTATAGTTTTACCACATTAAAATAAAATAAAATTGTATATATTATATGTAAATGTATACATATATATGTGTGTATTTTTATATTTATTTATATATGTATGTGTGTATATTATATATATATATATGGCTAATAATAGATCCAGGATTGGAATCTGAGTTTAATTGTTACCAGAGCTTCAGTTCTTGGCTAGCATGATATTCTGAATAATTTTGAATGGGCTTTACTATAGATTAATTCATTCAGTTAGAAAAAAAATGTAGAGAGAAGGGTGTATTATTAGGTCAAAGAACAATTAGAAAACTGTGAATAAACCAAAGACTTTAAACTTTATTCTCTGGGTAGAGCGATCCAGCAAACATTTGAGCTTTCAAATCCATTCACTTATTCACTACCAGTTATTCAGCCAATATTTATTAAAAGCCTAGTGTGTAACATGGTGTGTTAGCTTTTACCAAAGAATGAGAAATATTTTAGACAAGCAGAGCTAAGAAGCAAGAGTCTCCCAAGGCCGAAAAAAATCATGGTCCATGAAGTTGGCATTAGGTTGGGAAGGTGGCAGAGTATGTTGTGCTAGGACAATCATGCTCTAGGGTGGCTATGGGATTTGTTCTAAATGTTAGCGGTGCATGAATGATGAAGCCTGGCTTTTGAAGTTTCATTCTGTGGACAACTATGAGTAATAAAACACGAAGGATCATAGGACAGCAGGAGGCCTCCAAGAAAAGAAGAAATGCTGCATGTAGAGATTTTTGGTATACAGTTGTTCACCTGATGCATTAGGAAGAGATTTATTCCACAGTTGAAAATGTCAAGGGACGTGCGTTCTGAGTTTTTGTCAGGCATTTGTTCCCACATCTGCTTCCATATGGTTTTCTATAGTTGGACATATTCTGGATTGAGCAGCCAGGCTCTTTTGATCTGAAAAAAATAAATGAATATTATTCAGAAACACATGCCTTTTACAGCTCTCAGTAGTAAGGGTGGAGGCTGACATAAAACCCACATGACTGTATTTATCATAGTAAACAGTCAGGGGGCCTCCATTCTTCTGTTCCCAGAAAGGAGAATCCCTTCCTGGGTGATGGTCATGGAGCAGATGGCCACATATCAAGATTCACTGACATCCTGATGGGCCCATTTTCACCTGCTGTGAGCTGGTGAGGGGGAAAGAAGAATTATTGTCAAATTCCCAACTTGCCCTTTCGATATAAAGTTCACTTGTAATTTTTCTTTCTTTCTTTCTTTCTTTCTTTTTTTTTAAACTTCGCTTGCTAATGCATTTTGTTCTCCAGAGTGTGAGAGACCCAGCTTCCTTTCTAGCCTTTAATTAGTTTCTGGATGATGACATCTCCACCGAGAAGCAACTGGTTGCATCCCTCCAATCTCCGAGGGGGAGAAAAGAAAGAATCTAATAAAGACATTCAGTATTTCTAGGTGATGTGTTTGACAAGCTTTGTATTAACAAGAAGTCGTGTTGAAACTTTTTTCCTTTCCAATTGCACTCCCTCTCTCGTTCTAGCACTGTGACATTTCACAGGGGGATTAACAGAGCTGCTGCTCTCATGGAGAACTTGTAGCTTAACACAGGCAGGACGGTGTCTCTACCCTTCTTGCTAAAGGGGAAGAAGCTTCATCTTGATCTGTTCTCCAACCATAACCTTTATGAGGGATTTAGTGGCAATAAGAACTAAGAAGAAAAAAAATCAGTTTAAGACCAGCTGCAAAGTAACCTTCGACAGCAGTGGTCTCTCCAGGACTTTAGGATTCAAGGTTAGAAAATGAGATGTGTCTTCACTTGCTTATGATATTCCCAAAGATGATGGTCACATGGAATGTGGGTACAACTCAAACTTCCATTCTTGCATAAGCAATATCAGTACTGTAGTGCTGGAGAGAGGCAGAGGCACCCCCATGAGAGCTAACTACTTCCTGTTTCTGAATTCAGCCTTGCAGATATGTGAGGAGAAAGAGAAAAATCTGTGCAATAATTTGTACCATGCTGCAGTCAAGGGTGGGGGGGCTGGTGAGGACTTCATCATGACCTTCCTACTGCAGTCAGCATAATTCCCCACCACATACAGTTTTATAGCTTGTGTCTGAGTGCATAACTACCAATGCTTTTAGCAATTGGGAATTAAAGTGTTGATGACGCAACACCAAGGCAGCAGAGAATATAAGTGAGCTTAGCACTGTTGGCAGCCAATAGATTGACAACCCAGACTTCTGCAATGCTGACAATAGAACACCTAGGGAAAGGATCTTCATCTCTACCTGCTTGTCCTCCATCTAACCTGAATGAAAAAGCCTACAAGAAAGGAATACTTAGTATCTTGGCATCTCTTAGGGGTAGGAAGAGAATAGCAGCAGAGTAAATCATGTCCAGGCATCCAAGAGATTATGGTGATGCATACAATCATATTTACATATTTTTTACTTGCATTATATCAAGATATAGAAGTATGAAGTTCATCCTAGGATTGGGCAGTGACAAAGACCATTGCAGAAAAACAATTTTTCCCTTCACAACATGGATTTCTGAAAAGAAATAGAACATCCAAAGGGCAGTTTAGCTAACATCTTCCTGAATTTGGAGAATAATGATCCTTATTGAAAATGATGTGACACCACAGTAAGCACAGTCCCTAGAACTAAAGTTCCTCCAGCTGCTGCAGAAACTGCCAGAGGTGGACCCACAGAATTCTCTAAGCCTGCTGGGATCTTTTCCTATCCCTATGATGACCTTTTAATGCTTGAGAAGGATAGTAGTATATGATAACAATGACAGTCACATTGCATAGCATACCTGAACTGCTCAGCTGTCTCCTTTCTTTGGGAAGAGAGAGCCATAGTAAGATGCCAGATGCCAGATGCCAAGAGAGCAAAAGAAGCAGCTTAAAGAGGCTTTGCATGCAGCTTCAAAGGCTATGGCAAGACTGTAGCTGCAGGGAACTTACAGGGACAGACAACTCCTGGTGAGGAGAAATTAGAAACAGGAAGGATCAGAAATGTCTTGCCAGCCCCTAGTTCTCAGATGCATGTGAAGAAACCATACAGGTAGAGGATGTTGCTAGGAGGTAAATAGAAATCTTGGTCAGCAATTCACAGGTGGTTTTTACAGCAAACATGCTGTTTACCATTAATTGATTGAACTCTGCATTATCTCAATAACAATAGTATTCATTTTCAGAGTGATTAGAAGTCACTAAATGCCTTCAATTATACCTACATATTTCATGAGATACCGAAATCCTTGTAGTAAGAGCTTGAGTCTGACATTGGTCACTTTCTACTTCAGTGGCTTTGAGCACATCATTAGCTATTTAAAGCTTCAGTTTTCTAGACTTAATGGAAGGATATATGGAAAGCATTTATTCCTTATTAGGTGTTCAACAAATATTAGCTCTGTTCCATGAGGAATAATAAGAAAACCATAAAGATTTTTCTTATTTTTTCCTCTTTCTCATAAAATCATTTAGTGAATCAGGATAATTAATTCCCTTTCCAGCTCAGCATCATTTTAATTTTGGAGGGTTGGGTAAATTTGGGGGGATTTATTTTTTTAGGGATACCAGATTAGAGTCTGCAATGTATTTGACTGCCTGTATGATGGACCCAGGTTAGTTGTCCAACCCCTAGTTTCAGTCTCTTTCTTGCACACTGTGAGGAGTTACTGTGAGGATTTGCAAGGAAGCAACAAATGTTGAACAGTCCTGCAAAATGCTCCATATAGAAGGTGGTCAGTGATGGTCAGCATTAGCCTCTCAACCCCTTTTTTCCTTCCTTTGTGAAGTGGTCCCAAAGGAGCTTGCCTGTTTGGAAATGGTGGTGAAAGGAAAGGAATTGAATCACATGCATTCAACCCAGAAGCTAGAAAACAGCCAGTCCTGTCTGGATGGGCAGGTTCATATCATGATTAGCAGTAGTTCTCTTATGTTCCCACATGAAACAATTGATGAAGAGACACTTAGCTATTTCTTAGTTGGTGCCCAATATAATGGAGCACTTACGGTTACAGGTAGGTGCTGTGAAATTCAATTTACACTAATATGTCCAGAGGCAGGGAAGCATGGAGTGATGAATGAATGGTGTTTACTTTATTCTTCTATGTCTCCATCAGGAATGGCTAAACTAGGTCAGGGAGCAGAAAACTTCCTTCCACATTTCAGTTGATCCTGAAAGGAACAAATTTCAAACTTCAGAACCAGTGGTTTATGACTAATCCCGAATAAATCACTAGTTTTTCTCCTGGGGCTTCATGATTCTTTCCAGCAAACATGAATGGTTTTCATATGGAGGGAGAGGAAGGGGGAGAGAGAGAGAGAGAGAGAGAGAGAGAGAGAGAGAGAGAGAGAGAGAGAGAGAGAGAATGAGAATGAATGAGATGTAACAAATGACAAGAGAGTTTCAGTAAAAGAAATAACAATCTGCCTGAGGTTATGCCATTAAGGAGCCTGAATTTCCAGGCTCTCATTTGGGATTCTGAATATCTGTAATCTGACCTTCCTCTCCTAGCAAAGGAAGCTAGCAAGCATTTATTTCTGGCAGGAAAGTGGGTCTCTGATGCTCATTTCAAACTGGGCCCCCTATCTTCCACTTACAGATATTGTTGATTTCAGAACCTTCAGTACATCAGCCATAGTGGTATGCTTACATGGACTCAGGAATGGTACCAATCCCAACTTTTGTTGAGAGCCACAGCCAAAGGGGCCCCAGCAAACTTCCAGCTGCCAGCAAACTTTCGGCTGATGCTCACAGTGGCCCCAGCAACATCTAGCTGATTGGCTCCTCTGCGGTGATGTTCATTGGGCTGTTTCCCTGCCCTTCTTCAGACTACGGAACTGCTCATTGGGGGACTTCTTTGGCTCCGCCCACGCGACCCAGCCAATCGGCCTCAAGAGCAGGAGGATTGTGGGAGGTGGAGTGGTTTGTGTGGGGAGAGGCTTGTGGAAGCCGGTTGTGGCAGTTGGGCTCTGAGGGTTTTTCCTGAGGAGCTGTTTTGTTTGGCGTTTGTAGTTTTAAAAATAAAGTTTGTTTCTTTTGACAAGTGGCTCCTGAATTGTGCCCAGCTAGACTGCGGCAAACTTTTAAACCAAAAAAACTTCCCACTGCACCCAAATTCTGTATTTCTCTTTATATTGGCCTTTAGCTGTACATATTTTTAGTAATACTAATATATCACATTTGAAAAATACTTATGTTTAAAATGTGATATTTTGTATTTTTATCTGATTTACACACAGAACATCTATTTTGAGAATGAAAGAAAGACATTAATACTATTTTTATAATCAGAGAGTCAATTTTAAACTTATCTAATTTTAAAAACTCGTGATTTGGGGGTCTTATACTTAGTTCTCTGACATGAACCTTAGAGCTCTCTGTATCAAAAAAGATGTCACTGACCAATAGAGTAGAGGAAGAATATTACAAGGGAAGGAGGAGGAGAGGAAAGAAAAACACAGAGGAATTAAATCTACTAAATCATGTTATATTCACATACAAATACACAATGGACTTGCTTAGGTATGTAATTATAATGCACTAATTAAAAAAATAATGGGAGGGTTATCAGTAGGGTAGAGCAAACAGATCAGGAAGAGGGAGGAAGGGAGAGAAAGGTAAGGTATTAGAGAATGAGATTGATCAAATTATGCTACATTCATGAACAAATACGTCATAAGGAATCCCACTATATATAATATATAATATTATATTATATATAATATGATATATATTACATATATATAATCCCACTATATATATAATAATAATGCACCAATAAAGAAAAAGACCTCACAGATCTCACAGTACTGGAAAATGCATTGTACCTGCCATGATGTCATAATGACCTGGTATGGTGTCAGGATGACCTGCAGTGGTGTCATAATGACCTGCCATGATGTCAAAAGGAACTGCTGTGATGTAATAATGGCATGTTATGCTATCATAATGCCCTTATGTGGTGTAATAATGGCATGCCATGGTGTCATGATGACCTGCTGTACTGTCATAATGACCTACTATGTTGTCATAATGACCTGTCATGAGGTCATAGTGACCTTCTGTGGTGTCATAACAACCTCCCATGATGTCAAAATGACAAATGATTTTATAAGAAGGAAGGATGAGAGAGAGGATGGGAAAGAAAGAGAAAGGAAAAGAAGGAAAGAACAAATGAATGACTTGTATTCTTTTTTCTCAAAATATTTCAAATAAAAACTTCTATTAGTCAGTTTAATCAGTGATTTGTCTGTTATCTTAGAGACACAACAACCACAGATTGAAGCTGTCCAGAGGGCCACCCTTCTATAGCTCAGCAAACAGGGAAGGGTGATGAATGAAGGATATGCTAGGGATGGAATAAAGAGGAGGATGAGATATGTATGCAATATGAAAAGTTCTAAAAAAAACTGATGAAACCTCCCATGTATTTTTGTGGCAGAGAATAATACCATATAGATAGCATTGAGGAAGGCTCTTTATGCTGAATATCCTATAGACACACAGATGTTCCCATGGAGATGTGAAAGGAATAGTACCAGTGTGTGGGTGGATGCATTCAGCTTATGTGTATTTTACTGGACAAATTTCTGCATAAAGAACACTTAGCTGGTATCATCCATAACCTGCATTGACTTCCCACTTTCAACCCCAATTGGCTGAGTACATTACTAAAATTCCACTAATCTTTAATTTCTTCATCTGTCATTTGATTTTTTATCACTTATACAATCCCTTTCTTAAAAAAAGCCATGGAACTGTGTATACCTGTATGCCCTTGATTAAGTTTCTAGATCCCTCTGAGTATTGAAAAGTGCATCCCCATTTACCTGGGACATTTTTGCTTCACTATTGAAATTCCTGTGTCCCAAGAAACTTATCAAATTCAGGTAAACCAGGGAAGTTGGTTACTTGGAAATAATATCTAATTCAAAGAAAAATTAAAGATAATATATCTAAAGCACCTGGTACACCTTTCATAAAAGGTAATTATCAACATTATTATATATACTGAGAGTCCCTGTATGCTACTTAAACATCAGGATATTGGGTAGTCAAATGTTTTTTAAATGAATGAATGTGTATTGAATGTATTCACATTCCATACAACCTTGTCAGTACACATTCATTCATTTAAAAAAACATTTGAAAAACACACACTGTGCCAGGCTTAATTGGATGCGCCGAACAGTTCCATGAGCAGGACAGCCAATGGAATGTATGTTCTATTTAGGAGAAGCCAACAGTTAGGCAGCAAGCAGTCCAATATGGGAACTCTGTCTTCAAAAAGGTAGCCCAGGGAGTCTACTTTGAGGAGATACAACTTAAGGAATAATACTGAGTGAAACCAGGAGAAGAACAAAGAAGACAGGAACTTGCAGGTCCAGGGAGGGCTTGAGGTGCATGAGGACGAAAAGAGGCTAGCAGAGCAGGAAGACAGTCACTGGGAGTGAAGCTGGATCCAGTTCATGATGGGCATTCATGGCCAAGGAAGAAGTGTTTCTTTATGCCTGTGGCAAACTTATCTCTTCAATAAGAATGGATGGGAGAAGGAAAATCCCATTCAAATGTATTTTGCCACATCCAAAGCCCATTCCTAAACAACTCCAATTTTCTGTGGACTTTGGCAGGGTACACAGCAGCCTATATGAAAAGAGAGATTAGTCTACAGACCTGCACATACTTAGCTGCATCTTTAAGAGTACTCCTGTGTGCTGGGTATACATTTTGTGCCAGGTTTTGACATAGGCCTGAGTGTATCTGTGTGAGGTCTATAGACCAGGAAGGTCAAGAGCACTCCAGATTTTTCTTTTTAATTCTGTAACGAAAAACGTCCCTAGGCATTAGCAGCAAAACAGCTCACACTGTGAAAACTGTCCTGAGTAGATGTGGGCATCTCAGGTCTTCACTACTGAACAGAAGCAGAAGTGCCACTGGCAGCAATGGAGGACATCTGGAATGCATAGATCTGCATGTGTCATGCAGAGTAACCTGGCCCAAGCAGTTTATGTGCATTCTCAGCCCCACAGGACCACACAGTGCTTAATAAAGCATCTTAATTTGGATTTAATAGGATATCTACTGTGTGCTAAAAACAGCAAATTGCTATTTATTAATGATATAATTATTAAAATTCAACACCTGGGCAGTAGAGGCTAACCCAAGAATAAGCAGTTCTTTAGAATACTGTTTTAATATTTATTTAATGATTTATATGTTTGAATTAAAATTTAAGAATAGATTAAACCTTTACATGGTGTATTAAATGTGGTACTGTATCCAAAGAGTATTTGGCTTCTTTCATCATAAATATGTGCTGAACATTTCTTCTCTTTTTGTTTCTAGAATTGGTATGTCTTTTAGATTCAGACCTCAAAAGCCAACAGACATCAGATACATGCATATGAAAAAACACAAAAACAAAACAATGACCTTTTCAAAGGACCCATCAACTCTTCGAAGATCTAATTTGTGACTCTGGTTCTCTCCCCACTGCAGTTTACTTTTCAATTGCATTCTCAGCTGGGAACTTGCCCTAGACTTTTGATTATATGACTCTAACTACTAATAGGATATTTTTGGTGTGATGTCCCTCATCAGCTTACCATCAGATGGTAAATGTTTAATATTTAAAACAGAATTCATCAAACTAATGTTCTCCCCCAAAGTGGCTTATAACCTCCAGGGATCTGATAGTGCATTCATCTACCTGCTGTTGAACAAAATGTTGTTCACTGGACTCAGTATCCCTACTCCCTGATTCCAGGCCATCATTAGCACCATGTGTTTTCCCTGGCATTGCTCTCAAATCTATCCTTTTCTTTCCAACTTTACAGAGCCACCAGTTTAATCTAGGCTTTGAACATCACTCATATGAATAGATTTTCTGACTCCAGTTTCTCTCTGTCTCACTCTATCTGACACATGGTTAACAGATTCTTCTTCCTAAAATAAATTTTTTAAAATCATGACATTCCCTTAACAGAAATTAAAATACTTGCTATAACCTATAGACTGGAGTTAAAATCCAAGATCTAGCCCTTCAGGCTGTTCTACAATCTGGCTCCATTTTAGTTCATTGATCTTGTATCCCATTTTTCATTGATTCTTATAAAATTTATTGACTGTCTTTTCTACCTTGACACTGTAAATGTGCATTTGCCAACCACATACGATATTAAAACTCACTTATTGAACACTCACATTGCCAGGAAATGCTGTGAGTGACTTTCGTAAACTCACTTCTTAAATCCTCAAACAACCTTCTGAGCTTCATACTTCTATGGAATAATTAGCTCCATTTCTTAGATGAGGAAAGCAAGGCAGAGAGAGTAGAAATTCTTTGGCCGAGAATACCTAGTTGGAACCTAGAAGAGTCTGCATCTCAACCTCTACTCTATATTGCCTCTGGTAGGAAGTAGACTTTGTATCTTCAGGCACATCATGGTTTTCAATCTTCTCATGTGTGCCAATGTTCCAGTTTGAAACAACTACACTTTTATCTGCCTAGATGATTATTTCTTACTGTGGATATTCAAAACAGACACTAATCTGCTAATCCAAGGTGAAGCCATCTCTGACACTCCTACTCACTGTGATCTCTCCTCCTGCTAGCTCAGAGCATTTCATGTTAGCATCATTCAGTTCAAATTCAAGCACACACAATTTTCTGATATTTTGCTTTGTTTAACTCTCTGATATACTGCAAGTTCAAGGAAGACCAAGCAAACTGGTATATTTCTGCATGTCATTCATGTATGTAGCACAGGATTGTGTATGTAGTATGTATTTACAAATGTTCCTTGAATGATGTTAAGCTCAGTCTCCAAAGGAAGCTTTTCCATTAGTGATTATACCTGGCCACAAAATTATGCCTGGCTATTAGCACTTAGTAACAGTGTTGTCTTTATGTTTACTCTTTTATCAGAATGTCTTTCCTCCTCCCCTCTCCTCAGACTTGATTAACTTTTACTTATCTCCTAAGGCTTAATGTAGTTCTCATATTTCCAAGAAGCCTCCCATGACATGGATTTCCAGTTGGTCATAGGTTGTCTTTTGTATTTCCATAACATCTGATTTATTCTTCTCTGTCACATGTCTACTGAAGTTTTTGACTTCAGTATCTGGTTTTACTTCTCTAGACTGTGAACTTCTGGAGGACAAGGATTGTATCTTACTTAGTTTATGTTCCTACTGCTTAGCACAATGCAGGTATATAGAAAATGATCCATGAATATTGACAAATGAATGAATGAATGAAAACAAAGAAATACTAATATGTTTTTAACAGACTGCATGATGAGAAGTAAGATACAGAATGTATCCATGGAAACAATATAAAAATATCAGTAGTTCTATTTCACAGTTAGCCAAAAGCTTCCTTATCAGCATGAAATAGTTAAAACCATAGTATATATCTGTAAATCCAACTTAATTTTTTGACGGGGAGGGATGCTGGAGATTGAACCCAGGGCATTGCTCGTGCCATCCAAGTGTTTGACCACTGATCTGAACTCACAGCTCCCACTTTAATTTTGAAATCTTACAGTGTACTAGAAGTTGCCACCTAGAAAATTATACTTCCAATTCACTAACATCCTGTGCATTATGCCAGTTAATTCTGGTGATTGGGATTGTATCTCTGGCAAGCCAGCTTAGCTCTATTCCACAAATGGTTTGCCTTCAAATCATGCAGGGGCCATTTACTTCCTCACTCTATTCTTAGTCAGGATTGAAAGGGTGGCAAGCATTTCTCCAGTGTCTACTTCATGAGTTGGATATTTTCCAATTGCTAGTGAGGGGGAGACAAATCTAGAAGATATTTCCAAGCATGAGGTGTGATCGTCTCAATTAATATACTTACTGTGCTGACAGCTCTGGCCCAAACCACCTTCTATCCTACTTGGGGACTGTCCATTGTTCTCTAGTGTATGATTAGCAGATTAGCTATCATGTAAGAAGCCAGGAAAATGAACTCCCAGTAAGCCCTTCCAAAGCAAGAGTAATTCATTACCCAGCCTGATTTCCACTTAAAATGTACTTTAAGCACACTTCCAACTACAAACCCTAAATCATCCTGTGTTCACAAAGTCCATCATTTTTTATTTTATTGCATGGCGTTGGTGTGACATAATCCCTTGCAGAGCATCTCGGAGTGCTTTACAGATCAATAAATTACTTACCTGCACAGTTGAAGCAATGTCTGCAAGGCCAGGGCTGACATTTTGCAGGCAGCCTGTCCTCCAGGAAGCAAGTAAGGCTGTGTAAGTGCCAAGAATGGGCAGAAACAGAGACCAGAAAAATGTCTGAGCAGGGGGAATAGTGCATGAGAAGGGAATGCTCCAGATAAAGCTCTGTGAATAAAATACATCAGGGTTTTTTTTTTTTCTGCAAGATCAGTTTAAATTATTCTAGAACTAAAAGAATTTAGAAATTTGGGACTGGGGTTGTGGCTTAATGGTAGAGCACTTGCCTAGCCCTAGCACGTGTGAGGCCCTAGTTTGATCCTCAGTACCACATATAAATAAATATAAGAAAAAGAACCATTTACAACTAAAAAAATAAAAATAAAGAATTTAGAAATTTGTAACTGTCAGAAAATCAGAAATCCAACACTCAGTCATTAACTCATCAATTTTCTGTCTTAGAAGGTCCAATTGAGCTTTTAAAATGATATAATCATAAATTACAATATTACATCTTTTAAGAGACCCACTTTGAAAAGAGTCTATCTCCAACCCTCAGCACATCCATTTTTCATTAATTTCTGTTCCACCAAATATCTTCTGAAAGTTCAAGCACATCTTTGTGCATACACATGCATACACTCCTGTGTACACATGTATATATGCACACTGTCTGTATATGAAGCTAGTTGTGGAATTTAAGTCTAATACTAATTAATCAGGGCTTACCCTATGCAAAATACCCTATTCAAGACAGCAGAAAATTAAGCAATGAATAAAACCTTTATTTAACATTTTCTATTTAGATAATTTATCGTATAGAAAGAAGGGTAAGACAAATGGAACATAAGGAAGTTTATTTTGAATGCCATAAGGAAGACACTTCAATGCTAAGGAATCCCTAGATGCCCTGGAAGATTATATGGAAGGGGTAGTAGTTCAATCAGGACGTGAATAATTTTAATACATGTAGTCAGAGAGAAGCATGTTAGTGCTCACATGCAAGGCAAGGGACAAGAAGACCAAAGTGAACCACATGCTGTGAACCATGAGAACTCTCATTTGGGTATAGGACATAAACAGAAGGAAATGATGGAGGAGGGACAGAAAGAGCACTGAGAGAACTTATCTTTGCAATATCCCATTTTCTTGTTGGCAAAGTTCTAACATAAGTAGAAATGGGTAAGTAATGTTTCAACTAGAGCTGAGACCACCATTAGGGTTTCCAGAGCAAACTGATTTTATTAAGTGTGTAGTTTTGAAACAAGAAATAAAGTCATCATGGAGCTTCCCTGAGTTCTCCAGTGAATCATGTTGTCTACTGGGAATGCCATATGCCATGGAATTGCTGAGAGTGGTGACTCTGAGGAATATTGATTCAAGGAAAGAATATAACACAAGGAAACATAAGAGCATTTGATGGAAAGGTCACTTAATTGGTCCAGAACTAAAGTGTCAATCCTGTGTTGGTATGACTGAAATAAAGTGTGATAATGATCCATCTCTGAGTCTTTTAGGAATATGAAGCAGGTTGGGAAATTTTTTCCCTTGAGTAGCCATTATAATTCAATCCTATAAATATTTGTAAAGCTTTTACTGTGAATACAACAGGAGGAAGACATGGTTCAGACCACCAGAAAACTCATGGTCTACTTGATGCTAAGCAAATATCTAGAACAGTGGGAAAAGTGTCTACAAGTGGCATTTGGGGAGTCAATAAATGGAATTCTTAATTTACTTGACTTATAAACTATTTCACACATTTAGACAAATGAGCAGTCATATGGAAAACCAAATATCACACTGACTAGGAGTAAAGCTGATCCTGCACAAGGCTCAGAAGTGTAGCAGAAAATGAACTTCTAAGAAAGGGCCTCAGAATGAGACCAACATACACAGACAATGGCTAGTACTTACCCTGTTCCTGTGGACTGCTGCTTCCTAATAAAAAGAGTAGGAGTAGCACAATAGCCTGACTCCAAAACAAAAGACCAAGAAAGTAAGAGCCCTGTTTCCAGCTTCATTCATTCGGATGAACTTTTCTTCTCTTTGGGGAGATTAATTTAGGGGAGAGAGAGAGATACTAAGCAAGTTTGTTAACAGTAATGATATCTTTGATTCTTCATTGAGGGTTTATGAAGTTTAATAGAAGAGTGGGCAAAGAAACAACATTAAATTTGAGTTGTTAAGGAGGTCAAAGATGTGTAGAGGTAGTGATGGCTGTGACAAAGAGAGTGACATTTGAATTGGACCATAAAGTATTACTGGGAGTTGTCCAGGAAGGCTGTAAGAAATGCCATAGATACACATGCATGAGGATCAGAAAGGATGTGATGTATTGGGGGTCAGCAAATGAGTAAGAAAAGGTGGAACCACTAGAAATGATAATGGAAACATATGTTGAAACTTGGTTCTGAACAGCTAAGTTTGCTTGGGTAAGGAGCCTGTTTATGATCAGGTAGGCAATGGAGCAATTCAAGCTATTTAGGCAGAGATGTGTTATGATCAGAACTGCATTATGTAAAGACATCTCTGAATGCAGTGAGACAAATGGTTCTTGGATATGTGTTGGAGATGGGTGGGGGTGAGAGTGAGATGGGAAGGTGTAGGCTAGAAAAGTAGTTATTGCAGTATTACAGTGGAATTTATTCTCATTTGGACTCTGGCTTTATGTTTAAATAGGAGGAAATGGAAGTTAAATTCAAGGTAAGCCATTTTTTATGTTTAAGATCATTCCTCTAATTGCTTAGCATTACAACTACAGTCCATATGTTTCAGTTTGGGGAATATTCTATCAAGTGTCATTTTAAGACAACAAAGAAATGTGTCAGATGGATTTTCATGTTTCTTCTACCTGTTTTGTCTCCATAGTGTCCCCCAAAATTGTAGAGATTTCTTCAGATATCTCCATTAATGAAGGAAACAATATCAGCCTCACCTGTATAGCCACAGGTAGACCGGAGCCTACAGTTACCTGGAGACACATCTCCCCCAAAGGTAAGAGGAGCAGTTTGGTGCATTGTATCTTGAGAGGAAATGGGAGACTTGTTGGATATGGACAGGAGGTTATGGTGCTAGATACTGAGTGCAAGGGTGTCAGTTTCTGGTACCCAGCTAATAATGCACTCTTGGTTCTGCAGAGGATATTGGTCTGCAAGGCAGCCATGTCCTTCAAGATTTTAGAAATCATACTTGAGTATCTCTCCAGGCCCCTGGGAAATTGATTCCAGTTGTCTGTGGCTGAAATAGTGGTTCACATGTCCTGGGTTAAATTTATATGTCAAGTTTGATGATGGAAGGATTTGCTTTGGTGGCATTATTCTTTCAGCTAGTTGCTTTAAGAGAAAGGAAAACATGAACACATAATGATAGATGAGAGGTTTAAATGGCCACATTCCTAAAAGGAAAATCTGCTTGTTTGTGTCTCTTCAGAATTGCCAAAAATCTGGTCATTAGTTGTTTTCGTGGTTTTGTTGTTGCTTTACTCTGACTGATCCTAGACAACAACTATAACAATATGTGGCTAAATTACAAAATTCATTTTATTTCAATGTTTAGATAATTAAGCTAATTTTTCTCTGGGAGCAAGGAATATAAAAGCATTTCACTAAATCTTAAATATTTACTGAGTATTACAGTGGTCTATGCTCTGTTTTAGGCACTAGAGGATTAAATCATAAACCCAAATTGACAAATTACTGTTCTCATCAAATCACATTTTATGTGATAGATTACCAAAACAAATGAGTAGACAATATACCAGGTGCTGATAAGGATGAGAAGATAGAGACATACATTGACAGAATGGCAAGGGGTTCCAGCAAGGAAGTGTTAAATCTGAGCCAAGACTTGAACAAAGATCTTTAATTCTATTTTTTTGTATCACTGGTTAGTGTGAAATGTATGTATATAATCACAGATATCTATCTGTGTATGCACGCTTTGCATAGTACCGGTTTAAGAATTGCAGAAGTACCATGGAGGATATTTTCTTGTCGCAGATTGAGAACCCCAAAAGCAAACCTTGAGATTGTTATTGTTGGTAAGTAATCATTTTGGGAGGTGCTCTTGGGATCAACTCTTGTGGAAAGGGAGAGACGGAAGCAAGATTGGGCAGAAGGACAAGTTGAGTTGTGATGCGGTTCAATGGAACATCTCAGCTGCCCCTATGGGGAATCCTAAAGCTAGGACACCTTTTAGAAATATCCTCTATTGAGGCAATGGAGCTGGCTCTTTACAGCAGCACAGCAGTGGGGTGTTGAATGTAGGCTATTCCTAAAAGGGCTGTAACCTTAGGCCAGGTGTCTGACTGAAAGCAAGCCAAACCCCATTATGAACTAAAAATTTAGGACTGTCAACCAGCAGTTAGTTCTTCTCCGGGACATGGGTCCTCAATTCCTGAAGGTGACATCACTTTATACTCGGACATTTTAAAAATCTAGAGTAGAACTGCAGTGATTTCCGCATACTGAATATCCTTTCTCTGACAGTAACAGTATGCTATGATAGATGTTCTCAGAGAAGGTGAGAAGATTTCAGTTTGGGTTGTCCTGAATTCTTGAGTGTTGTCCTATGCCACCATTCCTGATGATATTACTGTGAACAAAGGGATTGGTGAGAGCTACTCATGTCTCTGCCAATCTTTCCATTGGAAATGACCTTATGTGTGGATGGGCCCAAAATCTGGGAGGATGCTCAGCTGTGCATGAGGTCATTAAGGATAAAGAAGGGCCTCAGGGCACTTCTGAAGAAGGGGCCATCCAAATGGTCTGACTTTCTGAGTCCATAGTGCACACCATTCATCACAGCTTAATGCCGAGTCCCTTGTGCTATGGGATGCCAGGGCAGGCTGTGCCTGTGGAATCAGCAGAACATTTATCATTTGGATAGACTTCCTCTGCCTCATGCTAAGAGACTCTGTCTCCTGTCTGATGTCTTTTTCAACCCATCCTCAGGCTAGTCAGTTCTTTGTCCTTGTCTCGGTGTCTGCCACATCTCTTTCACACATCTCCTTGTGCCCTGCCCTTTCATGCCTATGTCTCCCCTATAGTTTTTGTTCTGTACCTCTCTTTACTCTCTCAGCTGCCTACATTTTTCTGCTTTAATTTCATTCCTTTGCACTTTTTTTTCTTTCCTCTCTTCCTCTGTTCCATCCACCACCTTCTCTCTTCCTTATGGTCTCATGTTATCTCTCCTCAGTATTGAGCCTCTTTCCTTCATCTTACAGATATTCATGCTGTTTTGTCTTGAGGTCTTTTTTTGTCCCCTGTTGTAGACAACTAGCAGATTTCCTTCCCAAGGGGACTTTCACCTGAGCCTGGGCCAGATGCTGCCATTTTACTGAGGTTTTAGCTACTATGGAAACAGAAGATGGATCAAGGGGAGAGGAACTGAGTGATCAGAATCTATCTGCAGCTTAGAGTAATTTAGATGGACAGCTTTGTCCAGATACTGGGCCCAGATTAGCTATCCAAGATTCAGGATGATGAGACTTGCCAAGCAACAAGGAATCACCTCAGAACTCACCAGGGCACAGTGTTTCCTGTGACTGATTATTTAGAGATCAGAGATGTCATTGGGCTGCTGCCAAATCTGAACTGAAGCTGGAGACCCTTAGCAGTCAGGCCTTCATCTTTCATCACTAAATATTTCCAAGATAGCGCTTACTTTAAATAAATTAAGACATGTATGGGGTTCTTTGGAGTGAAGGATATTTACCTTCAGCAAGGCTCCAAAGGCAGAGAGCTACTGTCATCTTTTGTCTCATTTTGTGAAGGTAGATTGTGGTTCAGTCAAGATCATTTTTACACACACACTAAATTCTTGAATGAATATCTGATTGGAAAACCCTGATGGCTTCATTGAATGTTTTCCCTGAAGACTGATCTGTTTGTTCTGTACATTCCTGAAAAATCATGGTTTTATCCATCATAATTCATATGGTGCTGCTTGTAAAACTCATAATCTCTTTAGAATGAGTATTTCTAGTTTTGAGCACCTTTTGTGTGGAAAAAGGAATCTAGAAATGTCAGCCACTATTTCAGTAGTGGGTCATGCATTTGATGTAGGGAATCTTGGCAGTGGGAAAGGAGGTCAAGAGATGGAGAAAATACCAGTTGTCCATAGAAAGCATGGAGAGGAGGACAGGGCCTCCCAAGCTACCTCTTGAAATGCCATTGATTATAATAAGTAGTTATTTCTGGCATTTGTCATGTCTTTTTTTGTTGTTGTTTGTTTGTTTCTATCATGGACTTATCACTCCTAGAGTTCAAGGATAAAAGTGCACTAACTTTTTAGAGATGTCTATCTTACCTAGAATATCTATTTTGCGGAATGCAGATGTTGTTTGCACCTGTGTGGGCCTTGGTCTTTTCAGGGGGAAATAACCCCCATCTCATGTTCTCACAAGAAAGAGCCATCTCTATCTGCGTAGGGTTTTACTGGCCCCAAGTCCAAGTTCCTGTAAGTGTCAGTTAGCATGGGGCTCCTGGCCTTGAGGAACTCTGGGGGAATCATTGAATCCTCTAGAAGCATTTCTCATTCAGGAGTCTGTTCTTTTGTCTTTTATCTTTAATGCATGAATGTATTTTAGCACAGTCCTTAAACTCAAGGCTTAATATCTCTACTAGAGTACCCTTAATACTGCATGACTCTTCTCAGTCTTTTCTGAGTAAACAGAAATATGATCTTTTTCCAAGTATCCTACAACATGCAATGCAGGAACTCACTCTTCATAAGAAATAATTCCCCAAACTCTGTCACTGGTTTCTTTGGGGTTGTAAAAGCTTTATGCAAAGCCTGAGATTCCTATATTGTCACATTCTTGGGAGCATATGATGAATCTCAGATGAAGGAGTCAGTCCAATCACTAACCTGGGGTATCACACACATTTAGAATCAGAAGTCACTGAGTGGCCTGATTGAACTCTCTCTCGGCCGTACAGTTACCTTCACCTTTTTCTCATCAAAAAAATAATTGGCCTCCATAATCTCTTTTAAGCTGCCTAAAGGACATTCATACAAAAGTATTAATTGGGTGTTCACTCTGTGTCTTTGTATATTGCATGTGTAACTTGCTGTAGATGTATACAGGGGCATACACCCAAGGGTTTATCTTGATTTTCAGAGAAGACTTTGGACTTGGACAATGGTGGAACTGTTAAAACTATAGGGACTCTTGAAGATGAACTGAATACATTTTGCATTGTGTGATTGACACAAGGAGAGCCAGGGGTGGAATGTTATGTTCTGCTTCATCTCAGGTCTAGAGCAATGATGTTGGCTGACCATGGAATAAAACTTCTGACACCATGAACCCAAAGTAAACTTATCTTCCTCTTGTTGCTGTCAGGCATTTTAGTCACAGTGGCAAAAAATTGACTAACACATGGGGACTTGGGGATAACACCAGGAACTGTTTACAGGGAATTCTTCATTCCTGAATCATTTGCATTATCCTGTCTCATGAGTTCCTTGAGATCAGGGTCTCTGGGTCACTTACCTTAAATTTTTCACATTCTAGCATGATGCTGGGCACCTACAAAGCATTCAGGAAAGAGATGTTGATTCAGCCAATAAGCCATGATATTTTCAAATTCCCCAAAGTGTCTTGCCTGTTCTCCCCATGTGAAGATTCTGATCCTTGAGGAATTTTCCTCCACTTTGATATTTGCAATGGAGACCTGGTATGTTTCCTGCTGAAACTCTCTGCTGGCAAGTCTCCAGGACATTTTTATCCCCTCATCTTCACAGGTTTTCCAAGCCCTTCCTGCATCCCTCAGAAGGGAACCAGCTGTGGCAGGACTCAATTTCTGCTTAAAGGAGAGCATCCATTTCAAGTTCATTTTTGCAAGAGTAGAAAAGGTTCACAAATGTTTTTGCTGCTGTGTTTTTTTTTTTTTTTTTTTTGAATGTCTCTCTGTTTTCCTCACTGCCTTATTGTCATTTCTTTCCTCAGGGGCATTTCTCAGAAATGCTCTTCCTCTGTCACTTCTGGGAAGGGTGCCTGATCTTTCTGTTGCTTAATTTTTATACCCTCCTTTACCTAAACCCCTGATAGCTTCCAACCAATCATTTCCTAATGAAATTTTGGATATTAAAAGGAAGACCGAGTTCAAATGTTTGTGAAAATTGGCTGCTGCTTTTGGGTGAATAATAGAAAAAAATAAATTAGTAGAAGAAAAAATACTATTTTAATCCCCATATTTGTTTCTCCCTACCCCCATCTCTCCCTCCTGCTGTGTAAACAGAGGGGGATTAGAGATAAAAAGTTTGTCTTCAGGTCACATAAAGACCCTTCAAGAAGAATTAGAGAAGAACTATGTGTCCATTGGGCTCCAAATCAATTTATTTAAATGGAAAACTTTCTCTTCCCAGAGCATGAAGTGGATACTTATGCATGCCCTTTGCACTCCCACCTCAACATATGTTCCAAGCAGCCACATCTCTTTCCTCCCTTAAATTGATGCACCTGCTGTACTTGAAGAAGCCCAGTGGGTAGTTGGTTGTCAACACCAAGGTGTTAAGGGAAAAATGACCCTTAGACAGGGAATTTCCCCTTGATAAGCCTTTAGTCTTTCCCCTTTCCTATTGCCCTTATATCACTGAAGGCCACCCATTTTCCTATTTGTTCACACCGATGAGGCCTTCTCCCCAGCCATGCAGGACATTGAAGCACTAATTGGCACTGGAGATATCACAGCTTGAGTTCGACCAGAGCTGGCAGGCACCATGACTCCAGTGACAGCTCTGTGAAAAAGTGTCAGGAACAGAGCTCTGGCATGCCATCGACTGACTGCAGCACCCTGGCACTAATGAGCAGCCTGTCAGCACCAGCATCAGGGGCCCCATGTGGCACAGAGATCATTAGGATGGCAGATGAACAAAACTTACCCAGCAGAGAGGAGCTGGGGGTGGAAGGGAAAGAGGACAAAATGGAGCTAAAGTCATCACCTTACCCATAAATGGCACCCACCCAGCAGGAGAGGGCCAGAGAGAGAGCCATGAGGGATGTATCTATGCCAATTCTGGAAAACTCTTGGAATATATTTTTGGTAGGGTTTCCCTGTCATTAATCAATACAGGCTATAAATCTTCTCTGCAGTGACCTAAAGAGGGATTCAGAGATTAAATTAAGTTTTTATTTATGACTTTGCCACAAAACCAGAAAATAGCCCACGTCTCTGAGAAACTGCATTGGGAGAGGGAAAGGAAGACTTGGGATTTTTAGTCTTTTTCCTACTTGGATAGGATAGGATTCCCACTCAGGGGATATGCTGAGAACTGCCAGATACCTGCCTGTCTTCTGCTTTACTATCTGAATCTATAGCAGAGTAGTAAGAAGAAGGAGAGTTTTTCCCATGAGCTTTCATCCTAGAGGTGGGTATGGGGAACCCCTAGGGCATCTGCTTTGCATATCTGCTTCCTGAATGCAAGGTAAATTACCCATATTGTGAGTTCTTCTACATCCTGTTCAGCGCTGAGCAGTTGTGAGCTACTTGGAGTGTCATGGAATGTCTCAGGAGTGTCTTATGAGTATCTGGCCCTTCTCTGAAGTCTGATTACCCATAATGACTATAATAGAAGATGGAGATCTGTCTGAAAGAGCTGTGCTTCAAATATAGGTCCAGCTGGATTTGAGTTCCCAACCACTACTACTAGTACTGGCTCGTCCTTCAAGGGTAGTGATCATTCTCTCTGAAGATGAGCTTCTTCATTACTTTCATTATTGCTTCTTGGTGCAGTACTTAGAGTTTTCAAGATTTGGTCCCATCCCCATTAGCTTTACACACCACTGTCACCCAAACAGCCTGACAGTCCCCAAAAGCTGAGTGCCTTCCCTTTAGCACACATCATTTGTTTTCTTTCATCATTCTTCCACTCCTTTTGGGTAGAATTCTACTCCTGTTTTAAGATGATGCTACCAGTTTGTAACCTCTGATGTCTCCCTCAGTCACATTGAATTTCCCTTTTATTAGAGATCCCACAGCATTTAGCACACTTTCCCAATTATGGTATCCCTTGCTGTTATGCACAGGTGAGCAGTCCTCCCAGTTGCCTAAGAGAACATGGGGTTCAGAGAAAGCCCTTGTGCCGTTTTGTATTAACCCCAGCACCTGGTCTACAGGATGTTCACAGACCCGGAAAGTGAATGAGGCAGTCAGTATCTGGTACTATAGATACAGGCTTTCTGGTTCATAATTTAAAACCAAATTAAATTTAGTGAGTAACTGGTAAGATCCAGGAGCTTCAATTCTTTGCATTATTTTTTAGCTGTTGATTATCTATCTCATGGTTTCTAAACCAGTCAAAGGAATTGATAAGAAAAGGCCCTGTTTCTTGCCACTGACCTTTACTGGAGCCAAGCCTTGGACTCTGGAATTTCCTCTGTGAAATATAGATAATAACATGTTCTCGATATGGATATGATGGGGATTGAACTGGTTCAGCAATGTGAAGTGCTTGCATAATGTGAGCTTCTGTACCTTGTCCAGCCCTTCCTCTTTGCCTTCACTTATGAGATACGAACAGAAGGACAGGAAATTTAGATGCTTTTCTCTGAAAAGGTTGAATCTTTACAAACACCCAACATGGTTAATTGCCAGAATAAATAGATGTTCAAAGGTGCTTAATCAGCACTCTTTTCACCCCCACCACTTTCTAATTAACATAGGTGCTTGATTAAAATTCCCAGAGAACCCCAAGTAGCTATCCCAGGAGGACTGAGTAATTGTTATAACAAAAGACATTACAGTGGTCATTGATAGTTGGAGAAAAAAGTAATTGCATCCTTGTAGAAAGTGGCAGATCTCCTGTTCAGAGCAGTATAGAGCATATGGCGTGAGGTCCAACCTATACGGAGAAAGCTGTTTATTATGATAAAATAAAAATAGTAGTACAACCTCCAATGTGGGTAATAGTGAACCAGGAAATCTTTAATTAAATCATTGAAACACACACAGATGAAGGTGGGAAAGGAAAAAGTGGAGGGAGACATTTATACATCAATTTTTAACTCTATACATTTCTTTAAATGTAAAATTACAGCTAGATAGACACAGAATAAAATTTGTCAGTATCAATAAGGATTTTTGTAAGTTTAATATTTATAATCTGGTTTAAAGCAATCTTAAAGCTGTGCAACTTCCTACTTCAAAGAAGAGAAAATCATAAAAAGACTAGTGGAGAAATTAATGAGTTCAATGTGCCTGAATTGAGAACATATGAAATCAAGCCTCAGTCTAGAAACCAAGGGCAGGAGTGCATACCACAGACACTGTTTGTGGTTTTACCCAATTATTTCAAAACCCTTGAAAAATGTTGTAGCATCAGATGTCTGCTGAATTCAGACATTGCTAACAGCATACTCCCTCACGCTCTCCTGAGTCTTGGGCTATTTATGCTGGTGCTTGGTGACCGTTACTATGCAGAACTGTTTTGATGGGAAAAAAAAGAAGAGAAAGAAAAAAAAAAACACATAAAAGCAAGAAGATTGAATCATCTTCCCCAAAGATGGCATTCAGCTATGATTCCACAAGATGCAATGTTTGGTTAAAGTACTAGCCCTACAAGGCAGTAGACCCCATCCCTGAACAAACAGCCATAAAGGTAGTACCCCTGGGGGTACGAGAAGCATCCCAGTAGGGCCTCTCACTATCTACCACAATCAGAATAAGCTTGGCATTATACTCCACACATCAGCTCAAGACCTCAGGCATTCCATGTCTAGGATCTACCAAGAACTGTCAAACATGCCTGGAGAGTTTCATTGCATATGTGCTTGTCATTAAGACTTTTTGGGTATAGTTCTGACTTTGTACAATGATCCTCCCTTATCAGTCAACTGTGGTCCAAAAATATTAAATGGAACATCCCAGAAACAGTTATTTTAAATTGTGTGCCATTCTGAATAGTGTGATGAAATCTCACTGTCCTGCCCTATCCCACCTAGGACATGAGTCATCCCTGTGTCCAGCATGTCCATATAAATGTTCTCTGCCTGTTAGATATTTAATAGATACATCTGGGTTATCAGATAAGCTCTTGAGGCACCACAGTGCTCTGTGTGTGTGTGTATAAGAAGGTCAATAATCAACAAATGCCACATGATAATGCTTGTATCATTCACTTCACCCCACCCCATCACATAGGCATTGTATCATCTCACATCATTACTAAGAATATGAGTTCACAACAAGATATTTTGAGAGAGACAAGAGAGAGAGCACAGAGACAATGTTAATAACACATAACAATTTTAACAATATACTATAATACAAGTTATTTGAGTATGGTTTCTCCTCTCTCTCTCTCTCTCTCTCTCTCTCTCTCTCTCTCTCTCTCTCTCTCTCTCTCAAAATATTGTTGTGAACTCATGATCCTAGTAATGATATGTGTTATTAACATTGTTAATCTCTTACTGTACCTAAATAATAAATCAAACATTAAGTTGTTATTATAGGTGTGTATGTATAGAGAAAACATAGTGTGTGTTTGTGTTTGTGGGGGGTTAATACTGATTAGCATCCAGAGGTATCTGTGGTTTCAGGCATCCTGTGGGGGTCTTAGAATGTATCCCCTGCAGATCAAGGGGAATGACTATATCTAGTCTGGATTCTGAATCTTGTCTTGATCTCTGATGAATTCATTTTCCCTGGAGTCTAAGTAACAGCGAGAGTCTCTAACTTTCAGTAATAATAGTAGCTAACAGTTCATAGGCACTAAAAATCTGCTAGTCACTCTTCTGAACATTGACACACAATAGTATCTATTCTTCACAATCACAGTGTGAGACAGGATTTATTATTAGCCTATTCTACCAAAGTGATAACTTATTACATTTTCTCATTTAAATGAGGCTTAGGGAGGTCAGGAAAATAGGCCAAGGTCACACAGCTCCAAGTTGCAGTGTTGAAATACAACTCCACACAGTCTGTCTCCCGGATACATGCACTTAACCACTGTGTTATATAGGATGATTCTCAAAGAGTGGTCCATTGACTACCAGTAGCAGCATCCCCTAGTTCATGCCCCAGACCTACTTAATCCAAACCTTAAAAGTGTGATGATGCATATTCAACTTTGAGAATCACTGCTATATGGTATTCATTTGAGAACCACTGCTGCAAATAGTATGTGCTATATGCTGGGCACTTGCTTTACATGAAATACTCCCTTAATTCCCCCAAATTCCCTTATAAATAGGCATTATTTTTGTTTTAGAGCTATAGACATGGAGAAGTGAAGGGGAAACTTGTCCACAAATATTAAATGACCATGGCAAAATTCAAGTCCAAGTCTTTGGATTCTAAAATGCAAATTCTTAATGTGCATTGCTTTCCTGCTTCATTTCTGGCTCAATGTCTCTTTTAGATCTCTGAGGCATTTCTGTTCTCTTCCTCTGTGACCTTGGGCTCCTCTCAGGAGATCTTGGGATGAATACTCTAAGCAAAGCACATAGTCCCAGCATGGAGACATGGCATGTCCTCTACCTCTTCCTCCAATTGTGTCTGCCTGTGATAGTTTCACACTCCCTCAATCCCTTCCTCTCCACCTAGATGGCCCAGGCTCACTGGATTGATGCAGCTACTCTCTAACTTGATTTCTTGTTTCCTCAGGTTAAATACTAACATTCACTCACAGAATAGTATGCTTCTGCTTTTATGATCATTATTAGGTTGTTTTAGATTTAAATATGTAAACAAAGTAGTAGATTCCAGGGTGTGTTTTTCCTTATCCGACTCCTTTCAAGTTTCCCTGTGTGTCCTTCTGGGTGTTCAGCATTCTTCATCTTCCTAGCAGTGTAAAATGCTTTTTGGTGGGAACCAAAATAAGGACAGTTGGAAGGGATTGAGCAGAATGCTAATTCAGTTCCTCTACTGTCGAGTCTCCAGTCTCCTTGGCTGGGTTGTTCGGGTTCTCCACATAGCATCGCCTAGCACAAACTGTTCATTGCCTTGGAGTTTGGAGTCCAAGAGATGTGGCCCTTCCTTCCCTGGGCGGATAATCTTGGCCTCTAACTCCTCTCTAACAGTGAATGATCCTTCTATGCTTACCCCTCCCTTCATCTTAAACAAATTGCTATTCACTTCTAACACAGAGTTAAAAGCAATGTCTTTGGATGTTATAGCTTCTCCATAATAGATGCAGGACTCTCATTTAATTGACCTGTGGGTCAGGAGGCTTATGTCCCTCTCTGAATCCTTTGCATCTCTGTATTGCCCTTTTTGGAATGGCTCACTGGGGTCACTGTGGTTGAAGAGTTTTGGACGGTCATCTGCATGATAGAGAAAGACAAATGGCTTTCTCTTTTGCTGATTTATTTATTGCATCATTACACCAGGGCAGAAAAGGTATTAAGCAGAGAAGGTGGTATGGCTTTTGGCCCCAGAAAAACCCTTTGGTGAAATAATTTTGATGGATTAATTTTATGGATCCAACTATTTCTTATTGAGCAACTACTGTTTACTATAAAACTTTCCCAAACACCGGATACATGAGTGGACAAAGCAGACTATAGCCTTGGCCTCTGACTTTATATTCTACTGGTAGGGGCAGAAAATAACCCATGGATAAGTCAACCGTAGTACCACAAAAACAGTTAATGAGGATAAGCAACAAAGAGATTATCTGGTATATGTTGGGAGGGTGTAGTCTTAAATAGAGTAGAAATGGATGGAAAATTCAAGAAGATACACCATAAAAACCACAGGAAGAGACATTTGGGTAGCTCCAGCAGGAGTATTTCTACCCAAGCTAACCCTGTACACCAAAAGCACTGAATCAGACAAACCTGGCATGCTCGAAGATCATCAAGAAAGCTATATGGCTTCAGAGGATTTATTTAATACCTGCCCCCCCACTTCACTCTAAGCTTCAGGAGAGCAGGAAGAATGTTTATTCATACTTACCACCATGTGTGCCAATGTTTAGCATGGTGCCTTTCAAAGCATAGATATTCAATAAATATTTGTCTACCCAATGAGTAGATAACACAAAATAGTACAACAGATTGAGTTCCTGAACTGCATGCTGGAAAGACAAAAGGTTTGAATCAGAAGTTGTAACCCCTTAACTAGTGATATCAGGTTCTAGAGAATGAGATGTTCAGGTCATTGATAAAGCATACAGCTGAGTCAGAGAAGGCCCAGGGAAAGTTAAGGCCAAGTAGCTGACAGTGCAGGTCTCTGACAAATCATGAAAGGGAACATTGCAGTCACACCATGTAATGCAAAAGGTTGTGATAAGTCTGGCTGTGAACCAAGTGTCAAAGCCCTCAATGAATCACAAGGAAGTCAGTAAATCAGTCACTGGGGCCAGAAAAGGAGATACAGAAGCAATACTGCTAGCAGCAGAGCTTCCAAGAATGAGGGCTATTGAGAAAAGTGCAAGGAGGAAGGCCTCTAAGTGATCCTGGGGTTGAGGAGTGCCAGAACCCCTGTTTCCGCATGCCAGGACAAACAACTGAGCACTTTCTTGAGAAAGCTCCAGAGGAAGTACAGCCAGAAGGAATAGCTGGATTTCAGTTAATCATGGCAGTTCAGGGAATGGTCAGTCTGGAGGGAGCCTTGTGCTCAGGAAGTAATGTTCCAGAGGACACAGGGAGCAAGAATAGAAGGTGGGAGGAATGAGAAGCTGGTCAGGAGGAAAAATCCTCCTGCACTATGGGAATGAAGGGCTGCAGGGTATTGATGATGGTGGGGAAGGGGAAACTTATGTGCCATGTGGTCATTCTGGCAGTGAGAGATGAGCAATGTTGGATTTAGTCCCAGTAGTGCCCAATGGAAGACAATTATGCTGTTCCTCACTGATGTTAGCTGTAGTCTCTTATCTATGGCAGATCCTCTCCACCTGGATTTCTCCCATGTTTCAATAGGTAGGATATTGGAGAACAAGTGATGTCTAATTTATTTCTACATATTGATCCATGTTAGCTCTCTTTTTTCCAAAAATAATGAAAAAAACTCCAGGCTTATTTTTAAAAGAGGATTTATTAGATTGAACAAAAATGATAGAGTACAGCAGAGATATGATAAATAGGCAGAATGAATCATCGTGCGTGTGTGTGTGTGTGTGTGTGTATTTAGTTGTCAATGGGCCTTTATTTTATTTATTGATATATGGTGCTGAGAATCAAACCCAGTGTCTCACACATGCTAGGCAAGTGCTCTGCAACTGAGTCACAATCCCAGCCCAATGAATCATCTTTTATTCTACAGATATTTATTGAGTACTTATGACAGTGCATATCTAGGTACTGAAGATCATGGGGTGAACACAGCCTTGGCCCTGTGAGGATGCATTGTAGGAATAAAGGCAATATTCAATAAACATATATGCACCTGGATATCAGGCAGAGATAGTCTTATTGAGAAAAACAAAATAGAAATGGGTAAAGAATGATTGGCTGTGGTACTTTAGTTACAAGAACGTTGAAAGCCAGAGCATAGACCTAGAGCCTTTCATGATGATACAGGATATGAAGAAAGAGGATTTTCCAGACAGAGGATCCTGTGAGTATCAGTGGTTGGGTTGGGAATGCTGGGTGCTCTGGAGGAACAGTGAGAACATTGATGCAGAGACAAGTGTTGACTTGGTGAGAGAGCTGAGAGTCAGCTCCCCTAGTGCCTTGAAAGCCACATTAAAAACTTTGGAATTTGTTCTAATGAAGAACATTAGTGAGTTTCAAGCAAGAGAGTGAAAAGACTTAATAAGTTTTAATAAATTATATAAATAATAATAAATAAACAAGAAATAAATTAAATAAATAAGAAAATAAGAAATAATGAGTGTTAATAAATTAAAGATCACTTTAATTGAAGAGAAATGTGAGGGGAAAAGAGGTAGAAGGGCAGCAGCCCACGGTGGCTAGGTGTGGTGATGCACACCTGTAATCCCAGAGGCTTGGGAGGCTGAGGCAGGAGGATCCCTAGTTCAGAGGCAGCCTCAGCAACTTAGTGAAGCCCTAAGCAACTCAGTGAGACCCTGTCTCTAAATAAAATACCAAAAAAAAGGGCTGAGGATGTGCCTCAGTGGCTAAATGCCCCCAAGTTTAATCCCCGGTACAAAACAAAGCAAAACAAAATGGAAGTGGTAACCGCCCTGATTTGATTATTACACATCATATACATGTAAAGAATTATGGCACTGTACCCTACAAATTTGTACAATTAATTTTTTATAAGTTTAAATGATGTTATTCACTTAATGGTAGAATCAAAGATAATAACCCTATGTTTAATTTGGAATATATTCTAAATATAGAGCTAAAACTTTTTATTGAGTGACTAGTCAGAGGTTATGAAGAAGAGATAGGAATCAGAGTGACTCATATTTTTGGACTGGAGTAGTGGTAACTAGTGTTTATATCTATCCATCAAGAACTCTAAAAGAACAGGTTTATGGAGGAAATAAGGAATTTAGTACTTTGGATTTACAAGTAGAAGTGCCAAGTAGGTTGCTTGTAATGCAAGGGCACAGGAAACAGAAAAATAAATGTAGAAGTCATCAACATACAGACTGTATTTAGAGACAGAGACTGGTATCACCACCCACAGAGTGGAGGCACGAGATCTGCATCTTAGCCCAGTGGAATTCCTTCCAATATTTGGTGTCAGGTAAAGAGAAGGACCTATCAAAAATAATTGTGAGAAAGTGATGAGAAATCTGTAAGCCAAGTGAAGGAGAACTCTTCATAACTGGAGGGATAATTAATAACACAAGTGTGCTTAGAAGTCTAGGGAGGCGAAGACTGGGAATTGGTAAAATCCAGTTAGGAGACATTGGTGAGAAGGTTCTGGTGAGAATCAGTGAATTAATTATTAATTAAAAAAGAGATAATGGGCTGAACAATTTTAGAGAGTGATAATCTTCGTTCAGAAGTTTTGCTATAAGTGATGGCAGGATAAGGGGTCAGTGGTTGGAGGAGAAGGTGAATTGAAAGAAGGATATTTTTTTTTCTCTAAAACCCAATCTGTAGCCTGACATCCCTGGACCCTTCATTGACTATGACTGATGTATAATTACATAGCTCTGGGTTCTCATCTGTCTCTCTTCTTCAGACAAAATAAGAGTCAACCAGGGGTTGGGGTTGTGGCTCAGAGGTTGAGAGCTCACCTAGCAGATGTGAGGGAGTGGGTTTGATCCTCAGCACCACATAAAAATAAAGATATTGTATTCATCTATTTAAAAAAGTACCCAAGATTGGCTTCTTCTTTATGAGTAAATGATACATTCTGATCTTTAGTCAAGTTACCCCCCAGATTTCTTGGTGGCTTTTAGGTGTCATGGGAAATTGGAGCTCTATTTGCCATGTTGATAATGAAACTATCTCTGACACTAGGCACTTTGTGTGGATGTGAAACTATCTATCTACTGTCAACTTCAATGACATTGGGGACTTATAGTTACAGCACTTATGGGAACGTTGGTTGGAGTGTAAAACTATTCATGAGAAGAAGCATAGGGTCATAGCAAGTTTTCTGCTTATTCTTCAGTGCCTTCCAATGGAACAAGGAAGTAGTTCTCAAAATCCTCTAGGTTTAACCCTCTGTGATGAGCTACTCACCTGTACCAGGTATATCTAAATTCGTCTTTCTTCAAAACCAGAACAGGAACCAAGCTAGCCTTGGGAAGCCATCCACTTGGTCCCACAAATGATTGCCCAAGTGAAATCTCCTTGTCCAGAGGAAAGTACCAAGGGAGTGGAAAGGGAGACCCCACCAAAGGTGCCAGCAATATGAACAAGAACAGCTCAAGCACTATTTAAGTGGAGAGATTGGAGTCTGGAATAAACACTTCAGCTCTGCACAAGTGTATGCCCTGAGAATTCTGCAAACATGCCAGCTGACTCAGGACCACTAAGTCTACGTCAGTAGGGGATGAAGCAACCAATCTCAGTGTTTAGACAATAAAGCTTCAGATGGGGAGAGCTCACCAACCTGGAAGAAAATCTGTTTGCTACTACACCTTATCCTCCTAATCCTAGCTTGAAGGTGTTTATGGTCATCCATCTAAAATGTTACTCTGCAGAGTCCTAACAGACATCTTCTCCTGTCCCCATTATCTTAAAGACACTCCTTTCTTTAGAGACAGAATATACCTTGATTAATAGGCATATTGTACAATAAAAAAGGAGTGGGAAAGAGTTGGCTTTCTCTCTCTGCATCTCTGTTTCCTACCCAGGACCCACTGCCCTTGAGAATTCAGAGCAACTTAGTAAAGCCGACTGCACTGTTTTTATTTTGCTTCCTTTGACTTTACTTCCAGGCATCCCCACTGTGCTCTCCCTGTTCTACTCTTGAAGAGTCACATCCCTCAATGTTGATATGTCTTTTCTCTTCTCTGCAGCACTTTCCTAGGCCTCTTGATCTGGGTCATTCAGGTGTTGTCATGGCAATGACATCCTCAGCAGAGTGGTGTTGCACATGTTGTCATGGCTATAAGGACCTCTTGATAGGAGCTCGACTTCATTGTTATCAAGAGGACAGCAGTGATCATTTGGCTTGCCTGAATTCTTTGGTTAGGAACTAGTGATTCTGGGCCTATAAATGTGAGTAGCTATAATTAGAGAAACAGCAGCCAATCTACTATTTTTTTTGTAGCTTGTCCATATTCTAAGTATTGTACATATGTTATCTCTTTAATTTTCTTGACAGTCTTATGAGCAGGTATTGTTACTCTTCTTCTGCAGATGAGTGAGCTGGACACAGAGAGATCACTTAGATAATCTGCTCAAAGGTATACACAAGTATGAAGTGACCAGATAGCTTCATTCTAGAGACTTGATTCTAAATCCATTACTTCTCCTGTTTAATTATCAAAACCAAAATCAAACTACTGTGCAATAGCCAAATTATATCATCTTTTTAGCTAGAATATGGGTAGGTTTATATTTCCACACAACTCTCAAGTTTTAAATATTTTCATTTGATCCCCTATCAACCATATATGGTTAGTATGATTATGTTAGTATTAACTTTATTTTACAGAGAAGACCAAAGTAGGGGATTACATGAGAGCGCCAGTATCTTCCTGAAGAAATTTGGCTGCTAACCCTTTTTAGACTAGAGAGAAATTCATGATAGTGTAATGATTCAGAATCTGTTCTCTTTTTTAAAAAAATTTCCTATATATTATGTCAAATTCTATGGCCCAAGTCTGGCTCTGCGGGGAGCTTGGCCAAGCCTTCTAAAGTGAATGGTTGCCAGAAGTCAACTCTATCAATGATAGAAGGAATAAATGGAAATTCTTGGCATGTCATTTGAATAGCCTTTTTTTTTCTCCCTCTTTATTCTATGCCACAAAATTCTACTATTAATGTAGCTACTTTCATGTATATTGCTATACAGAAGAACAGTAGCCTACATTGCCATTCCAACAGTATTCACAGTCTCTGTGCTACTTTGAGCAAGTAGCATGTGTAGGGAAATCCCAGCAGAAAATTAATTTCAGATTTGTCTCCAATCTGGTTCTTAGAAAATGATAATTAAACACCAATGAGTTACTTAGACACTGGCCTCTAAGAAAGCACATCTTTTAAGGCAGAGGAAGCTCAGGCCTAATAACTGATGGATCTTCTCATTGAGTACAAGAAGAAGGGAGGGGGATGTGCTCTAAGTGGGAGATGACAGTCCAAGTAAATAAAGATGATAAAAAGCAACAGTTCAAGGCCTTATCGTGTTATTACATGCCAGTGCTTTTCCTGTATCAGCACGTTTAATCTTTAGAACGGCCCTATGAGGTAGACCTGTTATTATCCATACTTGATGAATGAGGAAAAATGGGCACGGAATTATTTTAAATAATTTCCTGATGTTCATCAGAGAGTAAGAAGTAGACCTGGTAATTGAACCCCAGCCTCCTGGGTCGGCCAGGAGATGTTGGCATGCTATCTTTCATGGGCATGGATGGAGCCTAGAGCTGAATCAGATGCGTAATGTGGTGAACTTCAAGACCAGAAGTCCAATCACACATGTTTCTAAGCAGTGTCATGTTGAATACTTTGCCACCTGCCCTGAGCCTCAGTTATCCAATTCATAAAGTGAGGACCATGATTGTACACACATTCTGAACTGGCTGTAGGGGATTACATGAGTTGATATATAATACATGCCCTGTGCCTGGTATTAAATAAATACTCAATTAATGTCATCAAGTGTGGTGACATTAAAAGTGATAGGAAGAGTGAGCTTTAGAATTCATAACTAACCCTGTCCTTGACAAGTCATCTTTAAATTTTAAGGATGACTATTATGCTTTTATTATAAGAATAAAGTGTTTTATGGGAAGAGCTAAGATGTGAATTTCTGACCCCAAGGTCTTTACACAAAACCCCAATTCATCAAACAAAATTTAGCTTTTGTTAAAATCACCTCTTGGTATGAAGTCTGACACGTCCATTCTGTAGCCTTTCCCAGAGTCTCAGTTTCTCCTAGGGTTTAACTCAGCTGCTTCCCAGTCTACCAGTGAGTACTGGAACCTTGACTGTAGATAGTACATGATTGTTATCTTCTTGAGAACACTTTTTGTACTGGTAAAAAAAAAATAGTTTCACAACTAGCAGCTTCTGATTTGGAAAGAAATAGAAACTTAATGAAGGTTTCAGAAAGTGACTGAAATTTAATCTGAAAGTAATACTTGATCTAGGTTTTAAAAACAAACAAGCCCATTAAACCCATTCTTATTTCTACTATAAAAGGCATTTTATCTGGAGTGCATGGTCCAGAACTGAGATAAGGCATGGTCTTGTTATTTCTGGTAAGCACCATTCTAAATGTATTACATTAATTATATTTATCTATAAGCAGGAATGAAATTTGCCAAGATGTAAAGCCTGAGAGAAAACCTCCCCACTCCCACTCAAAAGGCAAAAAATAAAAAATAAAACAAAAAACCCAGTAGTTTGGAATAAGGTGGATTCTTTCCTCAGGCCTTGACAATATCAAGCTGCTGTCCACATCTGATACTTGAACTAGGGCTCTGAGGATGTTTCCGTGTGCCTTTTCAAGTGAAAACCGTCTTCTACGCCTCGCTAATCGATAGGGCAGCCCAGTGGGAGAAGGCCTGCTGGCCACCCTCCCTGGGCTGCGTGACTGCTGAGTGACTAGAAGGCAAAGCGAGGTTCACAGCAGCGCCACTTCAAGATCCATGTTAGATACAAAAGGGAATTAAAAACTTCACGTTGAGTTGTTGTCGCTCTACCCGTGTCTCGCCTCAGAGACTTCTACAGCTGGAGAGTGCTCAGAATTCAGCCCTTTAGAGCTATTACAATTCATATTGACTATAAACTTCCCACTGTGCGAATAAAAGCTAGGAGGTGCTTGCCAAGTTCTCGGAGGGGGGAATGTAAGTTATTTCACCATCTGATGATATACTCCATGTTGGGAAACATTAGGGGGAAATAAGAAAAGGAGAAAAGACAGAAAAAAATGTGCTGAGAACTGATCAGCTGCTTTTCATTAATGAAACACAGACCAAGGCACGTTGGTGGAACAATTGAGGGACCAGTCACTTACAAGTCATTAATGCTGTTTGCTCCTCTGTGGTCTACACTTGGGAGAAGAAAGCCTTTAACCTAACATCCCAGCTCACATGGGATGTTCAAAGAGCAGGCAGGGAGTCCAGGAACATGAAGAGCACTTTGGTCAGAATGCGTGGTTTGACCCTTTGCTTGGCCAATTACTAAGTGGGTGACCCTCAACAAACCAATTAACTTCTCTGAACCTCTGTTACCTCATCTGTAAAATAGGATCAAAACATGAAGATTAGCAACAATACATTGCAGGTACTTTGTAAACACGAAGACATTATGCACATTGTCCTTTATTAAAAGTTCTCTTATTAATCATGCATATCCTCTGGGGCAGTGCCAAGAAAGTCGCAGTGGGAGAGAGGAGAGATGTGATCCCACTTTAAAGCAATCTTCCAAGACAAAGATGTTTTTGCATTTTTGCAACACAAACTCAAAAAGCAAATAATGTAACCAGTGTTTATGACCGTTGTTATAACAACTGCAATTATCGTTTGTTCTCATTATCTTTTGTTAAGTCTTACATTTATTTACACAGTGCAATTAATTTGAAAGTTCACCTAAGCATTTCACAAATGCTACATAGGATGTCGTCCAAGTAAGTGAGGCGAGTTGAATCTGGAACTCTTTTAAAAAGATCAGAACACTAGGACACAGTTGTGCAGTACAGAAATCAAAAGGGAAATCACAGGGCAAAAGGAACATTTGGTTTGGTACCAGTTTTATAATCTTGTCAGGAGCTTTGATCTCCAAAGCATTCAAGTATCTCAAAGCCTGAGCTGACTCTGGTTGCCTTATCTCACGACACTAGGGGTTGGCTAACTAATGCAGGTGGGTCAAATCTGATTGGCTAGCTTGCTTAAACAGCCTGTGAGCTAAGAACAAATTTTATATTTTTAAACAGTGGAAAATAATTAAGGCATAATAATATTTCATGATCTGTGAGAATTATTTGAAATTTGACTATTATTGTTCATAAGTTCAGTAATAATAGAACTCAGCCACATTCATTTGTGGATTTCATCTTATAATGTTAGTCTGAAATCCTACGGTGTTTATCATATGGTCCTTCAAAGAAGTTAGAAAACCCTTAAGACTGACTCCTAATAGTCCTTATAGCTGTTATTAAAGTTGTGAATTTTTATCCAAAATCCCTTTCTTAGTCCTCTTTCTCATCACTCTGTGAAGTTATAATCATGGTAATTATTCAATAAATTCAAACCCATGCCCACTTCTGTGTTTTTGTAGCAGTGGCTCCATGCCATTACCAAGGGTTGTTCCCTGGCTACCAGAAGGGATGTGATGCCTTGATTTTCATACTAGTCTATACTCTTCATGCTTTTTTTTTTTTTTTTGTACATTTGTCTGTGCATAAATTCAAACCCAGTGCTCACAATGGTCTTTGATCTTATCAGCTTAAAATCTGCTCCATTGGTCTGTTGTTGATTCTACCCATGAGAAAGTGTATTTGGATGTGTCTTCATTTGTGGTCTCTTTCTGTAAAAGACCAGTTGAGACTGAGTAATTTATCAAAGTAAGAAGTTATTTGATGTCTGGCTCTAGAAGCAGGGGATTTCAAGTTTAGGCAGCTGGACTAGTGAGGGTCTCCTGTGGCTTCAAAGCATTGATGGAAAAGTGGGAGAGATCACGTAGCAGGAGATTCCAGAAGCAAGAGACAGCCTAGGAAACTGAACTCACTTATAAACAACTGGCTTTTGTGATAACTAAACTCCCTTTCCAAGAAAGGCATCGATGTATTCATGAGAGCTCCTTCCTCGTGACCCAGAGACCTCCCACTAGGCCCTGCCTTCTAACACTTTCACATGGAGGAATCAAAATTCTGGTATGTGAACTATAGAGACCCCCAACATAAACCTTAGCCAAGGTTACAATGGTTGATGCTGTTTACGTTTGGGTGCTCTGTGTCATAAGGCATGTCATGGTACTGCATCTGATCCTGGCCTCACTGTAGCCTTCAAAGTAGGCACCACTTTCTTAGAGGAACATATTTGCATTCATCCGCACCAAAACGTAGAATTATAGACTCTTTACCTCTTCTGGTTGCAAACCTATGTTACACCATTACTAGCACCTACCTTACTTTTTCCATCCCCCTCCCTGTTTCTGTCTGAAATACACCTGTAGCCCAAAGTTTATTTGTGAAGCAGAGGTGGCAGGCCTCAAGTTTCCTGAAAGATCTTTGCCAAATGAGCTCTGCCTAATTGAGAACAATTTTTAAAAATTCCTCAGGTATCTCCTAGATGAATAGTCTTTCAGAATCCCATCATTATGATTTCAGAGCTTCAAAAATACTTTATACATTATAATAATAATCATTTGGCCAGCTAGAGAAAAAGGATAGTTCTGTCATAAAAATTTCTTTTCTATTCAGATAGACTGAAATCTTGTCACTCACTTTTAAAAATGAGTTTCAATTTTTGCATAAAAAATTAATTAGTAGTTATTGCTAACTGTTGGAAGTACAGATGCCATTTATATGCTTCTTCATAGCTTTTCTGTTTCAAAATGTATAATGTGTTTACAACAAGTGTATAGTCATAAACTTAACCTTTAGAAATATAGAAATATTTTTTTTCTATTTTAAATTCCTATAAGATAGGCTTGGAACAGACTAGACATTGAATTAAGGAAGTCTAATGTGTTAGTCAACTACCAGAAAACATATTATATTTTAGGATAATTCTAACTTTATTTTATTTAGAGATTGGGTCTCAATGAGTTCCTTAGTGCCTTGCATAGCTGAGGCAGGCTTTGAACTCTTGATCCTCCTGTCTCAACCTCCCCAGCTGCTGGGATTACAGGCATGTTCTACTACTCAGCTCCATATCATCTTAAGGCTGTGTCTTAGCAGAATACAGAGCCACAGTAGTCCCAGTTGTGCTTGATGGAAGAATCACTGGATCAAAGTTTGGATTGTAAAGTCAACCCACTGAATTTTCCCATGTAGAAGTAGTCATATCTGCTGCCATCTTCCTCAAACACTGTAAGAATCAAATTCCAACCCTCCGAGGAGATGAGAAACGCTCACGTCTCCTATGATGCCTGAACAGGAGGCAGAGTATGTTCACCAACACCCATGGGGACATGACTATCAATTGTGGGTGTGCTGTGCCTCCATGTTTGTGTTTAGTTACCATGCATCCCTAACTTTGAGATTGTTCTTCCTCTTAAGTTGTAAACTACATTGAAAGATGGTGATGTTTTAGAATTAGCAGATGCTTAGAACTGAGTACGTTTGGTAGCACTGAAATGGGAAACAAAAACTATCAAATGAAACTGTCCTTTTTCTTTATTTTCTTACCCCTCCACCCCCATTTCCACGTAAAAATTTTTGTGCCTAGTTAGAATCCCTTTTATCAATTAGCTAAAGTAAATTGTGATGAGCCACATGTGGCTCAGAGTCTGCTCCGCTAGAGGAATCAACATTTGACAGAGTTTTTGGATGAATTTTCCAAAATGCTTCCACAAAATTCTTTACAGCCTTGTTTATTATCCCAGAATTAGGGTTTTTTTAAAAAATTGAATTCTCTGGGAAACTTAGCAACTAATGAATATGCACCTTTGCATATGTAGTCTATTTGAGCAATATGGTGTTTTTGACAAATATCAGAACTACTTAGTAATACATCCAGTAGTCACTGATACTACAGTTGCTGAGAAACTCTTTGAAATACATCTCGTGGAAATGCCTTAGAGCTAGCTTTAAAAAAACAACCATCAAAGTTTTTGACATATACATAATATAATTTTATCACTCTCATCTAATTCACGAGTCTTTAATCCAAATGGCTGTTTACAAAATAAAACCTATGCTTGGAAAGTGATTTTGTTCTCATTGAAGTTATTAAAAAGCACCATTAGCTAACTTTTCTTGAGGATTTATTCTCTGCCAACTCTTTGCAAAGTGCTCTACTCTATGATCACATTTAATCTTCATAATGAGGTAAGTACCATTATAATCTCCATTTTACAGATAAAAACATTGAAGCCAAAGTCACATAGTAATAACTGTTGTAGCTATTTTTCAGTAGTCCTTATGGTGTCTATAGGAACTAATTTTATTTATAAGAAAAACAGCACAGTAGAAAGAGCTGTGGAATCAAACAGCTTAGGGTTTCTGCTTAGCATTTGTCATGCTGTTTCTTTATTTGTAAAATGGGGATAATATATATCTCTAAA
This sequence comes from Urocitellus parryii, assembly GCF_045843805.1. Taxonomy (NCBI): domain Eukaryota; kingdom Metazoa; phylum Chordata; class Mammalia; order Rodentia; family Sciuridae; genus Urocitellus; species Urocitellus parryii. The sequence goes on from NC_135534.1 coordinate 119,216,147, forward strand.
AGCAGGACTGTATAATTATTCTACATCAGCTATAGGCATAAAGGAGCATTTAATTATCAACAGCAATGTTGATTACTTGTGTTATTATGATGAAGTAATTGGGAAACTTAACTCTGCTTGAATCAATTTAGGGATGGACAGAACAGAGAAGAGAATTTGAATTGACCTTGGGGACAGTGAAACCATGGTGCTGCTATGGAAAGGCAGAGAACAAGTCACACTTGGTCATCAGGCTGTGCTAGTGTTAAAATGAGCAAGAATTTTTGACACTCTTCCCATTTCCTACAGTCTGATCCTCTTTATTAAACTATGGGCTAGCTTTAATGATTGCCTTATAATAAATGGAATGTGGTAATAGCCAGGGTATGTGATGTCCAAGGTAGGTGACAAAATGTCATGCAGCTTCTGTTGACTTCTTCCATTCACTGGGTCGTTTTGGATACATGATAGGAAATTTAGTGATGCAGAGGCTCATATGGAGGGACCACATAGAGAGACTCATAAGAGGGACAAAGGCCAAGGGCCCAGATCCCCATGCCCAGTTGTTGGCCTCTGTGTGAGAGGAAGCATTGACAATAACCGCAGGCCCATCATGATCTGACTTGCAACTTCATGCAAAACCAGGTGAGATCTGCCTGATTGAGCCTAGTCAATTCTACATTTATGAACAAAGAAATATGGCTATTATGGTGGGCCTCTGTTTTGGGCAGTTTATTAATTAGCAACAAATAACTAGAACACAGGCATAACATATTACAAAATGACAAAATGCTCACATAGATATTACCCTTTGGCTTCTTACTTTGGTCTCCACTTCCCCTATTACTTTCCTCCTCAGATGAGGTAGACCTATTGGCCTTCATTACCTACGGACTTTCCAGTGCCCAGAGTTTATGATCTGATCCCAAAATATTCCCTTTAGATCTCAGTAACTTGTGGTAGCCCAGAATTTCTATTAGCTTTCATGTGCCCTCTAGAATGACAGCACACTAAAACTTTGTCCTGGGAATAAGTTCATTGCTGTCTCTGCCTTTGGGTCATAGAACTTGTAAAAATTTGGAGAGGCCCATCATGTAAAGATCCCTAGTTGTCTAGCTTATGTGTTAATCTTCCCACACCCTCATGAAGTCCTTCTTAATCTCAGCATCCTGGGCTGAGGGCTTCTCAGGGCATGAGAAAAAAAATAGATCAAATGCCATTCATTATTTCCAGAATCGGTGGAGAAAGATCGGAAGCCACCATCCCTGTCATTTCCTATCAATCGAAAGCAGGACAAGTAGAAGCTTGGAACTATCTGTGTCTCCATAGCCAAAGGATATCAGAGGACAGAGGGAGATTGGAGCACTGGGGCAGTGGAGGAAAACTTCATTCTACTCTCTCGGTCCAGTTCCAAGAAAATTAACTCAACCATTTCAACAGGCTTGAATTCTGTCGGCAGCTCAACCATCCCCTTGTTTACTGTTGAAATAATTACTACTTTGCCATAATATTAGCTCTGAGCCGTGACTCCATTACCATTATCACTGGAATATTACCCATTTATTATCTCCCAGCAACCCTGGAAGATGAATACTGGGCTTCAGAGACCAATTGCTTTACAGCAGACAGGATCTTGGTGTGCATTGTTTAATGAGGTAAACTACATTATGGCCAGCATTAATTTGGCTGCAGTGCACTCCACTAAATCAATCTTAACCTGTAAATCTGCCATTATTTTTGATGTGCACTTAATCAGTGAGGAAGAGAGACATTCTTGGAATAGGTGTTAAGAGTCCTGGGTGAGAGGAGAGAAGAAGGACAACAGTGAGCAAGTCCACGGGTATGCGTGGAAAAGGAGGGATGACTGCTTTGGAGTGGTAGACCTCAGAAAGAAGAAGCAGACAGCAAAGCATCCTCTATTCCTTTGGTCCAAAATGCCTGAGAAGATGCAAAGTTGATGTGAAGATTTAGATGTAACCTTTGTATCTCTCTTTCACAGCTCAGGAGTTGTGCACCAGAGAAAACATTTTCTAATCCCTTTCAACTATTCTCTTCTATTTGGCATCTTCAAAGTAACAACAGAAACCCACAACAGACAAATTAGGAGAAGCAAGATACAGCTAAACAATGAGATTATCTTTTGGCATGAAGGATATGAGAGTCAAGGAAATAGATTTCCCTATTTGCAGGGTGCCCAGGAACCTATGTGTGGGCTCAAAGCTCATGGCCTTAGATGAAATACAGCTGGAAACGTACAAGGGAATCCAAGGAGCAGTTGAAAGATGATTCTGCAGGAAGCCTTCTTTGTCACCCACATCCTCCTTCTCAAGCTCTGAAGGTGCATATTCATCACTTGGGAACCTTGTAAAAATGCAGATTCAGCAGGTCTTGGGTGGGGCTGGAAAGTCTGCATCTCTAACAGGCTCCAGGGGGACAGGTTCATAGGCTGATGCTATAGGTTCACAGACTGACCACTGAGAAAAGGGACCACTACCAATTTTAGTAGAAGGAGAGTTGTCTTTCTAACAAATGTCTACTCTGGTTTGACATTTGGCTTCTTACTTTGGTCTCCACTGGGGATCAAAACAGTGACAGTCCCCATTTCCAAGGTGGATAAACAGAAATGTGTTGCTTTTGCTCCATCAAACACTGGCTACTTATTGCAGGTCCTGGAATGAATGAAGTATGAACAGTTCTCAGAATGTCTTAAGTACAATAGAGATCATAGACACTGCCATAAATGATGCCTTCAGTTTTTAGGCTGGGGGCCACTGCCAGAAGTGTCTTGGGAAATTACTTTTCTATTATCAATCAAGAAAAAATAAAAAGGGCTTGAATACAACTTTGGACTCTTGGAACTCAATCTAATCTCCTTCCTTGAAGAAAAATATATGTTTTTCTATGTCACTTGTTTCTCAAAATCACACATTTGCTTATCTCACATGCTTTCTCTCTACACATCCTAAATAATTGGAAACTTATGCAATCACTTGATATATCCAGCCCAGGTTATCAGGGTTGAAATGAACAAAACAATTCTCTAGAGAACCCTAGACTTCCTTCTGTAAGAGCTAGAGTGGAGGTGCCATGGTTCTCAAAGCCAGTTTTGGTTTACTCTCCTACCAATCTTCTAAACACTACTACTGCATCCTTTCTTAGAGAAATTGAGACACACACACACACACACACACACACACACACACACGGGGGGGGGGTTATGATATAATAGATAATCTCAAGAACAGAGAAACTGGCATACAGTATAAATTTGGAATCTTTCACTACACATCTTTCCTACCAAGGCTTTTTATGTATCTATCTTGAAAACTTGTTATTATTTTTATCTCAGGGTATACATATGAAGTCTAATGTGTGTGTTCACACCTGTGTGTGTCTTATTCTTTATAGCATTAGAATAACAATAATGATTTTCCTTTTACAATTTAATTATAATTAAAGAATAAGAACACCACTAATTAAATTCCTATTGTCTACCAAACTATTCTCTGAGTATTTGGATAAAAATTTTTGTGGTTGGGAACATTATGCATTTCCTGATTCATTTGTCTGTTAGTCCATCTACATCTGCCCATCATCCATCCATCCATGGGTACCTCCATTCATCTACAAACATTTAGATAGTATTTAACAAGTTCTGTTGAATCTGGAAAAATAAATAGATTGGAAAAGTAAAGATGAATGAGGCATGATTCCCTCTCCAGGGGATTTCATAATTTTTTTTTTACCTTTACTTTTTAAATTTATTTATTTTTATTTTTTTTTATTGTTGGCCGTTCAAAACATTACATAGTTCCTCATACATCATATTTCACAGTTTGATTCAAATGAGTTATGAACTCCCAATTTTATCCCGTATACAGATTGCTGTATCACATCAGTTACCCTTCCATTGATTGACATATTGCCTTTCTAGTGTCTGATGTATTCTGCTGTCTGTCCTATTCTCTACTATCCCCCCTCCCCTCCCCTCCCCTCCCCTCCCCTCCCCTTTTCTCTCTCTACCCCTTCTACTGTAAATCATTTCTTCCATTTGTATTCTCTTGTCTTACCCCTCCTTTCCTCTTATATGTCATTTTGTATAACCCTGAGGATCGCCTTCCATTTCCATGCGATTCCCCTTCTCGTTTCCTTTCCCTCCCACCTCTCAACCCTGTTAATGAAAATCTTCGTCTCAAGCTCTTCGTCCCTACCCTGTCCTTGTTTCCTCCCCTTATATCAGAGGAGTCATTTGGTATTTGTTTTTTAAAGATTGACTAGCTTCACTTAGCATAATCTGCTCTAATGCCATCCATTTCCCTCCAAATTCTATGATTTTGTCATTTTTAAATGCAGAGTAATACTCCATTGTGTATAAATGCCACATTTTTTTAATCCATTCATCTATTGAAGGGCATCTAGGCTGATTCCACAATCTTGCTATCGTGAATTGTGCTGCTATGAACATCGATGTAGCAGTGTCCCTGTAGCATGCTCTTATTAGGTCTTTAGGGAATAGACCGAGAAGGGGAATAGCTGGGTCAAATGGTGGTTCCATTCCCAGCTTTCCAAGAAATCTCCATACTGCTTTCCAAATTGGCTGCACCAATTTGCAGTCCCACCAGCAATGAACAAGAGTGCCCTTTTCCCCACATCCTCTCCAGCACTTATTGTTGTTTGACTTCCTAATGGCTGCCAATCTTACTGGAGTGAGATGGTATCTTAGGGTAGTTTTGATTTGCATTTCTCTGACTGCTAGCGATGGTGAGCATTTTTTCATGTACTTATTGATTGATTGTATGTCCTCTTCTGAGAAGTGTCTGTTCAGGTCCTTTGCCCATTTATTGATTGGGTTACTTGTTGTCTTATTGTCTAATTTTTTGAGTTCTTTATATATTCTGGTTATTAGGGCTCTATCTGAAGTGTGTGGAGTAAAGATTTGTTCCCAGGATGTAGGCTCCCTGTTTATCTCTCTTATTGTTTCTTTTGCTGAGAAAAAACTTTTTAGTTTGAGTAAGTCCCATTTGTTGATTCTAGTTGTTAACTCTTGCGCTATGGGTATCCTATTGAGGAATTTGGAGCCTGCTCCCACAGTATGTAGATCATAACCAACTTTTTCTTCTATCAGATGCCGTGTCTCTGATTTAATATCAAGCTCCTTGATCCATTTTGAGTTAACTTTTGTGCAAGGCGAGAGATAGGGATTCAGATTCATTTTGATGCAAATGGATTTCCAGTTTTCCCAGCACCATTTGTTGAAGATGCTATCCTTCCTCCATTGCATGCTTTTAGCCCCTTTATCAAATATAAGATAGTTGTAGTTTTGTGGATTGGTTACTGTGTCCTCTATTCTGTACCATTGGTCCACCCGCCTGTTTTGGTACCAGTACCATGCTGTTTTCGTTACTATTGCTCTGTAGTATAGTTTGAAGTCTGGTATCGCTATACCGCCTGATTCACACTTCCTGCTTAGTATTGTTTTTGCTATTCTGGGTCTTTTATTATTCCATATGAATTTCATGATTCTTTTATCTATTTCTACAAGAAATGCAGCTGGGATTTTGATTGGCATTGCATTGAACTTATAGAGAACTTTTGGTAATATCGCCATTTTGATGATGTTGGATCTGCCTATCCATGAGCAGGGTATATTTTTCCATCTTCTAAGGTCTTCTTCTATGTCTTTCTTTAGGGTTTTGTAATTTTCATTGTATAAATCTTTCACCTCTTTTGTTAGGTTGATTCCCAAGTATTTTATTTTTTGGGGGGATATTGTGAATGGAGTAGTTGTCCTCATTTCCGTTTCAGAGGATTTGTCGCTGATATACAGGAATGCCTTTGATTTATGCGTGTTGATCTTATATCCTGCCACTTTGCTGAATTCATTTATTAGCTCTAATAGCTTCTCTGTAGACCCTTTTGGGTCTGCTAGGTATAGAATCATATCATCTGCAAATAGTGATAATTTTAGTTCTTCTTTTCCAATTTTTATCCCTTTAATTTCTTTCGTCTGTCTAATTGCTCTGGCCAGTGTTTCGAGGACTATGTTGAACAGAAGTGGTGAGAGAGGGCATCCCTGTCTTGTACCAGATCTTAGAGGGAATGCCTTCAATTTTTCTCCATTCAGAATGATGCTGGCCTGTGGCTTATCATATATTGCTTTTACAATGTTGAGGTATGATCCTGTTATCCCTAATTTTTCTAAAGTTTTGAACATAAAGGGATGCTGTACTTTGTCGAATGCTTTTTCTGCGTCTATGGAGACTATCATATGGTTCTTATTTTTTAGTCTATTGATGTGGTGGATAACATTTATTGATTTCCGTATATTGAACCAGCCTTGCATCCCATGGATGAATCCTACTTGATCATGGTGTATAATTTTTTTGATATGTATTTGAATCCGGTTCGCCAGAATTTTATTGAGAATTTTTGCGTCAAGGTTCATTAGAGATATTGGTCTGTAGTTTTCTTTCTTTGAAGTGTCTTTGTCTGGTTTCGGAATCAGGGTGATGTTGGCCTCGTAGAATGAATTTGGAAGTTCTCCCTCTTTTTCTATTTCCTGAAATAGCTTGAAAAGTATTGGTGTTAGTTCCTCTTTAAAGGTTTTGTAAAACTCTGCTGTATACCCATCCGGTCCTGGGCTTTTCTTAGTTGGTAGTCTTTTGATGGTTTCTTCTATTTCTTCTATTGTTATTGGTCTGTTTAGGTTGTCTATATCCTCCTGGTTCAATCTGGGCAGATCGTAAGACTTAAGGAATTTATCTATGCCTTCACTATCTTCTATTTTATTGGAGTATAAGGCTTCAAAATAGTCTCTGATTATCTTCTGTATTTCTGAAGTGTCTGTTGTGATATTGCCTTTTTCATCCCGTATGCTAGTAATCTGGGTTCTCTCTCTTCTTCTCTTCGTTAGCATGGCTAAGGGTCTGTCAATTTTATTTATTTTTTCAAAGAACCAGCTTTTAGTTTTGTCAATTTTTTCAATTGTTTCTTTTGTTTCAATTTCATTAATTTCAGCTCTGATTTTGATTATTTCTTGCCTTCTACTTCTTTTGCTGTTGTTTTGCTCCTCTTTTTCTAGGATTTTGAGATGAAGTATGAGATCATTTATTTGTTGGTTTTTTCTTTTTTTGAGGAATGAACTCCAAGCAATGAATTTTCCTCTTAGGACTGCTTTCAATGTGTCCCATAGATTCCGATATGTTGTGTCCGTGTTTTCATTTAACTCTAGGAATTTTTTAATTTCCTCCTTGATGTCTTCAATAACCCATATGTCATTCAGCAACCTGTTGTTCATTCTCCAAGTGATGCTTGATTTTTCCTTTCTTCTTTTATCATTGATTTTCAGTTTCATTCCATTATGATCAGATAAGATGCATGGTATTATCTCTACCCCTTTATATTGTCTAAGAGTTGCCCTGTGACATAATATATGGTCTATTTTTGAGAAGGTTCCATTTGCTGCTGAAAAAAAAGTGTAACTACTTGATGTTGGGTGGTAAAGTCTATATATGTCAATTAAGTCTAGGTTATTAATTGTGTTGTTGAGTTCTATAGTTTCCTTGTTTAACTTTTGTTTGGAAGATCTGTCCAGTGGTGAGAGAGGTGTGTTGAAGTCTCCCATGATGATTGTATGGTGGTCTATCAGACTCTTGAACTTGAGAAGAGTTTGCTTGATGAACACCACTGCACCATTATTTGGGGCATATATATTTATGATTGTTATGTCTTGTTGGTTTATGGTTCCCTTGAGCAGTATGAAGTGTCCTTCTTTATCCCTTTTGATTAGCTTTGGCTTGAAATCTATTTTATTAGATATGAGTATGGACACGCCTGCTTGTTTCCGCTGTCCATATGAGTGGTATGATTTTTCCCAACCTTTCACCTTCAGTCTATGGATATCTTTTTCTATCAGATGCGTCTCCTGTAGACAGCATATTGTTGGGTCTTGTTTTGTGATCCATTCTACTAGCCTGTGTCTCTTAATTGGTGAGTTTAAGCCATTGACATTTAGGGTTATTATTGAGATATGGTTTGTACTTCTATCCATATTTGTTTGTTGATGTTACTAAACCTGATTTGTTATCCTCTTTGACTACTTTCCCCCCTTTACTGTCCTACCTCCCATTGTTGGTTTTCAATGTTATTTTCCATTTCCTCTTCCTGCAATGTTTTGCCAAGGATTTTTTGAAGAGATGGTTTTCTAGCTGCGAATTCTTTTAACTTTTGTTTATCATGGAAGGTTTTAATTTCATCTTCTAACCTGAAGCTTAATTTTGCCGGATACACGATTCTTGGTTGGAACCCATTTTCTTTCAGTGTTTGAAATATGTTATTCCAGGATCTTCTAGCTTTCAGAGTCTGTGTTGAGAGATCAGCTGTTATCCTGATTGGTTTACCCCTAAATGTAATCTGCTTCCTTTCCCTTGTAGCTTTTAAAATTCTTTCCTTATTCTGTATGTTGGACATCTTCACTATAATGTGTCTAGGTGTGGATCTCTTATGGTTTTGTACATTCGGCGTCCTGTAGGCTTCTAGGATTTGGGATTCTGTCTCATTCTTCAAGTCTGGGAAGTTTTCTCGTATTATTTCATTGAATAGGCTGTGTATTCCTCTGGTGTGGAGCTCTGTGCCTTCCTGTATCCCCATGACTCTTAAATTTGGTCTTTTGATATTGTCCCATATTTCTTGGATGTTCTGTTCATGGTTTCTTAGCAGACTTGCTGAGCTGTCTATGTTCTTTTCCAGTTGAAATACTTTGTCTTCATTGTCTGATGTTCTCTCTTCTAAGTGATCTACTCTGCTGGTAGTATTCTCAATTGAGTTTTTAAGTTGGTTTATTTTTTCCTGCATTTCTAATATTTCTATTTGTTTGTATTTTATTTCCTCTATCTCCCTGTGAAATTGATCTTTTACTTCCTGGATTTGTTTGTCAATGTGATCTTTCATTATCTGATTTTGCTGTCTCATGTCTTCCTTGAGACTCCAGATCATCTGAAGCATGTATATCCTGATCTCTCTATCTGACATTCCATCTGTTGCACCTATTACCTCTTCTAAAGTTGAGTTGAACTGCATTGCCTGTGGTCCTTTCTTTCCTTGTCTTTTCATACTGCTGGCGTTTCTTTCTGCTTGGTGAAACTATTGTGTTTTGAAATTTTCCCTCTATTTATTTATATTGCTCTTGTATAGTTGAATAATCACCCTTGCAGGGCATGTAGTGGCTGTGATCCTCCTCCAATTGGTGTGATCCGTCTACCACGCTGGCAGGCCCTAGGTCTGCTCTGCTGGTCGGTCAAAGGTCCGCCTACCCAGCAGGCACGAGGGGCACCTCTATCACTCCGCAGGTTGCTGGGCCTAACCTCCCGATGGGTCGAAGGTTCGCCTAGCTTGCAAGGGGCTGCTCCCAGAGCGAGAGCTAGGCCTCCCGGGGGAGCCCGGATGATGGAGGCCGACTGCCGGTTCAGGCGGGGCGGGCCAAGCCGCACTGGGTGCCGGCGGCTTGCAAACGCGGCTGGTATCAGCAGGACTTAACTCCTGCACCCGCTGCGGGGGCACCTTTATCGCCGAGTAGCTGAGGTCGCGTGGTTGGGAACCGGACGGGTGGGGCCGCTTCTCCCAGGGCAAGAGCTGGGCCTCCCGGGGGAGCCCGGATGGCGTAGGACTGCCGGTTCAGGCGGGGCGGGCCAAGCAGCTCCGGGATCCCGCGGGTTGCAAAGGTGGCTGGCGTCTGCAGGACTTAACTTCTGCACCTGCTGCCGGTTCGGGCGGGGCGGGCCAAGCCGCTCAGGGATCCCGCTGGTTGCAAAGGTGGCTGGCGTCTGCAGGACTTGACTTCTGCACCCGCCACGTGGGCACCTTTATTGTCGAGTAGCTGTGGCTGCCTGGTTAGGAACCGGGCGGGTGGGGCCGCTTTTCCCTGGGCGAGAGCTAGGCCTCCCGGGGGAGCCCGTATGGTGGAGGACTGCCGGTTCGGGCGGGGCGGGCCAAGCCGCTCAGGGATCCCGCGGGTTGCAAAGGCGGTTGGCGTCTGCAGGACTTAACTTCTGCACCCGCCGCCGGTTCGGGCGGGGCGGGCCAAGCCGCTCAGGGTTCCCGTGGGTTGCAAAGGCGGCTGGCGTCTGCAGGACTTAACTTCTGCACCCGCCACGTGGGCACCTTTATTGCCTAGTAGCTGTGGCTACCTGGTTAGGAACCGGGCGGGTGGGGCCGCTTTTCCCAGGGCGAGAGCTAGGCCTCCCGGGGGAGCCCGTATGGCGGAGGACTGCCGGTTCGGGCGGGGCGGGCCAAGCAGCTTAGGGATCCCGCGGGTTGCAAAGGCGGCTGGCGTCTGCAGGACTTAACTTCTGCACCCGCCACGTGGGCACCTTTATCGCCGAGTAGCTGTGGCCGCCTGGTTAGGAAGCGGGCGGGTGGGGCCGCTTCTCCCAGGGCGAGAGCTAGGCCTCCAGGGGGAGCCGCCTGCCGGAGCGGCTGATGGTTGGGGGACTAGACCTCTGTGCCCGCGTGGCCTTCCAAGATCCACTTCTCTGGGGCAACCTGTCACTTCGAGTAAACCTACCAGTTCACGGCAGCTCTCCTCTTAAGGAAGTTATGCTAGAAGTTCCTCCGTAGCTAGGCTGCAGCTGTTTCGATGAGTCTTTCATATCCCGTTAAAGTGGAGACGTTGGAGTCGCTGCTTCCTCGCCGGCCGCCATGTTGGATCCCTCTTGGGATTTCATAATTTAACAGGAGACTTAAGCACGTAAATAATTTATTGGATACAATTTGAATGTACCATTTGGTATATACTAGTTATTCCCTTCTTCCTTCAAACCTGCAAGCAGTTCTTTGCGGAGATTATCTATAATTCTTTTTCTTGAAGCATCAATAAAAGGTAAACTGAAATCAAGTGGTAATCTAAGGGCATAATTTTGAAATGGTGATTATAATAGGATTCTTGCAGGGGGGTCTTCAATAAAACTGCAACTCCAGATCTTTGTCTGAGGGTTCCAATTTCAAATTTGATAATACTAATTAATTATTCCATCTCAAGAATATTATTGTTTTCTTCAATGAAGAAATGTTTTGTTTCAAGCATTGATAGAACCTATGATTAGCTTTATAGAGTCATTGTCCACTCTCTACTCATTTTTAAGAGAAAAATACCATCCTGTTGAAAAATGTTTTGTCACTGGCCTTGTTCAAGCAAGCAGAAGTAGAATACAATGCTGCTGCAGGAAATCTCATACAAACTTGAGATATACTTCGATAAAATTAAATGATAGAAGAAAAACCTCTGAACAATGAGAGACATCATCAATAAATGGTTAATGGTGAATTTAAACAGTTAATCAGAAATACTAGAGATAGAGGAGCCAATAATGGTTCTATTAAGTTTATTCAGATATTTTCCTTATGGTAACTTCAACCAAGAAATAAATATACCCATTTGTTTATATTTGTATATTTCTGTTTGTATTATTTATATGTAATATGCTTTGCTTTTGGTACATGCACACATATCTTATCTGGTTGATAACCAGCCATATGGCTAGTGTTCTGATGCCAATTTAGCCATTTTTATTGAATAGTTACCATGTGTTTGACCTAGTGCTATGTCATTAAATTTAATATTATTTAGTCCTCATCTCTCTCCTAATGATGCAATTCAGTAGTGTCACATTACATAAGTCAGATTAACTAATGGGATATTTTAACTGTTCAGCAGAGGCAAACAATTGGAGCAATACAAAGTTGTAAACAGAAACATCACCCTTTTGGTAATTGCCTCTGTCTAGGGGTCTTGATCTCTTGCCATAACCTGTCACTTATATCTCTATAAAATGAAGCTGATAATGTGTTGTTTCCTACACCCAATACTCAAAATATCTGTGATACAAATGACAACCTTTGGGGCCTTACATAAAACCATCATGAAAATGCACAATTACTTTGCATGCATTTTCCATAAGCCTTGTATATCCATCAGTGTTCTCAGATGCACCCTCCCATCCCTGCTTCCTGATTTCTACAACATTCATCAAGCCCAATGGCCTAGGCATAGTAGAATCTTTGGTTAAGGAGTAGCATTTGGGAGAAAGATGTAAACTAGCCTTTGTTGTGATGGTCTTAGTATGTGCATGCTGTTTTTTCCCTCTCTCCCTCAGAGGCAAATTGCTGTGGGTAAAACCTGTATTATGCTATCGGATGCAATTCCAGCCTTCGTTCAAGTGCACTTTGCAGCAGCACAATAGATTGTGGTGTTTTGATACTATCTCCTTGGTTACTTTTATCATATTTGTTTGTCTCTCCACTAATGGGTGGAATTCAGAAGCTGTCAGCTGGTTTCTTAGTCCTTGGCCTCAAATCAACCAGTTGCACCATCATGATCCTGGGCACCCTGTAAAAGGCAAGCTTCCTTTCTTTGCATTAATATGTTTTTTTTTTATTCACTCTCAAGGGAAATGTCTCTTTTTTTCATTTTGGATCATACAATTGTGTTGAAAAAAGCTCTTTTTTAATTTAATTTTATTGGTTCTTCCTAGTTTTACATGATAGTAGAATCCATTTTGATAAAATTATACAAGGATAGGATATATCTTATTCTAATTAGAACTCCATTCAATTAAAGTACATAGAGGAGAATGACTGTGGTTTCTTTTTGGCTCCCATGCAAGTAGAGGATGGTCCAGATTAAATTCTCCAAGTTTCTCAATTTGTAAAGACAAATGTTATATTTCAAAAAGGTTCTGCTTAGTGAAAAAGGGGAGCAGAACATAAGAAAAAAAAATAGCACTGAAATAAGAGGACATCATATGGGCATCTCTCTTGCCTTTCCTTTATTCTAGTTATCAAAAGAGCAAAGAAATCCCTACTTTCCTTTCTCCACTCTGAGATGCCAGCAGGCTGGTTCTGTCTGTGCTGGTTTGACGTGGGCTTCACATGGCCCACAGCCCGAGTAGTCACCCCATTTAAAAGTAAAGCAAAAGCAGCTACAGAATATCTGAGATTCATGAGATCACTCCACAAATTAAAACCTTTTATCAGCCTCTAATAGCTGTGCAAACTAATTATACTTTGGCCAAACTTTGCCAATGACTCCCTCGAGGTATTATTATAGAATTTTGAGCTTGGAAATGCGTCCCCATTCTGTCAACATCAGGTTGTTTCAGCTACAGGAATCCTGCTCTGGCTCCTTTTAGCTTCCATGATGTGCTTTGCATGAACGGTGGCATTTTGCACTGGGGTGGCAAAGGCGTAAAAGAGGGAGCTCGGCTGTGCTGGAAAACACCCAGGGGATGTTTTCTGGCAGCCTGACTTCAGACACAGGGACTCTTTCCAGAAAAATCCATCGGTGCCCCCGAAATTTTAAGGAGAAGCTGCACAGTTCTAAGCTTAAATGTGAAAATGCTCATTCAACTTAAGGTTGCAGCATCTTCTAATTTGGTGTACATTGTCACCTCCCTTCTCTCTGCTTCCATTTCTTCATAAGTGAAAGGACAGCCCTTGCCAACAAGTCACCGCTCAAACTTGTGGTCAGGTTTTAAAGTCTAGAAGAGAGGGGGCTTTCTGAAAGAGCTTGATAAGAAACCAGCAGACCCCAGATTGTCTCAGAGGGCTTATGTGCACAGATAACATGGGTTCAAACCTTGTGTGGTTAAAAGAGAATTGAATTTGTCAGTCAAAAAGTACTTATCAAACTAGCACAGGCTATTTGGCATTATTAGAGGTGCAGAGTGGCATCCGTTGTGCTGTGTGTTCCAGTGCATCCCTTCTCTATTCTTGTACTTATTAATTCTCTGCATGGCTGGCCTGGGACAGCAGAATTACTCTGCAGCAAATGTATCCTTCATCTTTCACAGTCCAGTGATATAATCAAAATCTAATGGGAGCCAGCATGGTGGTGCAGTGCCTCAAGAGACTGAAGCATTAGGATCACAATTTGGAGACCAGCCTCAACTACTTAGGGAGTCCCCATTTCAAAATAAATAGAATATTACTCAGCATTAAAAGAGAATAAAATCATGGCATTTGCAGGTAAATGGATGGAGTTGGTGAATATAATGCTAAGTGAAGTCAGCCAATCCCAGAAAACCAAATGCCGAATGTCTTCTCTGATATAAGGATGGGATTCATAGTGGGGTTGGGGGGTGGAGCATGGGAGGATTAGATGAACTCTAGATAGGGAAAAGGGGTGGGAGGGGAAGAGAAGGGGCATGGGGGTAGAAAAGACAGTGGAATGAGATGGACATCATTACCCTAAGTACATGTATGAAGACATGAATGGTGTGATTATACTTTGTATAAAACCAGAGATATGAAAATTCTTGCTCTGTATGTGTAAGATTAACTGTAATGCATTCTGCTGTCATATATAACAAATTAAAATTATAAAAGAAAACAGAAGATAACTTGAAAAAAATAAAAATAAATAGGTGCTTCAGAAAAATTTTAAAAAGATTAGTGATATAGTTCAGGGGTAAAGCATCCCTGGGTTCGATCCCTAGTACAAAAACAAAAACAAAAAAAAAGTCAAAGAAGAATAGAGAAGTAGAGGGTTTTCCTTAACTCTTAGCCCATCATGGGAGCACCAGGATAGGGAATGGGAGATGGCACATCACTTAAGGATGGGGCTGTTTTGAGAACTGCATCATTATTATGAGGTTGTCATTGTGTAAACACTCTAGAGGTAACCTACACAATCTTATCTAGTATAGGCAGTATACTTGGCCCCTTGGTGTCATCAAGAGATATGAGACTATTGCCAGCATACACATGCCAGTATTGCAGTGTACTGTTTACTGTGAACTTTTATATAAGAGTACAGTCTAAAACAATGATAAAAGGTAGGGTACATACATAAACCAGTGATACAGTTCTTTATTATCATTATCAAATATTGTGTACTATACATATTTTAAGTGCTATATTTTTATATAGCTGGAATCAAGTAGGTTTGCCTATGCCAACATTGCCAATGTGAGTAATGCATTGACATCACTACCCTATAGGAATTTCTCAGCTTCCTTATGATCTTATGGGATTATTATCAATGCTGAATAAAATGTGGATATATGGCCCAGAACTGAATTTCTGTTTTTTGCTGGAATTCTATGGTCAGCAGAAAATGCAATGAGATGACCTTCAAACATACCCCAGAACAGTGTGTTTTGTCTACTGGCCGGGAGTGACCATCTACCTAACTTTGTAGACAATCCTAGTACTCTGATGGATCCATGAACCCTGGTGGGGGTGTCAAGAGGAGTGAAGGGAGGCGGGGCTCATGCCCAGTAGAGCAGAGGAGAGTTAATCACTAGCTTGGTGATACTTAGATTCCTTGGTTCTGCAGGTAACACAGAGTCCTCCAAGGCCCAGAAGAGAGACAGGCAATGTGGAATCAAGAGACTGCCAGAGTTTATATCCTTCTTCACCAAAGGTTCCCTAGGTTCATTTTTGTCTCTGCCATGTGCCATCCAATCTCATGGGTTCCCATGATGGGCTCATCAGATTCTTGAATTCTTTCCAGTTGTCACTAATTACACTGCAGATCTGTAAATCATCCCAGACTCAGGCTGACAGGGAGAGAGATGGGCCCTCTATCACACTGAGCTCAGGACTCCAGGCCACACCTGCACCAAGTGCTCCAAAGGCAGCTGCCCAATCAGTGCTTGGGAGCAAAAGGGAAGGATTCTGTGTCACCCATGCCCCAAGCCAAACTCTGTCCCTAGCTGTCCCTGCTTATGGGTGGTCACCCTGGCTCCAGTCTCAGACAGTACATCCCAACTGGAGGAATGTAGGTATTGTGTCTCTGATTGAAGATTTGTATTGCCCTTTGGATATTAATGATAGCTTGGGGGTGGTTATTCCATCATTGCATCCAGAGTTTGATGAAGCTGAGATTCTTTTCTCAATTAAGTCAAATAATGCAAGATCTTAATTTTTAAGGTCTGGGATGGGGGGTTCGAAATCTGCATTTTTAAGTCTGCATTATTGGCATGGTGATCTAACTCCTCACTTTAAGAACTATGAACACTGGATTCAACCTTACTTCCCCATCCCTGGGTGTTATCTCTAATTGATTCTCCTGTTTCTGTTTCTTTTCAACCTTGCTATTTTAAAAGGACACAGATTCCTTTGATTAAAATCACAGTAGCCTATCTCTATAAGGGAGCCACATGCATAGTCAGGTGCACAGATGCATGGCTGTCACTGAGAGAAAGCTGGTGACCTCTGGGGTTCTGCAGCTATAGTATGCTAGGCCAAGAGGGAGCCTCCAACACCCCAGCCCCAAATCTCCCAGTCCAGCTTGTTCACTGCACAGATTGCTGGCTAATGGGGCGGAGCTAGCTGAAGTGCCTTCTATTAATGGAGCAGAATATAAACAGAATAAAGCCTTCATTTCCCAGGCTGTGGTTTCATTATTAATATACTTTACAGTTCACAGGTTGTACGTTTGCGCCCGTGTTTTCTCAGCTGGTGTAATCTGCGGCTCCGAGTGAGAACAGTCATAAAATTTTCATTTCCAGTTGAATGTGCGTCCAATTCACCGTGAAATGTTCTATCTGTCGTGAATATTAAGTGCACTGAAGCAATGGCTGCTGGATTAGGCATAGAGGTTCCTGGCTCCTCCTCCCATGCCTGGCAGAGGACAGAGATTTGCTGGGGCGTGGATGGGACATTTGCTGGGAGGCTGCATGGCCACCTCCAGGAGTTGTGGTGGGAGGAGGTACCTGCTGTAGAGGCAGCTCAGCAGAGGAGTCAGGAATAACAGAGAACAAGCACCTCAGGGCCAATAGAAAGCAACTAGACAGGAGGTGAAAGGGGACAGGAAGCTTAAGTAGAGGGTCAAGGTAATGCAGGGACCAGGAGAGAGTGGACGGCAGAAGAGCTAATACTAGTTGAGTAGAGACTTGTTCAGGCAAAATATTAGAAAAAGCAAGTGGAAAATTTTATGCACAATGTCTTTTTAGACACATCAATAGAATGGTGGGGACAGGACTTGATGTTGTAGGTCACAGACAGTCTGGGAGCAACAGCAATTAGGAGAGAATTTAAGTCAGATTGCCTGCAGAACCCCTGTAGGGGGGAGTGGCTTAGGGGCTCAGTCCCAAGAACTTATATTTCCTGCTGCAACTGGCCAGCAGTGGACATTACTCACCTCCCAGCACCAACTTCTTATCCTTCCTCCTAATTCTAGCACCTGTGCTCAGCAAAGACAGATAGTTCTTCCTGCTGGAATCCTCTGTCTCCTATGTCTTAGGATTTGTAGACTGTCAGTTTCATAGCTATACCCCTTACTGCTCCACATAATGCAAGGAGTGCTTCAGGGAGCTGAAGTGGTGGGACATAGAACACAGAAAGGACTCTGGTTGCACTTAGGCACCCCAGATGCTGACTTGGGATCTTACCTTCCCTGGGGCCAAGTGCCCCTCTTGGAAGGTTTGATGTGAGAGCTGCCCCAGGCTAGAAGGGAATGACAAGCAAAAAGGAAGAAGGTGTGGAGTTTCATTGCCTCAGGCCCACAGCCTTCCACAGCCCTCCAAGCCCTGTTAGCAATTGTGAGAGAAGCTAACTGCCTTACTGGAGAATTCTAGAAGTCACCAACTTTTCTTCCCCATAGCTTAAGTACTGATTTAGGCAGAGGAGACCACCCACACCTCCCACCCAGGCAGAGACTCCTCCCAGCCCAGCTAGCTGGTCCAGGAAGTGTGTGTGTGTGTGTGTGTGTGTGTGTGTGTGTGTGTGTGTGTATTTGTGTTTGCAAGTATTTTTTATGTCTGCAGCTACACCATAAAACATAGAAAATTAGAAGGTTCTACAACCCTTGGCTATTTACAGTTGAATCTCACAATAGCCCAGTGAGACAGCTATGATGAGTTTCCTTTTATAATGGTCAAGGAGCACAGTACAGCAATAGGTTGAATGACTACTTTCAGGTCACAGAGCTGGACTCCTGGTGGAGATAGAATGAAACCTCATTATTCTAATTTGGGGCCTCATTCCTCTGATTCTCCCCAAGATGCTCATTTGTGACTCCCTCTCTCTGGTTTTCAATTGCTTTGGATAATATTCAGATAATTTCAACAAACCTGATGAAAAGAGTGAATTGAGAGGAAAAAGATTGAAAGGATCTGCACCTTGATGGTAACGTGGTCCCAGACCAGTAAGTTACTAAGAGATATTCTCAGCATGCACTGCTATACTCCTAGGATGGAGTACATCTTTTTCCACACCAATTGCATGTCTTTCACCTTGCTGAAAGATGCCTTGAGAACAAAACCCAGCACTGTTCATAGACCATGCAGCAGCCTTCCTGTATGGCCTGGCTGCCCTACTTAATCCCAAACTTTATCCCCTGCCTTGATCACAATGCTCTATAGATTTCTCGTTGCAGACTCCAGACATGTATGACTTTGCAAATGCTGCTCTCTCTGCGGACAATCCCATTCCTCCTCCTCCCACTCCCCAAACCTCATTCTCAATTCTAAAGCCCTTCCTGAGTTACCTGAAACTCCCTTTACTCAGAAAACTTCCTGGGTAACTATTTGTTTCCTTCCCAAAGCCACAGCTTCTTCCCCTGACTTGCCAACAAATGTGACAAGCACCTTAGTCCCAGCACCCAGCACACTATTGTGTGCCATCTGTCCATATGACCAGTTTCCTGGAGAGACAGTAGAATTTGTATGGGCAGGGACAATAGAACTTCCATCCTCAAATGTAAATTTTGCTCAGAGACCAGAAATCTGGGCATTGAGATTGGGTGGATTTTGGTTACATTGCATTTACTGCTTTATGTGTGCTTTGTGGCTCCATCTGAATCATATAACCTGCTTGGGCCTTAGTTTTCTCGTCTCTAAAATGGGACTATCAGAGGCAGTCTGTAAGAAATCATCAAGGAGCTACACATAATAGAAAACTTAGGAAGATGCTAAGCATAAATTCCCACTAATTGTTGGTTCCCTTGTCTTTAATGAATGTCTCTATTTTTTCAGTACGTGTTCATTGATTGGATAAATAAATAAAATAGACATCTCCTCATGTGCAAAATTGTTTGGTTTGCACTTAGGCAACTGAAGATTCATAAGGAGAGAATTATTAGAAGCAATTATGAGCGAGGTTTTAAAGAAGCCCCGTGGATCTTGGATTGGTCCTAGATTTAAGGATAAGTATCTGTTAGGTCTAAGACTAAGAAGTTAAATCTCTGCACAGTTCTAGTGCCTTCCTTGCTTTCTTTGCTTCTAGATCTCTCTCTTTCTCCCTCTCCTTTCTTTTTATTCTCTGGCACCTTTAATTTATGGGATGTGAAAATTTAGCTGACACTTGCTATCTCATTGAACTTTATCCACTGACCCCTTAACTTGGAATTTAGAGAAAATAACCCCTAAGAAATGTTTATTTCTGGCTCTTAAATCTTGGGATTCTCCACAGATTCTAGAGAGGGCCTGAAATGGCAGGAAATGGCCACAGCTCAAAGCATCTAAACACAGGATAAAATGGAGAAATTAAGAGAAAGTGCTCTCAAAATACGCACGCCTACTGAATCTTTAATTCTACCCCTGGTTGCTCAGAACTCCTGCCTTTAAACTGCATTCAAAATAAATTCCACCAGTGTCCCATGCTCAGGGAGAGATGGGGAAAAAACCATGCATCCTTCTCCTGGCTTGTCACTGTAGAGTTGAGATAATAATAGTCTTTTTCTGATCCCCTGAACTTTCCCATCTGCTTCATAAAACAATGGCAATTTTTTTTCCCTTGCTCTGTCTTCCTCTCTCTCTTTTATTTTTATCCTCCTACACTATAATTTAAAACTGTGGCAGTGCTATAGCCCTTGAGGGTTTTTTTTCCTTTCTTTTCCCCTTGCTTTAATACATGACTGTTATTTAAAATGGCCTTTCATCTGAGTACCAGCAGGCTTCCTGAGCAGGGAAACTACCTCTGTGTGCTTTTACAGAGGGAGGGTAGTGCCAGTCTGGCCCCTGGTCTAGCTGGGGACATAGGTCTCTTCAGTGGTGCCATGAAAATCAGAAGTATTTCGTGCTTTTTCTTCAAAGCCATTTTTGTGAGACAACCTCAGAAACTAAGGTCTGCACATGCCCCACCTCTGAAATGCCCATCCTATCAAGCTGGTGGCAATCAGTGATCCACCAGGCATCAGGTCCAAATAGAGTAAGTTCAGCTGACTGCAGTAAATTCAGTGTGCCCACTGATGCCAGGGTTGGGGAACGTTTGTCAGTCACCAAGCTGTTGCTATGCAGGCTCTGCCTCAGCTACGCTGCCAATCACACCATTCGTGTGCATCTCTGCCTCAGCCGGGTGGGCAATGCACGTGAGAGGTTGATGGCCCAGAGCTTCTTTCTCAGGGGAAATGTCATCTATTTCAGGGATCAGAAAAGGAGGGTGTCTGACACTGGTGTTTCCCATACCAACACTGCAGCATCCCCTGCCATGTAGGTTCAGCAGGTGTTGGGGGCTCCGCCTAGTTTTCATGCTGCTGTAAAATACCCCGCATGCTCCCTGTCTCGGTGTCAGTGCTGTTCCATGTATGCACCTGTACCTCTGAAATTGATTTGGGCCTTGTTTTTCCACCCCCAAGCTCTCTCCAGAGATGCCCCCCTGAACTGGCATCAGTAAAGCAATCATATTCTTGGGTGGTCTTTATGAAGGATGACACCATTGCAATAACATGCCTGGGGTAGAACTGGGCTGAAGGCTAGAAAATATGTCTGCCTGTCAGTTGTGTGCGTGTGTGTGAGTATTCTCCTATGTGAGTTGTGTGTATGGGTTTTTTTAGAGCAAATGCATGTGAGCTGTGTATGTAAGCATGAGTGGGTGGGTTGTGATTGTGGATGTGAGACTGTCAGTTGTATGTGGGGGGGGGGGTATGATAGTGATCCACCAGGCATGAGAATGAGTGAGTGTATGAGTTGTGCATGTGAGTGTGTGTGTGTGTGTATGGTCGGGTAGGGTGCCTTCTTGGATGGAAAGGGGACTGCCTGGAGAAGGATAGGGCTCACCTGCAGGGGCAGCCACATGCATGCAGGAAATGGACAATAGCAGGCTATTCTCTTGAGTGTGAAGTCGAAAAGGGCTGCTTGCAAGTGGAAGGGGCTGGAGACATGGTCTATCATGTCAGGTTTTGAGATTTCTGTTCCTAAGGGTCATCCTTTTTAGTCCCCTCTTCACTTTCGAGCTCTTCTTTCCCATAAACATTTTAAATATACCATAGAGGAGCAGGCTGAGAAGTAAAGAGCAGGATTTACTCCTGATTGTGACAGCCAGTACTGAAGTGGCGAAGGTGAAGGTACGTAGAACGCAGCGAGTTCAATGATGTCCACAGTATTTTAATCTAACTGGTCTCCATCCCAGATTCTTTGGCACTGTTGGAATATGCTTATGAACAGTACATTTTAAGGTACTGTTTTTTACGATTCTTATTTATCACACACTGATCACACTATCTGGTCTTCATGTCTCCACAAACTACAAACTACATCTAGGATCATTTTCCGTCTACTTAAAGTATCTCTTTCAGGGTTTTCTCTAGTGTAGTCCTGCTGGTAGGAGAATTTCTTGGGTTTTTTTTTTTTAATGAAAATATCTTACTTTCTCCTGAGTCCTAAAACATATTTTCCTGACAGAGAATTTTAACTTTGAAGTTATTTTCTACCCAATTCACAAGTACTTTTTCACTTTCAGTTCTCTTTTGGAGAAGTCAGTCATCAGTCTGAACTTTGCTTCCATGAAGGTTACCTGTCTACCTTTCTCCAACAGCCCCTGTTGCTTTTAAAGATTCCCCCCCCCCTTTGGCTTTGAAACTTTGCTAGTTCTCTATGCTGTCTCCAGAAATACATTTATTTTCTTTTTATTTTTCTTGGGATTTGTTGGTACTCTTGAACCTGCAGATTTGTGGTTTTGATTGGTTCTGGAGAATTCTCAGTCATGATCTCTTCCCATATTGTCTGCTTTTTTCCCTTTCTTTATGGATGTGCACTAGACCTTCTTTCTCTGTAGATGTTTATTCATTCTTTACATTCTCTCTTTGTCTCTTTAATCTACTTACTAGATGCTTTTGTCTTATTAATCTTCAGATTTGCTGAGCCTTTCCCACCTTCTTTTACACATTTCCATTGGAATTTTTTATTTAAGTTTTATATACATATGCAAACTTAGAAAAACATGTAGATTAATGTATACATTCTGCTTATTTATTCCATTTAAATTCATTTTATATATTTACTCTTATATAATATGCATAACTTATTCATTTAGAGAAGTCCTATCTTGAGTGTTTCTTCAAATACGGTTGTTACTCTTCATAATTTTATTTTTCATGAAGATTTATTTCTTTAAGGATAGCTGTTTTTAATTCCATGATTTATAATTCCATTAGTAACATATCTGAGTTTGTTTTTCTTGTCTACTTTCTACTGTTCTCATTCTTAGTATCTTGTGTTCTTGTAGTACTAGTTATCTTTTACTGTATCATGGTCATCGATTTTTTAAAAAAAAACTGAAATAATTTGGAAGCTAGGATGAATGTACTTTCCTCCGGATATGATTTGTGTTTGTTTCTGCAAGAGAATTTGTGGACTCACTATTATTAGAACCACTTTAAGAACATCTAGTTCCCTGGGCACTCAAATCATAGTGCCATTTCTGGAAAGGGATGTTGGACTCACAGTCACCTCATTTTATAAGTGCCACCTTCTGAGGTCTCCACTTATTACAAGAGGTTTTTCCTCCCCACTTCACCCAGAGGGAGCATGAATTTCTCTTGGGCATCAATTCCTCTTCTCCTGGCCTTTTGGCTTGTCAAGAAAAGTTTAACATTTGTCTGACTCAGCAAACACCCTCTAGTAAGGGACAGTTGGGGTCTAGTAAGTCTGTAGCAGGTGGGAGCTCTTTGAAGTTTTTTAAAAAAGATGTGATTTGTCTTACCTAATTCATTCAGTTGTTCTCAGTAGGCATTCTGGACTGAACAAACCTATCTGCCCAACTAAGTATAGAAGCATTTTTCACCCACCACATGCATCACTTTTCCATTTGCAGACTGAAACTTCTTTATGTGATGATGACCATACTTATGGGGCAAGAGCAAGGTATGTGAAATTCACTCTACCGTGCTCCGGCTGTTTAGGACACCCTCTCTGTTTATATGCTTCTCAGTTTTCTTAGATGTGAAAAGAGACCCACCTTACAGGGTATTGCAAAGCTTAAACACATCATAATTTCTTTTGCCCCATTGGTGTAATGGTAATATGAAAGCACTTTGGGTAATGCCGCATGTACCACTTATGTCCTGAACTTGGGATTTATTTGCTTCTCAGAGGTCAAAGACAAAGGGCAAAAGTAGGGAGAAGAGAAGCAGGAGTACCTCCTGCTGCCTCTTCCTCCAGCCATGAGAGGAGATATCAGGCTAAAAGTGGCAAAGCACAGCATCATGAAAGCATGGCACATGCTGGAGTTTGAGGGCTTTGCCTCACTGCCCTGCATTGGTGCAGAGTGGCCACTGGGAATGGAGGAGCCTGTCATCTTCCCTTTGGAGTGTCTTGAAAGCCAGTCTCCATGGAGTCTCCCTTTGCACCAAAGTCTCTTGTTCTCCCTCCTCCCACATCCGCCCATCTCCTCCCTCTCCCCTCTTAGCCAGTGCTGCTACCAGCCTCAGTTCTACTTGACATGGCTTCTTTTCCTCAATTTTTATTTTAACATTTGTTCCATGTCTTATGAAAAATTGGAAATTTATCTACAATCAGCCCTTTGACTTGCCTCCCTATCAGCTCTCCCCGCTCCTCACTTCTTCTCATTTATTTCTGACAGGCATCACGTAACAAATTCTTAATTTGATGAGCTTGATATAAGCCCACAGGCAAAGCAGCCCACTGAAGTTAGGGCAGGCTGGCTGGCTGCGGGAATCCAGTGAGTCCTTCCAGTTGTCCCAGGGTGACTAGCCACCCACTCTCCTGATGGCAGAGAGTTCCATAATGGGGTGGGCAGGAGAGGAGTGATACTGTGGGGTCTGGGCAGCAAGAAGAGAAAACCAGGACACAGAACAATGCTTTTCTATGAGGAAGCCTAGAGGGCTATGAATGGAAGGACTTGAGACTACAGTAGGTTACGAATGAGAAGTTGGTTAGAGAAAGAGAGAAAGATGGCTTGAAGCTTCAGGAAACTTGTTGATATTATATCTATAGATACCTGGGTCTCCTTATCACCAACATATGGGTCAGTAAACCATGAATTTTAATGTACAACACTATTTCTGAAACTGTGTTCAGAGTTCATAAATGATCCTAGAGAGGTATTTCTGTAAGGAGGAGAAATGTGTCTTGGACAAAAATGTTTAAGAAACAACATGTGCTCTATATAGCTTGGGAAATGCATGCTGTATAAGAACCTATGCATGATTCTGCAAAGTCCTGTTCCTGATGTATCGAAGCCAAAGTTTTCTCACATTTGTTTGAAAAAGACTTTCTTTTCAGGATATTGATCACAGCAACATCTTGCATGGAATTTAGAATTTGGGGAAAATATTTGATCTACACCAAAGCTGGTTCTGGTTTTGTCTCTGTTATTCAGGGATTTTGTATCCAACAATGTTTTTCCAGAATGGTGCAGGTGAGCAAAATTCTCTTCCTAGAACAATCTCAAGGGCCTAGCAGCTTACAATATCTGACGATGATCATGACCCTCATTTACTGAGGGTGTGTTTGTCCTGTGCATTACCTCCAATTCTCATTTAGAGCCTGTAGACAACATTATTCCAATTTCACTGATGAGAAAACTTAGAGTCTAGTATATTAACTCATGGGCAAAAGATATGTAGTAAAGCCAGGATTTGATGCAAGATCTGGCTGACTCTAATATAATGTTTCTACCATATGACACCAATTATGAAAATGAGGCCCGTTTCCAAAAACAAAACCCTTAAAGAAGCAAATAAATTCAGCAACCTAAGTTATAAATAAGGACCACTTAATTTATCAATTGAATGTTAGCTCCAGAAATAATCTGACGATCATCAAGCCCTATTATTTTTTTATCCATTTGCAAATAAGAAAACTGAGATTGGGAGGAAGTGACATGACTTGCCCAAGCTCATATGACCAGCTGGTTTCAGAGTCAATTTGATTACTACCAATTACCCTGACACCAGCCCAGAGCTATTTTCACACATAGATACATTTTACCCCTTTTCTCAGCAAATTTGTCAGGCTGGACCCACCAAAATGTTCACCTACAGTGTGAAGATAAAGATGGGGAACACTGCCCCTGACACTGCTCATTCTATATAAGTGAAGGTGTCAGGAACAAAGACTCCTTTTTATCTGTGCATGTGGAGAGCAGGGGAGAGTAGGAGTTGAGTTAGTTATCCCCCTAGTCTCTCCCCAATCCACACAAATGTGGAATCTGGGGAAATGAAACAGTCTTTGCAGGGTTAGCTTTGAACTCAAGCCAGGAAGGGGCTGGAATATAGCTTCCTGCTCTCTGTCCAAAGCCTCATTCCCACTTTGGGTCCTTTGCTTTCCAAACTCCCTGCCTCCAGGCCATCAACTATTTTGGATTTGAGCTGCTAACTAAAGCTGGCAGCTAGGCACTGCTAGCTCTCAGACGCAGTGACAGACTGTGTCCTCAGCTCAGCTCTGGCTACCACTGAAGTTGGTATCATCTGCCCCACCCCTTCCCAGTGGAGTGTCTTCTCTACCTCCCTGCAACCCCTGCTTGCTTGTTTGCTTTTTACAAATTATTGTAAGTTGACAATTTATAATGGTATAAGTTTATGGGATACGAGATGATGTTATGATTTATGAATACAATGTGGTATCAAGCTAGTCAATACACCTATTTATTGCCTCATGTACTTAACATCTTTTTGTTGTTAAGAACATGTGAAATTTACTCTTGGGAATTGTGAAATGTACAATACTCTATTGTTATCTAAGTTCATCATGCTGTGCAACAGGACTGAAACAACAACAACAACAACAATGACATGGTTTTCCCACTTGAGAGTGCGTACCCTTTGAATAACATATGCTCATTCCTTCCTTACCCCAGCCTTTGTAGCCACTATTTTAATCTCTACTCCTGAGTTCACTTGAAAAAAATTGGCACATATCAGTGAGAACATGTGATATTTGACTTCAGTGCCTGAACTACTTCATTTCACATAGGTTCTCCAATTTTATCCATGTCATAAATATCAGAATTTTCTTCATTTTTAAG
The DNA here is from genome assembly GCF_045843805.1 of Urocitellus parryii. Classification (NCBI taxonomy): domain Eukaryota; kingdom Metazoa; phylum Chordata; class Mammalia; order Rodentia; family Sciuridae; genus Urocitellus; species Urocitellus parryii. The sequence continues at coordinate 119,242,331 of NC_135534.1, forward strand.
ACTGAATATTATTCCATTGTGTATATATACTACATTTTCTTTACCCATTCATTTGTTGACAAACACTTGTTAATTCCATGATGTGGCTAACCTGTATAGGCTGGAATGAATTAAATAAATAAATTTTAAAAAGCATTGGAAAAAATTCACCTTCCTTTCATTATTTAAAAAAAATCAAATGAAATTAGGTATATGAGTAATGTACCTCGATATGATAAAAGTCATATATGAGAAGTCCATATGTGGGCTTCAACTCTAGTAAAAATATACGTCTAACAATACACTCAACAGTGAAAGTTGAAGAGTTTTCCACTAAGATATGGAAGAAAGCAAGGATCCCCACTCTCACCATTCTTACCCAACAGCATCTTAGAAGTCCTTGATGGGATAATTAGGCAAAAAAAAAAAAAACTAAAATGAATACAAATAGGAAAGGAAGAAATGAAATTGTCACTGTTTGAACAAGACATGATCTTAGATGTAAAAAATTCTATAGATTCCACCAAAATCTGTTAGTATAAATAAGCAAATACAATAAAATTATAGGATACCAAATCAACAACCCAAAAACAGTAACAATGAACTACACACACACACACACACACACACACAAGAATCAAGAGGATAATACCATATACAATAGATACAAAGAATAAAATAGAATAGTTAGGAAAAACTTAGCCAAAGAGGTTAAAAAAAAAGCCCTGCACATTGAAAGCTATAAAAGATTCATGAAAGAAATTAAAGAAGACACAAATAAAAAGATATCCATGTTCATAAATTGAAAAAAATAATATTTTTAAGATTTGAATACTACTCAAATATCTATATACTTAATATACTATCAAAATTCTAATTTCATGTTTCAAATAAATAGATGAAAAAGTCCTGAAATTCATATGTAATAACAAAACCCAAAATAAAACATCTAAGAAAATCATAAGCTAAAAGAACAAAGTATAAGGTATCAAACAACCTGATTTCAAACGCTACTGCCAAGTAATTACAATAAAATGAGACTGGAAAAAATAGAGCTGTCAACCAATGGAATAGAATAGAGAGCCCAAAAATAAACACACGTATGTATAGTCCATTGAGTTTGAAAAAGGTGTTGATAATATGCAATGGAAAAAAGAGTAGTCACTTCAACAAAAGGCATTTGAAAAACTGCATGTGCAGAAGAGTAAAACTGGACCCTAATCTCACGCCAGATACACAATGAAACTCAAAATGTAAATCAGAAATTTAAGATTAGAAATTATAAAACTACTAGGAGAAATCATGGCAGAAAATTACATAGCATTATTCAAGGTGGGTTTTTTTTCCATTTAACTCTAAAAGTATATAAAACTAAAGCAAAAACAGACAAATGGGATTACATCAAACTAAAAAGCTTCCATACAGCAAAGGAAACTATTAACAATGGGCAAGACAACCTATAGGGTAGAAAAAATATTTTCATGCCATACATCTGATATGGTGTTAACATCTAATATGCAGTTGGATATTGGCTAACATACTCAACAGCAAGAAAAAAACAAATAAAAATGAACAAAGACCATAACTAGACATTTCTTAAAAGAAAACATACAAATACCTTACAAGTATCTGAAAGTATTCTAATTGTTAGGAAAATACAAATTAAAAACACAATAATATATCATCACATATCTGTCAGAATAGCTATTGGGAAAAAATGAAAGGGAAATATTAGCAATGATCAGGAGGTCATTTTGTGCACTCTTGGTAGGAGGGTAAAGTAGTACAGTTATAATGGGGAAAAATATTGGGGTTCCACAGAAAAACTAAAAGTAGAATTGCTGTGTGATTCACCAATCCTGCTTTGGGGTTTTTACCCCAAAGATTTGAAATCATGCTTAGAAGCAATGACTGCATTCCCACCTTCCTTGCACCATGGTTTGTAATAGCCCTCTGCCTTCTTAATTCTCCTTTCTTGGCCATTAGTCCCTTAGTTGCCCTACTTCTTGTTCCTCTTTTTTTTCTTCTTATTTCTCTTTCTGTTTTTCTAGAGCTGGTATTGTGCTTTCTCCTCAGTTTTCCTATGTTTCTTAGAACACCAATCTTATTTTCTCCACTCCTCTCTGACAAATCCACTGAAGATACACATCATTTTCTCTCTCCTAAACTCATCATATATATTAACAATGTTTCTTCGTGTTACTGCCTAGGGCTTTTTTCTCATGTTACTTCTACCGTCTTCTTTTTTCTCCTCCTTTTCTTTTATCTATTTCTCTTTTTTTCAATATGACCTCTACCTCCAATACCTCTGCCATTTATGGGAGAGCCTCTCTAGCTTTCCTAACCAATGTCATTTGGTTCTCCTTGAGGCTGGAAAAGAGAGCATGACTATTCTATGGAGATGGTACTAGCTGATGGGTTAAAGAAACCAGAAACTTCATTTTCCTGGGGTTCAGGTTAAGTTTCCACTGGGCTCTGTGTTTCATTGCGACTTCCTGGATTCTCCAGCCTGAGGTTCATCAACCTTAAAACTGTTGACATTTTGGACTGGAGAATCCTTTATTGTCAAGGCAGCGGGTATTCTTCTGTGTATCCTAGGGTGCTTAAGCAGTACCCTTGGTCACTACTCCCTGGACACCATTGGTACTTACTTTCCAATTGTAATGACCGAAAATGTCTCCAAACAGTGCCAAATGTCCATTTTTAAAAGTCTGACTTCATTTCTGGAACCAGAAACTGAAGTGAGGTTTCTGAAACTCATTGGGTATGCAGGAAGGGCACAATGAAGTTAATGGCAGTTTTCTGTATTTCTTCTCCTTTTCTGTCTCTTCGTCTTGACTCTGATCTTTTCTACTCTTTCCTTTTATCTATCTATATCTTTTCTTTAGCCTTCATCCAAACTTCTTTCGAACATGACAGCATGTCACTCTTGGGCCCCAGACTGTTGAAAACGACTCTGATTAAGTCATTTAAATGATTCTTGCAGAAGTGGCTCTGACGGTGTTCCATCTGTACCCTCAGAAAGGTCAAGGTGTCACTCTGCTGCTCGAGGGAACTCAGCTTCTAGGTTCCCAGGTGGTTAATGTCTGTTTGATTAGCTGTAAAACAAAATCCAGAAAATGCCAAGAGGCAAATCTCAATTCACCTTTCAGAATGAAGCGTACTGCCCAGTTAGAGAAGGGGGTAGAAGCGGGTGGTGAGATCCACAGCTGTTAAATTCTCAACAGGTAAGCCAGCAAACAGACTCAGTTCCAAGGCTGCTCCTCTCTTCTGCCATTCCACCTGAGTCACCTTCAACTTTCCGCTGCTGACTCTTGGCCAGGAGATAGTCCATGCCTATTTGTCCCACTGCCTGCTCAGCTCTGCATTCCCACTTGGGTACTCTCTATTCCAAACCACCTCCTGTCACTATTCCATTGCCATCTTGTTATCTTCCTTCTGAGCCCTCCTTCCAGCTCACTTCTGCAATAAGCACACTTGTTTCTGGTTATGTCTTCCCTGTGCTTCTCTCATAAATTCATCTCACACACAAAGACACTTTAAAAATTCAAAAGTAAAGAATAAAAGAAACCAAACAGACAAACCCAATGAAATTCCGCCTACCTGAAACATGCCCTACCTTCTTTTCTCTCCTTCTGCACCACATCTGTGCATGCTTCCTCTTAAAAGGCAAATGTGGGCTACCAAGTCTAGGCCATGTTAGGTGAACAGTAGCAACCATTTCCCATTCTGATGTTCTCCTGCACACATGCAGTGCTTCCAATATAGCTGTTGCCTTACTTGCAACAAATTCCATTGTGTCCTTCCCATGTGCAGGCCTTCCTTTGGGAAGACAGCATACTGACCCCACCATAATTATGACTATGGCATCAAGAATAGAGAATATCTATTGTCCAGTAGAATAGAAGGTAGGGCATGTTTCAGGTAGGTGGAAGTTCATTGGTTTTGTCTGTTTGGTTTCTTTTATTCTTTACTTTTGAATTTTTAAAGTGTTTTTGTGTATGAGATGAATTTATTATGCTTCTCTGATGATCATAAAGGCAATATGCAAAGAAAGCTGACAGTAGTTTGAATGCCATCCTTAACTCAAGATCAGAGTCAAACTAATTGCCTCTGGTTTGGGGCCTCTGTGACGTGTACACTTACCCCTTAACTGAGCCAATTAGTTGCTTCCCACTACTATATTATATAACCTTATTAGTCTATTTTCTGTAACAGTAACAAAATATGTGAGGTTATATAATTTATAAAGAAAAGAGGCATATTTAGGTCACAGTTTGGGAAGCTGAAAGTCCAACACCGCTCACCGGTTCTTGCAAGGGCCCCTGTGGCTACATTACCTCATGATAGACAGAGCCATGGTGAGAAAATTTACAAGATGGAGAAATCACAAGGTCAGACAGATAGTAAGAGAGTGAAGCAGGAGACGCACTGGTATCACATGAGGGCTTCATAAATCCCTTCTGAGGGCATGTCCCCAATAATCTAATATTTCCCACCAAGGCCCCACCTCTTAAATGTTCCACCTTCTCTTTATATCACTCCACTTAGAACTAAGCTTTGAATACACAAAAACTCTGGGGGAACACACCTAAACCATATCCAAACCCTAGCAATGAATTTTGTTTACTTTTTTTCCTCTCTTTTTTTTTTTTACCCTTCTCATTCATTGCACACTTTTTTTTAGCAGGTCATTATTAGGTAGGGATGCTTGCTGAATCCAGTGCAACTCCCATGGAGTTGTTGTTGTTTTCCCCTGGGCCTATATTGACAGGCAGGGTCTGCTCTGGGGTGGGGAGTGAGAAAGAGACATAATTGTTACACCTGTGTGTCTGCACAAAGCCCCTGCTGACAGTTTCAGTGACTACAGGAGAGGCAAAAGCGGGTTCATCAGTCCTACAGTCTCCAAAGCTCCATGCTCACATGTGCCCCTGCTGATTTCAGTCAAAGGAGAGTGGGCCTGTCTTCATTGACCCATGTTGTATTCAGGGCCCCCAAATCCCACAAATAAGATGTGTGTGTGTGTGTGTGTGTGTGTGTGTGTGTGTAAGCGCGCGCGTGCGTGTCTGGCTGCCTTTCTGCAGGAGCATCTGTCACTCTCCAACATTTCCTTTATCATTGCAGCAAATTATTTAAACACTACCCACTGAACCCCATCTGTCACTGCACCCCATCGCTGTCAGGGCCTCGCCTCCCCAGGTCTGTGAAGAAACTCGCCGGCAAAGGCTCTGTGCCAAACAACAGGGCAAATTAAATCAAAGTGCGCTCTGGCACCCAGGGGGAAAATGCACATCAGCTTTGACTTATTGCATGGAGCACGCTTACAAGAGAGAAAGCAGCGGCTTTTGTCACTGCAAGGGGCCATGAAAAATGAATTAGGGCCTCTGCTGAGAGAGGGCATGGAGGAGAATCTTTCATTCTGAGACGTTGTCCTCTCTCACCTTGCAAGAAGGAAATAATAAAAGGAGAACTTGTGGTGGGTCTAAGTCTCTCCAAGGTTGGAATCTCTCCTCAAGCCCTCCTGGGTATAGAAAAGGAGTGAGGAGTTGGGGAGAAAAGTACTTTAAGAAGTTTGGAAAGAGCCTGAGTTACACAGCACTTCCAGAGGGCAAGAACTGGAGCATATGCTGCTGAGACTAAGAAGCATCCCACTGAGGGGAGCTGGAGCAACAAGAGGGAGAGGCTGGGCTCTGGTCCTCATCCTGCCAAGCAGTGCTGCCTGCGAACTCCTAAAGATGGCTAGCCACGCCAAAGGGAGTGGAATTAATGCGACCAAACCTTCATTCTGGGTCACTTCTGGGCTGAATTTTCTTCACACCTAATCTCTACGAATCCTCCCACTCCCATGAGCTAGGAACTATATTTGACCCATTTGCAAAATGATAAGGAATCTCAAAAAGTTTAAAGTGATTGCTTGCAGCCATCCAATTTCCATGTGGCAGGGCCAGGATTCCAAACCACATCTGTCTTATTTCAAAGCCCACTGCCTCCCTTTATAAAAGAATTCCTTCTCCCTCTCCCTGCTCCCTGTGAGACACAGCTCGTTTATTTTCCTATAATGAGGGAGGGGCCTTCGATTTCCTAATAGATTGCTCACCTGCCATTCTAATGGAGCGGCATTTGCTGTGCGTTTAGCAGCAGAGCCTCACCCACCAGACACATTTGTACTTGGTGACAGTAGAGGCTCACGGACAGCTGCTTGGGCATTTCTAACACAGACCTTCACAGGCAAAGAGCTCGGCTGGGTTTAGCATGGCTCCATCTTCTAGGAGATGAAGAGCCAAGAACCATCCCTAATTAGAACTTAGACTAGAATATCCTATGGGCTGGGAGCTGGACATGCTTGGATGAGTATTATTTTCTTTGGCAGAAAAAGCATAGGACAGAGGGACAGATTTTTTGTATTCTGTCTTCATCTTGGTTGTTAATCATCCTCTGTCCCTGTGTCACCGTCAATGGTTATTTTATTCTGTCATTGTGCATTCTTCTCAAGTTCATGATTGGTCATGGATAAAATATATTGGGCATTGGCTTAAATGGATGGTATGTTTTCTGATAATCTTCTAGAGGCTGCTTCAGTGTCACAAAAAGTTTGGGCAATTCCTGGATGGTCGATACATTTCAAACAGAATGTATCACTTTAAAAAGTGTGTTTGCTTTTTTCAGTGTGATTTGCTAACCTAGGGCTCTGTCTACATATTTCCTATGTGTTTGCACTCTTGTAAGTTTGGCAAGACTCTTGATGACCCTTGACTCTTTCAAGGGTCATCAGTGATAAGAAAAAATTCAGACCTTTCCCAACTGAGGGACAAAGTGTAGAGACCAGTGACCTAGAAACTTTCATTGGACCCACCATTTTCAATCACCACAAGCAAACAAAGGTACCACACAGGAACTAGAATAATGCTTATGGCTTAGTCAACCGTCCACCAGCATGTTATTATAGTTAATCAGTACTCATCCAAAGACAGTGATAGATACCCTTTCATACATGAGGAAGTCAAACTCAATGCTCAGTTGAATGCAGTCAAAATAATTCAATTCAGTAGACATCTAAGAGTTTTATTTGGAAGACTCTTCAGTGTTCAATTCTATAAGATTTCTGTTGTGTAGACTTCCCTGGTTTAACCAACCATTTCTGAGATTATAGTCAATATTGACCACCTCACATGCCTCTGATTCCTCTGAGATTATTGTTTAGTAGGGCAGATGGTGGGGGTAAGGTAAATGACACACATTACATCAGACAGGCATTGTGTGGTGTATGCCTTGTAGTCCCAGCTACTTGGGAGGCTGAGGCAGGAGTATTGCTAGAGCCCAGGAGATTGAAACATAGCCATCTCATACACACACACAAAAGGAATATTACAGTTATAACCTCTCTCACCACTCAAATATGTTATTTTCTACTACAATTATGCCTTTATAATTCTTATTGAATGAAAGTTTGATGGAATATTGTAAACAGGTGTAAGTTCTAGTGTGAAAACTTAAAGGCAGGAGATGAACATGGGTCAGGATTTGCAACCACAAGAAATGCTTGGAGGAAAACAAAAGAAATACAGAAACCATATATGAAGGTGGTAAAACAGGCCTTTCACTGATTACTAATAAGTCAAGGAGGAGTAACTAGTAATAAGTACTTTAACTTTTTATAGAGTCTATGGTGAAGGGACTTACTGGGGAAGCAGGGGAGATGTACTCTAAGAAAGCATTGGGGTATTTTGTGAATAAGAAAGAGGGAAGGAGAGGACTACCATGTAGGATGTTCCATCACTCTTTAATTTTGTATAGAGCTCAGCCTATTCCTAAGCTTAAATTTAAAACCTGAGTTAAACTTGGCAGTATTTCTTTGTTTAGTTACCAGAAGGGTCCATAGATGAATCAAATTAAATATGAGAGGTATTTTTAAAAATTCATACAACCTAACCTTTTTCTTTTAAGATCCGAGGATACAAGTTCAGAGAATTTAAGTGGATTTTTCAAATTTGCACTTAATTAGTAGCAGAAGCAAGACTAGAATCTATATTTTTATTATAATGGGCTTTGCAAAACTTTATGTTGCCTCTGCATTATCATGGGAAAGAATGTTTAGGTTATCGTTTTTTCTTAAGAACATTCTGGAGTTTTACTTTGGACAAAGGTGCTTCTGAAACAATCAGAAACTAGAGAAACCAGAAAATGAATAAAAGATGCTCATAAAAAATCACTAGTATGGCATTCATCACCTTGAACTAAAATTTGGTAAAAAATCTGTGTCCGCGAGTTCAACTTGCCATTAGTGCGCACAACTAGATCATAAAATATTTCACAAGATGATTTTATTCACAATCTGGCCAAATGGACCTGTCTTGGCTAAAGATCTGCAGCAAAGAGGGTCAACAGATGGGGAAACCTTCATCTCCGGGGCATGGCCTGAAACACAGCTGAGTTTTTAGGTGTTGGCAGCAGAACACTAGGGAACCTTCTGTTCAAATGCTCCCCAAACTCATTAAGTCATAAGCTTCAGCCTGGTTTAGAAAGTGGTTTATAGGAGCCTTGCCGTCGTTTTCTCCTGAGCACCACTTTAGACCCACATTCTTCAGGAGAGGGAAACCATTTGCAACTTATGTCACAGTTGCATCCCAGAACACACTCAGGCCCAGGAGCAGGAAGATTCAGCTGTAGTCATTGGCTCCATTCATTCCGCTCTGTGATGTGAGCACATCTGTTAACTGTATGGAAAAGTGAAAAGAATCTTTATTTCCTTTAGGGTTGTCCTGGGGCACTAAGCCACTATCCCCTTCCTCACTTATAGAAAAGGAAGGCTTTTCTTAGCAGAATAATTCTGTGTCTGAAAGACTACAGTAGTTTAGCTCCCCTGCCAGAACTTCCCAAAACCTCACTAGAGGCTTCATATATTACCTTGTCTCTCTGAGCCTCTGTTTGCTCATCCCTAAAATCAGGGTGGTCATGATCCCCACCTCAGAGTGGATTCAGTGGTCTACGAGAGGATTGTGTGAGATGTGCTGGAATTGGAACAGCAGGCATGTACTAATAGTACACACAGACACACTTCTGGGACACACAGACACTCGGCTCCCACATGAGTGTTATGAATACTGCTCCCTGTCTCATTCAGTGATGGTTATTATATTGTAAATAGTGGGGCAGACCACTAGGTCAAGCACTGTGGAGACGGAAGGTTTGGAATCTTTTTTCTTTGCTTGGTCACAACTGGTTAAATGCAGAACTAGTAGTTCAATTGCCCATGTTCCAGGACCTAGTTTAGATGGAGGCATCTCTGACATGCCTTTTAAGATTGAAGATGGGAGCGCAGAAGGCCACATGAGCACAATAGAAGATAGAATGCTTGTACCTCATTGTCTTGTGAATAGATGGGTTTCAGGCTTCAGGAGAATAGGAGCTGCCAGTCAAACTGTTTTAATAGAACAGGAGCAGATAGATTTCAATAAAAGAAATGAGTATAAATATTGTGAGTGGAGGAAGGGAGAAAGCAGACAGATCATGTTTGACTAGTCACAGTGGGGAAACTTTTCAAGAACTTCAAATGGAAAATTCGTAAAGCTAAGGCAGGTGGCTGTGTTGAACCCACTGACAGCTGCTAATCTAGGGCTCTCCCCAGGAGCACCATTAATGAGGCTCCAGCTGGATGAAAGGGACTCCAAATTGATGGGTCTTTCCCCAAATCTAATCCACACCTTCCAGTCATATTCAATGAGCATCCAGCTTTCTACTTCTTTGGCCTCCCCCCAACAGAAATCTATATGAGATTTAGGTAATGCTGTAGGCAGAGGGTCTATAGCTGATGTCTTAGAAGCTAGGGCGATTCAGACATCATGTCCTTCAGGTGTCTTTCCAGGATCATGACAAGCATCACCGAAGCCCCACATCACTCTTTGTGAGGGGCTTCTGATTTGCTCTCACTCACGTATGCAAAGCTACCACCTACCCAGGCCGCTGTGTGTCAGGCTCTGGGATTTTCTGTACTCATTAGTCTGTAGCCTCTGGGGAAGCAGCATCTTTCCAGTCCTTCATTGAAGCCCGACTGCTTCCTGCATACCTTGCCTTACCTCTGGGAAGATGCCCAGGTTGTCTGATGTTCAAACTTGCACCCTGCCTGAGAATTACTGCTTCTTCCACTTCAAAAATCTACCCCATGCCATTTTTGTTGGATATCTTCTGGGTTGGCACTCCTCCTCTGTGACTTAATTTGTGATGGTAGACTCCTTCCTAGAGGTAGCTTTCTGCCCTGACCCTGTCTGTCACTCCATCAGCCCCTTTCTGGGTCCAGGCCCACCCATCTCCATCCAGTATGTAACAAAGTGGTCACAATGCTAATGCAAAGTCTCTGTCTACCCCAGCTAGGCACCAGTGCTAATCAAAACTTGGTATTTATCCTGTCAGGTCTGATTTTATTTTGTGTGGTAGAAGCACAATGACACAGGCAACTATGGATTCCATAGAACTAAAATTCAAGAACATGATATACTCTTAATGAAGGGGACTTGATATTTATTAAATACCTGCCTGGCCCAAACCCCTGTTTGCTCTTTCCTGTATTTCTGTGATACCTACTGACACTACTGCCTCAGCCTACACACCCTAACCCTGCTTCAGCCTGTTAACTGCACAGCACCCAAAATGATCTTATCAAAGCTGGATCTTGTCAATCCACTGATTAATATCCTGCAGTGCTTTCCCACCTCTTCAGAGAACAAGCCTGCCCTCTCCCACCTCATTTCTTCTATCTCTTCCCTTTGAAAACTCTGCTTCCTCACGATTCCTAAGTGGTGCCATGTGGCTTTCTACCTCAGGGCCTTTGCACTTGGTATCACATCTTCCTGAAACACTTCTATACTAGGTGTCTACATAACTCATTCTCCCATCTTCTTTGGGCTATCACATAAAGGTTACTTCAGTGGAATTTCTCCAAGTTTCCTGTGTTAATCCATCTCCATGTTCCAGGATTCTTTTCCCACTTTTCTGATTTCTTCCTTCATTAATCATGCATCAATGTCTATATTCTGTAGTTTTATTCATTTAGTCTGACCACAATGCAGTATAAGTTCCTGAGAGCAAGCCTTTTGTCTCTCTTGTGCACGACTTAGTATTGTCAGTTCAGGATGCTATAACGAAATAATACCGACTGAGAGACATTAACACAAATGTTGCTTTTTCATGTGTTGGAGGATAGAAATTTCAAGATCAAGGTACCAACAGATTTAATGACTGGACATTCATCTTTGCTTACAGGTGGCAATATCTTTGCCTGTTCTTGAAAGGCACTAAGCCCACTGATGAGGGATCTACCCTCATGAACTAATCACCTTCCAAAGGCCCCACCTCCTAGTCCCACCACAAGGAGATTATGTCTTCAACCTATGAATTTCATAGAGAGGCAAGATTTAGTCCATAGTGTGCACCCCTAAACCTCCATACTGTCACGACCTTCTCATGGCTACAATGAATTCATTCTATCCCAGTCACCTCAAAAGTCTCAATGAAACCTAAAGTCCAGAGCCTTAAGAAATTTTCCAATCTTTATGATTTTTTTTTCCTTTTTCTCAACAATTCTGCCTCCAATTCATTTCTCTCATTTCACATTTTATAATGAGCAGTCAGAAGGAACCGGGCTGCTTCTTTAACACATTGTTTAGAAATATCCTCAGCTCACAAGTTCTACCTTCCTCAAAAACACTAGACCATGAATGAAATTCAGCCAAGTTTTTCACAACTTTATAACAAGGGTTTCCTTTTCTCTATTTTCTGATAACAGGTTCTTCATTTCTGAGACCTCCTCTGAACGATCTTTCACATTCATATTTCTACCAATATCATGCACGTGAATATTTATGAATCCTCTTAAAAAATATGGCATTTTTCTCTTCATGTGTTCATCAGCTTTGTGTTGCTGTTAAAAATACCTGAGGAAAACAACTTAAAGGAGGAAAGATTTATTTTGGCTCACAGTTTTAGAGCTTTCAGTCCATAGTCAACCAGCTCCATTGCTCTGGACTTGATATGAGGCGGGACACCATGGTGGAAGGGTGTAGTGCAGGAAAGCTAATCAGCTTATGGCATTTGGGAAACAGAGATAGAAGAAGGACAGGAGAGAAGGACAGGGCATATCCCCAGAGCCCTATTTCTTCCAACTAGGTAACCCCTCTTAGTACTCCATTTAGCTCTCAATATCCACAGATGAAGTCACAGCCCTCATGGTCCCATCACTTCCCAAAAGCCCCACTTCTGAACACATGTGACTTTCTGGGACATTCCAGATCTGAGCCAAAAGATTTCATCTTTCTTCTTTGTTGTCTGAGCCTTCACCAAATCACCTTAGTAGTCTGTTCATATTAATATCAGCACTTCTGGCCTGTACCTCAGAACTCTTCCGGCCTCTAACCATTACCTATTTCAAAGCTGTTTCCACATCTTGAGATATTTGCTGCCGCATCACCCCACTCTCAGTACCAATTTCTCTGCTTTAGCTCCTATATCTAGTAGTGTTTGGCATATAATATTCATTATTATTTGCTTAATTAATGAAATCCTCATTTATGCCTATTACAGTTCGATGACTATCCTAAACGAATCTTCTGTATATTTGTTCATCTGGACATCTGTATCATGCAAGGCATATAATGCAAATGGGATTGCTCTGTACTTGCCATTCTGTAACTATATATATTTTTTTCTATTGTGGATTAAACCCAGGAGCACTTTACCACTGAACAACATCCCAGAACTTTTTATTTTTTATTTTGAGACAGAGTCTTACTAAGTTGGTTGGGGCCTGACCAAGTTGCTGAGACTACCGTTGAACTTGAAATCTTTCCAAGTTGCTGGGATTACAAGCTTGTGACACCACACCCAGCAGCAGTGTCTACTACACTTTTTAAAATTTACGGTATATAGCATCGAGAGCATATTTTTTCCTCATTGCTCAATGGCTCTCAGTTTAGCGCTACCTAGTTGATAATATGGCCATATAGGTATCTATTTATTTTTGTGACATGTAGCAATTTATAATGCTGTACCCTTTCAAAGAATACTTTCCAGAATACTCTCAGACATACAAATGTTTGTATATGTATGTATGAGATATATATTTCAATAGGCTGAATTCCTGCAATGAAATTGCTTGGGCATAGGGCATATTTATTTTAAAGGTTCATATTGCCAGCCAGATTACCCTCCAAAGAGCTGCATTTGTCAGCAATCTCACCAATGCATAGAAGTTCTCCTTTCTCCACCTCCTAGAGCATACTAGATACTCTCAACAGTTTACATTTTTTTCAATGTGATAGGTAGAAAGTTATACCTATATTAATTTGCATATTCTAGTTACTAGGGAAGTTATTGTACATATTTTTTCACACTTCATGTTTATTGGGCATTTGTATATCTTCTGTGAATTGCTTGTCCATATTTTCATCCATTTTTTCCTATTGAGTTCATTATTTTTTAAATTGATGTGGGGAGATGCTGTATATACTATAAACATTAACCTGTTGTTATAAATGTTGCAGATATTCCTCCCAGTCTGCCTGTTGTCTTTCACTTTATTTTATAGTACCATTCGTCATACAACAGTTTGAGATTTGCCTATAATAAAAACTGCCAATCTTTTCTGTTATGGCTTCATTATTTCACGTTTGCTTAGGCTGGCTTCTATATATACACATGCACACACACTGGGTTTTGTAAGCCATCGTGAATCCTTTAAAAAATAAAGGCAAAGATATAGAGAAATGAACCAATTTAAATAAGAAGAGTTCCTCCCAGGCATGTCACATGTGAAGACAGTAGTATCTTATATTTACATATCATTTTTACTTTCCAAGTGTTTTCAACTTTATTATCTCATTACTCAGGTCTCACAGTGTATCCAATAGACAGAATTGCCAAAGGCAACTTCAAACAGCTGCTTGTGTGTTTAGCTCTGTTCCTTGTGCTGCCACCCCAGGAGAAATGTGGAAATGTCTTTAGGTTTGTAACTTTGGGGCCACAGCCTTGCCCCACCATCCTGCAGAGCCCCCTGGTAGGTCATCAGCAATAGATGCAGGAGGAGGTGGGGATCAGATATACCTGTGAGGTGTTTCCAGATGAGCCTGTTAATTAGTGAGGTGCTGTGGATCCTTCTTGGCCTCATTCATCCTGGTATTTATGATTCCCAGCTCTTTCACCTGCAAGATAGAAGGCAGCATGAGACGGAGGAGGATTATAAACTCTGCCCTCTCTGGGCAGCTGAGAAGCAGAGAGCAGATAGCTGGGGCAGCAGGGAGAGGAGAAACTTCTCATCCCAGCTTCAGTCCAAGCAGCCCTGTACTCAACTGCTTACATCCTGACAGTCTGAGTAATGTGTTAAATGTTAAAATGAGGACACACAGAGGAGAGGAGACAAGCTGGGCCTTGAAGTCTGAAGTTCATCGGCTAACCTGAGAGTAGTGACTCCACTGTGTTCTGGTGGTGGAGACCGTAGGAGAGGAATTGTCACTTCCCCGGCAGTAATTGTCTTCTCAGTACTATGACAGCAGAATCCACTCTTCATTCTTAGGGTTTTTCTGGGCATTAAATAATACTAGGTATCTTGGGCAATTGAATTTAGCTAACATTTCACCAAATGCCAGATATTTTTATTAAAAACAATAAAGACTTGGCCTGGGGTTGTAGCTCAGTGGTAGAACACTTGCCTGGCACATGTGAGGTGCTGGGTTCAGTCTTCAGCACCACATAAAAATAAATAAATAAAATAAAGGTGATGTGTCCATCTACAACTTAAAAAAAATCTAAAAAATAATAAAGACTTCAGAAATCTCTGGTGTGGTTAAAAGGACATGACTTCTCTAAGCAAAGTTAGATTTTACCTCTCCGCTCTGCTGTTTTCTGCTGTGTGGTGTGGTTAAATTACCTAACTGCTCGGACAGGCTAAAGTTCTTTCCTGGACTAAAGGAGATGACAGATTTGCTGTGATTGTGTTCCAGGAAACACTGCAATTTTCCATTGCCTCTTGAACCCTGAACTCTAGCTGCTGTGTTGTAAAATTTGGACATCTTTGCTTGCAAAAAAAAAAAATCAGTACTGATATTAACAGAAACTAAAGAGACCATATTGTGAGAAATCTGGGGCTCGTAGAGTTAACAGAAAATTTGGCTAGAAGCAGGAAGCATGACAGCTGAGAATGATAGAAAGAAGGCATCATGGAAATAATAATTGTGATGATGACAATGCTGGCCACTGACCAAGTCTAATTGTGCATTAAGCACTAACATTTAAGGTATTAACTCATTCAGTTCAATAACGACCTAAATGCGTTACATACTCTTTTTCTCCCTTTTAGACATATGAGGAAACTGAAGCAGAGGTATTAAGATAAAGCCCAAAGTAACACACCACCAAGTGGCAGAGCTGGGATTAAAATCTAACCCTGGGTAGTGTCAGATCAAATTTCACAGGAATATACTTGATCTCTAGGGTGACTCAACAGAAGCCAGGGATGCCTGCACTTTAGAACACACTGTTTTGTGGTTGAGAGATGATTTTTTTTTCTTTTTCGTTACCAGGGGATTGAACTTGGGGGCATTCTACCACTGAGTCATATCCCTAGTCCTATTTTGTATTTTATTTAGAGACAGGGTCTCACTGATTTACTCAGGCCCTCACTAAATTGCTGAGGCTGGTTTTGAACTTGTCCTGCCTCAGCTTTCTGATCTGCTGGGATTACAGGTGTGCACCTCTGTGCCTGGTGAGGGATGATCCTTGATTGACCAGCTCCTCCGCACCCTCAGAGACTAGCCAATTAATGCCCAAAACTGTATGAACTCCCCACACACCTAACTGTGTTACCCAGGCTCCCAAGCAGCCACAGCCTTCCTGGGGCAAGTCCAGCTGAGGAGCAAGCACTATGGCCTCTCTGTTCACCAAGGTGGACATGGGTTTCAGGGTCCACACTGGCAGTGGCCACCCAGACTTCCTCACTATAACCTCAGAGCTTGGTGAGTCCAAGCTAAGGCTGCTGCAGCTCAAAAAAACAAGAAGTTAGGGTAACCTGAGATTAGACAGAAACTGAG
Source organism: Urocitellus parryii (assembly GCF_045843805.1). Lineage (NCBI taxonomy): Eukaryota > Metazoa > Chordata > Mammalia > Rodentia > Sciuridae > Urocitellus > Urocitellus parryii. The sequence continues at coordinate 119,258,383 of NC_135534.1, forward strand.
TCCCATCCTCCACTTGAATATTATTTACATGAAGATCACTGTATTCTGAGTCAATCAGAAACCAGAGGTAATGGAGAGAGGCTTTTAATCTCTTTCTCAGAGATAGTAGCATGATCTAAGTTTTAAAGATAGAGAACTCAAGAGCTAGAAAGATTATGTGATTTGAATGAGGTCTTATAGGTTTTAGACAAGGTGGTAAAAATAATAATCCTTGTACCCTAGATTATCTGAATTTGTGATTTTTGTTGGTATTGGTATTATAGCCAATTCAGGATCCAATGGGAATAATTATAGAAAAGGAAGTTGTAGATGTGTGTGTAATATTTTGGCTATTTCAGAATCACACATGGAATTGTTAAATGAATTTGTTATTAACACCTAAGCCCGGTAAGGCCATTAAGAGATTTGGGCCCTGATGGGGCTGGGATTGTAGCTCAGTGGTAGAGCACTTGCCTTGCATGTGTGAGGCACTGGGTTCAATTCTCAGCACCACATATAAAGAAATAAAGAGAATAAAGGTTCATCAACAACTAAAAATATATATATTATAAAAAAGAGAGAGATTTGGGCTGTGAATATTTCAGCATGTAAATGTTTCATGCTGAAACCAAATGATCATTGTGTAGAGTACCAGCATTAGTGGCTGTTACTCCTCACCAGGAAGGTAGGCAGATCAAGTTGTGAAGGAGACATCTAGCGCCTATGCTCAGGTAATGAAGAGGAAGGATGGGAGGGGCACCCACCATTTGTCATCGTTTTCATGTGCAAGCACCTTGTAATAAGGCCAAGCAGTGTCTTCTATAATACACTGTTCCTCCTTTCCCCAGAGTAACTAGATCAAAGTAGGTTTGCTTGTGAAAGCTCATTTAGTCTCATAGCAAAGATTCAGGAGATGAAAGACTAGACTTGCAGTCCAGGAGCACAAAATCAATTAATTTGAAAAACACAGTGTAATATATTACAGCTGGTTACTTAGAGATGCTGCTGAAATATTGTAAAGATCATCAGAAGACACCTTATCATTTAGATATATACATTTCTCACCCTTTGGTTACATGGCTCTCTTTAAATCTACTGGAATTTACATAATCTCCCTCTCTTCTTCCCTCTTATTTACATATATCCAGTGGGTTTCAAATCCACACCTAAGCCCGCATCTTAGGCATCTTCCTACCTTTGCACACCTGCCTTTTTTTCTTGGAAAAACTCATTTGTAATAATATCTTATCCATGAAGCTTTGTCACTGGCATCCAAGTCTGTGTTTTCTTTAACACTGAGGAAAGAAGTTAATATGAAGAAATAATACTCAAATACATCATGAAGATTACACTGCTTTTCTTGTTTCTGTGAGGCATGGGCTCTCAGAAGTCAAGAACTGAATCTTAGAATGCTAGCCCCAGTGTTCACACTTACAATATCACCTAAAAATGGATTTAAGAAGAATTTATTGAGTGCTTGCAATATGCAAAGTCCAAATCAGTATTAAGTGGGAGTGCCAGGAGTAGAAAAGTATCAGACCACACTTGCTGCTTCTGTCTTCCTGGTAGTTACAGCCTAGTTCAGATAAGTTTTGCCTTGTAAAGCAAGACTACTGAAATCTTAAAAGTTTTCTTAAATTTTAAGACACAGTGTCTCAGTCAATGTCTGTGTGAAAAACTGAAAAGGGAAATGTGTGTTGAATGTTCCTTGGTGCCACGCCCTGTGCTGGGTACATGCACATAATTATGTGACTTTTACTTTGGATCACAACAATGTACTGTAGACATCATCCTCCTTTTTCAAATGATTCAGACTCCATGAATAGTTCAATGAAAGTTTAGGAGCACACATATAATTGTCAAACACCTTCTGCATCTTGTTTTATTTTTGTTTTTAGAAGTTTGGCATAAGATCTTGTTTGGTGAGAAAAAAGACTTCCCATATGTCTAGGGTTGGCTGATGACTGTGTGTGTGTGTGTGTGTGTGTGTGTGTGTGTGTGTGTGTTTGTGGGTGTGCACACGCACACGCACATTGTGTGGCCATGTGTTTGGAATGAAGAGATGAATTTAGGATAGATTTGCATCATATTTTTAAGATAAGATTGTGCTAATATTAATTTTATACTTTAAAAGGTCCAATTCACTGTGAGGACATTAATATTGACAATGTTCACCAGCAGAAAAGAAAGAATGATGAGTCTTATGAGCAGCGTGAGGCAGGTCAGAGAGTGGCATCTTCTTGCGGAGTGAACTGAGTGACCATCCAGGGGTGGACAGTCAACCTCAGACATCAACATCAAACATCACCCAAGTCTCTGCTCCCCCAATGCATAGTGGTGTACTCCACCAGCAAAAGTGGCATGAAGGGGGGAAGAAAAATAAAAATTGAATCCAAAGGCAGACTCCCTGTGACCAGATTAATTAAGTAGAAGAGTGGCTACTGTTGTGAGGGAAAAGGACAAAACTCCTAAGGAAAGAGGATGTGATATTGTTTTGAAGCAGGGAAGCCTAGGACCCACAATGAAACAAGAATCCCAAATAAGGAGAAACTACTGCCTACCTCAGGTATTCCAGAATGTTTCCTTTGAAGTTAACATTCCATGGAAGATCTAGAGATCTGGAGAGGATAGGAAGGACAATGCTAGCAATTTCCTTTTTTTTTTTCTTTTTTAATTAGTGGCCAAAGGCAAATAAGTCTTCCTTTTCTGCCCCAGTGGAAGAATCTCTAGCAAGCAGGATGTCAAACTTCCTGAGCTACATCATTGTGCCTTCTATCCACACACAAAAAACATGCTACCTTTTCATTAGAGTGTGCCACTTCTCAATGTAGACCTGTGTTAACAAAATACTTTGCAATAACAATCGCATCTAAAGTGGCAAATGGTTATATGGGTCTTATGTATTTCAAACTATGCAACAAGCCTGAATTGGTATTCCATAGACCAAGATTTATTCCAAAATTGCATAGCCCACAAATGATATAGCCAAGGTTAGAATCAAGATTCCTGACTTCCAATTTAGTGTTCTCTGCATTACACACTATTGCACTGAGAATTACCACGACACTGCTGCTGAGCAGGATGGTGAGAAAGCACAGTCATTGTGTGATTGGAGGGTCCTGCAAAGCCAGCAATTTAAAAACATTCTGGAAATTCCATCACTCAAGAACCAAAACACATCTAAGAGATGTGTCACTTTCTCATAAAGTGTGTGTGTTTATTTTTTAAATCAACTTCACTGAGCTATAATTTACATACAAAGTGATTTAAACATTTTAAGGTTGGTGGCCTTTGACAAACTATGTGCCTTTTGTAACTACTACCTTAATCAAGATGTAAACCTCCCTGTCTGGTGAGCACATTCCTTTGTGCTCCCTTTATAGTCTTCTCTATTCTCAGAGAGAGCTACCTCCAGGAGAACACCAGTGTGATTTCTATAATATAGACAAGGTTGTATACACTGTGTATGAAACCACACAAGATGTGTTTTGGGGATGAGGCTTTCTCATTCATAATGTCTTTGAGATTTATCTGTGTTGTCACATATAGTTTACATGCCACATACCATAATTTTATTCCATTCATTTGCCTAAGGGAATTCAGGTGATTTCAGTGTTCAGACTATTACATATAAAACTGTGATGAACATTTCATACATATCTTTCTGTGGATATGTTTTTTCTATCTTTGGATAAATACCAAGAATTAGGCATTGCATGTTAAGTGTATATTAGACTTTATAAGCTAGAACAAGACAGTTTTTAAAAGCCGTTGTGCCCCTTTATCACCAAAAATATTTGAGCCTTCCATTTGCCTCCCCATTCTTACTCTTTGGAATTGTGTCCTTTTTATGTTACTACAATTAATTTTGAAAAAAAATGTAATAAAGAAAATAAATACATGCAAGATATTAGTGAGAAATAACTGACATACAAGTCATTCATTTAAAAGTGAATCATTCAGTGGTTTGAGGCATACTAACAGAGTTATACAACAATCAATTATTTGTATTATGCAATCAATTTTAGAAAAAAATGTTTTGTTATCCCCAGAAAAACACCTGTAACCTTTGGAATTCATACTTGATCTCATGTCTTAATCCATACAGTCCTTAATTCCCAGGCAACCACTTACCTATTTTCTGCCCCTATAAAATTGCACATTTGGGACATTTCATATAAATGACCTCACATAATATGTGGTCTTTTGGCACTCTATTTATCGACTCCACATGTTTTCAAGGTTCATCCATGTTGTAGCATCTGTCAGTGCTTTCTTTCTTTTTATGACTGAATAATATTACTCTGGCATTTTGTTTGTCCATTCATCAGTTGATGGCTATTTAGGTTGTTTCCATTTGGGGCTATTGTTATTATTCATATGGAAGTTTTTGTGTGGACATATGTTCTCATCTCTCTTGATTATCTACTGAGGAGTGAAATCACTGGTCATATTGTACTTCTATATTTAGCCTTTGGAAAGCTATGAGACTGTTTACCAAAGATGCTCTACCATTTTAGTTCTGACTGTGGCATTAAATTCCAATATTTCAATATCTAACCCGAGACTTGATATTATCCATTCATGTGGTTATAGATATTCTAATGGGTGTGAAGTGTTACTTGTAGTTATGATTTGCTATTCCCTACTAGCTAATGATGTGAACAACTTTTGATGTGCTTATTGGCGATGTGTATATCTTCTTTGGAGAAATGTCTAGACTTCACCCACGTTTAATTGAATTGTCTTTGTTTACTAAGTTGTAAGTGTTCTTTATATTTCCTAGGTATGAGAATTCCTGAACAGTTGTATAATTTGCTCATATTATCCCCTGTTTTGTGTGTTGTAATTTCTCTTTCTTGTTGGTAATCTCTGAAGCACCTATTTTAAATTATGTTGAAGTTCACTTTATGGTATTTTTTTTCACTTTTGTTACTTATGCCTATGATGTAATAACATAAAAACCATGTTCTTCTAAGAATGTTAGATCTTGTGTTTTCCGTTTTTAGTTAATTTTTACATATGATATATGATAAAGTACAACTTTATCATTTGACAGGTGCATATTTTGTTTTCCCAGCACTGTTTGTGGAAAAGACTATTCTTTTCCCTATGAATTTTTTTGACATGCTTGCTAAAATTTAGAGATCATTAATGTCGAGCAGGGTTCCTGCTTCTGAACTCTCAGTTCTTCTGTTGGTTAACATACCTATCCATTTGTATTGATTACTGCAGCATTGCTCTAAGTTTTTAAATCTGAAAAATGTGAGTCCCTCAGATTTGTTCTTCACTTTTAAGATTATTTTTAAATATTCTGAGACCCCCCGGATTACCACAAAAATTTTATTATCAATTTTTCAAATTCAGCAAAGGAGACAACTGGATTATTTTACAGCATTTCTAATTTCACTTTGATGACTGGCAACTTAGGGGGAGTTTCTTATGTTCAATTACTTGTGAATTTTCTAAATTTTATTCTGTTATTTTAAATTTTAACCCGTGTGGTAAGGAACATGCTTTTTATGATTTAAATCTTTTTGTGTTTCCTGAGGCTTGTTTTATGGGTCAGCACATGGTCTATTTTGGAGAATGCACCATGTACATTTGAGAAGGATGTGTTTGTTGCTGTTGATAGATAGGCTGTTCTGTACCAGTCTTTTAAATTTTTAGCGAGTTCAGTGTCAAGTTATTTTATTGTGGTGATATTTTCCTGCAGACTAATGATATTGAATATCTTTTCATGTTTATACTGGCAATTAGTATATCTCCTTTTATGAAATATCTTTTGAAATCTATTTTTACATAAAATGCATGTCATTGTTATATAGACATATCATATTTTTGGAACACAAGTCCTGTGCCAGATGTGTATGTGTAATAAATATTTCCTTACATTGTTTAGCTTACATTTTCATTTTATTAAACTGCCTTTTGAAAAGCTTAAAGTTTTATTTTTGATGAAAATCAAATTACCAGTTTTTTGTCTCACATTTACTTTTTCTTATACATGATTTTTATGAACAATCTGAAGACCTTTGACTACCTCAAAGTCATGATAGTGTTGTTCTTTGTATTCTTCAAGATATTTTAATAAAATATAAGGGGGATTGATTATCTTCTGATTAGTATATGCAGTTATTCTAGAACATATATTGATAAGACCATCCTTCCCCCGCTGAATTACATTGGTGACTTGTCAAAATTCAATTGACCAAATGTGTATGAGTATTTTGGAACAAACTCTTACCCTCTTTCAGCCTGTATGTCTAACTTTATAGTAAGACTTAGATGATACAAACCTTACAAGTTGATGTCTCTGTTTTCTTTCTTTCCTTTTTAACCTATTCTACTTATTTCACTTTTGTATTTATATTTTAGAGAAAATTTATCAATTTCTAGTGAGAAAATAGCTATGGTTAATTTATTAGCATTAGCTCTTAAAGATTCAATATAGCAGACCAAAGACTGCTAATTTTAGAGAAGAATGTTTGCAAGCCTGGCCCTTGTATGGTTTGTGGTATGGAAAACTGATGGGCAAACAGATTCAAGAATTAAAATCAAGAATCAATAAATGTAATGAATTCAAACTAAAAAGTTTCTTCTCAGCAAAACAAACAATCTGTGAGGTGAATAGAGAGCTTACATCTTGGGAGCAAATTTTTACCCCTCACACATCAGATAGAGCACTAATCTCTAAGGTATATAAAGAGCTCAAAATGTTAAACACACACACAAAAAAAACCAAAAAACCTAATCAATAAATGGGCCAAGGACCTGAACAGATGCTTCTCATAAGATGATATATAATCAATCAACAAATATATTCAAAAAAGTTCATCATCACTAGTAATTAGAGAAATGCAAATAAAGCTACTCTAAAATTTCATCTCACTCCAGTCAGAATGGCAGCTATTATGAATACAAACAACAATAAGTGTTGGTAAGCATGAGGGGGTGGGGAAGGTACATTCATACACTGCTGGTGGAACTGCAAATTGGTGCAGCCAATATGAAAAGCAGTATGGGGATTCCTTGGAAAATTGGGAATGGAACCACAATTTGACCCAGCTATCTCTCTCCTTGGTCTATATTCAAAGGACTTAAAACAGCACACTACAGGGACACAGCCACATCAATGTTTATAGCAGCATAATTCACGTTAGCTAAATTGTGGAACCAACCTAGATGCCCTTCAGTAGATGAATGGATTTTAAAAATGTGGCATATATGCACAATGGAATATTACTCCCCAATAAAAGAGAATAAATTATGGCATTTGTAGGTAAATTGATGGAGTTCGTGGAGATAATGCTAAGTGAAGTTAGCCAATCCCAAAAAACCAAATACCTAATGTTTTCTCTGATATAAGGAAGCTGATTCGTAGTGGGGTACGGAGGGGGAGCATGGGAAGAACAGACAAACTCTAGATAGGGCAAAGGGCGGGAGGGGAAGAAAGGGCATGGGGTTAGAAATGATGGTGGAATGTGCGGGTCTTCATTATCCAAAGTACATGTATAAAGACACAAATTGGTGTGAATATACTTTGTATACAACCAGAGATATGGAAAATTGTGCTCTATATGTATAATATGAATTATAATGCATTCTGTTGTATATAAATTTTAAAAAATAATAATAATAAAATCATAAAATCTTTGACTAAATGGTAATATGGATCCCTGTGCCCAGTCTGTGCATGAAGTAGGGTTTTTTCTGAACACCTACTTTTCTTCAGGGAAACTGGAATTTTGATATGTGCTAACAGAAGATATTCATGTGACCACCCCTAACAAAAGATGTTGTCTGTTGAGTCTTCCTTCCTTAGGCAGAAACATCACATGACTCTCAGTGTGTTTTTTGTTGTTGTTGTTGTTGTTGTTTTTTGTGGGAAAATGAGCTCTGTGTAATCCTCATGTGAAGGAAAGAGCATAAGGAAGATTCAGGTGGATTCCTGCAGACCCTGCCGTTTGTGATCTAGGATGTGTCCTCAATATACCACTCTTTAACAGATCTTAGCCACAATACAAGTACACAGTACAGGGTAGGACCTGTGAGTCATTCTAGCAAATCTCTGAGGTACAGGGGGCGTTTTAAGGATCCTTGACACAGTATTGAAATATGTTGTTGCTAGTGTATAGGAATACAATTGATTTTTGTATGTTGACCTTGTATTCTGTGATATTGCTATATGCATTCATAATTTTCTGGTGATACTTTGTAGATTCCTTATGTTTCTCCTTTAGCAATCACATCATCTGCAAATGAAACTATTTTGCTTTTTTTTCTTTTAATCTGTGATCCATTTTATTTCTGTTTCATATTTTCTTACCCTACTTAGGACTTCTATTGAATGAAGGCAGTAAGAATGTGACTTCTTGTCTTGTTTCTTATCTAAGATGAAAAACATTTATTCTTTTATTTTTAATTTAGCATTTATTGGGGCTGGGGTTGTAGCTCAGTGGTAGAGCACTTGCCTAGTATGTGTGAGGCACTAGTTTTGATCCCCAGCACCACATAAGTATAAATAAATAAATAAATAAAGGTATTACTTCCATCTACAGCTAAAAAAGTTTTAAAAATTAGCATTTATTTTATAAAGCCACTTGTGACTTAATGATTTTATATGAATTTTTTTTGTAAGAGTAGATTCTCCCAAAATAGTAGTTGAGATGTTAGCACATACTGTGTGGGGTACCAGGTGACATTGAAGGAGAGGTCTCTATTCATAAGGATAAAAAGAGATGAAAGGTTACATTGTGGTATTTGAAGAACTACTTCCTTTATAGTCTTTCCTCTAACTTAACTTTTTTCTTTGCTTGCACATCCTTTAGATCCTAGCCCAAAGTTTAACATGGTAGTAACTGAAAAATAAGAATGTTTGGAAAACTTGCATCAAAGTCAGTTACTATAAAATTATTTTAAATTTTGTTGGATGCTCTAAATATAGTTGGTAATGTAATACCTACAATACTGCTTTATAGAAACCCATTCTGAAATATTTCCAGGTAAAATGTTATGATGTTTGCAATTTACTTAGTAGTAATAATAATAATAATAATAATAATAATAATAATTAGATATGCAAAATAGTAATTATTGTAACAGCTGGGTGCTATGTACATAATACCAAAAAAATACTTAAACATATCAATCTCCTATAGTAGAAATTTGTGATAAATAACTTCAGTTTGAAGAGTTTTATTTTTTGAACTACAGGAAATTAAAAGCTAACAGAAGATGTTATATTTTTATAACAGTTGATTTTTTATAACAGATTATTGAGAAATATAAAAAAATGATATTGACAAATCATCAAACAGCTGTTGAAAGATAAAAGACCTACTTGCAGAAAGCAGTCCATTTCCATTTTCATGTCTTCCATGGTCTCATTCACTGCTTAACTCACTATGGTGCTGAGATCACCATGGGCCTTTCTAACCAGAGGTAATTCTTCTTTATGTTATTTCAACTCTGCTTATTTCCAGTTGTGTAAAGGCTACTTACTCATTATTGAGAATTCCCATTTCTTTACTTTGCTAATAGCTATGTATGAAACTATTCCCAAGCTCAGTAATATAAACCAACATCTGATAATGCTCACAGATACTATGATTCAGAGTTTTGGGCCAGGAACATGTGATCACTCCATGATGTCTGGGGTCCTCAGCTGAGAAGACCTAAAACCTGGAGTGAGTTGACAGCTGAGGTTTGCAATCATGTGTAGGCATCTTGTAGCAACTGTTGGCGAAGACTTCTGCTAATCCACAAACTAGAACATCCATGCATGCATGGTCTCTCCAAGTAGTCTCTTTGTGTGGCCTTGCTGGGGCTTTCTCAGAGCAAAGCTGCTGGGTTTCTAGGGAGCAGTTGGAAATTATATTACAATCCCATTCAGATGCCAAGGGGAAGGATCATAAACCCTACCTCTTAATAGGAGGAATGGCAAAGTCAAGGTATATAGGAGATATAGTTGGAAAACACCATATAAACCTCATGATGCTATTTCATGGTTCTCCTTCTTTAAAATTTTCTTCATAAACTTAGTTTCGGCTCCTTCTCTGTTTGCTGCTTAAATGCTAATAATCTCAGGTGACTCTGTCATGGCTTCTTTCCTTTTTTCACTTTACACTTACCACATTTATGTGCCCCACTATAACTATCACCAATATGTAGCTGCAATAAACACATAACAAGCAGATCTATAAATCTCAGACTTCACTCCTAATCTCTAAATCCAAACACATATGTATAAGACATTCCTGTTTTTATGTTCTACTTTAAACTTATATTATCCAAATGGAGTTCACCATTTCTTTCCAATGTCTTCTGTGTTGTGTTCTTCCTGTACTCCTTATTTAAGGCAATGGCACCATTGTCCTATTATCCTAAACAGAAACTTGCCAATTAGGTTTCTCCTTTTATAGTCCACCTATTTTTTCACTCTGCTTATACTTATCAATTAATTCTTCTAAATTTCTTTTCAACATATTAATTTCTCTTAATCCCCCCTGCCGTTGTGCACTTGGGACACATATTATCTCTTACAATCATCATTGCACTATTTTTCTTAAAGAGACACTTATCTTTAGACTTTTTCTTCTCTATTACAGCCTCCATTTTTCTCCTAGAGGTTATTATCTATCTCAAATTTTCCAAATGGCCCCCATGATTCTCTGGAAAACCCTAAAGCCATTTGCATGTCATCCTTAAGATATCTGCCCACATGTCCACACTGAGTGCTCAGCTCATAACCTGTACTATACCTTAAAACATAGGCTTGACCAACAGTGTGTAGAGAACTCTTAAAACACCATATTTATTTTCCCCTCTGAAAATATGTTATTTCCTTGCTTTATCTCCTAACTTTTTTTAAATTTCTATTTGGTCTTTTCAAATCTCCTTTGAAGTGCTACCCCTTCTATGGATATTTCCCAGGTTAGTGCCTGGTCCACCACATATACATACTCACCAAATGAATAAATACAATGACTCTGTAGACTAACAAATTTAATACTTTGCATTGCCTCCTCTGTAGGCCTCCAGTATAAAATATTTCATTGTGTCATAATAGTTGTATTACATAACTCTCTGGTGGTGAGTGTTCTACCTCAGTAATCCTTCATTTATTAATTCATCAAACAAATAATGACTAGTAGCTCCTTCTCTAAATACCATTCATTGTTGGAACAGGTTCTATGATTAATGGGAGTTTACTCAGAGCCTATCTAAATTAACATGTATCTGATACTGATACATCTCTAACCCTCATTGTAGGTATTCAGTCCTGCATTGAATAAAATATAAACTATGGAGGACCCTGAGCATTCAGAAGAGTCATTCAGTGGTTAGTGAGAGAAAATGCCCCTTCATGGTTCTCAAGTAGGATCATTAGGGAAATACAGGAATGGACAGTGATTTTTCTGCTTGAATAATGCAAATAAATAAATTTGGGATTTGCTAGTAAAGCTTCCTTGATTCATCTTAAGAAGCCATTGACATCAATATCTCCATGTAAAAATAGTAATGTCACATCAGGAAAGTCCAGGATTCTCCATCAGACACCTGCTGTGCACATTACATAGGCTTAGAGTGGCCCTTCCTTTTTGTTTTTGTTTTCAGGTGACAGAAGCCTGAACACTTCTAGAGTATGGCAGGAAAGTGCCCAAAGCCACAAGCTATTTTAGTCTTCTCTGTGGTTTCTTGGGAGCTCTTCCACTTGTATCTTGTTATGTAGGGCCCACCCAAGACTTCAAAGAAAAATATATCAGTTCTTTATTCAGCCATTCCAGAAAGCAAGCTGTTGTTTCTCACAGGGCAGTTGCTGGGCTATGTCACCTCTGTACAAAAATAACAGGAGGAAAATAACATTCTCTCATCATTAGTAGATTTTATCTTTTTAAACCCTTATTTTTTTTCAGCCCTTACCACATTGTAGATGTTTTTTTATGATGGGCATAAATCTTCATTTAATTTTATTTGAAATATACTTTTTTAAAAGAAGCTACATCAACACCAAGCCTCATTCATTTAGTAAAACAGTACTTTATTAAGAGCCATAAAGGAACAACCCCGGATGGGATCAGAGGTTACTCAGAGCTTGGTTACATTCTCTTCAGTTAAATGTTCTGTTAATCCATTGAGTCCAAACACCAATTAGTAATGGATAATCACAAGCCTGAGGGTTGCAGGTATTTTTCAGTATAGTAGCACTACTACTTTTCTTAACATGTTATCATAAGTAAATATCTGACAGTGTCTAGGTAAATAAATTATGTGCACACAGAAGTAAAATGTCTCCCAAAAAAGGAGTTGAAAACCTTTATGTTTTCTGACAGAATGTTTTTCACATTTCTAAGAATGCAAAAAAAAAAAAAAAACATAGAAACACATATTCATCTTTGACTGAAATGGGGACATAACTCAGTGGTAGAGCACTTGCCTAACATGCACAAGAACTTGGGTTCAATCCCCAGCACCACAAAAATGAAAAATTAAGTAAATAGCAAAAAGAAAGAAAGAAAAGAATAAATCAATTAGTATTGTAATACTGCACACTAATAAATGGTTAATGTCTTTGTCCACCCACTGGGTAATGGCTGTGGGGGAACTTTCTTTCATTAACAAAACCCCAATCTATAAGAACAGACATCTAGAAATATAGAACCCTGAAAACTCAGAAATAATCCTGGAAGCTTGATTCCAAAGCATGAAATGTGAAGCCCCAAGCATGACTAGACAGTAAGTTTTTCCTTCACATATAGGTCAAGCATAAGCATATTTTTCTTTTAGGTTTGGAGTAAGGGTTAATCATATAATCAAAGAATCCTTCAGCAATATGGTCTTGTGAATTCTCATAGTTATGGACAATATCAAAAATTAACCTCTCATAGGATGAAAAGAACAAGAAATCTGAGAATTCTTTCAAATCTTAGAAAAAGCATTGTGATATTAATAACATGGGTGAAATTTATTTTTTATTAAGTCCTACTCCTGAAATTTCAAACAGTGTGCTTTAAACCTGCATTTTATAATACTGTTATGTTTTATTGCCAAAAGTAACTACATATTGATATTTCAGAAATGCTGCAGGGCCTTTATGTAACTAGTTGTTATTTTACTTCAAAAAATAAATAATGCTTCCTGTTTTTACTTTTACTTATCTGGAATAAGTAGCTATTGACATCTTCTGAAGCCAGTATAAAGATTTATTTACCAGAGTTCAAATATTGACCAATAGGGAGCCTGGCTCAATGTTTATATTGAAGGACAATAAATTGTGATATTGACTGGGCCGAGACATCAATATTTGCATTGTTGTAAACATTTTTAAAAAATCTCCATGAAATATTCCTTAGAAATTTTCTTGTCATCAGAGTAGCTGAGCTAGAGCTGTTTGGGGAATAGTTTGTTTCTGGCAGCCAGTGGGTAACTTGAAATAGCTATAAATTGTTCTGGTTTCCAAGTTTACACATAGACACATTTTTTATGGTGATGAATAATGCTGATCATTAGGAGCTTTCAGATGACAACCCCCACCACACCCCCAAAGTAGACAATTTTTCTCCCAAACAGTATTTTGAGCAGAAATGTCCTCCATGATCAGTTGATGTCTTAAGAATCTCATATTTCAAAAGAAGAAAAAATTGCCAAAACAGTGAGACATTATTATTTCCAATTAGACTAATTAAAATTTTGAGACATTTAAACTCAGAATCATTTTTTCCTTTGATTTTTCAGACAAAAGCAGATACTTTTGTAAAAACAATAGGATAGGCAAAATGATAAATTAAATAGTTATTCCCATTAAGAGAGAATATGTTCTATATAATATCTTCTCACTATCTATGGGTACTTATCTGTTCACTTTTAATTTTTTAGGTATAAGTGATATATATACACACACACATACATATAATAAATATACACACACATATGTAGCATATGTTTCTGTACATTTATATAGAATATGAGATTTTTAACTGAGTCTATAGGTACATAGTTATATAACTTTATCAACATATATTCCTTTAATATTATGTAGATAGGAGAAATAAAGCAGTGACAATTCTTGTTGCATAGTATATAAGCTAAATTTCTGGTACATTCTTAATTCCTGATTATCTTTGAGTTGGTAAAGTGATAACATCTATAACAAGCCCAGGAATTCTAGGTGAATGGCTTAAGACAATTACTACCACCTTTTGGAGAAGCACAGACTCATTGTCCTAATGCAAGACTGTGCCTTATTATCTTTGTCAAGAAGCACAATTATGGGCTGTGGATGGCAGAGTGCTTGACTAGCATGTAAGAGGCCCTGGATTCTATCCCCATTATGGGGGCAAAAAATGACAATATCCTGATCAGAGATTAAAAACCTCAGGAAGACGAGCAAATTCTGATCCCTAATAATGTTCAAGTGTGAATTTGGATTGAAAATTTGGTATTTAAAAAATATTTCCATCATGGTTGTATTCCCAGATGATGAAGTTTTTAAAAAGATAGAAAAGAGAAACACCTCATTCTCCCAGCAGTTGCTAAAATCTCTCCACCAGACTCTTCTTCAAAGCACCCTGTTCTAAGTTAGTCCCAGGGACTGACAGTGCTTTTAGTGAAAAGGTCTGGAAGGGGAGGCCAAGATGGGCAATGCTAAAATGAGCCTTTCCTGTAAAATGAGGGGCTTCTGAGAAAGTGGAAATTTTCCTGCCAATAAGGGTGCTTGCAAATGAAACATCCAGCTCTTGCTTATAAACTGTGGCAACCCCTGTTCTGCCATCACTAGAAAAGGGCCATTTCAGCAATCTCTTTCTGTATTTTCCCTTTTTGGGTAGCTGCTCAGTGCATGAAGGAAGGAAGTGCTAGATCTCTTCTCAGATAGATGGACCAGCCCAAACACTTGCAAAAGACTGAGCTAACCTCCTGGAACCTCAACACAGGCTCTATTAAAGATGATTATTATAAGGATTAATTTTTTTTAAGTGTGTGAAAAATTTGACATATAGTAGGAACTCAAAGGTGGGCTTCCTCCCTTCTCTTAGATTTTTATTTGTTCTGGGGAAGAGCAGATAGACACTTTATTAGTTTTTAAGGTTGCCCTAACAAAGCAACATAGATTGAGTAGCTTAAACAATGGAAACATACTGCCTTAGAATTTTGGAGGCTAAAAGTCTAAGGATGAAGGTGTTGGTAAGGTTGATTTTTTTGGAGGGTCTTTCTCCATGGAATAAAAATGTCCACCTTATCCTGTGTCTGCACATAGTCTTCATTCTCTGTGTGTCTGTGCTTTAATTTCTTCTTATAAGGACACCAGACATATTGGATAGGGTCCACCTTAATGTCCTCATCCTAACTTAATTAAATCTATAAAGACCCTATCTCTAAATATCTGCAAACCAAGGTACTGAGGGGGTCAGGATTTCAGCATATGAATGAGGGGTAGGGAGAACCTCAGCTTATGACCCCCAGGCACTCCCCCATCTGCCTCTCCAGTCCTCCAATGCATACCCCACCTGACTCTTCAATGCCTAGCACCACGAATGTGAGGGCCATTGTTATGCTCGTATTCGGGACCCCCAAAAGACCACCAGAGACCCAAGATCCATGTAAGCAGCAAAGAGGTGTTTATCGCTAGCTAGCTCAGTCCTCCACGCGCACACACAGCAACTGGTGACGTTGAGAGGTCCGGAGGCCAGGGTTTGCAGCAGTTTTATACATTCTTTGGAGAAGGCGGGGACCCCCACATACATCATAGCATCTCTTAGCAAATCATCACACACTGCGGGAAAATCAAATAACAACTCTAAAACATGATTAGCACATTCACTGGCTGGAACAAGTTGGGTAGGGATGATTGGTCAGTACAAAGGGGGTATTCATTTGAACTGATTGGTTTAGGCCATGAGGGGTGTACGTGCTGAACTACATGGTTTCCCAACATGTTATCAACCACCATAAACTACTGGGAGGGTCATCTGGCATCCCAGGTATTTCCCTGTCTCATGCTGATTGGTGGCTGCTAGGGGGTTGCTATGGGTCCTCACCTAGCCTGACTGAGTCAGGGACACCTGGTGCAGCAGATCTCTCCTGTTATTTGTAGATAAACAACTTAGCAGGGTGGGAATGTGCCTAGGAGTGCTCTGTGGGTCTTTCCAAGGACAAAGGTCATGCCCCTCCCTTGGATGGGCTTTGCTCTGAGGTAGAGTCTGGTTTTTCACCATCAGGCCAGGGCTATTGGCACAGGTGTAACCTAGGAATGTGTTTGCCTCAGTAACATGATGGTGAACATATCTTCCCAGAGATAAAGAAGATAATTCTACTTGGATAATGAGGAGGATTTGTTCCGGGGCTGATGTCACAGAACAGAGAGAAGGAGCAGGGCAGTGAGCAAAGGACAAGTGTCCCTGCTGGGGCTCTTCTCTGCAACCTGCCTGACCTCCTGGCTTCCCTACTCCATACCTCCTCCCACCTGGACTCAACTGCTCTCAATCGCCTTGGGCAATAGTGTTTTCTGGCCTATCTGAGGCTCAGAGAACTGGACCCTGACCCTTGCCCTCTTCATTCCTTCACATTGACACTAATTGAGAGCTGCTGTCACTTATCACACCTCTCATTAGTTTTCCTCACCACCCTTTGGTTGCAGGAATGTGGAAAGCCTCTGTTTCTCTCTCTCTCTCTCTCTCTCTCTCTCTCTCTCTCTCTCTCTCTCTCCTCCCCTCCCCTCCCACCCCACCCCTTCTTCTTCACTCATATTTACAGAGATTATTTTGACATCAAATCTGCAAATCAGGCTTAGCTCTTGGCACTAAAGGACATTCATGAGATCATTTATTTTTTACATTACTCCCCCTTCCTCCCCCATCTCTCCTTCGGCCATGTTTGCTGCCAGGCCCCCAAAGCTGTCTGCCTCTGCCCTAGCCTTGACAGATGAGTGTCCCTCTACCAGGGTCTTTACAATTCAAGGCACAGTCCACCCTCTTGTAGATGGTAATCTTGTTAATGTAACCACTCTAACTTACCCAACTGCTTCATGAGATGAAAGCAGCTAAGTCTTTATCCTGAGAGTTGTAGACACAGTTGTAGTTTCCAGGTGCAAAGAAAACTCTTAACACTAAAATTGGTTTATTGGTTGTTGTCTGACACTGACCATTAGCACATTTAGTTTCAGTCTCTCATTCCTATGAAATAATAGCTTTTAATAACTACAAAGTAGGTGGTAATTTACAGAATGTCCATTTATTTGAAATATTTAAGCTGATCTGTAAACTTCATAGTAGATATTATTTCCTTCCAACTTTGAGGAGTACATGAGATAAAAAACTTGCTCAAGATAACTCAATGACAAGCTAAAACTTAAACTACCCAGTTCTATAACAGGACAGGCTACTTATGTATGCTACAGTGGGATATCACTCTGTACTTAATCTCAAGAGAAGTATTTGCAACTATTAGTAGATATTCCCAAATGGGATTGCATGCCTGATCCTTTTCTTGGAAAAAGGTCTTGCATGCAAGATTGAAAAAAAAAGTCAAAGAATGAATATTTAGTAATAGCACAGAAGAAACAGTAAGGGAAAAGCTAGAGAGAAAACACAAAATTACCCACATTTCAAATCTTCTGCACTAGCAATTTGGTTCAACTTGTTCTTGACTCTCTGGTGTTGTACTAGAGCTTTATGTACTCCATCCTTGTATAGGAAGAGGCTTCATACTCAGTGATTCATACTGGGCACCATTACTAGGGGATATCTGAGTATGCATGAGAGCAATTTGGTTATCAGAATGACTGGTAGACTCGACTAGTCTCCAGTGGAAATAGATGCTAAACACCACCAATGTGTAGGGTAGTCCCACCCACTGTTGAATCCACCTGACCAAAATCTCTATAGTGTCTCCTCTGAGAAGCCAAATTGGAAAGATTCATTGAGTTTAGAAAGCTCTGTCACTGATCTTGGGCTTCTGGAGAATCCAGACTATTCTTTCTGTCCCCATGCCTCTTCCAATTGAACATTCTGAGATGTTTTTCTTCTTTTGTGATGGGTCCTTACTCTTAAAACAACTCAACCATAGGAACTCCTTTCTCAGATACATGAACAGGACTTCCTCTTTTCTGTTCCTCCTTAGCATGTATTTATTTTTAAAAATATTCTCTGGACCATTTGAGACCCCTCAGGCTGTCAATGACGGAGAATATGCCATCCAGTGCTCATAGATCATTTATCCTTGTCAGATCTGTCTAACCAGCTTTTAAACCCTTTAGGCAAGGCTCCCGTTAGGTGCAGAGCTGAATGCCTTCCTCTTGCACAAATAATGGTGAAATAATGACAGTTGTAATCTGAATTGTGATTTTGTTAAGTGAAGTATGCTATGTTTTACAAATGCTTATATTCAACACATTTTGAATGAATAGTGAAGGAACATTGAGCTCATGATCCAGATATTCTGTTTGGGTTCATTTTCCCCTAATAATTTGAAAGGATCATTCTTTTAGCCAGCACTGAGCCTGTGTATCACCCTGAGTGTGCATGTGACTGAGCCTAGGACCCTTGAGCTGTGTTTGTATCAAGTCATTTGGGGTTGAAGTTCTGTGAATTTTTGAGGAAAAATTTGTTTTTTGGTTTATATGGGGGAAAAGTACTAAAAAAGTCTTTGCAAAGAAATCTGGGAAACTGAAAAATCCCTAACGAATGTGATTTCATGAAGTAAAGTGCAAATGAATCGGGGATTGTGACTCCATGAATTTTTCCCAATATAGAATATCTGAAAATGGATTTAAACTTGAAATAAATTACAAATCTAAATATTCTGTTAAATAGAGAAATGAAAAATGTGTTAACATATGTGCATGTGTGACCATGCATGTGAGTGTGTCTCAGATTAGCTTATAATTTTATGAGCTCACAATTTGCAGTATGTTTTCATGTTCAAATAGAATACATGGGTGTACATAAAAAGAAACACATGACATGTTGAGGGAGTTTTTGATGTGTGTGTATCTATTGAGAATAAAGTTGAGGAATAATTGGGGCTCTTCATTCAATAAACATTTATGGGAGTGAATGAGACAATATTGTCCCTGGAGACAAGAATGGATAAGACTAAAATTTTAGGTGCTATGTGTGCTTTCAGAAATATAATCTCCTCTTTTGACAAAAATCTTTCTACCATTGCACACTGTATATAGAACCTGTAGTTAGTGTTACTCTGGGAATGGAAGTGGATTTTTTTATCAACCAGTTTGGAGATAGGAAGCCTGGAAACACACAAAGCATGGAATGGAGAAGGATTCCTAGCAGAATATCAAACCAAGAGCCATGGAAGCCAAGATGGATGTGAACTAACCAAGAATCCCCAAAGTCTTGGAAGGAACAGTGAGTTTCTCAGTACACAGAAGATTGAGAAGATTTATTTAAACTTAAAGGACAAGTAGACCTTAAGAAGCTGTGAAAGTTGGGAAAATCCAAGATTCTGACATATAAAATACAATTTATTTGGCACCTATGGTGTACCATACACTGTTAGCTACTAAACTTAGCATATTTCTATGCATGTTTTAATGCATGCATAGATTTGTTTAGCCATCATCACTAGAATTGAACAGAATACACAACAATTTCATTACTCCAAAACATTTATTCTGCTATGCCTTTATAATCAGGCCCTTTCCCTTCTCTTAACCTCTGTTGTTCAGGTTGGATACTTTGTTTTTCTACAAGTGCACTCTCTCTTTACTCTGTCATCTCTGCTCCACTATACCCATTCAGTTAATATCTAAATTTCAATTATATGGGTTTTTTTTTTGTTGTTGTTGTTTATATCTTGTTTGTAGCTTCTAGTTGTGTTGAGAATTTCTCTCTTTGTAGTTGTTTCATTTTAAAATAAAAAAGATAGTTTATCTTGGAACTTGTACTATTTCAAGATTCTGTCCTATCAGAATGTAAGCCAGGAAAGGTAAGAGAAAAACATCACAGTAAACTTACCACTATCTTGTTCTTTCTTCGAGTTTTTATTACTCTTATTTTTAGACTGCTTATTACCCTTATTAGACTGCTTTTACTGGCTTTTCACATAATTTCTTTATGTATTTTGTCCAGTTGTAATGAATGGGGGGTACAATAGAAGGTGCTTACTCCATTGTAAGTGTGACTGCAAGTCCTAAATGTCAAGTTCTTTTGAGTAATATGTGCACACTCAGTTTTCTGTATTGTCAGTGAGCAGACAACTCCCTTTCCCCTGTCCTTGATAAACCACACACAGATACAGGAAAACTGAGACCTGTAGTGAGATTCTCAGTACAGAAATGCAGTAATAAATGCAACTCCAATGTCAGGTATGGGTATCATGAATTTAACAAGGATGGTATCCTTCATTTTAGGGCTTTGAATATGTGTTTTGGTATCGAATAGATTTCTGTCCATAAAAATATAGACAAAAAATAGTGTTAACCTAGTAAACTAAATTTATATCCCCTTTACTTTTATTTACTTATTATTCGCAGTCAAATATATTATATATATATATATATATATATATATATATATATATATATATGCCTCAGACACAGAGATGTTATTTAAGGGACTTTTAGTATGATGGGAGAAAGAGAGAAGCAACCATACCATTTTAGTATAATATAGTAAATGCAAATATAAATACAAACTCCAAGCAGTTAGAAGGTATGGTGAATTGGGAGGGCTGGGTGTTATCCTTGGGAGCCTATAATCATTAAGGAAGGATTATTATAAGGAATGAATATAAGCTCTGACCTGAAAGAAAAAAAAAAAATAAGTTAACCTGAGAGATAAAAGATGTTTCCAGGTATGAGCAAAATCAATGATAAAAGATGCAATGACATTTTTCAGGAATTGTAAGCTGTTTCAGTTGTACTTAAATCAAGTATGGAAAAATATGAGGAAAAGTTATAAAGACATAAAGAGATACCAGATCATAATGAGCTGTCTAGGGACTTATGCTGCATCTGGCATGCCTGGATCCAATTTCAATACTTGCTTAATATTATTGAAAAAAAATATATGTAAACATGTTTTCTAAATTAGAAAGCTTAAAAGATTACTTCAATGGTTCCTGAAATACAAGTTAATGTTGATTGAAATGAAAAAAAAAAGAGGATAGAATTGGAGCCCATCTGAAGGGTAGAATCCATAATACTTGCCAGTGAATTTGGAGTCAGAGAATATTGAGAGTCACTTCTGTAATATTGAACATTATATGTTTAATAAGGTGCCATTATAAACAAGAGAAAAAATAGAAGAGGAAACTCACAATCTTGGTGTTGAACATATCAAAATTGTGATTCCAGGTGAGGCATCCAAGTTATTATGTTATGTCAGCCATTGTATACATAAGCATGGGGTTCACAGAAGAGAAATACATGAGAGATGTAAATTTAAGCATCATTGCCATATACCTAGATGCCCCAAACCACAGAACAAATAATACTGTCTGGGAAATGATTAAACAAAGAAAAGAAAAAAGAATGCCTAGGATTTATTTCTGAAGATTCCTAATACATAAAGGTCATACACAATAGAAGCCATGAAAGGAGATCTTGAAAGAGCAACCATAAAGTCAAATGACAATTAGGAGAGATTAGGACATTTTAGAAGCCAAGAGAAGATCATTTGAAGGAGTCAGTGTCAGCCTTGTAAATTGCTGCTGAGAAGTCTCTTAAGAAAATACTAAAGAGCGTGCAATGAATTTGAAAACTTGGTAGTCATCCTATGACCTTGGTATGGGTAGGTTCAGCAGAGAGGTGTGAACAGAAGTTACATTGGACTGGTTGAAGCATGAATATAAGGTGAGGAATTTGAGATAGCACTTTTGGACAATCATTTCAAGAAGCTTGGCTGTGCAAAGAGGCTGTGAAAAGTGGGGTCAGTGGGAAACAGTGGTGTAAAGACAGACAGTTAAAACACGAGAAAACGTCCATGGAAACGATCCAGTACAATAAAAGCTGGTGACAGTGTAGGAGAAAGCCAAAGTAACTGATGGAGTGAAGTAACTGAAAAGGTGAGAAGGGAAGGAATGCATAGGGGAAAAATGAGGAGTTGGCTTTTTGATAGGAGGAAGGTACACAGGAATAGAAGTGTGAGAGTTAAGGGTATTACAATAAGAGATTGCAATAATGGGTTGAAAATCTCAGGTTTATCAGAAGGAGATTAAAGTAAAAATAAGACTGAAAAGTGTTGGGTCAGTGCATATGAGTTCTCAATGAAAAATAGAATATTTGTTTCCTACCACTTCACTGAGCAAATATAGCTGCTCAAACCAACTAGTCTGAGCCTGAGAACAAGAGAGACCAATGATACAGCCCCAGTCTGAGGCTGAAAGCTTAGAAACTCCCTTATAGAATTGCTGGTAAAAGTCCATTTTGCAAAAATGAAGGAACTTGAGTCCTATGTCCATGGTTGATGGCACCAGCAGTAGATACTCCTGCTCAAGTAGTTTCAACCTTGTATCTTCGGCAGCTTCCTCCTCTTTCTGCTTTTGTTCCCTTCAGCCTTCAGACTATTGGACCATGCTGCTCCCCAATCCAGCCAGGTCTCATCTTTTAGTTAGCCATTCCACATACCAATTGTCTCTGGAAATACTCCATAGACATAACCAGAAGTATCTTACTCTTAGAAATTTCCTAGGCATCTCTCAATTCAATTAGATTGACATTCCAGATTAACCATCACAGGAAGGAATGACCAGGTCAGTGGAGAATGGCCATTAAGGTGGAAGAAGGAGTGCTGTTTAATTATTTAGAAGGCATTTGCCTTAAAACAGCAGCATTTTTAAAAAGTGGCTTTCACAAGTTTTGTTGTAAAGCAAAGATACTGGAAATAAAATATCTGTGTTATTTGAGAATCAGTAGCCAGTCTATAAGGATACCCATGCTCCCAGACTCAGCCTCACAGTTAGGTGGAGAGTGTCTCCCCAAGAACTGGGACCCCCCTTTATGCAGTCAAGGTTCTAGAGTGAAGAATAGAAGGGCTGGGAAGGGGAGGAAAAGTGTGGCACTTGGTAATAGGAAGGGCAACATGTGATATAAGACTAAGGGAAGCAGGCAGTGACCAGGGAAATTGAGACTTCCAGAGCAGGGCTCAGCAAACTAAAGCTCATAAGCCATGATCAGCCCATGCACTGTTTTTGTACAACCTGCCAACCTGCAAGCTAAGAATAGGTTTTTTGAATAGTTGCTTAGGTTTTTTGAATAGTTGAATATTAATCAAAAGAACAATATAGTTGGCCCTCCATACTAGCACGTCCTGCATCCATGGACTCAACTATCCACAATAAAAAATATTTGAAAAAAACAAAGACAAAATTCATCTGTATGGATCATGTACAGAACAAACTACTTTCTGTTATTCTTCTTTAAACAATATAGTCTAAGAACTATTTGTGTAGCATTTACAGTGCATAATGAATTATAAGTAATCTAGAGAAAATGTAATTATACAGGAGAACATGCATAGGTTATATGCAAATACTATGCCACTTTTTTATAAGACTAAATATCCATGGATTTTGTGATTCTCAGGAGGTCTAGAATCAATGACCAGTGGTTACTGAAAGTCAACTGCTATTTTATAATATATATATATATATATATATATATATATCAATTTAAAATTTCATTGTCTTTGAATAAAGCTTTATTGTAATGCAGCCATACTCACTTTTGTGTTTTCTTTATCTGTTATGGTGTGATGTGGGCAGAGTTCAATATTTTCTACAGGGGCTGCATGATCTGCAAAATGTGAGATATTTACTATTTGGTCTTTTACAGAAAAAGTTTGCTGACCCTATTTAAGAAAATAAATCACTTAGAAAAGAGTGGTTACTCAGTCCCATGCTAAGGCCTTCAGAGCATTAGAAGATGCTACAGCTATGTTCAGGCAAACTCTTCCTCCAGGCCTTATACAAAAGAGTGATCAAGGCTAAGTACTCCCAGAGGAGTGGCAATGGCTTTCAGCTTTCAACTGTACCCAGATCCAGAGCTCATGTGTTGAAACTTGGTCCCCAGAGGTGGAGTTCTGGGAAAGTGATTAGATAATAGGGGTTCAGAACTCATTGATGGATAAATTCATTGATAGCTGAATGGACTACTGGGAAGTAATGGAAATTGTAGGCAGGTGGGACATGGTTGGAAGAAGTAGGTCACACTGGAGGCATGCTCTTATGGACCATATCTTCTTCCTGGTGCTTGTCTCTTTTTCCTCCTTCTCCTTTTTTTTCCTCCTTCTCCTTTTTTTTCCACTTCTTCTTCTTCTCCCTCTCTCCCACCACCCTGATTCCCAGAACTTAGGATAGCAGCTTTTCTCAGCCATCCTTTCCTTTTGCCTTGATGCTCTGCCTTACCTCAGGCAAAGAGCAATAGAGCCAGTCATCCAAGACTGAAACCTCTGGCAAAATAAACCTATCCTTCTTTAAGTTCTAGATGTCAGGTGTTGTGGTCAATTAGTGATGAAAATCTTACCCAATATGTAATTTTATCAGCTGTTTCTGCTTACTGACTCTCGTTCTGTCCCCACCTCCCTTCCCCTGCCCCCATCCCCTCTCTTCCCTGCTGCTGACTCCATTTATTGGTTTATGAGCTACTGTCCACCATCAATTACAGCATGGAAGGTGCCAGTCAAGTCGTAATTGTGGCAATTAGTTTGCTGAAGTCGAGAGTTAGAACAGAAATTTTAAAGTAACTTGAGATTCATCAGTAAAATTGTTAAGTTTTGTCATTTTAAGGACCATTAAAAATGTGGGTGCCTATCAAGTAAAATGCTCTTGAAATTATTTCATCTCTTGAAATTATTGGAAAGGAAGAGAGTTTCTAAGTTTGAAGAAGATTTAAGGAATGGGCATTACTGCAATTTAAATGTAACAATTGAGGATGGGGGAGGTGGGAATTACCTTGTACTCTCAGAGGTCTGCATAACCCCCCAAACCTAGAGAAGGAAGGAGGGACAGGGAAGTCACGTGAGCAGATGCATGAGAGCAGATGCATGGTATTTGCTTGATCTCTTTGTGCACTGTAGGTTCCAAACATCTTGAAACAGGTGATGAGGAGCCCACAGGATGGAACTGACACTGTGCTTGGCATTGCCCTTCTTAGCTGAGTTCAGTGCTTTCTCATTGGAAACAGTTGTATGAAACTGCCTCCCTCAAGGCCAGCTTCAATTCCTCACACAGAGCTGTTCTTTCTTTTGCATGTGGTTAGTGTTTCCACTGCAGAGGTTGCTCCTTCTTCTGCAGTGGCTTGTTTTGTGTTGATGGCAGCACTTTTTCCTCTGCCTGTCCCAGGAAGGTAAAGAGCCTAATCACATTCCGCAATCATTCCCCTACTAATTACAGATAGACAAGGCTGAATCACCAAGCTGATTCTACTTGGAAAAAATTCAACAGGATTGATGATGACATAGGAAAGCTCTCTGAGACACTTCTGATTAGGGCACGCTGCATCCTAACTCATCCAGAGGAAGCAGGGACGTTAGCCACAAGAGCTTTTAACTAAGGATATGTGTGGAAATAGCCAAACCTGGTTCTTTTCTTGTTCACTTCAGGCCTGGTTTGATGTAGGCTCTTTTAGTCCCCCTCAGGAAATGTGGAATGAAATCCTTAACCTTAGGAGATTTTGAGAAGTCTCATTATGTGCCCAGAATTTAATTACACATACACACAAATAACGAAAAGAAAGATCTTAAACATTAGATATCTGCTATTTTTTTTTTTTGAGTCAGCAAAGAAGTTTCTAAGTAGTTCATTATGGTATCTACCACAGTAATCAAAAATATATTCAGCTTGTCCTTCATTCAGTCCTTGGTCCTGTGATCATTTGGTACCTTCTATGTGTTAAGCACTCGGGTAGATACTGTAGATGAAGGGATAAATAAAGGATTCACTTTTCTTTTGGAACTTAGAGTCCACACCAACACATCACTAGGAACGAAAAAATAAAAATAAAAACAGTGTAGAGGATTGAAAAAGTTTGAGGGTCAAGAAAGGGTTAGAGCATTCATGTCTAAGACAGTTTTGAGAGCTGCATGCTGCATAGGCATTTGAAGTGAGCAAACAGAGGATTAGTTTCCAGAAAAAGGAGACAAGTCAAAGGTATGGTTAAATAAACTGCCTAATATTTTTGGATCTTTTTGGGTGTATCCAGTGGGTCTGGGGAGAAAAGAGTTGGTATGTACAAGTCTGAAGAGGTCAAAAAGAGCCAGTCCACAGGAATCTTCACATATCATGTCAAGGAGCTATGTGGAATGGTAAAAGTGTTTAGAGGTGAAGCTGATTCTTAGTTTGGGAAATTATTTTGGCAATAGTAAAAATTAAAGGCATGAATATCTGCAAAGAGGATATCATAAAAATCCAGGGTAGTCCAGGCATGATGGCATTACACCTTTATACCCAGTGTCTCGGGAGGCTAATGCAGGAGTATTTCAGGTTCAAAGCCAGCCATAAGCCACAGCAACTTAGGGAGGTCCTAAGCAACTTAGAACCGACCTCTAAATTTAAAAAAAAAAAAAAAAAGAGGATGGGATCTGGGGTTGTGGCTCAATGATTGAGGGGACCTGGGTTCAATCTCTGGCATCAAAAAAAAAAAAATAAAAAATAAAAATAAGGGAAAAAAATCCAGAGTAATTGATAAGGGCTTGAATTAAGAAAGTAATAAATATGAGGAAAAGAAGTAAACAGACTGGAAAGCTCTTAAAGATTTAGGAGCAACAGGATCTATCGATTGATGGTGAGCAGTAACAGAAAGACAGCAAACAAATGTGACTCAATTTTACCGTAGGAGGATGGGAAGTTGGCATTACAGCCAACAGAGATTAGCTGACACGGGGCCCAGAGCAGATTTGGTAGCAGGATAAGCTCAGTCTGCAGTGTCTGGGGAACACAGAGATGAGGCATTCCCATGAGCCTGGATTTCATTACCATCTCCTTAGATGGTAATACAGATGTAAAATCATAAGCATAGCTGATTTTTTCCAATGTAGGGATGAGATTTAAAACACAGATGAACTGGAAAGAGTGTATAGAAATAGTAGAGAAAGAATCTCATGAGCTGCCATTATTTAGGGTTGAGTACCCGCAGACTTTTTCTGTGATTTGTTTTCTCTAACATTGGTTATCTCCCATGTGTCAATCACTCTTCTATGCACAAGTATTCTCATGAAATTCTTAAACCCAACCTCTGAGTAATAAAAGAGTACCTACACTTTACTAAGGAGGGAACTGAGGTTCAATAACTTCCTCAAGGTTGCCTGATTTATGAGAGAAACAACAACAATCAGGATTCAGGAACATTGTGCTTGTGTTGTTTTAATATATTGAATTCTACCCAGGATCCAGGTGTGTATGGGTCAGATTTTACCTGAAACAAAAGAAATATATGGATACAATTAGGAGCATATCCAATGAAAGAGTAAATCAGTTCTTTTCCATTCCACACATCTTCTTTCTTATAGATTTGCATGGTTGAAGATTTCACCTTTTTATAGTGGAAATCAGAATGGAGAGGTGAAGAATTTACAGATAAATGGGCAGGATCTGTGCACATGTTTTAAGCAATATAATTTGGTATAAAGGAGCTATATTGGCAGATAGATTTTGAGAACTATTTGCAAATATTTATTCTTTCATAATCAAAGGCTATAATTACACATGACAAATACAAAGGTTTTCAGCCACATCTCCTTTACTCTCCAGACTAATGATTTTGCTCCAATAGGTTTTCTGTTTTTCTGCGGATCTTTCTGTGTGGTTTCTGTAGATATTCCTTTATATACATGGACAAATATGCAATATTTCTCTGTGCTTTAGTCAGCTTTCTTATTGCTTCAACCGAAAGACCTGACAAGAACAATTTTAGACAAGAAAAGGTTTATTTGGGGGCTCACAGTTTTAGAGGTCTCAGTCCATAGTTGGCTAGCTCCATTCCTTGGGGACTGAGGTGAGGCAGAACATCATGATGGAAGAGTGTGGTCAACAAAAATGAATCAGGATATGCCAGTCAGGAAGCAGAGCAACGTGTGGGGAGGTAGAGCTCCCATCTCTACAGACAAAATACAAACCCAAAGGGCATGGCCCATCCACTCACCTCCTCCAGCCACATCCTACCAGCCCATAGATAATGCTATCAGTGGATTAATGCACTGATTGGGTGAAGTCTTTCCTAACCTAATCATTTTACTTCTAAGCTTTCTTGCATTGTCTCATACACGAGGTTTTATAGGACACCTCATATCTAAACCATAACATGAGCCAATTGCAAATGCACAGATTGTATTTCTATCTGTAGTATTAATAGTACTAAAACTGGATTTTGATATGAAACTTGATTCTCTCCTTCTGTTAGTGGATGGGTCCTGTGCAATCTGTAGGTCTCTGCAGCCAAAAATGCTTATTTTGGTGTTAGCAGCTAATCACAGTAGGGAATACCTACTAGGGTCAACTAGAAGGGTCCCAGCTGACAAATCTAGATTCTTATCCTCTATTGAGTGGCATGTTGCACCTCTCAATTTTGCAGCTCTAAATGGTAGGATATGCTCTCCATTGTTGCAACAGACCATGCAGCTCACTGCCAACTTCTTCCAGGTTCTTGTCTCACAAATCCAAAGAATAAAATTCACAGGATAATGGAAGGAAAGAATGAAAGGAGTAGGGCTTATTTAAATGAGGAGAATAGAAACAGAACTCCTGCAAGGGAAAGAGAAGTTCCCAGTAGGGGTTGCCATTTTAGTGTGCTAGTCTAATAGTATATATAACACTTGGATCAATGTTATCGGTCAAAATATATGCTAATCAGGGTATGGAAAAGTACCAATGCAATTGGCTAGCCCTGTAATCCCATTTTGGTCTGCCCCACTTATTCTCCTGTGCTCCTTTGGGAAGGAGGAAGTTGAAGTCTTCTGATTGGACACACAAGGTTCTAGAGCCTGCATCTGCATTGGGCCTTGGCCAGGCCACCACAGGTGACAGGTAGGTTCACCCTCTCTCCACGCTTCTGCCCCCACCAGTGTAAAAGGCTTCATGCAGCCACAGACAGTTTTCACTGTCTGTATAATACAGCCAGCGAGGACCACCACTGGGCGGTTCCACCATCACTTCTTGATTGGGATTTGTGGCTTGGTTGTGTGGCTTTTCAGGTGAGGAGTCATGTCAGTACCTCATAATTTTTTCAGAACCTGATTGAATTTACTTATTATGTTATCTTAACTATGATTTTACCCCATCTCAGATTTTTACTCTCTGCCTTCCCAAAGTGGCAACCATATCATTGAGTTTTGCTTGATTTGCATAAAATGGAATGCACCCAAAATTGGTATTCATAAGGATAGTTTTCGTTCTGCTCTGTTTTTGAGAATGCTAATTGCCAAGAAAAACCCTTGCTTTGCTTCTCTCTAAAATGTACAAAGAGCCCCTGGTTCATCACTCATTGAAAGTGGGCTCCCAGGGGCATGGCAGAGGCTTACATATTCTAAGCATTTCAACCTGAGCTTCGGTGAAAAGGAATTGCCACTTTAAGCCAAAAAAAATGAAGTCCCCACAATTGCATGTCAAATCATGGAAGGATTATGCCTAAGTTCCTTCACTTCCCACACTCTGCAAAATATATAATCTTTAGCTCTACAGGTGTGTTATGTTCTTCTACCTCTCACTGGCTGTATTTTGAGGACTTTCTTTTTTTCTTATGAAGGTGTGTGTTGATATAGATTCAGTTCTGAGTCACTGATGGGTGGGATTCAAAAGACCTTAGCAAGGCTGATGTTGATTTTGTTTTATCCTAGGCTGCTTTCAGAACTCTTTTAAGTAGACATAGAATTGCTCCAACTTAGGGAAAGCCGAATCACACATGTACACACACATACATACATACACACACAAAAAAATTATTTCCAGAGGTACAAATCCCCTAGGGTTTGAGTTCAATGATTCTCAGGTTAAGAATCTCACTCTTCAAAGTACCTTAATGGCTAAATTATGGACTTGGTACAGTCTGCTTCCCAAAGGTGGTGGGAGTCAAGTGTTTGAGGTAGGTGCTATCTGCGGATCTCTTATCTGAGCATGTGCACCATCTATGCAGGAAGACCTTAACCCCTTATGTTCATTGTCCTATGTAGGATCAAAAACACAGGAGTTACTGCATTAACCCTTTAGAAACCTCTTAACTAAATAGAATTTTCTTAAATGAATCTAGGCAAGCAATTCCAAAGCAATTCAATTCTTCACATTTCTCAGTACTCAAGCCTAGCTTATATCTCCAGAGACTCAGAAAAAGCAAAATCAAATGCCAAGAGTCTGAGGTAATGTGACACTGTGGAGTTCTATATTTATCCCCTATCAATGTCTTTCAGATCAAATTGGCTGAGTTTACAAATCAAAAGCTGATTTATTTATTTATTTATTTATTTTTTTTTTTTTTTTTTAGCAGCCATCAGCTGCACTACTACAAATACCCAGGTTCCAGACATCAAGCTGTGAACTCTTAAACACCCAGCTGTGTGCTTTCTGACTTTGATATCGTTCCCCATAATAGAAGGTCTACATGCACAACTAAGCAGATAGGCCCCCGAAGAAGGCCCACAGAGGAAGAGCACCCAGCTCTCAGGGCTGAGCGTCAGCTGAAGTTGAATTTACCAAGTAAACCAGGGTCATGTTATTCAGGGAAGAGACTGGGTGAAGAAATGCACATGGCCTGGCTCTGTGAAATACAGAGAGTTCATTGACATATAACTACGTGGTGGGCTACAACTTCTTTTAATATGAAGCTAACTATGTCCCCTGAAAAGTTCTCAGCAAATATATTAAGGGAATTTTTTCCTTCTCTATACCTATAAAATATTACATTTTATATATGCACATTCATACATATTCAAGCATATACATATATTCAGTTCTACTATCAAATGAGTTTTTAATATATACTAGGATCTATGCTAAACATTTTGCTGAGAGGAACACATACCCCACACATAATTTATAGTTGGCATTAGTTTTTGTAAGTTTTTTTTATTGAATCTATATTTATTGCTTTATGATGGAATCAGGTTAACAGATTAATTTTGAAATTCTCAGTTTGCATTTCTATCTTTAGCAGTGGGTCTAGTGAACACTGAGGTTGTTTGGGGAATATTTCCTTGCATTCAGGACATGGTGCAAAAGGAGCTCTGACAGAATGGAGGGGCTTAGCAACCAGCAATGCTTATGTATCCAACAGAAATGATTCTGAAGGAAATGATGAGATAAATTTCCCAGGAATAAGAAAAGCCTGTATAAAATAGAAAGCTGAGAGTAGCAAGTATGAAGTGCCGTGGGGATATCGCAACATATACACTCTGTGACATTAGCTGCTGCTGCACTGGTAACCCACACTAACCTGTTTAAAAAGATTCTTCTTATAGGCTGGACCCAGTCACCTAGAACAATTCAACCTGCCTCCTTTCCCAAAGATGTCCCATAGGTTTAATGTCAAAAGTAATTTTCACATCAACTATTTCTGGCCTGTACTTCAGTTTACAACAGGTAGAAATATATTTGATCCCTGCAGAAATTTTTCTATGAAAGATAGCTTTTAAAATTCTCCATTCTTAGAAAGATCATCCAATTCCTCTTTTTGCTAGCTTTGCTATCTGCATCTAAAGGAAACTCAATGATAAATATGCGTGCATGTGTGTGTGTGAACACATTTGTACGATATTTATAACCTTTTATTTTTAGTATGCAATTAGAGACATTTCTCAAGTCCTCTGCAGGTCTTACCTGGGTTATTCAACTATACTCACTTTTTTTTTTCTTTTTAGAAGAAGTGATCTTGAGAAATAGTATTTCTTGTAAGTCAAATCCTATTTTAAGTGAAGGGAGTACAGCTTTCTAATTAAAGGATATATGAATAATCTTTTGTAAAGTTTATTATTATTAAATTCCTACTGGGAAAGCAGAGATATGATTATCCTTTCATTTCTGAGTTGAGGTTTTCTTGTATCAAGGATCTTGTATATTAAAATGTACTCAAACTTAGTTTAGACTTCAGTTCAAAATAGCTACCATTTATTGAGGGCTTACTATGCTCTAAGTATTTCATGCTTATTTGCTCACTTAATGCTTGCAATAATCCTGAAAGGTAGCATGATGTTCCCATTTTACAGAAGAGGAATCTGAAGCAGACAGAAGTAAGTTATCATCTTGTACAGTCTTAGGGCCCAAGGTGCAGGAATTGGAATCCATGGCTACCCGACATTGCAGCCTGGAGAAGTGAATGTACTCTCTCTCTTACCTATTAATCATTTTGTGCCAACCTCACTTCAGACCCTCAGATTCTGCGTCAATTATTCAAATTAATATCATGCTATACAGGGCTGAGGTTGTGGCTCAGGGGTAGAGCACTTGCCTAGCACGTGCGAGACCCCGGGTTCAATCCTCAGCACCACATAAAAATATATAAATAAAAAATAAAGGTGTCCAACTACAACTAAAAAAATAAACATTTTAAAAAATCATGCCATACAAACATATTTTAACATCAGTAGTTTTGGCCTGGTGTAGCAGGTTCTGCTAACTGGACTATGTACAGCCCCAGTTTCCTTAGCATCATCCATCCTAGTGACACATGGATTGCAATGATGCCACCTCACTGTGGCTCTATTTGAAGGGTCTTGATCTAAGCAACCAGGGTTTCAGGACAGCACTAAGCCCTCATGTGGTGTAGGATGAGGATATCCTTTCCCCATAATTGGCAAATGTTGACCATGGATCCACAGGAACATCATCAGCCTCTAGTCTTCCTTGAAAACAATTTCTGGCCCTAAGTACTTTCTTCATCTGACCATAAAAATTAGACCTCCTTGTAGGAACAGAAGCACTAATCATTCCTCTACCAAGTGGCTTTGGGGTACCTTATCTCCCACTAACTGAACAAAACTATGTCTTCCCTCAGTTTAAATGCCAAACCGCATGTGTTCCTCAGTTACCATGAAGACACTGGGAGGGGCATCAGAGACCTGTCCTGTAAGCAGCAGTTTCTTTGGAGCTCAGTCTAGACTAAGCAAGAGCATCTTGATGCCAACTAAGATTAAGAGCAGGGTCTGGGGTTGTGGCTCAGTGGTAGAGCACTTGCCTAGCATGTGTGAGGCACTGGGTTTGATCCTCAGCACCACATTAAAAAAAATAAGTGAATGAAATAAATATATCATGTCCATCTACAAGTTTAAAATTTTTTTTAAAAAAAGAGTAAGCAGAATCAGTAGTTGTAGTGCTGGCCTAGTTCTGGACCAGTACTGCTACACACAGTATTTTAGCTAAATTGTAAAATTAATTTCTAGAAACTTTGAATTCTAGGATTCTATATTCTGTATTATTTTTTTTCAATTTCTGAGGTCCATCGATTTTATCTCAGCTGGTATATATGCCATAAAAATATTAAGCTAGGCGACAGCTGTGTCCTCTCCTCTCCAACAGCTACAGCTGCTCTCCTGACGAGTTTATTCTTGGGTGAGATAAAAATGATAATGGTGGCTATTATTGTTTTCAGTTATAAAGAATTTTAGTGCCCAATCTATGAACTTAGAAACTTGGAGTTTTCTTTGTGCTTTGATTGTCAACCACTGAGAACACTTTGGACAATATGAAACTCCTGAAGGGATTTGTGGACAGGTGTGGTTTCATATCCAGCTCGCTTCATTCAGCTGCTTTGGTTGTCATATTGCACTTAATGAAATAGCTGTGTTCCTGAAAAGTTGGCTGTAAAACAAATTTCTGTTAGATAAATCATACTTCATCATTGATCTACATTTTTAAATTAAAGATGCATTCCCCTGAGGAAATAATTGGCCTCAAGACTAAATATAAATTATACTGAACACTCAATAAACCTTTTAAAATCACACATTTAAAGAAAATCTTTTATGTTAGAACACTAATAGGGATGATGCATTTTTAAAGTCAGGAAATACAAATATTATGCTAAGGACAGTTAGCAAAAGCAACATTGTCTTAGAAATAGATCCAGGTGAAGATTAGTGAGCAATGTGGAATTTCTGTTTATATTTCTTAACTGAATTCAACCTGTTCATCTTGTCTATCAGTCAATCACTGAATTAATAAAAAGTTGACAAATTTTAAATTATGTAAACCAGTATATTTTTTGGTGCCTTAAGAGTCAGAGATGTCTGAGACCTGGCTCCTATTTTCCAATAACTTCAAATACACCTTCAAGATAATATCAGGATGTATCACACAAAACAACTCTAAACTGCGGAACCAACCAAGATGCCCTTTAGTAGATGAATGGATAAAAAAAATGTGGCATATATACACAATGGAATATTACTTAGCAATAAAAGAGAATAAAATCATGGCATTTACAGGTAAATGGATGGCACTGGAGAAGATAATGCTAAGTGAAGTTAGCCAATCCCAAAAAACCAAATGCTGAATGTTTTCTGTGATATAAGGAAGCTGATTCATAGTGGGGTAGGGAGGGGGAGCATGGGAGAATTAGAAAAATTCTAGATAGGGCAAAGGGGTCGGAGGGGAAGGGATGGGGCAGGGGGTTAGCAAGGATGGTAGAATGTGATGGACATCTTATCCAAAGTACATGTATGAAGACACGAACTGATGTGAACATACTTTATATATAACCAGAGATATGAAAAATTGTGCTGTATATGTGTAGTATGAATTGTAATGCATTGTGCTATCATTTATTTTTTAAAAATGAATTAAAATATTGTAAAAAAACAACAACTCTTAGAAGCCACATTTACAGTTGCAGTAACAGTGACTTGGTAATGGAGGGACCCCAGTGTGCCTTGTCACCAGTGGGACTTTTGACCTTGGATTCTTCTAAACATCTACTTCCCAAATGACAAAGAAGGAATTGAGCTAAATCACTAATTTCTGAGCTTAACTACAAATGAGGATTTCCTGATAAGTTATGAAAACTCCTCATCCTAGGGAACTCTGGTTTATTAAGTATGAGTGGAACCTAGAAATCTGTAGCTTAAACCACCATTATAGGTAATTCCACTTCAGTATAACTGTGTCCTAGCATAGCAACTGTGGAGTTATAGAACCATAATACACCTTTCCGCTCTTTAAAATCATGTATGTTTTTAAAGACTCCATGAACTCAACACACAACAAGGGTGCAGGATGTTGAGAGACAATGAGAGTTAAAAGGGAGTGTATTTATACTGTATTAGTGTTATTAG